>NC_083580.1:57194854-57921104 GCF_027579695.1 Neoarius graeffei
ACAGGGCTTTGAACCGGTTCAAGGAACGAAAACGAAAACCGGGAACTTTTTCTATTTCACATGGAACAGAAACGAAACCAGAAACTTTATTATTTTTTATGTTCCGGAACAGAAACACTTATTAAAAATAATGGTAACCGGTTAATACCGGTTTTTATTTCGTTCCTCAAAGTTTCCGTAGTCTACAAATAAAAAGTCATTCTTCTCCTGCGCAAGTTTCTATGACCCGCTGGGGTTCACTTCCTGTGTGACGTTCGCTGACTGAATGGAGAGAGCGGGAGGGTGGACCACTATCACGTCTCCACATCTTAAATAAGAGGTAAATATTGCAGTCTATCGTTATTCAAAAACGTCAATTTCAAACACGATATCAATATATTTGTCCACGTTAATGAGAGGCTCGCGAACATTAAATGACGTTAACCTCTGTTAGCCTATCAATGCATAGGGCCTGACTAGCCTTTGGTAACACACTAAACGAATTCTCTTTCATTTTTGGCACTTTTTCTGTTTGTGTAGATGGGAAGACATACTGAGAATCCAAATCGCCAACATTTGAAATAATAATTGTTTTGAATTATTTCTTGTCTTATTTAATGAAGGTTGTAATAGAATTAGCCTACATTTGGCTTAAGCTGGATGAGACAGAGACATAATTTTATAGCCATTTGTTAAACAGCTGACAGGGAACGTAATTAACCGCTCCGGGAACGAAATGTTTTTGTTCTAACTGGTTCGGGAACTTCTATTTAATGGTGGAACCCAAAACCGGAAACGTTAAAATTCTGTTTCTGTTCGGAACGAACCAATAGGGAAAAAATTCTGGCTCAAAGCCCTGGAACTAAAACTGAAAAAAAAATGAACCATTTTAATGAATAAAAAAGTTGAAATTCAAAATTCAAAGCCCGTATTTAAAGAGAGAGAGAGAGAGAAAGAGGGAGACTTACCACAGTAGGTGTAGATGTGGTTGGACTCCAGGAAGCGAACCTTGAGGTTGTGCAGCACTGCAGGTTCATGCAGGTAGCTGAGGGCCGTGAGGTCATTCTCTCCCACCAGAATGTCAGGGTTTCGAAGGAACGGCAGCGGGTTGTCTTTAGGACCGATTGGATATGGCAACGTCTGAGGAAACAGTGCAGCAGTGCCTTGAGGGACAATCTTAGCTCTCAGGCTGACACGAAATTCTACATTTTTATTTTATATACACTACCGTTCAAAAGTTTGGGGTCACTTTGAAATTCTTATTTTTGAAAGAAAAGCACTGTTCTTTTCAATGAAGATCACTTTAAACTAATCAGAAATCCACTCTATACATTGCTAATGTGGTAAATGACTATTCTAGCTGCAAATGTCTGGTTTTTGGTGCAATATCTCCATAGGTGTATCGAGGCCCATTTCCAGCAACTATCACTCCAGTGTTCTAATGGTACAATGTGTTTGCTCATTGCCTCAGAAGGCTAATGGATGATTAGAAAACCCTTGTACAATCATGTTAGCACAGCTGAAAACAGTTGAGCTCTTTAGAGAAGCTATAAAACTGACCTTCCTTTGAGCAGATTGAGTTTCTGGAGCATCACATTTGTGGGGTCGATTAAATGCTCAAAATGGCCAGAAAAATGTCTCGACTATATTTTCTATTCATTTTACAACTTATGGTGGGAAATAAAAGTGTGACTTTTCATGGAAAACACAAAATTGTCTGGAGGACCCCAAACTTTTGAACGGTAGTGTATAGTCACTAAAAGAGGTCGTTGTTGAAGAATGGAAAAAGATTGATGTTGCAAAATGTCGCCAACTTGTTCATTCCATGCCTAGAAGACTTGGTGCTGTCATTAAAAATCATGGAGGCCATACAAAGTACTAGATGTAGTAGTTTTTGTTGTGGGGTATACTCATTTTTGCACCACCCTAATTTGAGTAAAACTGAAAGAAGTTATATTATTAACCTTACTTTCATGTTTTAAGTTAAACAGATGTTATATTAAACTTTGTCTTGTCAACATTTTGGAAATTATTTGTGTTCATTGAGATATTGTTTAAAATGTTACTTTTCAAAGGGGGTGCACTCATTTACGCTCAGCACTCAACACACACACATTTCGTACCAGTATAGAATCTAGGGTCATATACTCCAGTGTGGCTGAATGCTCAATTCTGATTGGTCAGAAGATACAGTAAATCTTACGATAAATCAAAAAGGTTCATCGCAGGCAAATCGCACCAATATTTCACGCCCAATAAAATAACCAGAGCTTGCTTTTAAACGCCTGTGAAATGGCAGATTGACTTTTGAAACGGGAAGTCAGAGTGGTAGTGTGTTTCAGGGCGTGACTGATTTACACCACATCCAATCGCGTGATTAACTTCGCAAGCCCATTAGATAAAGGCCACAAATTTAAACAGAGCTGGTTTGTGACTGAGGACTTCTCACAGCCAGTCTCTGTGATTCGTCGTGTTTGTTATCCCAGAGCCATGCTTCTCAAAATGTGCTCTGTGATGTACAGTATAGCCACGGTGTCCCTGACTGTAGAGCTTTGTTTAAAATTCCACGACGATGGTAAAGACTACAAGTCTACCAGCTAGTATCAGTGCTGCTATGGTTATTATTTAGTCATCAGACACTTAGCGAGGCTAATTGAGCATTCATTTGAAATGACAGCAGTTAAGCTAAACTCATTTACTAAATTTAAAAAAAAAAAAGTGTAAATAATGTTAATTTTCTAATAATCTAACTACAATTTGTTCAGTTTCAGTGAGCCTGTGCCTTCAGATTTTGAATTTGAATTTATTTTTATTTCGAACATGTATAAAAAATGTACATAACTATTTGTACACACAAAAGAAAGAAAACTAGAAATTTAAAAAAATAATAAAATAAAGAGCTAAGACATTACAAAACACCGTACATTGTTCGAAAAAGGAGTGGGAAGAAGTACAATACTTTTTTAATTTCCCACCCCTTTTTAACTACCCCGAAATCCAAACTACATTAATACGCCTATAAAAATATATACCATATATACACTTCATGAATATCTATATAAATATATAATTACAAAAATATATACTACATACCATATGTATATATAAACTAAGTAACTTTAAAAACGCACAATGGAATTCAGCACGATATCACTTTAGATCCATGCATATATTTGAAATTTATGATATTGTATGTAATGCACACACATCTTGAAACATCGATAAAGGACATTTATTGTCGAACTCAAGAATTAATTCACAATAAAAAAATTCAAAGTGACAGTTGGTCCATGTTCGGACCGTCATGCTGGAGATTCTGGGTCTGTGTCGTCCAGGGGTCTCAGCAGCAGTGACTGAGGGGGTCAGGAATCTGTCACGGAGGTGAGCTAGCCTGATGTGCTGATCCTGAACTGGCGTCGTGACTCGAGGCTGACCAGGGCGTGGACGATCCCTGGTGCTCCCTGTCTGTCTGTAACGCTGACTCAAACGGGAAATGGTCGAACGATGAACACCGAAGTGCCGGGCGACCTCTGTCTGTGTACTTCCGGCACGCAACATCCCGATGCCTGTTCACGTTGAGTTTGGCTTAGGCGTGGCATCTTCAATAATGACAATTTTCCCATCATTTCCCCCGGGTATTTATAGGCAAGATTGTGTGTGTACAGTGTATGCAAAATTTGTTTGAAAATTAAAGCCTGTCCATGTCATTGACTACCCGAGTCATATTGTACGTTATTGAGTACAACTCCCTTAAATTCTGATTTGAGCACAGATTTGGAACTTATTCGGGCGGAACGAAGTTATTTTTCCATTGTGATGTATTTCTTTTCTTCTTGAGATAAACTCAGCACAAATTCAACAAGTTTTATCAATGTGCGTTTTTAAAGTTACTTAGTATATATATATATATATATATATATATATATATATATATATATATATATATTACACACACACACACACACACACACAATAAATATCTATATAAATATTTAATTACAAAAATACATATATACTACATACCATATATACACTTCATAAATATCTATATAAATATATAATTACAAAAAATAAATATCTACTACATACATATCCCTGTAAATATAAATAAATAAACTATCCCCATAAATAAATATATACCATATACTAAGTTAGTTCTAATATAACAATCAACCCTATTCTATTTATCCCTCATCATCCTCTTAACATACTTCCTCTTCTATATACTTGTTTAAAAATATTTTTTGTACCTTTTTTAAAACAGATTTATATTTGCACTTTGTTTTATTTCTGTCTCCAGTCTGTTCCATAAAGTCACCCCACAGCTCGATACGCACATGCTTTTCATATTTGTTCGAACCTTTGGTTTTTTAAAATTTAGGTCTCCCCTTAGATTATATCCCCCCTCTCTCTCACTAAACATTCCTTTTTGGCAATAGATTATTTCTCGCTTTGTACATTATTTGTGCTGTTCTCAATTTGATCAGATCCATAAATCCCTGCTGTTCTGGTTCGTCCATCTCAAGGTGTTGCTTTTCTGCTCACCACAGTTGAAAAAAGCGGTTATGTATGTACAGTAACCACGGCCTTCCGGTGATGTGACCGTAAACACGTGTTCCTGATAAAGTGGACAGTTAGTCGATAGAGTCTTCAGTGTCAAGAAATTTATATATACATTTAAAAAAAAAAAAAAAACTGGTTTTGATTTCATGAGGCTAATGAAATCGCAGTTGGCATGAGGTGGGCTGATGTGAATTGGGTGTGTATGGGGGGAAAAAAAAAAACATGAGGGAAAGTTTTTTCACTGTAATTTGAGAAGAGTTTCACACACAGTTCAGCTGCATATTTCAGAACCTGGACTTCTCACTCCCCAAAACAACGTTAATGATTAATAAAGGAACATAAACACACACACACAGCTGTGCTGAATAAGAAACACAGACTGCAGCAGAGATCCAGCACTACCTGGGACTCTGAACGTGCTCAGGTTTAGACAGGGATTGAGACAGGAGAGACTTCTCACCGATTCATCTTCAAGTTTGAGGTGCAGGACCGGCTCGCCCTCTTTATAGTCTTTAATAATCTCGGCAGGCTTCCACACCTCCTCTGGGTCAGGGATCCAAACCCGAGTGTACTGAAACACACACAACATATGATTATTAAAACACAAAAATGCTAAGTTTTATTTTTTGGACATCACCCTAAAAAGAAGCTTACGTTATATAGATCGAGGAAGGACCGGAATTATAGATTATTAACAAGCCGATTTAAAAAAAGGGGAGGGATTGGGTGCCAATCTGGCAACACTGAACAAATTCCTGAAGCTCTTTACAGTCCTGATGGTAGAAGAATGATTCTATAAACCACTTTATTTTCCAATTAAATTCAGAACAGCTCTCATTCCCGGCATGCATATGAACTGAAATTGCTCTGGATCTGGACTCCAGACGTCATTCCTGTTCATTGCTCCATTTGTGAAATATTAACCAATTACATCATCAGCACATGAGCTCCTTCAAACTAGTCAGCAAGTCAACTTTTTATTCATCAGCTCACTCAGACTTCACAGTCAGTGTTTGGCAATTACTGTACTGTACCTAAATAAACAGACAACTGTTGTTGTTTTAAATCACCACAAAAAAAAAAAAAAAAAGGTGACACCTCAACAGATCTTGCTTCCCTGCTGATTGGCTGCAGTACAATTCTTAGCCCCGCCCTGCCCAATGTGTTTCAATTAAAAACAAAACAAAACATGCAGATTGATTTGATTTTCCCAAAGAAATTAATTTAAAATAACGTATCCTGCTATATCACAAGAAGGCGTGGACACACTTGGGATTGAAGTGACTGACAGCTTTGGCGTCGTGCTGGATCTTGGTACTGGGAGAAAGGGAGGGGCGACCAAATGAGTCGGTGTACCTAACTTTGACTCTCGTCTCTACTGGGCAGATTCTGGCTCCAAAGTTGGCATGATGAAGGAATTTTGGCTTCATTTCTACAGAACAGAAGGGCATGGAGGCACACTAGGTTTTTGTTTTTTTTTTTAAATACAGGTCATTGGTATTTGCTGCTGCTGCTGATAATAATAACAACAACAACAACCACCACAGAGATAGACTCCTGCATTCTTTCCTCATGGTTTGTTCATGAGACCTCATAACCTGCTGAGGTCGAGCTCAGGGTGAAGGAGGTGATGGGACAGTCCACAGCACTCTGGCTAAAAGTAATACGTACGTGTGTGTGTGTGTGTGTGTGTGTGTGTGTGTGTGTGTGTGTGTGCGCGCGTGCTGTGCCCTTGCCGCAAAAACAAAACTAGAGAGAAATATTTTCAGACTTCAGTTCATTACAGCTTATAGAAAGGAAAAGCTGAGCAAAGTGATTCATATCACAAGCATTTATTTTAAAACTTATTTTCTTCTTTTCACATAAAAAGAGATGTGCACTGGGGGTGTCGTGTCTCAGGTGAATAAGGCGCCATACCACAAATCCGGGGACCCGGGTTCAATTCCGGCCCGAGGTCATTTCCCGATCCCTCCCCATCTCTCTCTCCCGCTCATTTCCTGTCTCTACACTGTCCTATCCAATAATGAAGGTGAAAAAAAGCCCAAAAAAAATCTTTAAAAAAAAAGACGTGCACTTTTCTTAACTTTACAGCAGCTTACACCGTTACCGTACCATCGTTTCACGGTTAGTCGTGGTATATGATCCGGCAGTGACTTTCTGTGACTCACTAATTAAAATGCATTTCCTATCTAGTCTTTTTTCCCCCCACCCAGTAACACCCTGACTCCCTTCCTCACAGGCCCCTCCCTCTAGACTAGACCCTTCCTCACAGGCCCCTCCCTCTAGACTAGACCCTTCCTCACAGGCCCCTCCCTCTAGACTAGACCCTTCCTCACAGGCCCCTCCCTCTAGACTAGACCCTTCCTCACAGGCCCCTCCCTCTAGAGTTCCTCTAATAATACTACAGCAATCTCCATTCCTCAGCGCGGGAGACACGACTGAACTGAAAAGCTTCTGGTTGTGAAGTGTGTTCCTGCTGGAAAGGCGTGATGCTGCTCTCCCTGCCGCCGCCACTCAGCACTTCCATCCACACACACACACACACACACACAGCATGCCGCTACTGTCCACAACTCAACCAAACCATCTATATGCGGCTATGCAGCGCTGCACACCGAAACGCCTTCCTCACGACCACCCTCTCTCCCTCCATCCTCACGACCACCCTCTCTCCCTCCATCCTCACGACCACCCTCTCTCCCTCCATCCTCACGACCACCCTCTCTCCCTCCATCCTCATGACCACCCTCTCTCCCTCCATCCTCACGACCACCCTCTCTCCCTCCATCCTCACGACCACCCTCTCTCCCTCCATCCTCACGACCACCCTCTCTCCCTCCATCCTCACGACCACTCTCTCCCTCCATCCTCACGACCACTCTCTCCCTCCATCCTCACGACCACTCTCTCCCTCCATCCTCACGACCACTCTCTCCCTCCATCCTCACGACCACTCTCTCCCTCCATCCTCACGACCACTCTCTCCCTCCATCCTCACGACCACTCACTCTCTCTCTCCATCCTCACGACCACTCACTCTCTCTCTCCATCCTCACGACCACTCACTCTCTCTCTCCATCCTCACGACCACTCTCTCTCTCTATCTCCATCCTCACGACCACTCTCTCTCTCTCTCTATCCTCACGACCACTCTCTCTCTCTCTCCATCCTCATGACCACTCTCTCTCTCTCTCTCTCTCTATCCTCACGACCACTCTCTCTCCCTCCATCCTCACGACCACTCTCTTTCTCCATCCTCACGACCACTCTCTCTCTCTCTCCATCCTCACGACCACTCTCTCTCTCTCTCCATCCTCACGACCACTCTCTCTCTCTCCATCCTCACGACCACTCTCTCTCCATCCTCACGACCACTCTCTCTCCATCCTCACGACCACTCTCTCTCCATCCTCACGACCACTCTCTCTCCATCCTCACGACCACTCTCTCTCTCTCCATCCTCACGACCACTCTCTCTCTCTCCATCCTCACGACCACTCTCTCTCTCTCCATCCTCACGACCACTCTCTCTCTCTCCATCCTCACGACCACTCTCTCTCTCTCCATCCTCACGACCACTCTCTCTCTCCATCCTCACGACCACTCTCTCTCTCCATCCTCACGACCACTCTCTCTCTCTCCATCCTCACGACCACTCTCTCTCTCTCCATCCTCACGACCACTCTCTCTCTCTCCATCCTCACGACCACTCACTCTCTCTCCATCCTCACGACCACTCACTCTCTCTCCATCCTCACGACCACTCTCTCTCTCTCCATCCTCACGACCACTCTCTCTCTCTCTCCATCCTCACGACCACTCTCTCTCTCTCCATCCTCACGACCACTCTCTCTCTCTCTCCATCCTCACGACCACTCTCTCTCTCTCTCCATCCTCACGACCACTCTCTCTCTCCATCCTCACGACCACTCTCTCTCTCCATCCTCATGACCACTCTCTCTCTCCATCCTCACGACCACTCTCTCTCTCTCCATCCTCACGACCACTCTCTCTCTCTCTCCATCCTCACGACCACTCTCTCTCTCTCTCTCCATCCTCACGACCACTCTCTCTCTCTCTCTCCATCCTCACGACCACTCTCTCTCTCCATCCTCATGACCACTCTCTCTCTCCATCCTCACGACCACTCTCTCTCTCTCCATCCTCACGACCACTCTCTCTCTCTCCATCCTCACGACCACTCTCTCTCTCTCCATCCTCACGACCACTCTCTCTCTCTCTCTCCATCCTCACGACCACTCTCTCTCTCTCTCTCCATCCTCACGACCACTCTCTCTCTCCATCCTCACGACCACTCTCTCTCTCTCCATCCTCACGACCACTCTCTCTCTCTCTCCATCCTCACGACCACTCTCTCTCTCTCTCTCCATCCTCACGACCACTCTCTCTCTCTCTCTCCATCCTCACGACCACTCTCTCTCTCTCTCCATCCTTACGACCACCCTCTCTCCCTCCATCCTCACGACCACCCTCTCTCCCTCCATCCTCACGACCACTCTCTCCCTCCATCCTCACGACCACTCTCTCCCTCCATCCTCACGACCACTCTCTCCCTCCATCCTCACGACCACTCTCTCCCTCCATCCTCACGACCACTCTCTCCCTCCATCCTCACGACCACTCTCTCCCTCCATCCTCACGACCACTCTCTCCCTCCATCCTCACGACCACTCTCTCCCTCCATCCTCACGACCACTCTCTCCCTCCATCCTCACGACCACTCTCTCCCTCCATCCTCACGACCACTCTCTCCCTCCATCCTCACGACCACTCTCTCCCTCCATCCTCACGACCACTCTCTCTCTCTCCATCCTCACGACCACTCTCTCTCTCTCTCCATCCTCAGGACCACTCACTCTCTCTCTCCATCCTCAGGACCACTCACTCTCTCTCTCTCCATCCTCACGACCACTCTCTCTCTCTATCCTCACGACCACTCTCTCTCTCTCTCTCCATCCTCACGACCACTCTCTCTCTCTATCCTCACGACCACTCTCTCTCTCCATCCTCACGACCACTCTCTCCATCCTCATGACCACTCTCTCGCTCTATCCTCACGGCCACTCTCTCTCTCTCTCCCTCCATCCTCACGACCACTCTCTCTCTCCATCCTCACGACCACTCTCTCTCCCTCCATCCTCACGACCACTCTCTCTCTCCATCCTCACGACCACTCTCTCTCTCCATCCTCACGACCACTCTCTCTCTCCATCCTCACGACCACTCTCTCTCTCCATCCTCACGACCACTCTCTCTCTCCATCCTCACGACCACTCTCTCTCTCTCTCTCTCTCCTCACGACCACTCTCTCTCTCTCTCCATCCTCACGACCACTCTCTCTCCCTCCATCCTCACGACCACTCTCTCTTTCTCCATCCTCACGACCACTCTCTCTCTCTCTCCATCCTCACGACCACTCTCTCTCTCTCCATCCTCACGACCACTCTCTCTCTCTCCATCCTCACGACCACTCTCTCTCTCTCCATCCTCACGACCACTCTCTCTCCATCCTCACGACCACTCTCTCTCTCCATCCTCACGACCACTCTCTCTCTCCATCCTCACGACCACTCTCTCTCTCCATCCTCACGACCACTCTCTCTCTCTCCATCCTCACGACCACTCTCTCTCTCCATCCTCACGACCACTCTCTCTCTCTCTCCATCCTCACGACCACTCTCTCTCTCTCCATCCTCACGACCACTCTCTCTCTCTCCATCCTCACGACCACTCTCTCTCTCTCCATCCTCACGACCACTCTCTCTCTCTCCATCCTCACGACCACTCTCTCTCTCTCTCTCTCTCTCTCTCTCCATCCTCACGACCACTCTCTCTCTCTCTCCATCCTCACGACCACTCTCTCTCTCTCTCTCTATCCTCACGACCACTCTCTCTCTCTCTCTCCATCCTCACGACCACTCTCTCTCTCTCTCTCTCCATCCTCACGACCACTCTCTCTCTCTCTCTCCATCCTCACGACCACTCTCTCTCTCTCCATCCTCACGACCACTCTCTCTCTCTCCATCCTCACGACCACTCTCTCTCTCTCCATCCTCACGACCACTCTCTCTCTCTCCATCCTCACGACCACTCTCTCTCTCTCTCCATCCTCACGACCACTCTCTCTCTCTCTCCATCCTCACGACCACTCACTCTCTCTCTCCATCCTCACGACCACTCTCTCTCTCCATCCTCACGACCACTCTCTCTCCATCCTCACGACCACTCTCTCTCCATCCTCACGACCACTCTCTCTCCATCCTCACGACCACTCTCTCTCTCCATCCTCACGACCACTCTCTCTCTCCATCCTCACGACCACACACTCTCTCCATCCTCACGACCACACACTCTCTCCATCCTCACGACCACACACTCTCTCCATCCTCACGACCACACACTCTCTCCATCCTCACGACCACACACTCTCTCCATCCTCACGACCACACACTCTCTCCATCCTCACGACCACACACTCTCTCCATCCTCACGACCACACACTCTCTCCATCCTCACGACCACACACTCTCTCCATCCTCACGACCACACACTCTCTCCATCCTCACGACCACACACTCTCTCCATCCTCACGACCACACACTCTCTCCATCCTCACGACCACACACTCTCTCCATCCTCACGACCACACACTCTCTCCATCCTCACGACCACACACTCTCTCCATCCTCACGACCACACACTCTCTCCATCCTCACGACCACACACTCTCTCCATCCTCACGACCACACACTCTCTCCATCCTCACGACCACACACTCTCTCCATCCTCACGACCACACACACTCACACTCTCTCCATCCTCATGACCACTCTCTCTCTCTCACCATCCTCATGACCACTCTCTCCATCCTCATGACCACTCACTCTCTCTCTCTCTCTCTCTCTCGCTTGCTCTCCCTGTCCTCACGACCACTCCCTTGTGTGGGTTTTATCCATCACAGAAATCACCTCAAAAAAAAGAAAATTTTGTGGTTATCATCATTAACTCTTCATCCATGTACAGATAACTACAGACGTATAAATACTACAGACAGAGAGCAGATATCCAGCAAACCATCTGCTCAGAAAAAAGGAAGTGTCACACGGCATGCTTACTGACGCCCCACACTTTCGCACGTCGCTCTTAGACACTCCACGCCATTACACTTGACTAACCCCATCGTTTAATGAAATGCCATCAAAGTCACACCAAATAAAATCCTATAGCACTGTTTTGTCATGTCTGAGATTTAAAGGAGAGCTGAAGGCAAATTTTATCATCAAAATTCTATTTCTCATTTTATGAAATATACGAATGCATTTTTGATCGCTATTTTGTCGCTGCTATAGCAAGTTATGAGTGTTTGAAATATGCTTTGTAATATATCAGTCCATATATCACAGCAATGGCCATAAACGAGATTCGTTGAGACCTGCGCGAGACATCGTAGGACGGAAGTAAAACGTACAGCGGAAATCAAAGTGACCAACATCTACCAACTTTGTCAAAAGACGCGCGCGCCCTCCTTCGAATGCTGACGTAATCAAGCTGGAAGTTTTGTTTGTTTTGATAGCGATCAGGAAAGTTTGAAAAAAGTAGGCAGTAATCGTCATTTAAACTCGTTTTTGTGCGACATTTTGTTTGGAAAACAGTTTTCAAAATGGCGGCACTGACACCTGCCTGACACTTCACGCTTCGAAGTCTCGTACAAGTCTCGTGAAGATCGCGCGGATAAGCGACGCCTGCCGTGGACCAAACGAACTAAATTCAACACGGCTAAAAACCGAATAGGCCGATAAGTATAATATTTAATTGCGATTAGTTGCCGATATGAGTCACGATATAAGGTTACTAAAACCGAAAACGGAATTGAATAACACGTTAATTAAGAAATAAAGCAAGTTTAAAAACGACTTCAGTTCTCCTTTAACTAACCTGCTGCAGAGACACAAAAGTAAACAAAGACGCTGTGTCTCGGGTGAAATCTGGACAAGAGCGCACGCGCACACACACACACACACACACACACACACACACACACACACACACACTTCTCTGTTCCCAGAGCAGCACTATAATGGTCACAGAACCCTTGACCTTTTGAAGCACTACTTGTAGTTGTAACACTATCAGCTTTAAAGGAAAAGGCAACTTTTGTACAAAACCAGGTGTGTAATAGGAGAAAAACATATACGTAATCAATTCCGTTAATTATTTCCATTATATATCGAACATGAAAAAATATTTTTAACTTTGAAATCATGAATTAACACAGAGGAGTCGAAGTTGGAGGAGTCAGCCATTTTGAGATTGTGGGCAACTATAAACCAATCAGAATCTTTCGTTAATGCGCCTCCCTCTGATCTGTGACGTCACTGGGCCCATGAAAACAGTGTTTACAGACAGATCACTGTGATTAGGAGTTCCGGCGGGTGGCTTGTATCCGATTCGTTTATATCCCGACCTTGTCAGCTGTCAGATTTATGTTCATGGACCCGGTAAGCTGGTAAATAATATATATATTTTTCTTTACCAAATTCTAACAGAAAACGAGAGCGCCCGAAAGGGAAAACCGAGCCGAGCCGCTTCGCGCATGCGCAGTAGGCTTGGTAGGACAAATCCAAATAGGAGTCATTCAGGATTCAGCCATGTTTTTGCTCCGTGTTTTTACTCGACCAAAGTTATACAGTATTATGAGCTTTAAGTTGCATAAATAAAACCATTTGGTGAAACTTTGAAGAAGCGATTGTACTGGTTTTTTACCTTATTACTAGTGCTGTCAAGCGATTAAAATATTTAATCGCGATTAATGTCGCGAATGTCATAGTTAACTCGCGATTAATCGCAATTTAATCGCACATTTTTGTCACATGAAAAACCATTGTAATTCTCTTATCAGCATAAAAAAGTGAATGGGCTTGCTCACCGTTCGAACTACGGGGGTACACGGGGGATCCGAGATCCCCTGAAACAGACATGAGATCCCTTGAAAACATGATTTGGGAAATGTTGGGGGGTCTCTAAAATATTGGCAAAATGATGTTTATTGACATAGCAATCGTGTGTAACGGGAAGCATTTGCATATCCAAAGTGAGCGAACGATGGAGATCCGCGCTCTGAGACAAGCACAAGCACCCCCCCAAGGGAAAATAAGGGGCCCCCCGAAAATATCGGCATAGTTCGAACACTGGTTGTACCAATGTTTTTGTTTTATTGCAGAGCATAACACGTCTTGTCACAGCCACTGCAAAGTGGGGCTGGAGCCGCCGATGGGAAAACGAAACCTAAGCCGAGCACCATGGCTCTTCGGGGGAGGGCAGAGGACTCTGGCTGTGCGGGGCGTGGCATCATGTCACAGAGCGTTAATCTCGCAGTAAAAAAATTATCGCCGTTAAAATTGAGTCAAGTTAACACGTTAATAACGCGACATTTTTGACAGCACTACTTATTACCATGAAGCACTGAAGAGTTCTTTTCAGTGGTGGGCCGCATGACGTCACGCAGTAGATCAATATGGCGGAACGCATCTTCGCTGAGCTCAGCGCAAGCCCATATTATTAAAAGTTAAAAGATACTGTTATGCGGTCTGTTCTTTCTCTATAAATTCCATGATCGATTACTTTATATATTTATCTATCTATTTGTGGTGATTTTGTACAAAAGTTGCCTTTTCCTTTAACAGTCCCCAAAAAGTGGACGCAAGGCCACATTCAAAACAGCACAAAGCCGAAATAAACCTGGTTTACAATGCGCATCAAATAGAGATTTCAAAGTAGGGCTGTGCGATATGGGAAAAAATGAATATCCCGATACATTTTCTCCATTTCACGATATATGATATATATCTCGATATATTTAAATCTCCTCTAAAGGACCCCATGAAATCTAACTTTTACTCTTTACTGTTTTCACCACAATCCCTGCAGATTAAATAACATTCTTGGTTAACTTTACAGGTGGTTTTCAACAACACATTTTAAATTTTCATGTTCGTGATTAATCACAACTGATTTTAGTTGCAGAGATGCCTACCCCAAATTTTGAATTTCAGTATTCTTGAAAACATTTTTCAGTATTTTGGAATGACTTTCAGTAACATTAATTTATGCGCATTTCCATTATAAAGCGGTGTATATACCAATATGTTTAACATTTAAATTATTAAAAAGAACTGTTTTGTGTGAATTGAATAAACAAAACGCGAGCAGCCATCTCAACTGAATTTCCACTCAACAAATTTCTAGAGCATACAATAGATCACATTTTTATAAATACAATAGTGTTCCCTGTTTGCAGACATTACGGTTGACTACCAATCATTGGTACTGAATGTAACTCCTCAAAAGTATAATATTATATTGCCTGGCAAAATGTTCTACCTGTTAACGGATTCTAATAAAATTTAAAAAAAATTTCTTATTTCATGCCAAAGAGAGTCCGACATTATTATCTTAATGTCCCAATATATAAATACTTCAGCATAATGCTTCAGAAGAGACATTGAATAAAATGACATTTATAATTGTATTTAAAAATTGATCATTCCACTGTTTTTGCCACAATCCCAACAGCACTAATCATAAAATTCTGTTTTTGATCATACTACATGTACATTTGTACTTAACACTGAAAAGACTTTGAATTAAAGAAGTACAGCCAGTGTTTGATATTTCAGTGAATAAAAATCAGACATGTAAAAAGAAACTGAATAAGTTTAACTCACATCTCATGGCACTAATCGGCAAGTTCAACTCCAAGCACAGGTCAACCATCACCGCTTCAGCACGGGTCACGTTCCGTGTCTTTTCATCCACAGATTTCGTAAAAAACTGCTGGATACCCCCAGATTTACTTTCCGCCTGACTCGCCATTTCAGCGTACTCCGTATGTTTTTTGGAGTTGACATGCCGCGTGCAGTCATCGCGACCACCATGAGTGATGTTAATGTCAGTTCTACACAGTTTGCAGTGCGCGTACCCATTGCCCTTTTGACTGGGTGTAATGCACGGCCATTCTACCGTATCGAAAATAGCGCGAACAAATGTGCGGAATCTGCGCATGTCACACACAGCACGTGCGGAATCTGCGCATGTCACACGCAGCATGTGTGGCTGTCGTAAAAATAAATAGCCGTGAATCGCGCATGGATTGAAAAAGTCGCTTGGACATTTAAAAACAACTCACTGGAATTTTTTAAGACTTTATAATAATTCCGTACAGAATAACACTGTTTGCCGTAACATCGTATTTACGT
The DNA here is from genome assembly GCF_027579695.1 of Neoarius graeffei. NCBI lineage: Eukaryota > Metazoa > Chordata > Actinopteri > Siluriformes > Ariidae > Neoarius > Neoarius graeffei. Next base: position 57,210,673 of record NC_083580.1, read on the forward strand.
AACTTTTCTGTACAAAATACGGCCAATCTGTACTAGTAGGCATCTCTGTAGTTTTAGCTCATGGGCAAGTAGTTCAGAGTTTAAGAGACTCTTCGTACTGTACCGGGTGAGTTTTCAGGTGATGGAACATATTTGTAGTGCTGCTGACTTTTGTGATAGTTTTTTTTTTTGGCACACTTTACAAATTGGCATTTGCTGTTCCACGTCCTCCTCGGGTTATCCAAAAAAATGCCAGATGACTGACCCCTTACTAGTTCTTTTAGGCAGCTGGGCCATAGAAGGTTCACGCTGCACACTACACGCTACACGCGTGTAAAGAAAAGTGGACAAAGGTAGCATGACTTGCTCTGGGCCATAGAACGGCGTTCACGTTGCACGCTGCACACTTCACACGTGAAGCGTGAAATGAACATGCACACTTTTTTCTAGGCGTGAAGACGGAAATTCCAGTCAATGCATGCGGTCACCGCCGCGCCAGCCAATCAGAACGGGTCTAGGGAGATAACTCTATGCTTTCAGGGGAAAACTTCAGAAAAAATATAATTGAATGGTATAATTGAAAAATAGTTCTTCATCGGGATTGTCAAGCAGATTATAGAATGTTCGGTGAAATTCACCACGGGTTTCTCTCAGAAGGAAGTGTTCTCGGCTCCAAATTCTGTTCCTTTTTCTCTTCCTCTGTCTCAGTAAAAGCAGAATGAGGCAATCGTCGTCATCCGAAGAGTCCATATTGTTGGTTACTCGGTCAAAGTAGAACAGACGCAACACGTGAACATCCAAGCATGAAGTTTAATGGCCCAGGGTCCGGTTCTTCACGTGAACGTGTAGCGTGTAGCGTGCAGCATGCAGCGTGCAGCGTGAACCTTCTATGGCCCAGCAGCCTTAGGAACCAATTTGTCCGCTTCCATTTTTAATTTGTCGCTGAAATTGACAGAGCTTACACGGTAGCCTATGCAACACCAACGATTGCACGAACTGAGTCAGCGCTGGAAACCGAAACTAAAAAATCTTCCCACAAGTTTCTTTCAGCACCTAGATGTCGCCCGGGATTGGTTGGCGAGTGTGGGACGTTATTGTTGTTGTTTTTTTTTTTTTACCCTTAGGCAGCCTCTCACATTACTGCCTGAGGGACAGGGAGAAAACCACCGGAAAATCTTTTAAACAAACGCAACAAACACAAAACAAATGCAAGTTGGCAGATGACCATAAAATACTCGATAGTTACGATATAATAATTTTATGTATCTCACACAGAATTTTCGGTGATATATCGAGCATATTCGATATATCGCACAGCCCTATTTCAAAGTCCCTTCCGACACCATGTGGCGCATAGGGCGTCGCCGATCTCCGTAGCCCTCGGCCTCTCGCCTATTACATAGCTAGGGTTACGGTGGGGGGCAGGTCCTCTGGTAAGCGCGAGAGTTTGACTCCCCACTCGCATCTGTATTGCAGCGTGCCTTGCCAGACAGCAAATGGAGATTTCAGTGCTCGACAAATCACGATCCCAGTCTTCTGGGACAGAAAGATAAGCAGTCACTGTAGCTTAGGTGTCACGAGCATTTTTTCTTCTCTTGCTCAAAAACTAGAACAGCTCTCACTATTGACCTTCTGAGAACATTTTTATATTTCTCATCTCATCTCATTCTCTCTAGCCGCTTTATCCTGTTCTACAGGGTCGCAGGCAAGCTGGAGCCTATCCCAGCTGACTACGGGCGAAAGGCGGGGTACACCCTGGACAAGTCGCCAGGTCATCACAGGGCTGACACATAGACACAGACAACCATTCACACTCACATTCACACCTACGCTCAATTTAGAGTCACCAGTTAACCTAACCTGCATGTCTTTGGACTGTGGGGGAAACCGGAGCACCCGGAGGAAACCCACGCGGACACGGGGAGAACATGCAAACTCCACACAGAAAGGCCCTCGCCGGTCACGGGGCTCGAACCCGGACCTTCTTGCTGTGAGGCGACAGCGCTAACCACTACACCACCGTGCCACCTCCCTTGCATTCTGAATAATAAAATAATTGATGCTCACAAAGCAGGAGAAGGCTACAAGAACGTAGCAAAGTGTTTTCAGGTAGCCGTTTCCTCAGATCGTAATGTTATTAAGAAATGTCAGTTAACAGAAACAGTGGAGATCAAGGTGAGGTCTGGAAGATGAAGAAAACTTTCTGAAAGAACTGCTCGTTGGATTGCTAGAAAGGCAAATAAAAACCCTTGTTTGACTGCAAAAGACCTTCAGAAAGATTTAGCAGACCCTGGAGTGGTGGTGCACTGTTCTACTATGCAGCGACACCTGAACAAATATGACCTTCATGGGAGAGTCATCAGAAGAAACCCTTTCCTGCGTCCTAGCCACAAAATTCAGCGTCTGAAGTTTGCAAATGAACAAGTAAATAAGCCTGAGGCATTTTGAAAACAAGTCCTGTGGAGTGATGAAATCAAAAGAGAACTTTTTGGCCACAATGTGCAAAGGTATGTTTGGAGAAAAAAGGGTGCCAAATTCCAGGAAAGGAACACCTCTCCAACTCTGAAGCGTGGGTGTGGATCGATCATGCTTTGGGGTTGTGTTGCAGCCAGTGGCACAGGGCACATTTCATTGGTCGAGGGAAGCATGGATTTGAATAAATATCAGCAAATTCTGGAAGCAAACATCACACCATCTGTAAAAAAGTTGAAGTTAAAAAGAGGATGGGTCTTACAGTAAGACGATGATCCAAAACACACCTCAAAATCTACAATGGAATACCTCAAGAGGCACAAGCTGAAGGTTTTGCCCTGGCCCTCACAGTCCCCTGACCTAAACATCATTGAAAACCTGTGGATAGATCTCAAAAGAGCAGCGCATTCCAGACAGCCCAAGAAACTTGTAGAACTGGAAGCCTTTTGCAAGGATGAATGTGTGAAAATCCCCCAGGTAAGAACTGAAAGATTATTAGCTGGCTACAAAAAGTGTTTACAAGCTGTGATACTTGCCAAAGGGGGTTACTAAGTACTGACCATGCAGGGTGCCCAAACTTTTGCTTCAGGTCCTTTTCATTTTTGGGTATTTTATGCCTGTAAATGATGGAAATAAAAATGTAATCTGGGTGCGATTTGCTGGGGGGGATGGTGGGGATCATCCCCCCCTCTGGTTTTTATCTCTGCTGAAAAAAAAAAAATCCTCGGGGACAACCCCGTCAATAAAACAAACAAACCCCCCAAAAAAAGTTGACATGACAGGCATGTTGTGACAGTTTTCTATGGCCTACATTGCACTCACTTTCAAAATGACCCGAAGTGGCAGCTTTGATGTTCACGAACGTCCCCAGCAAATAGATACATTGTAGATAATAACAATATCCAGAGTGTGAACGTGGATTTAGCGCCATGAATCACATCCTTACTGATGAGCGCAACAGAATGAATGTATCCACACTGACAACCTTCTTTTCCTCGCTGTCAATGGGCCAGACGTGCGTTCCTTCCCTGCTGAGAAATTCGCAGAAATGTGGATTAAAGAAGGGCGAAACGCGGCAGATAGCGCACCGACGGGAAAGCAGAAAAGGCCACATGAACTGCGCCATCAGAGCAAACTGTTCATTTAGTATTCATGTATTTCAGTGATTTTCGAGTCACTGTCCATTTAATCTGGAGAGAGAGAAACATCACAGCAACGCGACAAGCAATGCGAACTTTGTTGTGTGTTAGTGTTCGTGTATTTAGTCAGAGAGATAGGAAGATGAATTTACTATCTCTGGTTTAGTGTTCGTTTTCATTTAGTGTTATTCATTTGCTATCATCGGATGTTATTGAGCTGTTAGCCTATTGTTACCTTAATTTTGAGACGTTTCATGATTAAAAAAAAAAAAAAAAAACATCCCCCTCTTCTGGTTTTTTGACAAATCGCACCCTGAATGTAATATTGCGGAAAATATTAAAGAAATGTCTCATCCAGTGGCGGCTGGCTCATAGGGGGCGCCCGGGCGCCGCCCTCCCAGATGTGGAGGGGAAAAAAAATATAAAATATATCGATATATATTTTTACAAATTTTATTATCAATGTCAGTTTTACTTAATAGTGTGTGCCTACATGCGATCTGAATTATTTAAACAACATTTCCACCAACTGACTCTCATTCAATGGTGAATTTCCACCGACAGACGCGTATCATTTCTCTTCTTGGGCGCTCGGCAAAGCGCCCCAGAAGTGCAGCGGAATAGCCAATCGTGTATGGTTGCTCGGGAAAAATCATAAATATTTGGCCAATCAGCATCGCCGAATTTAATGGTTTTGGGGCGCTGGAAATTTCGCCCCTGCTACAGAAAATGCATCTCTCTCTCTCTCTCTCTCTCTCTCTCTCTCTGTCTTTGATGTTCAAAACTAGACTTTTGGTTCATATTGGACAATAATCACACAGCTTTCTTGTCATAGTTTGTATTCACAACAAGAGTGTCAACACTGTGTTTCGCTCCCCCTCTCAGTCTCGTTTCACAGAAATACACCTAGCTCAGAACACACACACACACACACACACACCTCATTTCATAGTCACTCTCTCACACAGAAATCTTACACTCACCTTAGAATCAGACACACACACACACACACCACCTCACTCAGTCCCACACTCACCTTAGAAACCTTCCTCCCTCTCTCTCACTCACTCATTCACACTCTCTCTCTCTCACACACACACACACACACACAGTTGATTTGTATAGATTCAGCTGAAATCATACCCTTGCTGTAAACTTCTCTCAAGAACTTGAGTATTGTATTGTATTTGAAACCGTTCCTTTCCAAAGCATAAATGGAGCCTAATATAGCTGTAAATTGTTAATTTACTTTATCTGTGAAACTGCTGATTTTGAGAAGGAAATTAAATTATTATTGTGGAATTGTCATTTTCTGACTGTTCATTTGAATGCTTATACTGGACTAGGCAGGGAACTCTACTGGCACACACCAGCCCCACCAAGAATTGTTTTCACCAGCCGCCACTGGTCTCATCATCTGCTCACTTAACTATTCACAGTAACAGACATTTTCAGCCAAGGGTGCCCAAACTTTTGCATGCCACTGTAATATCACATTTTTTGAAACACCCTGGAGTTTTGGTCTCGTCTGACTTTATTTTTTTAATATATAAAAATAGTCCATGTCCAAATACTACTTGGCTATAAAATAAAATAAAAATCTGCTGTTACAAATGAGTGCAAAATGTTTTTATTCACATTTAAATGTGGCCATATTCTATAAAGACCAATAAATGAATAAAAGACATAAAATAAATTAAATCATAAAAAGGCAAAAAGGAGTCCCTCCGTGAAGTTGGCACCCCAGATGATGAGAACGTGAGAAGTGTTTCAGTTTATTTGTGCGCGCACACATTTCAAAATTAATTAATTGATTTTAAAAAATGCTCAAACAAGTTGAGAAATGAAATGTTTTAATGACCCAGCAACCCATTACCACCCAAACGACTCCAAATATGTCGGATTCATTTGTGCACGCAAAATAAACCTCTGCGCTTCATTAATTAGGTGCCGAGTGAAGTCATGCGTTAAGAAAATAACGTCTAAAACTTAAAATATCAAAGCACCTACGCTTATTTTGTGTGCGCAAACAAATCGGACGTGGAGTCACTGAGGCGTTAACGGGGTGCTGGCTCATTAAAACATCATTAAAGGGCGATTTGCATCGAGCTGGAGTGAACATGTCCAGGTCACATTTTCCAAAAGCAATACTTGATTAATAGTAACTACGCTAGTTTCCATCAAGAAAGTAAGGCGCACTGTAGGGATAAAATGTTTATTTTCATTTTCACATAATTTCATAATAATTTAACCAAAAGCTCCAGTGAATTCTTGTTTCCGAAATGCGTCCGGATTCATTATTCTGTTTTTTTTTTTTAATTTCATAAATATTCCCTTTTACATAAATTCAATAAAATTATGCAAAGTTTGGGGGGCACGGTGGTGTAGTGGTTAGCGCTGTCGCCTCACAGCAAGAAGGTCCTGGGTTCGAGCTCCGTGGCCGGCGAGGGCCTTTCTGTGTGGAGTTTGCATGTTCTCCCCGTGTCCGCGTGGGTTTCCTCCGGGTGCTCCGGTTTCCCCCACAGTCCAAAGACATGCAGGTTAGGTTAACTGGTGACTCTAAATTGACCGTAGGTGTGAATGTGAGTGTGAATGGTTGTCTGTGTCTATGTGTCAGCCCTGTGATGACCTGGCGACTTGTCCAGGGTGTACCCTGCCTTTCACCCGTAGTCAGCTGGGATAGGCTCCAGCTTGCCTGCGACCCTGTAGAACAGGATAAAGCGGCTACAGATAATGAGATGAGATGTCTAGAAGAATGACCCAAAAAGTGAATTCAATCTTCCTGGTGTCTAATTTGCACCCTAAAATTGAATAAAATGGTTAAAATATACTGTTTTGCCCAATTTCCGAAGGTTTGTTTACATCTCACTTATGCACGCTTTCACCACCAGGGGGCAGTCGTCATGACATAATTTAAGCCAAACAGACTGGGAGCAGTTCTGTGTTTACTTACGAACCGAGCACACGTGTACAGGCTTTGGTCGTGAGAGGTTGTGTAAAATGTCTGATAGCGATTTTGAAGCAGGAACTCTCCAAATTGAATATCGAGAGGTGAAACCAGATATGTATGAACCTATGGCCGTTGCGAAGCAATCGGTGAATGTGGCTCACTGGTTTGACCGTGCAGTCTCGGAATCGGACAGCGACTTGGCCGACTCTGATCGCGCTGACCCCAGACCTCAACAAGACTCGCGCCCAAACAATTTATCCTGGTAGTTATGATAAATTCCTACTTTCGTCGTAATACTAAATAAGAGCCCTTTTGAAGAATAATTAAACCGCCCTCCCTAGTGGATATAGGGAACGATTACTGGACAGTGCGCCGGTAGGCCACATTAGCCTGCCATCTGCGGCATTATACTATTTATAGCCGACTCTAAGCGAGGAAATATCCCTTTGTCTCATTTCCACAATGATTGTACAGGATCCCTCAGGATTCTTGACTTGTCAATTGCACACAAAAGTAACAATGTTGACCTCCAATCTTCTCCTTTTTGCTTGAGCGTTGCTGCTCCGTTTCTTCTTTGACTGATTTTGTTTCACGCGCACAATCCACTCTCTCCGCCTCATCTCCTCTTTTGGAAAAAGCCAACCCTGTCACTCTGCCTCTTCTCTTCTCTTGGAAAAAGGTAAAAACTTCTTCCTGAACCGGTCCCGTTGTTACAGTTCACTGCACAACAATAAGGCATGTTTTTTCTTTGGAAATACCTGAACGCACGTCTGCACTCAAGCCGAACGGCAATGTAAGTAAACGGAAGTGGACTCGACTCGAGCGGTTTGTTTGGCTTAAATGACGTCACACGCCGAGTGGTCACGAAAATCGCCGAACAGAAATTCGCCGCGATCCGCGCTAACTTATTCTAATTATTACTTATTAGCAATACTTCTTGGGACTAGAAGAGAATTGCAGAGGGTTTTTTTTTTTAACATAGTTTCAAATGTGCATAAATTGAAAACCGTTACCTATGAGCTTTAAACCTGATGCGTTAAAAAAATTCCTTGTTTATTTGCCCCTACAGCTACACAAACCTCTGCACTCAACTGTAAATTACTTGCCATTGAAGCAAGCATACATAAATCACCTTCACCTTGAGCTCAAGCAGCACATGTGGCATCACTTCCCCTCCCTTCAGGTGAAATGACTCACTCGTGGTTATGTAAATGACAGGATGGTGTCGAACCTTAAACCGCAGCAGTCAGGAATCAGAGCTGACCAGCGAACCAAGTCGGTGCATACGAGGAGGCCAGAAAATTACCCGCTGCTTATAGAATACTATCAGGAGAGCACGAGACTCTTCAAATCATAAAGCCCCGTCTACACGATCATACATTTGTCCATGGACATCGTCATACAAATGTATGATGATGTTCATGGACAAATGTATAATCGTGTGGACGGTTTTCCCAACAAACTCGAACAACGTCATACTTGTATGACGTTGTTCAAATTTTTAGAATCGTGTTTCTACTTTCCAACAAATGTTCACAACATATTGGGTCATCCACCAATCAGATTGTTAATTCGGGTCATGTGATCTACACTGCCTGTCATGTGACATACAAAATGTATGATCGTGTGGACAGAAATCCACAACATGATCGTACAAACTTGAACATCATCATACATTTGTATGATAACGTTTTGGACAAATGTATGATCGTGTAGACGGGGCTTAATAATGCATGCAACTGCCACTGCCAGCAAGCAGTTCCTGACTGCACAGCTGCTAATATTACATCCTCATCTACTCTCCTGAAACTGAAAACGGGGCCTCATGGAAAGGCTCATTCGTCTGTCTTTTTTTTTTTTTTTTTAGCCAACAGTTCTGAAGTTTAAAATTTTTAAGCTAACTATTGTCCAGAATCTAAAAGTAACGTGTGTGTGTGTACACAAAACGTGTACAATTTCACGATTACATTTTTACACCTAGATATTTAAACATATTAAGTCAGACTTTTTTTCTTTTTTTTTTTAATAATTCTAGTTGAATTTGAATTCTGACCTGGAAATTTTCAAAATGTTATATATATTTATAAAAAAAAAAAAAAAAAACCCGGTAGCACTTTACACCTTGCAAACATTCAGGTACACACACACACACACACACACTATCTGTTGACTTTGATCTCCAGAGATACTGAATGACTTCATAGGTGCGGTTAGGTGAGGTGAGGTGAGGTGAGGTGAGGTTAGGCGAGGCGAGGCGAGGCGAAGTGAGTGCTTTTACAACTCCACAATCACTGAAACACTCTCACAATAGACGCACTATCTGTATAAAGTTCACTGTCATTAAATTTCATCAAAAGGATGAATACTCTGGACGTCACCGAAGCAGCCAGTTAAGACGATTTGTGATTAGGTCTGTCCACCAAGTCCCCAGTTTTCACAGGCCTAAGACATTCTTTTCTTAAAGTTAGGAGTCACGATTTTTTTTTTTTTAAATTTAACCCTTTGGTGACTGACCCCTTGAAAATGGTTCCTCCAGGAACGATGACGTTTCAGTTGTCAAGACAACGGAAAAACTAAAATACAAGAGCATTTTGTTTTGTGCACAAGAGCAATTGTGACGTATCTTTCTGTTTTTGTATTTTAGTTTTTCCGTTGTCTTGACAACTGAAAAGTCATCCTTCCTGGAGGAACCATTTTCAAGGGGTCAGTCACAGCGCTCGAAACTAACGGTGTCCCGACGTCCCGGGGACCATAAAAAATGTCATCGGGACACAAAATTATCATATCTGGGACAATCCCGGGACAATGGAAAAAAATAGATCTAGAAAAAAAGTTCTACATTAATATTATTTACAAAGCCGTAACACATACGTAGACATTCACCTAATTTGTCAATTTTAATTTTAAAACGTTAACAGCGAAAAATACATAGTAGCTACACTTTCCATGCACCTGCATCCGTAGGCTACACAGCAGCGCATTCTGTTCGAGAATCTTCGGCCGGAGTCCGCATTATATGGACTTGGAATGGAGTTGCTACCGCACACGCTGCGCCGACTCTTGCCAGAACAAAAATGCTGAAGTGGTTGAAGCGGACCGACCGCGGGGAAGAAACTGAAAGCCCAGACATAACGTCTCCGGGACCTTCAGGATCCAAAGTGTCATCGCCTGGTCTGCAGGCAACGCTAGCAACTGAATGAACTGAATGAACACTGTTAGACACGTTATAAAATACAACAGGAATGATGTGGATGATATTGACGGAAGATACCGTTCAACAGAATAAGTGAGTTTTCTTGGTGTCTTTCTAGTTCAGAAAGTTTAGTCAGTCAGCAGCACAACTAGGCTCGGACCTGCTGCCACTATGCTGATGGTGCTAACATTGACACCCACGTTTCGGCAGCGAAAGTTCATAAAAATAGATAACGGAAAGTTCATAAAAATGGATAACGGTAATGGATAACGGAAAGTTCATAAAAATGGATAACGGTAATGGTGAAAATGATAAGTTGGCCTTATACGTGCCAACAGATATTGAAGGTATAAGTAGATGAAATGAACATAAAAGGGGTCTTATTTTCAACTAAAGTGTACTGCAGATGTAGGGAGTTGAAACATTTTCTGAATGAGCTAGTTGGCCCCTTTAAATAAACGGGTATCTATTCATACAGTGAGATCGCCAAAGTTTAATAAACTGAAAATGCAATAACTGTCATTTTGAAGTAGATGATGTATAGGACATGTGTTGCTTGTGTCTTATTGTAAAAATGATATAAAGGGTTCAAAATCGCATAGTTACAAATATAATAGTAACTTCATATGATAATATTAACCACTGGTTATTTCAGAGAGGAAAAAAATGGGGACACTATTGCTTCCATTCGGGACAATACAACACAGAATTCGGGACCACTGGGGGACACAAAGAAAAAAAGTTAATTTCGAGCCCTGGTCAGTCACCAAAGGGTTAACACACCCGGGAGTGGATAAATGATGCATTTATCAGCAACCAAATCTACAATCTCCTACCCGGTCTACGGTTTGCTTGGACAGAAACCTAATTTCACACGACTAAATATATTACCTGATGTAATGTCGTAACAAACGGCGAGTTAGTTAGCTCGTTTATCATTGACAGAGTTTAAGGGTGTTTTGTGCGAGCAGGAGAGTTGGATGACTGCTTTGTTCTGTGCTATATTTTGCTCGGTTTCGTCAGTATTTCCACATATGTGTGGGTTCCTGATTCTGAAAAGTTTGCTTACTGATTAAACTGCCGACTAAAATTCATTCCGGAATGGGCCAGATTGGACACGTGAGCCGGTGCATTGGCTGATGTGTGTAGTGCAGCGGGAGGTGGGATTCAGAATGACTGGTACAAAACGTCTCACCAACATGGGGGCGTCATGGCTCAGGTGGATAAGGCGCCATACCATAAATCCGGGGACCCGGGTTCGATTCTGGCCCGAAGTCATTTCCCGATCCCTCCCCGTCTCTCTCTCCTGCTCATTTCCTGTCTCTACACTGTCCTATCCAATAATAAAGGTGAAAAAAGCCCCCCCCCCAAAAAAAAAATATTTATTTAAAACGTCTCACCAACATGAAGCATCTCATGTTTAAGTATACATAAATTTTTTTTTTTTTTGTGAAAGTCGTTGAACCTACAGTTGGGTCCGTACTTCTAGACCTGATTGCAACTGCAAAACAAACAAACAAACCAACCAACCCAGACACAATCTGTTTGTCCTGTGCACCTCAGCTACTGATTTATCCAATCCTGACCACACCCCCATTTTAGCTCCTAAATCAGTCGGTTCAACTCTAAGGTTAGCTTTAAGATTGTTTACAGGGCTGCAACAATTAGTCAAAGTACCAGTCTTTTTTTTTTTGTGTGTGTGCACGCGTGTGTTTTTGTTTAAATCAGAAGATACACATTGTATATTTAACACAGTATTAACAGAGAACTGAAGGCAAATTTTTATTATCAGAATTCTATCTCTCATTTTATTAAATATACGAATGCATTTTCGATCGCTATTTTGTCGCTGCTATAGCAAGTTACGAGTGTTTGAAATACGCTATGTAATATATCAGTCCACATGTCAAAGCAATGGCTGTAAACGAGGTTCGTTGAGACCTGTGCGAGACATCGTAAAACGTACAGCAGAAATCAAAGTGACCGACGTCTGCCAACGTTGTCAAAAGACGCGCGCGCCCTCTTTCGAATGCTGACGTAATCAAGCCGGAAGTTGTTTGTTGTGATCACGATCAGGAAAGTTTGAGGAAAAAAAAAAAAAGTAGGCAGTAATAGTCATTTAAACTCATTTTTGTGCGATATTTTGTTTGGAAAACGGTTTTCAAAATGGCGGCTCTGACACCTGGCTGACACGTGACGTTTCGAAGTCTCGCACTAGTCTCGTGAAGATCGCATGGATAAGCGACGCCTGCCGTGGACCAAACGAACTAAATTCAACACGGCTAAAAACCGAATAGGCCGATAAGTCTCATCTTATCTCATTATCTCTAGCCGCTTTATCCTGTTCTCCAGGGTCGCAGGCAAGTTGGAGCCTATCCCAGCTGACTACGGGCGAAAGGCGGGGTACACCCTGGACAAGTCGCCAGGTCATCACAGGGCTGACACATAGACACAGACAACCATTCACACTCACACCTACGGTCAATTTAGAGTCACCAGTTAACCTAACCTGCATGTCTTTGGACTGTGGGGGAAACCGGAGCACCCGGAGGAAACCCACACGGACAACATGCAAACTCCGCACAGAAAGGCCCTCGCCGGCCACGGGGCTCGAACCCGGACCTTCTTGCTGTGAGGCGACAGCGCTAAGGCCGATAAGTATCATATTTAATTGCGATTAGTTGGCAATATGAGTCACGATTTAAGGTTACTAAAACTGAAAACGGAATTGAATAACACGTTAATTAATAAATAAAGCAAGGTTAAAAATGACTTCAGTTCTCCTTTAAGTATGTGTAAAAGACAAATGAGGCTGGTTATGTTTTGACTGTTTAATTTTTGCTTTTTTCATACCTGATTAATCCTGTAATTTTTTTTTCTCTAATTGAGTATGAGCAACTGCAGATGTACTCAATTTCTCCTCAGGATGATTAAAGTATTTCAGATTTTTACTTTTTAAGATGGATAGATAGATAGATACAGTTTTAACACAAATTTCAAGCATCTTGGTCCCCCCCCCGATTTCTCTCCGCAATGTTATCACCTCCCAACCATACAACAGTCACCAACCCGGGAGGATGAACATGCCGTTCCTCCACGACACGACGCCAGCAAACTGCTGTCACACAGGCTCGGAGGAAAGTGCCATCTACCCTCTTCCACATACACGAGCTCACAGACGCCTATGATTGGCTAGTGCCACTGTGATTGACAGCGGAGACGGGGTATGCTATCCCTCCCACTCAGACAGCATGGCCAGTTTTACTCTCTTGGCTCCCAACTGGGAGTTGTTATAATCAACACATTTCTGATCATATTCGTTATTTGTAAAGTAAACTTTAAGAAATCGCTAGAAGTGCCCTCGAGGAGAAAATCACAAGTCTAACATGATGATAAAAGTTGTTCCTCAGGAGTTTTGTTTTGCATTATTGAAGATAAATGGGCTGAAGGTTAGAGAAGCAGCCTTGAGCCTAAAGGGTTGCCGGTTCGATTCCCGGCACCGGCAAGAAAAACGTGAAAGGAGTTGCGTGAATGAACAGCACTTTCTCCTCCCTCTGGATCACGGCTGAAGTGCCCTTGAGCAAGGCACCGAACCCCCAACCGCTCCCTGGGTGCTGTAGCATAGCTGCCCACTGCTCCGAGTATGTCTATGTGCGTGTGTTCACTGCTTCAGATGGGTTAAATGAAGAGGAAGAATTTCACGGTGCTTGAGTGTACATGTGACAAAGGCTGCTGCTGCTTCTTCTTAAAATACAGTTAGGTCCATAAATATTTGGACAGAGACATTTTTCTAATTTTGGTTCTGTACATTACCACAATGAATTTTGAACAAAACAATTCAGATGCAGTTGAAGTTCAGACTTTCAGCTTTAATTCAGTGGGTTGAACAAAATGATTGCATAAAAATGTGAGGAACTAAAGCATTTTTTAAACACAATCCCTTCATTTCAGGGGCTCAAAAGTAATTGGACAAATTTAATAATTGTAAATAAAATGTTCATTTCTAATACTTGGTTGAAAGCCCTTTGTTGGCAATGACTGCCTGAAGTCTTGAACTCATGGACATCACCAGACGCTGTGTTTCCTCCTTTTTAATGCTCTGCCAGGCCTTTACTGCAGCGGTTTTCAGTTGCTGTTTGTTTGTGGGCCTTTCTGTCTGAAGTTTAGTCTTTAACAAGTGAAATGCATGCTCAATTGGGTTGAGATCAGGTGACTGACTTGGCCATTCAAGAATATTCCACTTCTTTGCTTTAATAAACTCCTGGGTTGCTTTGGCTTTATGTTTTGGGTCATTGTCCATCTGTATTATGAAACGCCGACCAATCAGTTTGGCTGGATTTGAGCACACAGTATGTCTCTGAATACCTCAGAATTCATCCGGCTGCTTCTGTCCTGTGTCACATCATCAATAAACACTAGTGACCCAGTGCCACTGGCAGCCATGCATGCCCAAGCCATCACACTGCCTCCGCCATGTTTTACAGATGTGGTATGCTTTGGATCATGAGCTGTACCACGCCTTCGTCATACTTTTTTCTTTCCATCATTCTGGTAGAGGTTGATCTTGGTTTCATCTGTCCAAAGAATGTTCTTCCAGAACTGTGCTGGCTTTTTTAGATGTTTTTTAGCCAAGTCCAATCTAGCCTTTTTATTCTTGAGGCTTATGAGTGGCTTGCACCGTGCAGTGAACCCTCTGTATTTACTTTCATGCAGTCTTCTCTTTATTGTAGATTTGGATATTGATACGCCTACCTCCTGGAGAGTGTTGTTCACTTGGTTGGCTGTTGTGAAGGGGTTTCTCTTCACCATGGAAATTATTCTGTGATCATCCACCACTGTTGTCTTCTGTGAGTGTCCAGGTCTTTTTGCATTGATGAGTTCACCAGTGCTTTCTTTCTTTCTTTCTCAGGATGTACCAAACTGTAGATTTTGCCACTCCTAATATTGTAGCAATTTCTCGGATGGGTTTTTTCTGTTTTTGCAGCTTAAGGATGTCTTGTTTCACCTGCATGGAGAGCTCCTTTGACCGCATGTTTTCTTCACAGCAAAATCTTCCAAATGCAAGCGCCACACCTCAAATCAACTCCAGGCCTTTTATCTGCTTAATTGAGAATGACATAACGAAGGAATTTCCCGCACCTGCCCATGAAATAGCCTTTGAGTCAATTGTCCAATTACTTTTGGTCCCTTTAAAAACAGGGTGGCACATGTTAAGGAGCTGAAACTCCTAAACCCTTCATCCAATTTTAATGCGGATATCCTCAAATGAAAGCTGAAAGTCTGGACTTTATGTCCATGTCCATTATATAACTATAACTTGAATATGTTTCAGTAAACAGGTTAAAAAAACAAAATTTGTGTCAGTGTCCAAATATACACTGAACAAAAATATAAACGCAGCGGTCCATATTTTATGAAATACAAATGTTCAGATATAAATTCATTTTCATTTTTATTTTCTATGTGCCCGAGCCCAGTCCAGACGAGAACGTCGTCGCCCAGCAGTCAGGTCCAATCCTCGATGAGGTCTACGTGCATGGAGGCCAGCTTCTCTGAGTCGGTTTCTCACAGTTTGACTGCTGACCCTGCGGTTGTGTCTCCCCATGGTCTCATCCGCGGTCCGTGTTGCAGTCCGGCACCGATCACGCAGGTGGGTCAGACGGATATGCCGGTCTTGTGCTGGAGTGGTGACACGTGGCCTGCGTGCATGTGGCATGTTGTCTGTGGTGCCATGCTGCTGAAATCATCGTCGGAGGCGGACTATCGTGGAATTATGCACCCCCAATTGACGCCCTACAGCTCTGATGGACATTCCAGCCTGCAGCATGCCAATGGCTCGTTCCCGGTTGATTCTGGTCATCTGTGGCATCTTGACATTTGAACATTTTTGTCATTTTAGGGTGGCCTTTTATTGGCCCCACATAAAGGATGGTCATGACATGCATTACTCAGTGAAATTTTTGTCTGCAATGGTCACACCCGACTGGATCATGGATTATCTCAAGTCTGGGCACTGCTCAGAACTTGAGTAGAGGGACTTTTTTTTTTTTCAAAAAATGTTTACTGGTATGCTATACTATCATTTGATGTGGGCAGAAAAAAAAAAATCAGTATCGGATGTACAAAATAAATAAAATCTTTAGGTGCTGCGTTTATATTTTTGTTCAGTGTATATGGACCTAACTGTATTTGTTACAACTGGCTTCATTTATAAGTCACATTTAAGTCAATTAATAGATTGATAAATACACAAAACAATCAATCAATTATGGCACCTAACTATTTAACACCTGTTTTATCATCACTGATCCTCAAGCTAGTATCTCACTGGGCTGTGACAGCTTGCGACAAATCGTGAACGTCATTCGCAAGAGTGTCTTGAAACATTCGCGGGGCTTCTTGCACGAGTCGCTAAGTGCTGCTCCGTCGTCGCTGAAATTTTGAACATGTTCAAAAAATTCGTGCGACAAAATTTCTCTCAAAATAGCCGCAAATGCGTCGCTGGTGTCGCAAAGCCGTCGCGAACCCTTCTCAAGTCAGTTTCCGTGAGGCTTCCTCTACTTCCCTGCCTGCCGAGGGAAAGCCGGGCTGCGACGGCCTGCGACTAGTTGGAGACACGACAATTGCGGTAAAATATGCAAATATCAATTCAGTGCGATTCCAAGTGGAAATTGTCGCTAATTCGCATATTTTATCGCAATTGCTGGGTCTCCAACTAGTCGCGGGCTGTCGCAGCCCAGTGAGAGACTCCCCTTACCCAAACGAGAACAATCTCATTATCCAAAACAAGCACCGTTTCCGTTTGTAATCTGCAACGTTCATTTTCACAACACAAAATGGAGCGCGCAGGTTCTGGTTCTTCCCTATTGTTTTTGTAATTATATTATGGCATACTTCCTGATTTGACTTTGGTCGGTGTTTCCCTTTTCTTTTTACCAAGTGTTCTCCCTCTCTCTCTCCTGCCCTATTGTTTGGGTGAGGATAATAAAATGAGCGCTCCCATTTTTGGAAATGTTGACCACGAGGAGAAAATGAGGGCAGGTCAAATAACCAAATGAGCTCCTCGAGTGGTTCATCGCCCCTTCTGAGGAACTACTTAAAAATGGTACCGATGTGGGAGCGTTTGATGTTGGATGCATTGCCAGTCCATTTCTACTTTTTAAAAACCAATTACGGCTTGGGTGGTTTGAGAGCGAGTGGAGCTGGTCTTCCGAGACCGCTGTAATTCTTGCGTCATTACAGTTGGAGAAAATTTCCCAACCCAGCGAGCACGGTCCTGAAAAAGCATCGAGCAGCGCAAAGCGTGTAGGTATGAAACCTGTAATCACGAAGATCAAAGAAGTAAAGCGACATCTATATTACTTGTATATTAGACCATGTCGCATGCAAATCGCCCACAGTGACAGCATCAGCTCATTTGATTTGTAAAGTATATTCCTGGACTCTACGGCAGGCTGGATGAAAGCTCCTGTAGTATTTACTCACAACTTACTGGACAACCAACACACCAATTTCCTGAAATCATTACTTTACAGTTTAAAAGATTTCCCAAATTAAATCTAGGAATATTATCCCCTTTATTCTTTTCCCAGTCCTGAAACATGACGTACATACGACCTTTTTTGTGGTATGACAAAATAGTTATGCTTTAAAAAAAAAAGTCGAGGTGAAAGTAAAAAAAATACGAGGAAAACACCACAGGGCAAGTCCGTACAAACATCAGGCTTTGATTGGAAAAATATAATCAATCAATCGTTCAATCTAGCGAACAAAACATCGCATCGTTCATTTACACCTGGACGCGGTCACCATTTCAGCAACAGCCACAAACAAGCAACAAAGCGAGAGCGTGACAGGCTACACGTGACCTGGGAGTTTCTCAAAACTTGAGGCAAATTAGTTACGATACAGAAAAGCGACAAAACCAGCCAACTAATATAAAACCTGGCATGTACGTAATGTTGGACTCAACCAACCAGCTTTCACACCGATTAGTGTGTTATTTAGTTACTGGTTAACTAGTGAACAAAATATACAGTGCTGAGCGTAAATGAGTGCACCCCCTTTGAAAAGTAACATTTTAAACAATATCTCAATGAACACAAACGATTTCCAAAATGTTGACAAGACAAAGTTTAATATAACATCTGTTTAACTTATAACGTCAAAGTAAGGTTAATAATATAACTTAGATTACACATTTTTTCCGGGCGGCATGGTGGTGTAGTGGTTAGCGCTGTCGCCTCACAGCAAGAAGGTCCGGGTTCGAGCCCCGTGGCCGGCGAGGGCCTTTCTGTGTGGAGTTTGCATGTTCTCCCCGTGTCCGCGTGGGTTTCCTCCGGGTGCTCCGGTTTCCCCCACAGTCCAAAGACATGCAGGTTAGGTTAACTGGTGACTCTAAATTGACCGTAGGTGTGAATGTGAGTGTGAATGGTTGTCTGTGTCTATGTGTCAGCCCTGTGATGACCTGGCGACTTGTCCAGGGTGTACCCCGCCTTTCGCCCGTAGTCAACTGGGATAGGCTCCAGCTCGCCTGCGACCCTGTAGAACAGGATAAAGCGGCTAGAGATAACAAGATGAGATTACACATTTTTTCCGTTTAACTCAAATTAGGGTGGTGCAAAAATGAGTACATCCCACAACAAAAACTACTACATCTAGTACTTTGTATGGCCTCCATGATTTTTAATGACGGCACCAAGTCTTCTAGGCATGAAATGAACAAGTTGGCGACATTCTGCAACATCAATCTTTTTCCATTCTTCAACAACGACCTCTTTTAGTGACTGGATGCTGGATGGAGAGTGATGCTCAACTTGTCTCTTCAGAATTCCCCAAAGAAAATAATTTCTTTACACCACAAAGGTGAAGGCTACAAGCAAAGCTTTACTGATCAGTCAGAATACTGTCGCAAAAGTGGTACAAAAATTTAAGAAAGATGGAACTGCAACCATCTTGCAGAGATGTCCAGGTCGTCCACGGAAGTTAACACCTCGACAGGAGCGTCTTCTGATGAGAAGGGTTGAAGAAAATCGGCATGCAAGTTCACTGCAGTTATCTAAAGAAGTAGAAAGCCAAACTGGGGTAACTATTTCCCGTGACACAATACGGCGTACACTGCAGAGGAATGGCATGCATGGATGCCGTCGACGAAAGAAGCCTCTCCTAAAGCCCAGGCACAAAAAAGCCCGCCTAGAGTTTGCCAGGGCCCGTGCTGACAAAGATGAAGACTACTGGGACTCTATACTCTGGAGTGATGAGACCAAGATAAATGTTTTTGGAACTGATGGCTTCAAAACTGTATGGCGTCGCAAAGGTGAGGAATACAAAGAAAAATGTATGGTGCCTACAGTGAAACATGGTGGTGGCAGTGTCCTTATGTGGGGCTGCATGAGTGTTGCTGGTGTCGGGGAGCTGCATTTCATTGATGGCATCATGAATTCACAGATGTATTGCTCTATACTGAAAGAGAAGATGCTACCATCACTCCGTGCCCTTGGTTGTTGTGCACTTTTCCAACATGACTAAACACACATCTAAGGCCACTGTTGGATTTCTGAAGAAGAACAGGGTGAAAGTGATTCAGTGGCCAAGTATGTCTCCTGATCTGAACCCAATCGAACATCTATGGGGAATTCTGAAGAGACAAGTTGAGCATCACTCCATCCAGCATCCAGTCACTAAAAGAGGTCATTGTTGAAGAATGGAAAAAGATTGATGTTGCAAAATGTCGCCAACTTGTTCATTCCATGCCTAGAAGACTTGGTGCCGTCATTAAAAATCACGGCGGCCATACAAAGTACTAGATGTAGTAGTTTTTGTTGTGGTGTGTACTCATTTTTGCACCACCCTAATTTGAGTTAAACGGAAAAAATGTGTAATCTAAGTTATATTATTAACCTCACTTTCACATTATAAGTTAAACAGATGTTATATTAAACTTTGTCTTGTCGGCATTTTGGAAATCGTTTGTGTTCATTGAGATATTGTTTAAAATGTTACTTTTCAAAGGGGGTGCACTCATTTACGCTCAGCACTGTACATCGGCATGTTGTGGTACATCTGGGTTAGCTTGTTCTGCTAATCTGAAACAAAGCTAATCCGAAACCTGTTATGTAACGTACAACAAACAACTCATTTTCAAAACTTTCATCCATCCATCCATTATCTGTAGCCGCTTTATCCTGTTCTACAGGGTCGCAGGCAAGCTGGAGCCTATCCCAGCTGACTACGGGCGAAAGGCGGGGTACACCCTGGACAAGTCGCCAGGTCATCACAGGGCTGACACATAGACACAGACAACCATTCACACTCACATTCACACCTACGGTCAATTTAGAGTCACCAGTTAACCTAACCTGCATGTCTTTGGACTGTGGGGGAAACCGGAGCACCCGGAGGAAACCCACGCGGACACGGGGAGAACATGCAAACTCCACACAGAAAAGCCCTCGTTGGCCACTGGGCTCGAACCCGGACCTTCTTGCTGTGAGGCGACAGCGCTAACCACTACACCACCGTGCTGCCCCTCAAAACTTTCACTTCATTCAAATTTCAGAATTCATTTTAAAGCAAGATACATTCTATACTGGATTAAATCATGTGCTTAGGACCAGTACTGCTCAAACGTTAACTAGCCAAGAACGCCTTTAACTGTAAAATAAATTCCACAGGCTCCGTCAGTATGAATTTATTTCATAAATATTTACATTTTTCTTTGCACCATAGGCCTTTCCATTCCTGAACTTTCCACCAGTTCCTGGCTCCTGCGCCAGGAAGGCTGTTCAATGCATTTGGAGACACAAAGTAGATTCCATTTCCAGTTGAGAGTAGGTCGTGCGCATTCTGGCTGCTGCTTCTCACCAGAACATTTTACTTTCTCTCCTTTTTTATTTTTGTGTGTTTGTGTAGTTTGATGTTTGTTTTTGTCCACCAGTGGTGGTGTGGCTCTGGACCCAGTTTTGAGCGTCGGTTCCCTCCAGGCCTTGATTCGCCGTGGGTGATGCCTGTGCTCCTCGCTATGGACTGCAGTGAGCTTGTTACTCATTTTAACATACAGTACGTTTACATGCACATCCAAATTGAGCTACTGTCGGTAATCGAGCTAAGGGTCCCAGCAGGGGTGCCAGAGAAATCCAATCCTACATGCACACAAGGAAATCGAGCTATTGTGTGAGGTACATTGTGCACCCGAGCCACAGGTGGCGCTACACGCCCCATCATGTTGGTACACTTCCGGTTGTCGTCATGAAGAGCTATTCAAGAGTGTAAACAAAGTTATCAGTTCCGTGTTCACAAGAAGAACGACGACGAGGACAGCAACATCGATATATATATATATATATATATATATATATATATATATATATATATATAAACTCCTTAAGCTGAATGAGCATGAACTCCATCTCCTCATTGCTCCAGAAGTGCACGTTTCTACTACTGTTGTCATGCCGACCGAGGCTGTTGTGTTTCCCGCTTGTGGTCTCGTCACTTCTGGAAGGGGCAGTGCTGAAGTAAGTAGCTCAACTACGTAGCTCGATAGGGTTTACATGCACCAAGTAGCTTGGTTACAATCGCATAATCTAGGTCGTGTAGCTCGATTACGAGAAATCCAGTTCGGTTCGATTTCAGCCGAGCTAAGGTGTTTCCATGGCATTTAGAACTTCGATTTCAGTCAAGCTACGGCAGAAATTCGATTTTCTCCATGTGCATGCCCGTAAATGCACTGATTGTGGTTGTCCAGCGCTCTATGCTTGGCGTGATGTCCCGAGCAATGTTGCTTGGTGGTGTCGCGGCGGCTGTGCAGGCGGTTTGGGACGTACCAGTGCCCTGCGTGGCGGTGCTTCTGTGCTTGCTTTGTGGATCCATGGCGTGGTTTTCTGAGTGATGTTGCCCGGCGGCGTGGGACTTGTTTTCGTGCACCTTTTGGCGGGACCGTGGCTGCTACACCCTTGGAATAACATCCTGGTCTCTATTTGGTGGACTTCCCCTCCATAATTGTAAAGCGACCTTGGGTTTTGAGAAAGGCGCTATATAAATTGAACTTATATTATTAATAGAACACTTGAGGTCTGAGATTACTTTTGTACTTGGACCCCTAAATATAATAATTTTGATAAATTAGGTCCACCACTGTACTAAAATAAAAATAAGCAGCTGCTCTTCATTAGTATACATACGGAGGTGATCATCGGAAATCGCGTGCGCTGATTGGTCAAGAAATTCGGACTATTTCTCGATAATCACCTCGAGCGACTCGGCAAAATGGTGGCCGATCACTTGGTGAGTGAGGATTAGAAATCATGAAAGAAAATGCTGTTCCTAAAAGCACTAAAGATGCCACTAAACATGGCATCTGGGAACCTCCAGGGGTTAATTAATAATTATTCGCTGAAGGCGAAGTGAATTTCTGTGAATAATATCCGACATGAATTTGAGGTTATTATTCACCGATATTCACGGAGCCTGAGGTGGATAACTGTTTTAGCATAAATACACAGGTGATTTTTAAACAAACAAACAAACAAATAAACAAACAAACAAACAAACAAACAATTCATTTCATACTACAAATGCGGCATGCAAATGTAAGAACGTCGCGGCACAGACTTGTGTCACTTATCTATTCCGAGTCACATAAAATACTTTTGTTTTGAAAATCGATAAAATAAATCACAACTCCACCTTACCTTGGTACAGAAGCCGCGAGAGGCCCTTCATATAATCTTTTTTTATTCACCTTGTTATCCCGAGATAACGACATAATTAATTCAGGATCTTGAGAAAACAACACAACTAATTCAAGATCTTGAGAAAACAAAATTGTTTCATGATCCCCGAGTAAACAGCTGAGAAATGGTTCATTCAGGTGCCCCAAGAGACTTGTGATATGCTGACTTTGGGGCTATTTCTCATTCTGTATAGACGCAACTTTGGTCATTAGAATGTCTGGAATAATCGATCACCTAATAAGGCAATATTCTTCCTGTGTCAACCCCTGATCAAAATATCGCCTTATTAGGTGATCGATTATTCCAGACATTCTAATGACCAAAGTTGCGTCTATACAGAATGAGAAATAGCCCCAAAGTCAGCATATCACAAGTCTCTTGGCGCACCTGAATGAACCATTTCTCAGCTGTTTACTCGGGATCATGAAATAATTGTTTTGTTTTCTCGAGTTCACGGAATAATTGTTTTGTTTTCTCGAGATCTCGAATTAGTTGTGTTGTTTTCTCGAGATCCTGAATTAATTATGTCGTTATCTCGGGATAAGGTGAATAAAAAAAAGGATTATATGAAGGGCCTCTCTCGGCTTCCGTACCTTGGAATAGTTTTACACCAAACTTTGCAGCGTCTTTAGTGCTTTTAGGAACAGCGTTTTCTTTCATTCTTCCTCACTTACAGCGACAAAGTGATCGGCCGCCATTTTGCCGAGTCGCTCGAGGTGATTATCGAGAAATAGTCAGAATCTCTCAACCAGTCAGCACGCACGATTTCCTATAAATCGCCTCCGTATGTATACCAAATTTGGGTATCACAGGCAGCAGGAAGTAGTTGGTGCGAGATAGTCAACATTCTCTAAACAGGTTATTTATTACAGGCAACAAATATCGGGCTATTTATGCGTACAGTTACAAACCGATGTGTATAGCAAGGCCAGCCAATTTTCATATTGGCACATCCTTTTTTTCCCTGCTTGTGCTTCTGTGTCTTGTCTCGTCTGCTGTACTTTTTGAAGAGACTCTCCCTGCATTACTTTCTAAACTAAAAAAAAAGCATGGAATTGATAAACTGGTCTCCTAACGAAACTGACACAGTTTTCTCGACAAGAAGCCTGGGTTCGGGGGAACCCGTCTGTCCTGCCGGAACGTTTGCGGCTGGTTACACGATGGACGCGTGGGAGCGGTGGCGGGTCGTGTGCTTGGTGATTCTTTCTGTGGAGGACATTGAAGATATCTACCTATTCGGAACCATGATTACAGGACTTTTGCTGATTGGATTAGGCATTGCCCTGGTATATCGAGGAAATCAGACAACGGTGACAGCTGTTCAAAGCCCCACAAAGCTGCCCGATATGATTGGAGTGATGGGAAAAGCTGTTGGCACTCGGACTGTGGACGTTCAGAACTTTAACCACAAAATGGTTGTTATCTCGGAGCAGCTTTCAGCTTTGCAAGGAATACGTTTTTCGGTGATCAATTTGAATTTGAATAGAATGGACGGAATGGACAGATATGGACGAGCGGTGCGGACGTGCAAAGACTGCGTCTGGAAAGACCAAACAATTTATATCTGATCGACATTCGGCTCCCTGAGACAGCACCTGCCTTGGTTCAGGCCGTTGCTGAGGCAACATTTCTCCCTGAAGGTCACTGCTGGGAGACACTCGCATTCCTCCTCTAACTTTCCACGGTCGCCATTTTTACCCCCAGTGTGACAAGCGGGTGCATGACCAGCGCCTTCATGGCTGCTTGCTTGAGCTGGATTATCTCCCCCCCTCCCCCCCTCAAGTCCCGTGTTTAAAGTGTACTTGTGTTGTTGTGTGCTTATGTGCAAAGGTTTTTAAATGTTCCCACACTGTACTCCTGACAGGAGCATAGTGGGGGGGGGGGGGGGGGGGGGGGGGGGGGTCTTTTTTTCCTTATCTCTCCTCATGTTGTGTTTCCTTTTTATCTTCATCCCTGTCTTCCTGTCCTGTCTACCCTATGTCAATTCTATGTTGTATATGTACGGACAGGTTGACAGCTAATTTCGCTGGTACATGTGACTAGTGACAATAAAGGGCATCATCATCACTTTAACAGTTATTCCATGAAATCGAGTCGTACATGAGCTGATAGCCGACGAGGTGCGTAGCACTGAGCTGGCTGTAAGCCATGTACGACGAGACGGAGTGGAATAACTGTTTTATTATATCCACATTCACTGGATTTTGAGAAACGGAGCATTTTTGTTTTGCAAATTCAATAAAAACTTTGTACAAAACGTCCAGCAAAATCATTTCCACTTAGAACGTAAACAAACCGGTGATATGACAGTAGCAATTTGTGAAAACTGCTATAATAATAATAATAATAATTTTTCAAGAATTAACTCTCTGGGGTTGAGCGCTTCTCCGGTGAAGCTCGGCAGGTTTTGAATGAGTAGGTCATGTATTCAGACAAATATCTTTGGGAGTTTTTAATCATACAAGCATGATAAACATATTGACGGAAACTTTATACTTCCCTATGATCCCACTGCCAAATAATGTTATAGTTTTTAAATTACATAAATCAGATGAAACAAACTTATCACCTTACTCAGTCACACCGGAGTCGGAGCGCTGAGCGCACACTTACGCATTCATAAGACTATTCATATAGTAACGGCGTGATAATCACGTTCACTCTTTTGGCTTTGACTGGTTTCTCTTTCGCGGTGGGAACGTCCACTGTAGACACGATAAAATCTGTCAGCCATAGTTTAGGCTATTTGGAGGTAAAACTTGTTGCGAGATGGCATGCAGATTTTATGCGCTTCGGATGATTCGAGACAGCGATTCAGTTTCAGGAGAGTGATTCAATTCAATCTTGAGAACTGCGACAATGATGATGAGTGGTGTTTTTTTTTTTTTTTAACTTCAACTCGATCCAGTCGAAGATCAACTTGAGCAAGTGTAAATATTTCTTCTATTTCTGATCAGCATATCAGTTGATACATGTGCACTGTAGTGCATACACAGGAAAAACAACTGAGCATTTTTTCCATACTTAAAATTATTTTTTTCGTGGTCCAAATCGTGCGCTCCGATTGGCTGGCGAGCGGGTCCGTATCCTATGGTACGGACCCCAATTATGGACCCCGGTTGCGGACCTCTGGCGACTTGCTCGTTCACAACAAACATAGTAGCATTTTTTGTCAACATTTATCTTTTTTTTTTATAAGATTTATTTACAAGATTATCAAAAATCCTATAAATTTTTGCCAGCATTTCTCAGGAGAATAGCATTAATAGCAATAACGACAGTGTTCACAGCAAAAGTGAGTTTTACTACCCTGAGGAAGAAGCAATTTTTAAAAATTTCAAGAGAAAGCTAAAAACCTGTAACTGGTGCTAACGCCGAGCAAAAACATGGCTGAATCCTGAATGACTCAATTTTGTATAAATAGGGGACTACATAGGTGGCAAAATGTAGTTTTTTTCCTGCCATGGAAGTGCACTTGTATACCGAGGAGGAAACAATTTGCATTACAGCCGTGAATGAGAATTCAAAATGGCGGCTCGGCTCGGTTTTCCCTTTCGGGCGCTCGCGTTTTCTGTTAGAATTTGGTAAAGAATAAATATATTATTTACCAGCTTAAGGTCGGTCTGTATGGTGAAATACCGTGACCTTGGCCTTGAATACTGACCTCAGCCCAGAGGGGTCAGTACAAGACCTCGGTCACGGTATTTCACGATACGGACCTCCCAGCTGGTAAATAACGTACGTATTTTCCTCAAAAATAGTTAATTTTGCTCTATTTTGAGTTTAGAGAGTAAAATTTGGAGTGGGAGCAAAATTACAGAGTAATTGTGTAGCAGAGTAGGTTGTGGCTCTGAACTGAGTAAAGTAGTACAAGAGTTTATTTAGTGTGTCTTGAAAGAGAGTCAAATACCAAAATAAAGTCAAATACCAGATAAATCAAACTGTTATAAAAAAGCAGTTTTAGAACTGCGTTGGAACGTGTGAAAAACCATGACCTTACCCACTGGGACTTGACCTGCTGGGATTAAGAGTTGGCAGTGGGAGGAGTTTTCACTTCTCATTGAATGGAATGGAAATTTTTACCCTTCTCACTGAATACCACTCCTACTGCCAACCCTTTATCCCAAAACAATAGGGCATACGTTTTTTGATGGCCAGTTAACGGTCCAAATCAATGGCGCAGATTTAAGGAATGGATCAAGCACAAAAACTAAGACTGAACAGAATCACTTCAAGTGACAATGGGTAAGTACGGAAGCCACGAGAGGCCCTTCATATAATCTTTTTATTCACCTTGTTATCCAGAGATAACGACATAATTAATTCAGGATCTCGAGAAAACAACACAACTAATTCGAGATCTCGAGAAAACAAAACCGTTATTTCGAGATCTCGAGAAAACAAAATTATTCTGTGATCTCGAGAAAACAAACCAATTATTTCATGATCTCAGCTGGATCACTCAGTGCGTTTACATGCACATCCAAATCGAGCTACTGTCAGTAATCGAGCTAAGGGTCCCAGCAGGGGTGCCAGAGAAATCCAACCCTACATGCACACAAGTTAATCGAGCTATTGTGTGAGGTACATTGTGCACCCGAGCCACAGGTGGCGCTACACGCCCCATCGTGTTGGTACACTTCCGGTTGTCGTCATGAAGAAGAGCTATTCAAGAGTATAAACAAAGTTATCAGCAGTGTTGCCAGATACTGCTGACGTTTTCCAGCTCAAAACATGTTCAAATCCGCCAAAATGCACTTAAAACCGCCCAATCTGGCAACACTGGCAGTTCTGTGTTCACAAGTTCCGTGCTCAAGCTGTTAGGCTTGCTCTAACAGACTGTATGGCTACAAACTGTCCTGCGCAGACCACTGTTTTCTAAGACAACTTATTTTGCACAATTGTATATTTTTCTAAAGTCCATTTTTTGCTTACAAAAAATATTTTTCTAAAGTCCATTTTTTTTTGCTTACAATTTAACTTATGTCTTAATAAACATATAAAAAGTTAAATTGTTTTGTTTTTATTGACATTCTTCAGATGTTGGACATTTATATATATATATATATATATATATATATATATATATATATATATATATAAGGATAAAGCGGCTAGAGATAATGAGATGAGATGAGATATATATATATATATACACACACACACACACATACACACACACACACACACACATATATATACACACACACACACACACACACACACAAATACAATGACTTGTTTATGTACACAATTCAAAGCTATGCAACAGCTGTACAGATGTATTTGGTGATACAGAAAGTGAGCTAAATTTTAACAGTGCAAACAATACCACAAAAAGAAAAGATTCATGCCGTTGTCATGCCGACCGAGGCTGTTGTGTTTCCCGCTTGTGGTCTCGTCACTTCCGGAAGGGGCAGTGCTGAAGTAAGTAGCTCGACTACGTAGCTCGATAGGGTTTACATGCACTAAGTAGCTCGGCAGAAATCGCATAATCTAGGTCGTGTAGCTCGATTCCGAGAAATCAAGTTCGGTTCAATTTCAGCCGAATTAAGGTGTATACATGGCATTTTGAACTTCGATTTCAGTCGAGCAACGGCAGAAATTCGATTCTCTCTATGTGCATGTAAACGCACTGACTGTATCTCCGTCGGTAGAGACGAAGCCGGGCCAGTCTTCTGCGGAGGTGCCGCGGACTAATTTTGAAATGATCCCTTATTAAAAGACTTAATGCAATCTCTCCCTGTGTCAACCCCTGATCAAAATATCGCCTTATTAGGTGATCGATTATTCCAGACATTCTAATGACCAAAGTTGCGTCTATACAGAATGAGAAATAGCCCCAAAGTCAGCATATCACAAGGCATACCTGAATGAACCATTTCTCAGCTGTTTACTCGAGACCACGGAATAATGGTTTTGTTTTCTCGAGATCTCGAATTAGTTGTGTTGTTTTCTGGAGATCCTGAATTAATTATATGTCGTTATCTCGGGATAAGGTGAATTAAAAAAAAAAAAAAGGATTATATGAAGGGCCTCTCTCGGCTTCTGTAGGTAAGGTCATGTTTTATTTATTTTGTTTTTCCCCACACATTCCAACACACAGTTCCAAAACTGCTTTTTAAAACATCTTCATTTATCTGTTATTTTTTAAAAAGTACAATCATGACATACAGACTACATGGATATTATTGTAGCTGAACTTGTGCTGAATACAAAAAAAAGTCATGTGACTTTGAAAATACTGCTAGGATTGGTTGAAACTGACAAAATCAGAGCATGCCAAAATCATCAGAGTGCCAGAAAACACCCTCAGACCCCAGAGGGTAAAGAAAAAAAAAAAGATGCATTCTTACCATCATTCCAGATTTTGTTGCTTTTTTTTTTTTTTTGTATTTTTTGGGGTTTTGTTTCCGAGTAGAGTTTTTATTTCGCCCTCGGTTGGTTCATCAACACGCGCCACCATTTTATTTTTCTCTATTTGCGGTATATGAGCTGACAGCCTAGCAGTAGGGTAGCCAATCAGAGTGCGCCATTGCTCAGATCCAGTGAACGTGGATAGAATAAAACAGGGATAGGACAGGAACTCCACCCGTAATTTCGGTAACCCAAACCTTTACTCTTTGTTTGTATTCGCCTCTGGGATCTCC
This sequence comes from Neoarius graeffei, assembly GCF_027579695.1. Classification (NCBI taxonomy): domain Eukaryota; kingdom Metazoa; phylum Chordata; class Actinopteri; order Siluriformes; family Ariidae; genus Neoarius; species Neoarius graeffei. Next base: position 57,239,790 of record NC_083580.1, read on the forward strand.
GTTCTAGGGACTGAACTGCACTTGGCTATCAGTGGCTAACGTCAGCATGTTCAGGGGCTGACGATGGATGTCGGTTCTTCCAGTGACAGCCTTGCTGAAGTCAACATTACTTGCTTCTAATGTGGCTTGGAGTAGTGATATCCGTAGCTAACATGGCCTCAGCGTTGGGGAAAACATGCCCAGGCGCTACACCGTAGACATGCTGGCTATTTACTTTCATAATCTTTTTACTGTTTTACATGAGCGTCTGAGTTTGCATGTTCTCCCCGTGTCCGCGTGGGTTTCCTCCGGGTGCTCCGGTTTCCCCCACAGTCCAAAGACATGCAGGTTAGGTTAACTGGTGACTCTAAATTGACCGTAGGTGTGAATGTGAGTGTGAATGTTTGTCTGTGTCTATGTGTCAGCCCTGTGATGACCTGGCGACTTGTCCAGGGTGTACCCCGCCTTTCGCCCGTAGTCAGCTGGGATAGGCTCCAGCTTGCCTGCGACCCTGTAGAAGGATAAAGCGGCTAGAGATAATGAATGAATGAATGACATGAGCGTCTTTCAAACCACTAGGATAAAAGATGAAAATGCGTCTCTCTCACCGTGGTGTATTATGGAGTCCATATGAGCAGGTTAACGATGGACGATCATAAACACATGCAAAAAGTGCAAGCAGCTTTTAAAGTCCACATCACGGGTAAATTCAGGAGCGAGATCAATGTAATTCTCCTATTTTATATTAAACTTTGGTCAAATATCTGTCACATTCTGCATTCTCTGCAATTTTTTTTTACCTTACGCAATATCAGAAAAATTCAGTTGAAATCAAGCCATCTGAGGCGAATTGGTCCGCCTCTGAAAAAACTTGGCATTTGGATTTCCCGCCAAACATTGATTTTCGTGACGTCGCGTGCGGGACGCCTCCCTCTGAATCCTACGTCAGCGCTGGTTTGTTTATGAGAAAACGACCTGGTGGTTTTCTGCAAATTTCTTCAACGTTATCGCGTAATTATTAAAATGGTTAACAGATGTATCGTAGGCAGTGTTGGGCACGTTACTTTCAAAAAGTAATTAGTTATAGTTACTAGTTACTTTTCCTAAAAAGTAACTGAGTTAGTAACAGAGTTACTTTGTCATTAAAGTGCTGATGACACGTTTTTGACATCTTTGGCGATGTTTTATAACATAAAAAGTAATTCCCGATGATCCATATATTAATTCACGAAGGCGCCTATTTTACAAGTTATGATAAAAAACGCGGCTATTTGGGCAAATTTGACGGGGCTGCAGCACCCAGGAGACGAAAGAGGAGGAGGAGCTATATGACATCAGCGAAAGAACCTTCCTCCTAACTTACCAGTTTGTTGTTGATGTGACAGGTGTTCAGTTTATCATTATTAGTATTTTTATTAGACATTATTATATATGTAGTTATTATGCCTTTGCGTTGTGTTGCCGGCTTTTGCTCCAAAACCCACAAGGATGGGGTAAGTTTATTCAAGTTTCCCAGAGATCCCGAGCTGCATGCGAAGTGGGTGAAGCAAGTCAGGCGCACTCGTGACAAGTGGGAGCCCTCACCAACATCCGTCCTGTGCTCTGAACACTTCGATTTGGATTGTTTTGACACCCTTCCCAGCTTAAAAGAATCTCTTGGGTGTTCAGTTCAGCACAAACGTGTGTTACTACCATCAGCAGTGCCTACACAGTGTTGCCAGATTGGGAGGTTTCCCGCTCAGTTGGGCGGTTTCAAGTGCATTTTGGTGGGTTTTGAACATATTTTGGGCTGGAAAACGTCAGCGGTATCTGTTTCCAGATACCGCTGACGTTTTCCAGCCCAAAATATGTTCAAAACCCACCAAAATGCACTTGAAACCGCCCAACTGGGCGGGAAACCTCCCAATCTGGCAACACTGCCAGTATTCTGGAGGGGGTCTACTAGTAGCTATGCCGGATCCAAAGACAGTCCTCCTGTCAGAACATGTGTTGTGAAACGACATAAGATAAAGGTACGTAGAGCTATAGATTCTACATGATAATCATAAATGTAATCATAAAGTCGGCGTGATATCAGTCATGTATTTGCTTGTGAAAGCTTGCGGCTTTCATGCAACTGCCGCCTAGCAACGAGAGGCAAAGGGTAAAGAGGGTAGGCTATCATAGATTCTATTCGGAAGAGATCAACACAATTCTAGACTCCCAGAAGAGGAAGAGCTAGCACTAGAGAGTTCACCGGTGTTTTCATGCGCCATTTCCATTGAGTAGAACCAGAGTAGAACAGCCAGTGAACCGCAGCGTGTTCTTCCGCTGACGTCACAACATGGCCGCGAGCCACGGACCCAGTTTTCTTGCGCTGTGCAATTAAAAGTTGGATATTCGCGTAACAACAGCTTCTTTTCACGTAATTATAACAGAAATCTAACATGTTTGCCATGTTGTATAGTTTATTTAAGAAATTGCATAGAGTCATGTTCGTGTCATCAGCCCTTTAAAGTAACTAATTACCAAGGAAAGTAATTATTCCATTACATTTTGTTCCCCCCCCCAAAAAAAAAAAAATTAATTAGTGTAATCATAATAAAAGTGAATGTTAAATGTGTTTAATGACTGAAATGGACACTTAACAGAACCAATCAGTAACATTATCTACACTATATTAATATTTTTGTGGGACAATGTGAGATAAGACATCTATCAAATTTAATATATTTTTGTAGTTATTACAATTGTTACTAATTACTGGCCACTGACGAGGACAAACGCTTTGTTCCTCGACATAATGTGCATTGCACGCACACATTTTTGCTTTTTATTTCAAGTAATGCTGTATTTCCAGTGTGAAAGCGCAGTGCTGGGCTGACCGCTCGCCATCGCTGGGTCTTCCGATTGAAAGAGCGCGCAGTAGTGCAGTAGGCGTGGCCTACCTACGTATGTCGTCCAAATCTACTCTGATTGGCTGACTGTGCCGTTGTCTCGTGTCTCCCCGCCCCACACTAAAGCAGAGTAAAGAAAGGCTGAACGAGCAGCGTGCCAGATGAGAACAGCTTTAATAAAGTAACGCATAGTATTTTATTGTAAGTAACGGGAACGGCATTATAACGATGTAAAAAGTAATTAGTTAGATTACTCGTTACTAAAAAAAGTAACGCCGTTAGTAACGCCGTTTATTTCTAATGCCGTTATTCCCATCGCTGATCGTAGGAGGGTGTAGCAACACCAATCTTGATGGGATTAGTACTCATCGTTTCCCAAAAGACCGGACAATGAGAGAGAAATGGGAGCGCTTGGTCTACACAGGCTGTGCACTGAAACCGTGCAAAGTAGGGGTGTCACGATTCGGTTCAGTTCATCGAAAATCGAATCGGTAGCAGTACGATTCGATTTCGATTCGTCATACTTCAATTTCGATTCGATTCATGAATTACCTTACATCCCAAGTCTCCCAGAACTTCCGGGAGTCTCCTGCATATTGATAGAAGCGAGCAAGAGCGTGCGCGCGCAACATTAAGGTCTGCATCACGCATCTTAGAATGTGCGCGTGCGAGGGAGACTGTGTGCAGTGTTGCCAGATATTGCTGACGTTTTCCATCCCAAAATATGTTCAAATCCCGCCAAAATGCACTTAAAACCACCCAATGTGGCAACACTGCCTGTGTGCCTGTTCATGTAGCGCATGCCAGACAAAGAGCATCCTGATTGGGTTACTCAGCAAAATAAGCCAATCAGCTTTCAGTGTGGGTGGGCTTTTATCCCTTTTCTCGAGGACCGACCGGTATAGCAGAGAGAGAGAGCGCGCGCCCCAAAAAACGAAAGTACAAAACCCACTTCAGCTCAGATTACACAAAAGAATCTCCCTGTCTAATAAGGGTAGAAAATAATGACAGTTTCGTATGATGTACTGTTTGCAGCAGTGGTTTCAGCATTGCCCGTGGTGGCTTAAATGATTGTAAAGGACATGTTGAGGTGAGGAGTGTCAGTTCATGTGCATTATATTTAGGTCTACAACAGGCTGGCATGAAAAGACCAAACTTACTGAAGATTTCCGTAAAGTAACAATGTATGAATATACATATCAAATACACGTCATATATAAGTGTGTATCTTTTTATAAATGAGGTTAGCTTGTCTAATGTAGCATGTTGGGGAGAATCATAGTATCATATCTATATTTCTGATAAAATTTTAGGTATGATACCGTGTATAACTCTCCTACTTATTGCTCATTTCATTATTTTGAGTTAATGTTGACTGAAAATTTTACCTTTGTGTAACAGTTTTCAAATTAAAGTGAAACTAGTCAAAGTACATCATTTCTTACTTGTTTATCAACTTAAAGTGAATTGAATCGAAAAGAATCGAATCGAGTACTAATAATCGATAATCGTATCGAATTAGGGTTGGGCGGTATCCAAATTTTGATACCTTTAAACCGTCTCTGTGTTTTCCCGGGGTATACGGTATTACCGAGAAAAAAATAACATTTTGTTTCGGCCTACTGTGTAACGTGCACCTATGCCTCAAATGTACTATTTAAAAGCAGCATAGCGAATTGTGTGCATTGTGGTATGGATTAAGCAGCAAAGCGAATTTTGTGCATTGATGAATGGATTAAGAGATATTTCAAAGCATCACGCAACTCTTCCTTCATCTTGAAAATAGCATTCAACTGTCGTTTACACAAGTCTGCGTTGAAACGCCGTTTGCAGCACTATTTCACCTACTCCATCAAAAAAAAGTCCACGATGAGCAGGATCATACCCTTTCAAGCATGGGAAATAAAAAAAAGAAAAAGAATCAACCAACACCCAAGTCCGTTTAGACTGCGCGATAAACCATATTCTTCAGCGCAAATGAGGCGAACCTAATTCAAATGCGTGATAGCTGCACAAGGCAAAATCATATGGGCCCACGTCATGCCATGGCGGGGAAATTAATAATCAAATGGCCTTACCTTGCTTAAAACGTTGTCTTGATCACATAACTCCTTACAATTATTCCACTTAAATCCATACGGTTTAACACACCCAACAAAGATAGCAAGCGCATTGCTAATTCCCACCAGAAACCGAACAGTTTACGCTACGATGTTTTCTTCCGCTTCTTCAGTAGATGACATTTCAAACGTTTATTACCCACATCCCAAATGTCATACGTTATATTATTTTACCTTGTTGTTACTCATGTAACCTGCTCAAAACACAACTCATTGGAGAGATCTCGTGGAAGTGGAGTACCCCAGGCTATGGTGTGCCTTAGGGGACATATTAGATTTTTCGTTTGGTTTGAAACCAAAATACTGCCACACTGCCGATGTTGTATTTTTTTTTGCCACTAACTCGTTATCTTGACTTGCCATCTTTCAACCGCGGTCTCAGTCTCTTTTTTTTTTTTAAGATAGGACAGTATAGAGAGACAGGAAATGAGCGGGGGAGAGAGAGACGGGATCGGGAAATAACCTCGGGTCGGAATCGAACCCGGGTCCCCGGATTTATGGTACGGTGCCTTAGCCATCTGAGCCATGACACCCCCGGTCTCAGTCTCTTGCGAAGCTTTCTGTCAGACTCCAAATGTCACGCAGGGTTGCCATGGTAACGACATAAACAACCCTGCACGCGATGAGAACTTCTTTAGGAAATTGATAGAATTAGTGAAAATACGATCACACAGTTATTCGGGATGATCTTCAATTTATTATTTTATATTATGACCTCATGTACTCCATATTTATTTAGATATTATATATTTTTTTAAAATGACGGTAATGAGACCGATACCGTTGGTACTTTTGGATACCTCGGGATACCTTCTTACCATAATACCGCCCAACCCTATATCGAATCGAAGAGTGAGTGAATCGTGACACACCTAGTGCAAAGCTCTCGCAGCCTGCTGGCGCTTCCGCAGGTAACGTCACGAATCTGGCTCCAGACTCCTTGGGATTTTTCCAAACGCGTTTTGTTATTTTATTTTTTTCTGCTGTAGACAGATGGCCTTGTGCAAAATTACCCTTCTGGATGAGTGTGTAAAGGGACATACTTTCATATAAAAAAAACCAAAAACGAAATTGGTCCAGAATATGCACTTTAATGGCAATGCTTAAAAGGGATGCCGTTTACGTCCATCAACAGTATATGGCCCGCATGCGGGGGGGAGGTGTGAGGGTGTGAGCATGGCGAACTCGCAGTCATCCCCAGCGCGTTTCAAAACAACTTGACGCCCAGACATTTCATTGTTTCTTTTCATAGTCTAATTTTGAATGCTCTAATCCTGAAATTGAGCTTCCTCCGACAGCACATCCTGAAGTCTTTTATTCCTCTTACACCACAGCAATTTGCTACCACGAACAACGCAATATTCACTACGCAACTAAATGGCTCCACTTCATTCTGGAGTTAGTTCCTGCTGTCAGTTACGTTGTAGTCACTGCCTCACCAGCCTCGCTCGCTTGCTCTTTTTTTTCTTCCCCTCGTCAGAAAACTGACGCTGGAGGCTCCTCACTCTCGCTCATTAAAGCCTAGGTCACAACCGGACGTACGATTTTTTGGCCGTGCGATTTTTGGCGTTTCCCCAAATCGCTGCATTTTTTTGTTCGTGGAGAAAGACGCACGTTGGCCGTAAGTTTGTCTTGCAACCTGAAAAAAAACGTACAGTAAGCGCCTGTAGAGTTTGTTTGACATGACAAAGAACCTCTGCGGCCGGTCTACGGCTCGAAAATCAGCACGTCACACGCGCGCCCTCCGTGCGTTTCTTGCACGTAGACCGGCCGTAGGAGCACGCACAGCCAGTTGTGACTGAGGCTTAAAATTCAGTACCTGTTTTATCCTGAGCTCAGGAACATAGCTGGGCATCCCGTCCAGGTTATCACAGGACAATTTAGTGGCAATTTCTCTTAGCCAATCCACCTACTGGCATGTTTTTACGGTAGGTGGTAGGAAGAAACCCACATGTACAGCGTGAGGCAGCAAAACTACGGTCCCCGCTGCTCCACTGTGTTGCTCAGACTCCTGCGAAAAACATCCCCTTACACAAAACTGATAAAACCATTTCCTTTCTAGCCGTCAAGCATCGTCCTGTTCAGTCCATCAGCATCAAGCTCGGATACAGGACACTTCGTCCAATAGTTAAGACATGCGCCAGTTTCTCATCTCATTATCTGTAGCCGCTTTATCCTTCTACAGGGTCGCAGGCGAGCTGGAGCCTATCCCAGCTGACTACGGGCGAAAGGCGGGGTACACCCTGGACAAGTCGCCAGGTCATCACAGGGCTGACACATAGACACAGACAACCATTCACACTCGCATTCACACCTACGCTCAATTTAGAGTCACCAGTTAACCTAACCTGCATGTCTTTGGACTGTGGGGGAAACCGGAGCACCCGGAGGAAACCCATGCGGACACGGGGAGAACATGCAAACTCCACACAGAAAGGCCCTCGCCGGCCACAGGGCTCGAACCCAGAACCTTCTTGCTGTGAGGCGACAGCGCTAACCACTACACCACTGTGCCGCCCCTATCCTGGACCAATTTGGGTTTTTTTTATATGAAAGTATGTCCCTTTACACACTCATCCAGAAGGGTAATTTTGCACAAGGCCATCTGTCTACAGCAGAAAAAAATAAAACAAAACGCGTCTGGAAAAATCCCAAGGGAGTCTGGAGCCAGATTCGTGACGTTACCTGCGGAAGCGCCAGCAGGCTGTGCGAGCTTTGCACGGTTTCAGTGCACAGCCTGTGTAGACCAAGTGCTCCCATTTCTCTCTCATTGTCCGGTCTTTTGGAAAACGATGAGTACTAATCCCATCAAGATTGGTGTTGCTACAGCCTCCTACGATACATCTGTTAACCATTTTAATAATTACGCGATAACGTTGAAATTTGCAGAAAACCACCAGGTCGTTTTCTCATAAACAAACCAGCGCTGACGTAGGATTCAGAGGGAGGCGTCCCGCACGCGACGTCACGAAAATCAATGTTTGCCGGGAAATCCAAATGCCAAATTTTTTTCAGAGGCGGACCAATTCACCTCAAATGGCTTGATTTCAACTGAATTTTTCTGGTATTGCACAAGGTACAAAAAAAAATTGCATAAAATGCAGAATGTGACAGATATTTGACCAAAGTTTAATATAAAATAGGAGAATTACATTGATCTCGCTCCTGAATTTACCCGTGATATGCAGTTTAAGGTTTGCGATCGGAGCGACGAGGTTGGACAGGATAAGGAACGAGCACATCAGAGGGACAGCACATGTGGAGAGCTTGGGAATTAAGCTAAGAGAGATGGGACTGAGGGTGTTTTCACACCTGGTCCCCTTTAAAGGAACCAGACTCAGTCCTCTTTAAGTGGACCAAAAAGTGGACCAACAGAAAAAGAACTCGGTTCTTTTTGTGTTCACACTGTGAATTTATTACAAAGAGGACTGGGTTCTCTTTCTGGTCCAGTTAAGCTTTGATGGGGCCTCAGTCCTCTTTCTGTTCACACCAGGTCCTCTAGAGCCCTCAGACCCCCAGTGCACGGAATTCTGGGTAATTTTCTCTTGAATCAAAATGTCTGCTGCCATGCTTGTCCTGCTGTATTCTTTGATCAAAATAGTGCGGATTAAGGAAAATACATTTATTCCAGCGATCTATGAGCACAAAACACGGCTGAGGAGACTACAAAGAAGTTCAGAGAACTGTAAAGCGGCTGTGGTAAGTTCCAAAAGGAAGTTGAGTTTCCCTGCTACAGTCATGTGACCAACTACGGTAAACGAAGAAGGTTAAACTCCAGTGAAAAAGGCAAAGTGAACCCGGTGCGCTTTTTGTTCACAATGTGCAGATTAGGCGAACCATACCGTTGATTTTTAGGTGGGGTTTACATTAGACCGTATCAGCGGATCATCAGATTAACGTTTTTAAAAACGATTAGCGTGCACACAGCAACGCCAATACACGGATACGCTAATCACATGACTAATTCGGCACGCAAGTTGAAATGCGTCAGTGCGGCTCATCGCTTCCTCCTCAGCGGCTGCGCTCCAAATCACTCCGCCCTGAACAGCGAGTGCCCTCTGGAGGGTGCGCACTCCGGCCCTGCGCAGCTCACAGAGCGCGTGAGTGAAGCGCACGAGCAGTGATTCGGGACTGAGCCGCTGTGCGCAAGTCACTTACCACTTGCAAGTGGAAGGATGGCAAGCGTAAAGACAATCATAACTACACAATGGGCAGTATTTGCATCAGTATTTGCAGTATTTTCATACTTTTATACTCTCTAATGAAAGGTGATACAAGGCGGAAGTCCGCGCCGTTTTTCAGTAGTCGCGTCACATGACCAACGCCAGCGAATCAGGAAGGTGGATGTCACAGTGACGTTGTCCAACGACGACGCCAGCTAGAGCTCAGCACAGCGTATCCGCGTATTCTCAATGTTTACACAGCACCGGAGCTGACACGATCTGGATTGAATACGTGGACCCTGGCGGATTCCCGTTTCCAGGCGGTTTAATGTAAACGGACAGTGCATCCGCGAAGAAAACGAGACAGATACGGTCTAATGTAAACTTGGCCTTAGCAAACCGTACTGAGACCACCTCCTGAGGTGGTCTCAGTTCGGTTCGCTTTAAAGGGGTCTGGGTACGGTTGGAGTGTTCACATATGTGCAAAAAATGCTGTCTTCGATCTGAGTTCGGTTAGATGGCTGAAAGGGACCAAGTGTGAAAACATCCTGAGATGGTACGGGCACATCCTGAGAAGAGATGCAGAGCATGTTGGAAGGAGAATGTTGAGGATGGAGCTGCCAGGCAGACGAAAACGAGGAAGGCCAAAGAGGAGATACATGGATGTATCTGTGTGGCGACTCCTAATCGGGAGTTTCATGAGCGAGGCTCCATAGTGCGCTACTAATTTTTCGTATTCAAGTTGCTACAACTCTGGAAACAAACTGTATGCAGGTCATACTCTCCGGCACCAAAACTACATACGATTCTACTCACACCGGCCACTTTGACAGGAATGGCTGCTCAATCGTGCAGTTCTCCAATCGGTTAATCAGGTCACCGCAACAATGCGTCAAACCACGCAGGTACAGGTCGAGAGTTTCACTTCACGTTTACATCAAACAATGTGATCTCAGTAACTTTGAATGTGGCGTTTTTATTGGTGCCAGTCAGGCAGTGTTTGAGGATTTCACACACAACCGTCTCTAACGTTTACACGGAACGTTCACGGACTTGAAGATTACAAAAAAAAAAAAAAAACAGCAAGCAGTTTTCAACTTTGTCCCATTTTGGTGATCCTGGGCCTAACGTAGCCTCGGATTCCTGTTCCCGGTGGACAGGTGTGGATCCTGATGTGGTTTTTTTTTTTTTTTTTTCTGCTCTGGCACCGTTCTGTGTAAACTGTCGAGACTGTTGTGTGTTAAAAATCCCAGCAGATCAGCATTTTCTAAATTACTCAAACTGTCCCGTCTGGCACGGACAACATGCCAAGGTCACCGAGCTCACATTTCCCACCCAATCTGGCATTTAACGTGAACAACCACGGAAGCTCTCGACCCGTGTCTGCATGACCGTGTGCACTGTGCTACCGCCACATGATTAGGTTCAGGCGTATGGCTGTTCCGAAAAAGCGCCCGATAAGTATACAGAGAATACTCCGAAGAATAAGTTGATTTCATGGTTCTACACTTTGGATTTGTAGTTACATGCAGCCTGAACAAAAAACACCGCCTACTTCATAAGCGACTGTGTGAACTGCAGTCTCATCTCGTCTCGTCTCGTCCTCTGTTCACCTTCCGTTTAATATGCTGATAAATGGCTGGCTCACAAGCAATTAACTGAACAATAGCATCAAAATATCCAACCAGGCCCACAGCTGAACTCTAAACGGACTGCAATAGCACGGTCTTATTTCCGATCACTGAAGGTCTCGTGTCCTTCTGCTCCAGTTTAAAGTGCACATCACGGGTAAATTCAGGAGCGAGATCAGTGTAATTCTCCTATTTTATATTAAACTTTGGTCAAATATCTGTCACATTTTGCATTTTGTGCAATTTTTTTTGTACCTTGCGCAATACCAGAAAAATTCAGTTGAAATCAAGCCGTTTGAGGTGAATTGGTCCGCCTCTGAAAAAACTTGGCATTTGGATTTCCCGCCAAACATTGATTTTCGTGACGTCGCGTGCGGGACGCCTCCCTCTGAATCCTACGTCAGCGCTGGTTTGTTTATGAGAAAACGACCTGGTGGTTTTCTGCAAATTTCTTCAACGTTATCACATAATTATTAAAATGGTGAACAGATGTATCGTAGGAGGGTGTAGCAACACCAATCATGATGGGATTAGTACTCATCGTTTTCCAAAAGACCAGACAATGAGAGAGAAATGGGAGCGCTTGGGTGGTGTTTACATTAGACCATATCAGCGGATCATCAGATTAACGTTTTTAAAACGATTCGCGTGCACACAGCAACGCCAATACACGGATACACTCGGCTCCGCAGGCATCCTGCGCTCCAAATCACTCCGCCCTGAACAGCGAGTGCCCTCTGGAGGGTGCGCAAGAGCGCGCGAGTGAAGCGCACGAGCAGTGATTCGGGACAAATAGCAGGAAGTGAAAGTCCACGCTGTTTTTAAGCAGTCGCGTCACATGACCAACGTGGCATGACCAACGCCAGCGAATCAGGAAGGTGGATGTCACAGTGACGTTGTCCAATGACGACGTCAGCTAGAGCTCAGCACAGCGTATCCTTGTTCCTCAATGTTTACACAGCACCGGATCAGATACGTAATGGATTGAATACGTGGGCCCTGGCGGATTCAAGTTGTTCTGCCTGTGGAGTCGTTTCCCGGCGTTTTAATGTGAACGGACAGTGCATCTGTGACGAAAACGAGACGGATACGGTCTAATGTAAACACCACCTTGTCTACACAGGCTGTGCACTGAAACCGTGCCAAGCTCGCACAGCCTGCTGGCGCTTCCGCAGGTAACGTCACGAATCTGGCTCCAGACTCCCTTGGGATTTTTCCAGACGCGTTTTATTTTTTATTTTTTTCTGCTGTAGACAGACGGCCTTGTGCAAAATGACCCTTTTGGATGAGTGTGTAAAGGGACATACTTTCATATAAAAAAAAAAAAACCCGAAACTGGTCCAGGATATGCACTTTAAAGCCGATAAAGCGCGCACAACCCGTGTTTCCATGAATCTGCTAAATGAGCAGTTTGAAATTACGAACTAAGAGTAATGAACAAACACATGAATTAAAAAAAGGTCGCCGAAAATATCACAAAAATGTTTTCATGCTCACATGAAGTGGTTTTCCAGATCATTCGATAAAGCAATACTTTGCAAAACTGAAATGGAAACTTTTTCGCATTTAAGTCACATGACAAGCAAATGGAAATGAAACCCGTCTGAAAAAAAGAAGAAAAAAAAAAAAACAAGCTCTGTAAGAGGCATCATGAGAGGACAAAACCCAGCTTTCATCACATAACATCACTCAGTGGAAACACAAGAGCATTCGCAATTGTATTGTCAATTTTTTTTTTTTTTTTATATAAACAGCGCTTCTATTTTGTGCAAAACTGCAATGGAAACCCAGTTAAAGACACAGCGTGACCTTTAGTAAAAGCTGATCTCATCTCATCTCATTATCTCTAGCTGCTTTATCCTGTTCTACAGGGTTGCAGGCAAGCTGGAGCCTATCCCAGCTGACTACGGGTGAAAGGCGGGGTACACCCTGGACAAGTCGCCAGGTCATCACAGGGCTGACACATAGACACAGACAACCATTCACATTCACACCTACGGTCAATTTAGAGTCACCAGTTAACCTAACCTGCATGTCTTTGGACTGTGGGGGAAACCGGAGCACCCGGAGGAAACCCACGCGGACACGGGGAGAACATGCAAACTCCACACAGAAAGGCCCTCGCCGGCCATGGGGCTCGAACCCGGACCCTCTTGCTGTGAGGCAACAGTGCTAACCACTACACCACCGTGCCGCCGGCAAAAGCTGATACGAGTAAAATAATTTTGTGGCTGTGAAGCGCTCACACACACACACACACACAATTAGCATGAGTAGCATTAAGGGTCAGGCTTAATGACCATCTCGAACAGCGAGCGTCAGACTTTCCTCATCCAGAGGTTAAATCAGATCAATAAATCAGTAACTCTCCAAATAACCACACATTTCCTTCGCAAACAAAATAATATTTTACTGATTCCTCCGACTCGCTACCTTCACACACTAGTACTACGCTGAGTATTAACGTTTCTGTTAATAAGAGATTAATACCAAGTAACTGACACGTCAGGTACAATATGGTGAATTATTATCCATACGGGCCACTTTTTCCATGGAATAAAAACATGTATTCTGTTCCCTTCTAGTGGGTTTACTGATGGCATGCAATATTATATCGCTTATCCTCCATGTATGACGCCAATGAGCATGCAATATTGTTATAATATTGCACGTTGTCAAGACAACACAACGTCACACGCGAACATCCAATGACAAAACTTTTCTGCTGCACATGCGCACAATCATTTCTTTGTTGGCTGGGAGAGAGAGAGAGATGATGAGGCTAATCCAGTGCTCGGTTTAAGCACTAAATAAATAAATAAACTGAAACTAAAGACGCGCTGAACACCCGAAAGGCTACCGAAACTTCATTATATATTCTTCACGCATATTTACAAGAGAAAAAAAAAAAAAAAAAACATACCAACGGACATCGAAAAACTGGAAAAGAGACACATCGGAGATGTAAAACTTCCATGCTGGTGAGTGACTAACATTTTGTTCACAAACATGACCGCAAGGTTTGCTTCAGTAAAAGCCGAAGATTTAAACAGAAAGACGCGCTGCACACCCGAAAGGCTACCAAAACGTCACTGGATATTCTTCACGCGTTAAATACATGGAAAAACTGGAAAAGGAGACGTAAAACTTCAGCACTCGTGAATAACTAACATTTCGTAAACAAAAATGGTGGCGAGGTTTGCTTCGTTCAAAGGGGAAGATTTAAAAAGAGAAAGACGCGCTGAACACCCGAAAGGCTACCAAAACTTCACTGGATATTCTGCACACATATTTACAAGAGAAAAACAGACCAATAGACATCGAAAAACTGGAAGAGAGAGCAATAGTGGAAATATTGTCAAAGTTCTACTTGGAGGTGAGGAAAAGTGACGGAGATTTTTACAAGACGACGTCACTTGTGGACTTCACTCAGCAAAGCCCTTTCGTTTTGAACAACTGCGATGTAACAATTAACTCCGACCAAAAGTAACTGAACTTGAACCGTCAACCTGGATATCGCTTGTATACAAGTTGGGTTGCTGTTCAGGCTTTTTGGACTTGTACCATTTTTATCGTTAGAGCTTTGACTTTGTACATTGGATCGACAGAACATTGAATTACATTCGATCAGAATCAGCATTCAATATTAGTAAGTTACCGCCCTGTTCTTAACTTTTTGTAAAATCTATAATTGTTCCATCAAACATATTATAATAAAAATAATCATCAATACCTCTCCTGCTGGACTTTTTTTTTCTCCCCATATCTTATTCGTTTTTATATTTGTATATGTAAATACTTAATTTAATTTAACTAGAAGTTTTCTCTATTTTCTATTCTCTGTTTATCCTGTAATGATGCTGCTGGAATTTTAATTTCCCTGAGGGAACCCTCCCAAAGGGATCAATAAAGTTCTATCTAATCTAATCACTGGTTTTTTTCATGGTCTATCAGATATATTCCATTCAGCCACTCGTCTTCAATTTGTTCAATATCACGCTAGCTGAATGGAATATATTTGATAGACCACTCAAAGCCAGCCAATATTATTTCAATAAAATCACTGACACGAAGTGAATAAATGATTATTTTAAAAAAATAATAATTTAACACGATATCTACACTACCGTTCAAAAGTTTGGGGTCACCCAGACAATTTTGTGTTTTCCATGAAAAGTCACACTTTTATTTACCACCATAAGTTGTAAAATGAATAGAAAATATAGTCGAGACATTTTTCTGGCCATTTTGAGCATTTAATCGACCCCACAAATGTGATGCTCCAGAAACTCAATCTGCTCAAAGGAAGGTCAGTTTTATAGCTTCTCTAAAGAGCTCAACTGTTTTCAGCTGTGCTAACATGATTGTACAAGGGTTTTCTAATCATCCATTAGCCTTCTGAGGCAATGAGCAAACACATTGTACCATTAGAACACTGGAGTGAGAGTTGCTGGAAATGGGCCTCTATACACCTATGTAGCAGTGGCGGCTGGTAGTCTTTCAAACAGGGGAGGCTGGTGGGTTATGATATTTCCAGATTTTAAAAGAAAAAAGAAAAAACGTCAATTTTGCCCATACTCTTGCCTCTGATCTGGCTGATTGTTGGCAGGGTCACAAACTGTGAAATAACAGGTTCTTTTGGCCCATTAGCCTACTGTCCAATATACATGATGGTGGTGTTGGGGGGGGATATATTTTAACATTTTATATTTTAAAATTGTGGCATGTTGTTTAAAAATTGATCATTATTGAAAGCAGCTCTTTGTCAGGAACCTCAGCAGTAACAGCAGAGTGTTCTGGAAAAGGCACAAGCACTGACCTTGGGGAGCCAAACATAGAGCTGGGTGCCACACATTTCATTCAATGACACTTTCCCTATATTTTACTTATTTTGACTGAGAAATGTTTTATTGACAATTTTGATAACCCTTCACTTTTAATTCAGGTCTGTAGTGTGAAATGTTCTCGGCTGTGTTTTTGTTTAAAAATGTTTTCCAAATTGTAGCTGTGTTTAATTCATATCCAGAAAAATATATATTCCAATATAATATACTCAGCATAAACATTTCAAATAGATTCTATATTTTTGGTCCATCCATGACATATTACTAAAGTAGCCTATTTACTGTTGTTGATGTGGGTCACTTGCTGTTAGCCAATTCACTTTCTCATACCAGGAGAGCTGAAAGGAACGAGTATTATTCCCTACCTTTTTCACCAAGTCAATTTGAGGCGTTGGTCTACCCTGCTCTTTAATTTTAATTTTTTCCTCGAAAGGAAGACTGGCAAATGGCTTTGCCAAAATTAAATCAACAATGCTTGGCATCCGTGCGCAGCTTTCTTGCTAGCTGACTAGCCCCCTCAAGTTCAAGTTCAGTCACTCAAATAAACGAAATTTATGGAACTAAGATAGCAAACTTGACAACACTATATTTACACTTTATTTACAATGAAAATATATACAAACTAAAAAAGCTGGTAGAAACCGTATGTAATGAATGAAATCGAAATGTAAGCTGATCTCTTACAATACACCACAGCACTTCCGATTCCGCATGGGACTGAACGGAGATTCACCGCTGCCTGTCTATATTTGAAACGAGCTGTCAATCAAAGAAAATATCCGGCCGCTTTCACCAATCACCAGTCTCCTCGCAGAAAGCTTTGCCATGTCCCTCCCACTGTGAGGCTCGGAGTCCAGTGGGTGGGTGTTTTCGCAGTATTTGTCCAATAACCGTCTTGCATTTTGAGATTGAAAAGCGCATAGCTCCCAAATGCCATTGAAGTGCACTGAGGCTGGGCTGCATCGCGCTGTCACGAGGGGGAAAAACT
This sequence comes from Neoarius graeffei, assembly GCF_027579695.1. Classification (NCBI taxonomy): domain Eukaryota; kingdom Metazoa; phylum Chordata; class Actinopteri; order Siluriformes; family Ariidae; genus Neoarius; species Neoarius graeffei. The sequence continues at coordinate 57,256,391 of NC_083580.1, forward strand.
CACGCACACATTAGGCGAACTGGGGAAAGTTATAACGGAATGATTTCGCACTGTAGTTGGGTTGAGCACATATATTTCTATGATTCTGGATCTGAAATAGCAACGTTATAAGGTCGGCTATAACATAAGCCTAGAGCAATTCATCCTACACGATGCTCGTCATTTTTAGAGGAGGCTGAGCCTCCCTCGTTGTCTTAGAGCAATCGCCTGTGCTATGTAGATATTGCACCAAAAACCAGACATTTGCAGCTAGAATAGTCATTTACCACATTAGCAATGTATAGAGTGGATTTCTGATTAGTTTAAAGTGATCTTCATTGAAAAGAACAGTGCTTTTCTTTCAAAAATAAGGACATTTCAAAGTGACCCCAAACTTTTGAACGGTAGTGTAATTATTTGTTTCAAACTTCAAAAGCTGCACACAAACGTAATAAATGCGTAGCACAGACTTGTCTCGCTTATCTATGCCGATTCACATAAAATCCTTCGTTTTGAAATCGATAAATTAAATCACAAGTCCGCTTGACCTTTGAATAGTTTTAGACCAAACTTCGTAGCATCTTTAGTGCTTTTAGGAACAGCATTCTTTTTCATAATTTCTAATTCTTCCTCGCTTACGGTGACGACGTGATTGGCCGCCATGTTGCTGAGTCGCTCGAGGTGATTATTGAGAAATCGTCCCAATTTCTCAACCAATCGGCGCACGCAATTTCCTATAAAAATCACCTGTGTATTTACACTAAAAGGAAAATACGAGCCATGTAAACGCTCGACCGGATCATCTTCTGTACCTGTAACCTTCTGCGTGTGTTCAGTATGCCTTCACACACGGAGGAGACGAACTGTCCATCTTTATGGAGGTTTGCCAGAAATTCTATCCCGATTGTACGCTGGGGAAATACATGCACATCTATCTATCCAGTCACTTTCATGTAAACAGTACATTCAGAATCACCGACAGGAATTAATTCATTCCAAATGTATAAAATGTGTGCATGCAAATTGTTAGTAACCTATGTTTAAATCAACCTGTGCTGGGTTACCAAATTAATTGGGTTTATGTTCATTTCACTCAGGCATGTCGCGCTCAGACACTGTGGGAGGAAATCGCACTTGGATAGTAAGCTTTTGGATATTTCAGACAGAATGACCGATAAACTGATTCCTATAACCGGAATGAACTTTGCAGGAAGATAGCTTTGGTAATATAAATGAATAAATAAATAAATAAATAAATAAAATTAAACTAGTGTCAATGTAATTTCAGATAAGATTAATATCAAATGCATCCTCAGAACCAATATTAAATGTTGTAGGACCCAAGATTTTGAAACTTCTACTTGTACATTTAACAGTTACTCCACGAAATCGAGTCGTACATGCGCTGATAGCCGATGAGGCGCGTAGCTCTGAGTCAGCTGTAAGCCATGTACGACGAGATTGAGTGGAATAACTGTTTTATTCTGTCCACATTCATTGGATTTTGAGAAACGGAGCATTTTTTGCAAATTCGATAAAAATAAAATTAAAATAAATAAATAACTTGATACAAAACATCCAACAAAATAATTTCTGCTTAGAATGTAAACAAACCGGCAAAATGGCAGTAGCAATTTGTGAAAAACGCTATAATAATTCATGAAAAAAAAAAAAGTGCTCGGAGAGCAAAATATCCCTCGCTAGCAACTCGGCCATAACTCTGGTAAAATGCGAATGAATTGAACGGAATTGCAATCTGCGTATTACCGACATATAACAACGAATCCTGCCAAGTTTCATGAAATTCCTCCAAAGATTGTGAGAGGAGTTGATTTCAGAAGGACAGCACCCTTCCTGGGACGGACAGACATCGCCACGACGATAGTTTCTCTACTCGCGGCATATGGGCTGACCGTTGCTCTACTCGCGGCATATGGGCTGACCGTTGCTCTACTCGCGGCATATGGGCTGACCGTTGCTCTACTCGCGGCATATGGGCTGACCGTTGCTCTACTCGCGGCATATGGGCTGACCGTTGCTCTACTCGCGGCATATGGGCTGACCGTTGCTCTACTCGCGGCATATGGGCTGACCGTTGCTCTACTCGCGGCATATGGGCTGACCGTTGCTCTACTCGCGGCATATGGGCTGACCGTTGCTCTACTCGCGGCATATGGGCTGACCGTTGCTCTACTCGCGGCATATGGGCTGACCGTTGCTCTACTCGCGGCATATGGGCTGACCGTTGCTCTACTCGCGGCATATGGGCTGACCGTTGCTCTACTCGCGGCATATGGGCTGACCGTTGCTCTACTCGCGGCATATGGGCTGACCGTTGCTCTACTCGCGGCATATGGGCTGACCGTTGCTCTACTCGCGGCATATGGGCTGACCGTTGCTCTACTCGCGGCATATGGGCTGATCGTTGCTCTACTCGCGGCATATGGGCTGATCGTTGCTCTACTCGCGGCATATGGGCTGATCGTTGCTCTACTCGTGGCATATGGGCTGATCGTTGCTCTACTCTCGGCATATGGGCTGATCGTTGCTCTACTCTCGGCATATGGGCTGATCGTTGCTCTACTCATGGTATATGGGCTAATAGCCTAGTAGTAGAGTAGCCAATCAGAGCGCGCAATTGCTCATATCCAGTGAATGTGGACAGAATAATTCATTCATATCATTATATGGACTTTGCTGTGTCCTTCAACACGTGTATTAATGTGAAGACTTCGGAGAGGCAGGTAACACGCGTTCAACAAAGCACTGTCCCCCAAACCACATTCTGCACACTAAATACAACGTCTAATTGGTGTAGTTGTACTTCTCATGCATGTTTATGGATTCAGTTTAAAGGAGAACTGAAGGCAAATTTTTATGATCAAAATTCTATTTCTCATTTTATTAAACATACGAATGCATTTCTGATCGCTATTTTGTCACCACTATCGCAAGTTATAAGTGTTTGAAATATGCTCTGTAATACATCAGTCCATATATCAAAGCAATGGCTGTAAACGAGATTCGTTGAGACCTGTGCGAGACATTGTAGGACGGAAGCAAAACGTACAGCGGAAATCAAAGTGACCGACGTCTGCTAACGTTGTCAAAGACGCGCGCGCCCTCTTTCGAACGCTGACGTAATCAAGCTGGAAGTTTTGTTTGTTTTGATAGCGATCAGGAAAGTTTGAAAAACGTACGTAGTAATCGTCATTTAAACTCGTTTTTGTGCAATATTTCATTTGGAAAACAGTTTTCAAAATGGCGGCACTGACACCTGGCTGACACTTCACGTTTCGAAGTCTCGCACAAGTCTCGTGAAGATCGTGCGGATAAGCGACACCTGCCGTGGACCAAACGAGCGAAATTCAACACGGCTAAAAACCGAATAGGCCGATAAGTATAATATTTAATTGTGATTAGTTGCCAATACGAGTCACGATATAACGTTACTAAACCCAAAAACGCAATTGAATAACACGTTAATTAAGAAATAAAGCAAGTTTAAGAACGACTTCAGTTCTCCATTAAGATCTGTCCATGTGTCTTGCAAGCAATCTCACTCAAACCCTGTTATTAACCCGCAACCTGAGGGAGAGTCTTTGGCTGCGTTACTTTCAGGTGACGGATTGGAGCTCGATTTGAACTGTGAACTTCAGTCACTAGCTACTATGAGCAAACTATTAGCTTTATCAGGAACACTGGGCTTTAGAGGAGTTTCGCTCACTCCACTGACGCAAGAGTTTGACCAACACATCCTATCCATTGTGGCTATAAATAACTTTCTCCGCATAAAACAAAAAGCTTTCGTGAATTCTCAACAAAACATAGCAACATGGATAATAAAGTTCAGTGATAAAAGTAGAGGAAGTGGTGGAAGAAAAGCAGCTGATTGCATGAGAGGACAAACTCGCTCTACTGGTCTGTTGTAGGGTTTTTATTGTCCCCGCGTTGCCGCTACGCTTGGATACGAGATGAGAATCTTACTATGAGAAAACAACAAATAAACACTCGAGGCATATATCCTGAGCTTTAACAAAACAAAACTTTTTTCCTTAAATCGTAAATCAAATTAGAAAACAGCTTTAGACGACATCACCAAGGCACAAAAGCATTCGACTTATGCCTGTCTGTAGCGTGTTACGGTCATGTCGTCATTCCTAACAGAATGATACTAGACAATGAGAAGAAGGGTTTCGATACAGATCTCGGAACTGAAAGTCTGTGCTGTAGGTTGGGAACATGACAGACAATGAATGCTCCTCCAGCCACACCCAGCACTGTGTGAACCACAAGGACGTCATGTATCCGCAGATTGGTGCAGCGTCACACTATTTGCACTCTGTCCTCACTCTGTCCTCACAGTGACCTTCTCACCCTTTCTAATAGGATTCTACAACTTCAGTACGTTTACCTGCACACTAATATTCCACTATCATCCGAATATGACAATATTCAGAATTTGATACGAGTCATGTAAACCAGGGGTTTTCAAAGTGTGGGAGGGTCAGCCCCCCCCCCAGAGAGCAAATAAACAGCGCCCCCCCTTACAATTTTTGTTGCTATACTTAAATTTCCATCCATATTTTAAAAAATGGTTGTTGTAAACATTATTTTTTTTCTTTTTACACATTTTAAACATCTGTGCTTTTTTAAAACCTCTTTTGTACACATTTTAAACATCTGTGCTTTTTAAAACTTTTTTTTTACACATTTTAAACATCTGTGCTTTTTTTTAAAACGTCTTGTTTTACACATTTTAAACATCTTTTTTTAAACCTTTTTTTTACACATTTTAAACATCTGCTTTTTAAAACCTCTTTTGTACACATTTTAAACATGTGCTTTTTTTAAAAAACATCTTGTTTTACACATTTTAAACATCTGCCTTTTTTTAAACCTTTTTTTTACACATTTTAAACATCTGTGCTTTTTAAAACCTCTTTTGTACACATTTTAAACATCTGTGCTTTTTTAAAACCTCTTTTTTTACACATTTTAAACATCTGTGCTTTTTAAAACCTCTTTTGTACACATTAAACATCTGCTTTTTTAAAACCTCTTTTTACACATTTTAAATATCTGCTTTTTAAAACCTCTTTTGTACACATTTTAAACATGTGCTTTTTTTTTTTACACATTTTAAAAACATCTGCTTTTTTAAAACCTCTTTTTACACATTTTAAATATCTGTGCTTTTTAAAGCCTCTTTTGTACACATTTTAAACATCTGTGCTTTTTTAAAACCTCTTCTGTACACATTTTAAACATCTGTGCTTTTTAAAACCTCTTTTGTACACATTAAACATCTGCTTTTTTAAAACCTCTTTTTACACATTTTAAATATCTGCTTTTTAAAACCTCTTTTGTACACATTTTAAACGTGCTTTTTTTTTTACACATTTTAAAAACATCTGCTTTTTTAAAACCTCTTTTTACACATTTTAAATATCTGTGCTTTTTAAAGCCTCTTTTGTACACATTTTAAACATCTGTGCTTTTTTAAAACCTCTTCTGTACACATTTTAAACATCTGTGCTTTTTAAAACCTCTTTTTTACACATTAAACATCTGCTTTTTTTAAAACCTCTTTTTACACATTTTAAATATCTGCTTTTTAAAACCTCTTTTGTACACATTTTAAACGTGCTTTTTTTTTACACATTTTAAAAACATCTGCTTTTTTAAAACCTCTTTTTACACATTTTAAATATCTGTGCTTTTTAAAGCCTCTTTTGTACACATTTTAAACATCTGTGCTTTTTTAAAACCTCTTCTGTACACATTTTAAACATCTGTGCTTTTTAAAACCTCTTTTTTACACATTAAACATCTGCTTTTTTTAAAACCTCTTTTTACACATTTTAAATATCTGCTTTTTAAAACCTCTTTTGTACACATTTTAAACGTGCTTTTTTTTTTACACATTTTAAAAACATCTGCTTTTTTAAAACCTCTTTTTACACATTTTAAACATCTGTGCTTTTTAAAACCTCTTTTTTACACATTTTAAATATCTGTGCTTTTTTAAAACCTCTTTTGTACACATTTTAAACATCTGTGCTTTTTAAAACCTCTTTTTTACACATTTTAAACATATGCTTTTTTAAAGCCTCTTTTGTACACATTTTAAACATATGTGCTTTTTTAAAAAAAAACATCTTGTTTTACACATTTTAAACATCTCATAGCATCGTTAGCTAGCACCTCTTGGCAGACAACACACTGTGGCAGTGGAGCATCTTCAGATCCAGTCCATGAAAATCCAAACTTTAAATAATCGTGGTCACTTCCTTCTTTTTTTGCTTGGCCCAGACTCTGTCTCCTCACTCACTGTAGCTTTAGGTACTAAAAATCGATCCATTTTGTCTCTGGTAAAGGCTAGCTGAAGTTCGCTAAATGTCCGCAATAGTAACTTATTCTGGTTTATTTTTCCTCACGTTGCGCCCCCCCCCGAAGAACTCTGGCGCGCCCCACACTTTGAAAAGCCCTGATGTAAACAGTAGGGGTGGGACATTAACGCATTAATTAAGATTAATTAATTTCAAACAAATTAATTCGTTAAAAATATTAACGCATTTTATCGCAGTTTGCATGCCAAACAACCCGGAACCGTTGTTAGTGCACCGTGTTATGGTGTGACAAATATACCGACGCACAAAGTTCCAGTTACAGCGATGGAGCTTGAAAGCGCGCCGGGTCTGCTGGACGGTAAATTTATATTCAAAAAACGACCCGATGGAACTGTTGATAAAACCAGAGTTTATTGCAAACTGTGCAGAAAGGAGTTTGCTTATCACAGAAGCTCGTCAACTTTACGGTACCATTTAAATGCCAAGCACGTCACCGCGATTACTGAAACAGCTGCAGCTCGAGGTAGCAGTTCCGGTCAGCAGTGCAAACTCGAAGAAATGGCTGGATTCCAGAAGAAAATGAGCAGGGCAACGTCGGAAAATTTAAGGAACACACTGGCCAAGTGGATTGCCCTGGACTGCACACCGCTATCGGTGGTAGAAGACAAGGGTCTACGAGATGTATTGCAGATTGCGGCGTGTGATCCAGAAGGTAACAACTAAAATGGTTAGTAAAATGGCACTGAAACTTTAGTCTCTTCAGTTTTGGACAGGGACCCTACCTTTGTTTACTACTGCAAAATGAAATGCAATTTATTGTTTACAGCCATTAAATGAGCTTGAATCTAAAAATCATGTCTGTGTATTATTTGAACTCTTCACATATTATTTAGTTACATAAAATAAATGTTGCTTTTGGGGCAAATACGGTAGTGCGATTAATTGAGATTAATTAATTACAAAGCCTGTAATTAATTAGATTTTTTTTTAATCTAGTCCCACCCCTAGTAAACAGCGTATACTGTTTGGAGAGTTCAAATTTGGCCTTATTCCTAATTTAGCGTTTTCCGGTTAAGACGTGCGATCTGCTGTTGTTGTTTAAACTTTACGAGAGACTCTTTGGACGTGTATACAATGTCGTCGCATTCAAAATATTCAACTCGCTTGGGGTTTTGATGGCAGTTTGCGACGCACGGCCTCTTGCCCATTTCCAGCTTGGTGGGCTGTACACAAACCAGTCAGACAACCAGAGAAAGCATGGCTGCATGTAAACGGGAATATTAATGGAATTTTCTTTAGCCATGTAAACAGCTTAGTAGGAACATTTTCGGAATAAAGATAACAACTGAAATATTTTATGCATGTAAACGTACTGACTGACTGTCTGACTGATGAGGTACGGTGACTCAGTACATTTACATGCACAGCTTTTCCCTTATTCAAAAAAAAAAAAAACACGACAAGGACAATATTCTGGGCGGCACGGTGGTGTAGTGGTTAGCGCTGTTGCCTCACAGCAAGAAGGTCCGGGTTCGAGCCCCGTGGCCGGCGAGGGCCTTTCTGTGCGGAGTTTGCATGTTCTCCCCGTGTCCGCGTGGGTTTCCTCCGGGTGCTCCGGTTTCCCCCACAGTCCAAAGACATGCAGGTTAGGTTAACTGGTGACTCTAAATTGAGCGTAGGTGTGAATGTGAGTGTGAATGGTTGTCTGTGTCTATGTGTCAGCCCTGTGATGACCTGGCGACTTGTCCAGGGTGTACCCCGCCTTTCGCCCGTAGTCAGCTGGGATAGGCTCCAGCTTGCCTGCGACCCTGTAGAACAGGATAAAGCGGCTACAGATAATGAGATGAGATGAAGACAACAATCCCACCAAGCTGCTTACATGGCTAATGAAAAGGAATATTCCGCCAGTATTCCTTTTAAATGGATTTACCTTGCATACTGTCGTCTAATTGGTTTGCGTTCAACACACAGAGCTGACCGTAAACAGGCGAGAGGCCGTGTGCCACAAACTGCCGGAAAAACTCCAACTGAGACGCGTATTCCGAACACGCTGTATACATGTCCAAAGGATGCTCCTAAAACCGCAATGACATCGCTCACGTTTTAATCGGAAAACTCAGTGTTTGGACATTCTGAATGAGTTTCCTGATTAAAACGTGAAAGGTGTGGTTATTATTCTGGTTTTAGGCGCATTCTGCGTTTATCGGAATATGCCGTTCACGGAATATGTAAACAGAACATGTTGGAATACATTTTAATCATTCTATCCACATTCACTGGATATGAGCAATCGCGTTCTCTGATTGGCTACTCTACTACTAGGCTACCAGCTCATATACCGTGAGTAGAGAGAAAGAAAATGATGGCGCACATCAAGTCAGATATATCACTTTGTCATCTCATCTCATTATCTCTAGCCGCTTTATCCTTCTACAGGGTCGCAGGCAAGCTGGAGCCTATCCCAGCTGACTACGGGCGAAAGGCGGGGTACACCCTGGACAAGTCGCCAGGTCATCACAGGGCTGACACATAGACACAGACAACCATTCACACTCACATTCACACCTACGCTCAATTTAGAGTCACCAGTTAACCTAACCTGCATGTCTTCGGACTGTGGGGGAAACCGGAGCACCCGGAGGAAACCCACACGGAGAACATGCAAACTCCACACAGAAAGGCCCTCGCCGGCCACGGGGCTCGAACCCGGACCTTCTTGCTGTGAGGCGACAGCGCTAACCACTACACCACCGTGCCGCCCCACTTTGTCATCACTTATTTAAAAGAAACAGCCAAAAGAACATAGCCTCTCCTCCCCCAGTAGCTCCTGTTCCACGCTCCAGCCCAGTCGGTGGCAGTAATGCACCTTTAAGTTGGTTTGCCAACCACCAAAAAAAACCCTGAAGAAGGCGGCGGCAGCGGAGTGTTTTGCTGAACCAACCGAGGATGAAAGAAAAAGAATGAATGAAAGAACAAATGAAAAGAATGAAACGAACAAAAGAAAGAACCAATCAAGAAAAAGAAAGCAGCAAGAAAGAAAGAAGCAAGCAGCAAGAAGGAACAGAGCAATCAAGAAAAAGAAAAGCAAGCAAGCAGCAAGAAAAAAGCAGCAAGAGAAAGAAAGAAGCAATCAAGAAAGAAAGAAGCAATCAAGAAAGAAAGAAGCAAGCAAGAAAAAGAAGCAAACGAAAAAGAAAAGCAAGCAAGCAAGAAGCAAACAAGAAAAAGAAAAGCAAGCAAGCAAGAAAGAAGCAAACAAGAAAAAGAAAAGCAAGCAAGCAAGCAAGCAAGAAGCAAACAAGAAAAAGAAAAGCAAGCAAGCAAGAAAGAAGCAAACAAGAAAAAGAAAAGCAAGCAAGCAAGAAAGAAGCAAACAAGAAAAAGAAAAGCAAGCAAGCAAGCAAGCAAGAAGCAAACAAGAAAAAGAAAAGCAAGCAAGCAAGAAAGAAGCAAACAAGAAAAAGAAAAGCAAGCAAGCAAGAAAGAAGCAAACAAGAAAAAGAAAGTAAGAAAGAAGCAAAAAAGAAAAAGAAAAGCAAGCAAGAAAGAAGCAAATAAGAAAAGAAGCAAGCAAGTAAGAAAGAAAAAGAAAGAAGAAAAAGAAGCAAGCAAGCAAGCAAGAAAAAGAAACAAAGAAGCAAGAAAGAGAAAAAGAAAGAAAGAGCAAGCAGGAAGAAAGAAAAAAGCAATCAAGAAAAAGAAAAGCAAGCAAGAAAAAGAAAGAAGCAAGAAAAAGAAGCAAGCAAGAAAGAAGCAAGAAAAAGAAGCGAGCAAGAAAGAAGCAAGAAAGAAAAAAGAAAAAGAGCAAGCAAGAATGAAGCAATCAAGAAAAAGAAAGAAAGCAAGAAAGAAAAAGAAAGAAGTCAAGTCAACTTTATTGTCAAACATGCTATACATGCTCAACATGCAGCACAGATGAAATTTCAGTCGTCTCTGACCCACGGTGCAAACTGGCAATGCAATAAATAAAAACAGAATAACTGAAATAAACAATATAAACATTATAAACACATGCAGAGACTCAGATTGTTGGCGCACCCGCGTCTAAGACGCACCATTTCGAATAATGAACGCATTGTCGAGAGGGGCAGGGGCCAATATGGACGCGAGCATTTTATACCCTATTTAGAACGTTTCGTGGCGTATTACAGAGCCGCCAGGATTTCGCGATGTTGCGATTTGTAACTTCAACGCAAATTCAACCAATCCCCGCGAACTCAAGGCGGTGTTGCAATTATATCCAATCACCGCAACTTTCCTGCAAATTTGACCAATTGTTGGCGTCGTCTTGAGGTGACGTCGACAAACTACCTTCTGCCTTACTTCCAGAGTTGCCAGATTGGGCGGTTTCCCTCCCAGTTGGGGGGTTTCAAGTGCATTTTGGCGGGTTTTGAACATATTTTGGGCTGAAAAACGTCAGCAGTATCTGGCAACACTGCTTACTTCCGTGTTTCCGTTCAAGAGAAGCAGCATGTGCGAGTCAGTGTTTATATAGGCTTAAATTCTGTTACTGAAAGTGTGTTATGTTTACAGTGAAGGACTGTGTGCACTTTACATTATTTTTTTACTTAATACAAGAAATTAATGGATGCCAACATTTTTGCCAAAATGGTATTTTATTTTCCATTGTTTAGGCAGCTTCAGCATCATACTGTGAGATTCTGTTCAAATTGTTTTTTTTTTCCTTCTATGAAGCCTGAGCCATTTATTTTATTAGTTTATAATTATTGTTTAATTTAGTCTTCAGGAGAGACTGCCTGCACACAGTACTAGTATTAATAGTTTTTTTTTCTTACATGAAAGCTGAGGCATTTATATTATATTTGAAGGTAACTTCATGTTGTGCTGTGAGGTTCTCTGCACTTTAACTTTTGAACCAACAGGAGCATTTGGATAAGTAAAGCCGATTTTTCTGCATTTTTGTAGTCCTGGTAATCTTTTATATTGGTAAAGTTGTTTCTCAGTGTCTTTGTTTTTTTAATCAATAATAACTTAATATTTAACATATCACTCAATTTTAATCACAAAAAGAGAAAATCGCAACAATTTCTCGCAACTTTCACTTCCTCCCGCAATGTAATCGCAACAAAAACCTAAAAAACACCGCAACTTTCATCGCAATTTTTTGGAAAACCCCCGCAACATCAGACATTTTAGCCCGCAACAATCACAGAAAAGGCCCGCGGAATCCTGGGGGGACTGGTATTACTTGACTTCATGGTCTCAATATCGAAAATCTTGCAAAAATATGCAACTTCCAACATAATTATCTGGATATTCAACAGATTTCAGCATTGGATGAATTTGTTTTGGCCGCCGCCATACTGAATATACGTCAGACGCGTTCGTGTATTTACGCCGCCCCGTTTGTAGCGTCCCAAGCGAGTAAAACCTGATCCAAGTCTTTCGGTAGGTGGCGTCTTACGGTCTATGTACAAATATTCGAAAGAGACAAGAAAACATGGATAAGAAAAAAAGAAAAATACATCTATTTTGTCATTCTTCGGCAGAGAGTACCTTCACCTGAAAAAACTGATACCCCTGATACCCAAGGTAATTAGTCATACTAGATTTACAACAACAACTACTACTGCAACATCAACTACTACAACAGCAACCACTACTACCACTGCCACTGGTGACTACTACTACTACTATAGACCTACACCAAACTGAAAACAAGTTAATAAAATAAATTATAATTTACAAGGAGGAGATAATATAGATGTGATATATAGTGGCCTGTGGTTGAATTCCAAAATATTGCCACTGATTAAACAATATCTCAATATATTTGGTTGAAGCATTGATTTTTGTCATCTACATTGCTTCATATGGCTTCTAATACCAAAAAAAAACAGAATTGAGAAGAAAAAAAAACAGCCCCTGGGCTGCCCCAGCTGTTCATTGGGCTCGCTTCGCTCACTAGGTTCACTTCAACTGAAGGATAATCACTGGGCCCCCCATTGTAGAAATGGGCCCCTGTTTTTTCCCAGAAGGGGCCCTGTGGGCCCCTTGACCTGCAAAACAATCTGAGTCTCTGTGTGTGTGTATATATATATATATATATATATAGGAGCAAAGGGACATAAAATAAACAGTCTAGGGCACTTGAGGTATAGCAGGTAAACATGAAATAAGCAGTATAAACAATAAACTAAATAATAAACTAATAGCTGTTAAGCAATCAAGAAAAAGAAAAGCAAGTAAGAAAGAAAGAGCAAGAACAAAGCAACCAAGAAAAAGAAAGAAAAGCAAGCAAGAAAGAGAAAAAAGAAAGAAAGAAGCCAGCCTTTGCTTGTCACACACATTACAGTAGAGTGAAAGTGCTCGGCAGACCCAGTTACTTGTGGATGATTTTGACGGCTTTATTTCCTCACGTTTCGTCTTAAATACAAAGAACGTGGATCTGTACTTCTGCTGCCACGCTGTTTTTTACAACTGTAAAAAAAATTCTCCATCATTGTGATGTCATATTTATGCTATTATTGCGTTCTTGGATCTGATTGGTCAGAAGGACATTCATTTTCTAGAACAGCAGCTCGGACAGCAGTTCCAGCTTCAAGGAAAACGACACGTTTATTTTAATGTGCTTTTCGGTTTAGACACAAGAACTCTTCAGGTGTCTTCAGGACAGATAACGTTGTGCTTTGCATTTCTGTCTTATTACTGTAACTTCAGAAGCTGGGGAGGGCATGACTGCTTATAATAATAATAATAATAATAATAATAATAATGTTAAATTTATATAGCGCCTTTCAAGAAACCCAAGGACGCTTTACAATTATAGACAAGGAAAAAAAGTAAATCAATAAAAAAATAAATAAATAAATAAATAAATAAAAAGTCCACCAAGTAGGGGTCAGGATGTAATTCCAGTGGTGTAGCAGCCACAGTCCCACCAAAAGGCGCACAAAAACGAGTCCCACATCTCCAGCACCGCCGCCGTCAGCAACATCGCTCGAACACCACGCCATGGATCCACAAAGCGAGCAGAGAAGCTCCGCCATGCAAAGCGCTGGTATGTCCAAACCGCCTGCACAGCCGCCGCGACACCACCGAGCAACATCGCTCGGAACATCACGCCAAGCGTTAAAGCGCAGAGCGCTGGACAACCACGATGGAAAATGAGCAACGAGCTCACTGCAGTCCACAGCTGGGAGCGCAGGCATCACCCACAGCGAACCAAGGCCTGGAGGGAACCGACACCCAAAACTGGGTCCGGAGCTATTTATTTTTATTTATTTATTTAGAGGATAACCCCTTGAGATGTGACATCTCATTTTCAAGGGGGTCCAACACTCAAACAAACATCAAACTACACAAACAATAAATAAATAAATAAAATGAAAATAGAAAAATAAAAATAAAATAAAAAAGCTCTGGTGAGAAGCGGCAGCCAGAACGCGCATGACGTACTCTCAACCGGAAACGGGAAAAAAAAAAAAAAAAACGCTTAAAAGCTTAAAGCTGCTATTGTTTAAAGCTGCTAGAGCAAATCTCATCAAGAACTAACTTGTTTCATGGACGCTCCCCAACACTAACTGTAAATGGATAAAAAGTATGGTGCATCATTCTTAATAAGATGATCTCATCTCATCTCATTATCTGTAGCCGCTTTATCCTGTTCTACAGGGTCGCAGGCAAGCTGGAGCCTATCCCAGCTGACTACGGGCGAAAGGCGGGGTACACCCTGGACAAGTCGCCAGGTCATCACAGGGCTGACACATAGACACAGACAACCATTCACACTCACATTCACACCTACGGTCAATTTAGAGTCACCAGTTAACCTAACCTGCATGTCTTTGGACTGTGGGGGAAACCGGAGCACCCGGAGGAAACCCACGCGGACACGGGGAGAACATGCAAACTCTGCACAGAAAGGCCCTCGCCGGCCACGGGGCTCGAACCCAGGACCTTCTTGCTGTGAGGCGACAGCGCTAACCACTACACCACCGTGCCGCCCTTAATAAGATGACAATACATTTAATATAAACCGCTGTGGAACAAAAGGAAAATCACATTTGTCAGCCTGCACCCTGTCGATGATCATTTTCCTACACCAGCATGCCTTGCAGTATTTTATTTCTTACATATTGCACACCCTATAAACATAAACGCTAGCTTAGCTTCAAGCACATTACGCTTATTTCCATTACCCATGGTGCTCTAGTGGCCCAGCAGGAGATCTCTGAAGTAATGCCCACACCTCCCTATTATTCCCAGCAAAACATCACTGGAAATATTTTCATCTCCATTATAGCTTTCTGTAGAAGAACCTCAGCGCTGGTGTATATGAGAACCAGCCCACAGTGTTTTCCTCTGGATTTGCATCATGAAATGACGGAACACTTGTGCTTATTTCTCAAAGTGCCAGGTCACTACTGCTGAAGCACTTTTGAGTGCGAGGACGGATTTAATTCGGTGTAGCATTTGGTACTCGGGCGCAGCGTTTCTGGCTTAGTGTTTGGTGGCCTGAATGGTGGGACCTGAAGCGAGTGAGGTAACTGTAGCCGCAGTGGGGGAGGAGAAAACTCTCTCTCTCTCTTTCTCCCTCACACACACACCTTGCTCTCATCTCCACTCCCCTCGGACCTACACGACTTGTTTGTCTGCCCCAGGCTGTGCACCGGGGTCTTTTATAACCACTCAAGTGGGAGTTACACCGCCCTCCCACCCAAAATCCCCATCGAAACCATGTCTGCGTCATATCCAATGCTTCCCTGGCACTGGACGGAGTTTCAGCTTTTTCTTTCAGACCCTCTAACCAAAACCGCTCATTTTACACTGTGTGGTAAAGAAACAGATGTATAAACATTTCACTATAAACAACATTCACAATACGCAACATGCTTAAAGCCGGTCACAACCGGACGTACGATTTTTTTGGCCGTGTGATTTTTGGCGTTTTCCCAAATCCCTGCGTTTTTTTTTTGTTCGTGGAGAAAGACGCACGTTGGCCGTAAGTTTGCCTTGCAACCTGAAAAAAAACGTAAGCGCCCGTAGAGTTTGTTTGACATGACAAAGAACCTCTGCGGCCGGTCTACGGCTCGAAAATCAGCACGTCACACGCGCGCCCTCCGTGTGTTTCTTGAGTTTTTTGCACGTAGACCGGCCGTAGGAGCACGTACGGCAGGTTGTGATCAAGGCTTAAGACTTGAGCAAACAGTACTGCTTTTGAGCCTCTTCAAAAATAGATTTTAACATCCAATCAGCTGTAAGATCATCAGTCGGTGTTACAGTTATTCCACGAAATCGAGTCGTACATGAGCCGACAGGGCCATATAAGCCAGGGGTTCTCAACCTTTTCTGCTTTAAGGCCCACCTATTCGTTCATACTTGTAACGAGTCGGGGCCCATTAAAAAAAAGATCCCGATTATTTTGGCTCATCTATTCTATTAGAATCTAATAATCTACTGTAAAGTGTATTAATTTCAGGGTTCTCCACTTTTCAAAAATAAAAGGTGGCGGACGGGGCGGGACGGGACGGGGCCCCCTGAAGCTGACAGACTTTGGGCTTTTTCGACAGTGAAACTGGCCAATAAATGGATAGGAAATGCTAAATCATTGTTAAAATCATTTTACAAAAAATTAAACACTCACTGTACGTATCTTTACTGTCAATACGAGACTCATTTGACATTTCAGTTGAGACTGATGCGCCTGATCCCTGAATTCATTATATTTTTTTTTCTGTGTGTGAAAAATAAATGAACTTCCATGCATAAACAAAATACCCAATGTAAAAAATGTATGCATTTATTGTCAATACACAATGTTAACTGGGTGAAACCACTACAATCCATACACGAGCTGGTGTGCGTGCCCGAGACTGGCACTACAAAGCCACCCCGGCTACTCGATTCCAGGAGAAAAAAAACCAAACAAACAAACAAAAAAAACCCTACCTTTCAACATTCAAGCGATTTACATCTCCGCTGCCCCATAATTTGCTGCAAATCCAATTATTCCACCACAAAACTGCCTTCGACTTGGGTTTAGCATGACCGAAAGCGACGCCGTATTTGTTGATCGATTCTCGCGCTCAGACTGGCTGAGCCGGACCACGTGACCACGCCGTAGCAGACGGTAAAGACGCAGTTGGTGGTTGCTGCAGACGATTTCACTCGGTTTACACAAAATTCCACTGAAAAAGAAACTAAAACCTTCCGTGGGCCAAATAAAAGTCTAGGTTTTCTGTAGGTTTGTACATATAAATCATAATTCATATTTTCATATCTAAGGATTGTTCTTTTCATATCCAGAAGCTACCCGGAGTGCCCAAGTTCCCATAGAGATGTCTGGTCCCTTAGTGAAGGCATAAAGTGCAAATAACTAATTGTGTCCAAAGGTTTATGCTGAAATTAAAACTATACAATACGCAATACCACACCAGAAGCACATCATGCATGCACCAAATAAGCTCCCCATGTAGTTATGTTACAGAGCCAGGCAGCGTACTACAGAGGGGAGCTGAGAAAGCCAAGCACGCACACGCTGGACATCTGGAGGGAAATTTCAGACACATTTTGCAAGTATTTTACAGGGAAGTGGTGAGTAATTTATTGGCTGAGAATGCACCAGAAGGCATGTAAATTTCCACATTTTCTGCGGGGGGTATATCCTCAGACCCCCTTAGCATTAGCGCACCTTTGGCAATTCCAGAGCCACCTACTACTTTTTTTTTTTAAAGCCGGCTACTTCAGATTTTCTGGAGAACCCTGCTTACATGTTAATGCATTTCTTCTCATTTATGGGGCTTGTATGGACCCTTCCCACGTGACGTCACGACAAACGCGGCCGCCATTTTGGACATATACTACCAGTAGTTTACCACAGCCAACATTGAGGAAAGGCAGCAAAGAAAGTTTTTACTTCCAGCAAGACTTCAATCATACCACTATATTGTTGTGCACCTGGATGTAGTAACCATCAACAAACAAGGCGAGGGTTATCATTTTATCGGATCCCGACAGATGCTGACCGACGGAGAAGATGGATAGCGGCCAGCGCTCGAAACTAACGGTGTCCCGATGTCCCGGGGACCATAAAAAATGTCATCGGGACACAAAATTATCATATCTGGGACAATCCCGGGACAATGTAAAAAAATAGATCTAGAAAAAAAGTTCTACATTAATATTATTTACAAAGCCGTAACACATACGTAGACATTCACCTAATTTGTCAATTTTAATTTTAAAACGTTAACAGCGAAAAATACATAGTAGCTACTAGGGATGTCCCGATCAGGTTTTTTTGCCCTCCGATCCGATACCGATCATTTGATTTTGAGTATCTGCCGATACCGAGTCCCGATCCGATACTTCTTATAATCCATAAAAAATAAAGACGAGGAAAGAAACGGATCCAGGATGTTCCTCATTTTTTATTTAACACCTTATTTTAACATCCAACAACTCCGTTAGCAAACAGAGCACTTACGTGAGGCAGTTTGAACAATAAATAACAAATAAAAAAAAATAACCTTAAAATACCTGGCAGGAATGTAAACATATAAAAAAAAATAAAGTGCCACAGTGCCGGTAATTTGCTTTTAAGAACGCATCTCACAGTGGTGTACAGTAATTTCAATTAAGGAAATGAACGTTTTTCTTGATGAAAACAAGCATTTCTACCCTTTCAGGTTTGAGCCCGTTTCTTTTGTCATCCAACGAAAAAAAAAAGATCTCATGCTTTGCTTTCCGCTTCGAACTGCTTCCGTGTTCAACTTTGCCGGCAACAGGCAGCCAATAACCAATAGCGTCTCCGCTACAAAGTGACGTCATGCCGCACGCGTTGATGTTGCTGTGTTGAGACAAGAGGTCTGGTCTCACTCTGTGCCAACGCATAGCTATTGATGTGTTAAAAATGAGAATATATATATATATCCGATCCCTGATCGGGAGGCAATGCCCGATTCCGATCGAGTCCGAAACCATGTGATCGGGCCCGATTTCCGATCACGTGATCGGATGGGGACATCCCTAGTAGCTACACTTTCGATGCCCCTGCATCCGTAGGCTACAGAGCAGCGCATTCTGTTCTAGAATCTTCGGCCGGTGTCCGCATTATATGGACTTGGAATGGAATTGCTACCGCACACGCTGCGCCGACTCTTGCCAGAACAAAAATGCTTAAGTGGTTGAAGCGGACCGACCGCGGGGAAGAAACTGAAAGCCCAGACATAACGTCTCCGGGACCTTCAGGATCCAAAGTGTCATCGCCTGGTCTGCAGGCAACGCTAGCAACTGAATGAACTGAATGAACACTGTTAGACACGTTATAAAATACAACAGGAATGATGTGGATGATATTGACGGAAGATACCGTTCAACAGAATAAGTGAGTTTTCTTGGTGTCTTTCTAGTTCAGAAAGTTTAGTCAGTCAGCAGCACAACTAGGCTCGGACCTGCCACTATGCTGATGTTGCTAACATTTGCACCCACGTTTCGGCAGCGAAAGTTCATAAAATGGATAACGGAAAGTTCATAAAAATGGATAACGGTAATGGATAACGGAAAGTTCATAAAAATGGATAACGGTAATGGTGAAAATTATAAGTTGGCCTTATAAGTGCCAACAGATATTCAAGGTATAAGTAGATGAAGGCTACGTTCACACTGCAGGCTGAAGTGACTCAAATCCGATCTTTTCGCCCATATGTGACCTGTATCCGATCTTTTATTGACAATATGAACGACACAGATCCGATTTTTTCAAATCCGACCCAGGCCGTTTGGATATGTGGTCCTAATTCTGATTCCTATCCGCTCTTTTCATATGCGACTTCAGTCTGAACCGCCAGGTCGCATTCACCCGACTTACACGTCATCAACAAGCCACAAACGTCACTATTCTGCGCTGAAGTAGGCGGCGGGTCTCTCAAAAAAAGTTACAACAACATGGCGCATAATCACGGGTGCAGATAGAGGGTGGGACTCGTCCCACCCAGATTTAAATTCACCTCGCTCGGTCCCCCCCACTTATAGGGAGGAAAAAACGTCTATGCTGTCTTTCTTTGCATAAGGCAAACCTCACGGAAAAATCAAAAGACTAATTACCATTCGGTTTATTGAGTGCACAGCAGTGTATACATAGTTGCAACAACTCACATAAAACAAAACAAAGACTGATATTCGGTTGGTTGAGCTGCGCAGACTGCACAGGTTGCGAGCTCGAGCTTGGTTGCTATGGTAACCTACAACAAGTTTGACAGGCATATCGGGGTTGGGGTTGGTTTGCTGGCAGCTTTGTCCCCCCCAGTTTTTTGTCCCTCCCAGTTCAAAAAACGTATCTGCGCCCCTGCGCATGACATAAATGCGAGGGACGCTTCGGGCTGTGAAGGTTCTGAATCTTCTCAATGGAAGGACGCAGAGGTTAGGGAGCTGATTTCCATTTGGGGGGATGCAGCTATTCAAGCTAGATTGGATGGGTCATACCGCAACCGGGCGGTTTTACTTCCGTAAACACTGGCCATGCTCACTGCGTGTGACGTCGTCGTATCCTGCAGTGCGCATGCGGAACACTTTTAGGTCGCTTTTCGTTCATACTGAGGATCACATACAAGTCGCATATATTTGTTAATGTGAACGACCTCACAAAAAAATCGGATTTCACAAAAAAATCGGAATTGAGCATTAAGCCTTGCAGTGTGAACATAGCGTAAATGAACATAAAAGGGGTCTTATTTTCAACTAAAGTGTACTGCAGATGTAGGGAGTTGAAACATTTTCTGAATGAGCTAGTTGGCCCCTTTAAATAAACGGGTATCTATTCATACAGTGAGATCGCCAAAGTTTAATAAACTGAAAATGCAATAACTGTAATTTTGAAGTAGATGATGTATAGGACATGTGTCGCTTGTGTCTTGTGACTTATTGTAAAAATGATATAAAAAAGGGTTCAAAATCGCATAGTTACAAATATAATAGTAACTTCATATGATAATATTAACCACTGGTTATTTCAGAGAGGAAAAAAATGGGGACACTATTGCTTCCATTCGGGACAATACAACACAGAATTCGGGACCACTGGGGGACACAAAGAAAAAAAGTTAATTTCGAGCCCTGATAGCGGCCATTAACAGGAAAGATTGGCAGCCCTCGGCATACCAGCGCTTGTGTAGTGACCACTTTGTTGGAGGTAAGACGAATAAAATTAGCCAGAAAAGGCATTACATTGCTGTTAACATTCTGTGGCGGTGAGTGTGTAACCAAATAGGTTAAAATAACCCATTGTAACCTCTGTTCTTCTGTAGTAGCTATTAGCTAACGACATTAGCTAACGTTGTGTTCCTAATGTTACTGGAATGAAAACAAATACATTAAATGAACAACAGCTTTGTTTCACTTTTTTCAGTGTGTACTCGCATAGTGCTCACCGATCCACGAGTGTAACGTTTTAACAGTCATCCAAATGACTGAACGTAAACATTGCTACAGTAACATACTAGCTACTGTGTTGTTGACATTAGCTAGTGCTAACAGCTAGCTGCTAGTACACTGCTACAACACAGACACCGACCCTAATAATACAGTTGTTGGTCATTGCCTGGTAACAGCAAATTTATAACGGGCCATGTCTCAACAGACTAAGAAGTTATTTCAATGACATTTAATAACACTTTGTTTATCCTGAGGACCGAAAGTAAATGAAAATGTGAACAAACCTTAGCTGTAATAAGATGGCGACCACCGGCTCCAGGGACGACCCGCTGATGTAGGCATGTTACCCAGCCTGACACAAAATATTTGCAGGCATCCAAACTCTTATACGCTTTCAGATCAATACCTGTGTATGGCGATGGGTTTTTAACGACATAGGTATACAGATCATGTGGGCCGAAGTCAGGTAAAGACGAGGGCTTCGTGTACTTCCGTACGTCAGTGAACAATCCTGGTGGAAGCAGGTAAACGTCGTTCTCTAAGCCTGCTAACCTCAATTTTTGCAAATACCTCTCCCTCTGCTCGCCCTGTAAATGCCCTACGTCGCTGGATAGTGAAGGTGCTTTCTGCATCTCGCTCCTTTTCTTTTATGTTTTTCGTTTGTCGTCTTCCTCGCATTCAAACCGATTCGAGCCGAAGTCCACTACATGTCCAAAATGGCGGTCGCGTTTACGAAGGTCACGTGACTGGAAAGGGTCTATAGGAGACACTCCATATAATCTAAGGCTAATACTAAAAGGATTAAAAAAAAAAAAACTCGTTGTTTAAAGCTAGACTGCCTTTCAGATTGAGTGTAGGTCATAAAAAGAATTTTCCCCGACACCCAATTATTTTTGTTTAATGGACTGAAAGCTACTAAATTCGAATCACAGACTTCCAAATTTATTAGGTTTTTTTTTTTTAAACAGAACAATTAATGAATATAAGCCCACATGGCCCTAAATTCCCCACTATTTTTTTCCTGCTTCACCATGACCCAATTCAAGATACTACGCCATGCATGACGTGATGGGCTTTTCCCTGTTCGCGCATGGCATTGTGGGATACAAATTTGAAACAGCAGAGAAAAATAGACGCGAGTGTGCGAATGAAACGTGAAAGACTGACTACAGTAATGGAAAGCGAGAAGAATAGATGTTATGTTGCGAAGGAAAGGAAACGCAGGACCAAACTAATAAATATCGGCGCTCAGCGAGCACCTCGGTGTGATCAGCTGTTCGTTTAGCGACAGAATGATGGAACTGTCAGTGCACAGTCAAGGTAAACCTGTAGATGGCAGTAACGCAACACTGTGGATGCCAGCTGCCGTCAAACCCAAAAGAAGAAGGTGGTAAACCTGCGCATGTGTACACGCACTTCCTCGGTCTGCTTGACTGCGCGAAGCCAGCAATTTCATGCACATTATTTGCTCAGGAAATAAAATTATTTCCTCAAATTAAATAACTTCCCAGCCACAGAATGGTCCGGGTTTTTTTGTTTTGATATTCCAGAAATAAACATGCATCACAATGACCAAATACGCCAAGTAATCGGGAATGGAAGTTTGAGTAACTATTCATGCCCAATTTAAGAACTGAAAGCCTTTTCTACTTTTGCAACGGCCAAAAGGATTGTTAAGGTGTCGATAATTGTAGCCGCTGCTCTAGAAATGTTTTTATTTTAGCAATCAAGTCACGTTTAAATTAATTAAATAATTAACAGGATTTAGCTTGACTGGGGATCGGTTTGAAATGTGTGCCATTATGTGGTGCTGTGATTAGGCCACGTTGATTCGATTATATGGATGACATCCGTGCGCGCATCAATTTTCGTCCGTTTCCCAAAAAAAAAAAAAAAAGTTTTCAACCAGAGCAAATGTATGCCGTAAATCGATAATGTTGTAAAATGCCTATCGTAAAAACATACTGATTTTTGTCGTAAACTTACTCCGAGCACATGCGCACCGCTCACATTCCAAGAAATATGGCGTCGAATTCAACTGCGGGTGAGCGTCCTCCGAATTTATGTCAGTATTAAAGTAACAAGGAAGAGCGGTGGCGTCGTCGTAGCTTGGTACGCCATCGATTATGGGCAGGGGGACGTTACTTTTGCCCAGTTGTACTGTATGAGAAACTCGTGGCGGCCAGCGAGTTCCAGCCGGTGAACTTCGGCCAGTGGAGCTCTATTACTTCTCTGCCAGGCTGACGGCACCAGCAGCATTGAGGGCAATCCTCCCGTTGGTTTGCTGGCAACGTGGGGAGGAAGAGACGCTGCCCATCCCCGTAGAGAAGATGGACCAATTCCAGACCATCCATCCAGTGTGTCAGGTGGGTTTTAAGTCTTTATTTACTTGCTTGCATACATTGTACTCTTGTCTGAAATAGTGTGTATTTTTGTGTGTAACCATAGAAATGTATTACTTTGTTGATTAAGGTTGATATCCAGGTAGTAATGTACATACATGATAAATCTTTTCAACTGGACAAACCGGTCCAAAATTGGAGCTAAATAGACTCCGGTATCTGCAGCAACATCCTGCACAAGTCAATCAATAAATGATTTCCTCCCATCATGAAATTTTCTGTAGGTGTACAGGGGTAGGGGAAAGAACATATGGAATCAATTTTGTGCCAAAATGTTCATACAATACTTTTGAAATGTCAAACAAAAACAACAAATCAAAATACAAAAAGTCAATTTTTTTAGACTGGCAAACAAATTATTCGTGTAATCGTGCAAAATATCAGTCTATTACTCTTCAGAAACCTTTTATTTTTGTTCCGCGTCTTTCTCAGTTTTGTTTGCCGTAATTTATTTTGGTTGCGATTCCAGCTTTCTTGTTTGCGCTCCCTGACTTTTTGCTTGCAGTTTTGGCACAAACTTGACGTGTAGGTGGGCTGTCCAGGAATGCATTCCCATTGGGTAACTTGTGTTTGACTGACAGCTACGCTCAGCCATTCCCTACTCGGATTCTGGCGGACTGTTTGACGAGTGACCGATCCATTGACGGTAAACAAGGATCGAGTGGACTTCAGTGGCGACTATGATATTGAATTTACACTTTGTTGAATTAATTCAGTATCATAGTCGCCACTGAAGTCCACTCCATCCTTGTGTACCGTCAATGGATCGGTCACTCGTCAAACAGTCCGCCAGAATCCGAGTAGGGAATGGCTGAGCGTAGCTGTCAGTCAAACACAAGTTAGCCAATGGGAATGCATTCCTGGACAGCCCACCCACACGTCAAGTTTGTGCCAAAACTGCAAGCAAAAAGTCAGGGAGCGCAAACGAGAAAGCTGGAATCGCAACCAAAATAAATTACGGCAAACAAAACTGAGAAAGACGCGGAACAAAAATAAAAGGTTTCTGAAGAGTAATAGACTGATATTTTGCACGATTACACGAATAATTTGTTTGTCAGTCTAAAAAAAACTGACTTTTTTGTTTTTTTGTATTTTGATTTGCCGTTTTTGTTTGATATTTCAAAAGTATTGTATGAACATTTTGGCACAAAATTGATTCCATAAGAACAAGGGGAAGAAAGAAGATGAAAAGGAGAAGAGAGGAGGAAGAGGACAACTAAGGTAGGTCTATTTTATATATTTTAGATGCCGAGTATTAAATTGAAAAGCATCATGCTGCTTTCAACATTCCATCTGCAATATCAAGCATTCATCCCCTACCATTCACATTTATGCCCATAAACCTTTTACACTAACTACTGGGAAACTAAAGATAACAATATCTAATTGCTGCCGTTGTGCCACCAGAAGATGATGTGAAATAACAAAAATAAAGAATTTCTTGTTTGGTATACCATACTCTATGTGTCTAGTCATTTGTTCAACCTTTCTGACCACTTGTAGATCTCATAATGAAGATTTTTTTTTTTTTGACCAAACTTTTTTTTTTTCCACACACTCGCATCAGTTTTGGGGTTCCCAGAGGATGTCATCCATATAATCGAATCAACATGGCCTTAAGGAAACAGAAAAGGACATGAAACAAAAAATACTGCGAGCTCACATACAGAAGTCTAGAACAGGGCTTTTCAAAGTGTGGGGTGTGCCTCCCCTAGGGGGCGCCAGAGTTCTTCAGGGGGGGCACAACGTGAGGAAAAATAAACCAGAATAAGTTACTATTGCGGACATTTAGCGAGCTTCAGCTAGCCTTTGCCAGAGACAAAATGGATCAATTTTTAGTACCTAAAGCTAGTGAGTGAGGAGACAGAGTCTGGGCCAAGCAAAAAAAGAAGGAAGAATGACCACGATTATTTAAAGTTTGGATTTTCATGGACTGGATCTGAAGATGCTCCACTGCCACAGTGTGTCGTCTGCCAAGAGGTGCTAGCTAAAGCCTCGGTCACAACCGGCTGTACGTGTTCCTATGGCCGGTCTACGTGCAAAAAACACAAGAAACACACGGAGGGCGCGCGTGTGATGTGCTGATTTTCGAGCCGCAGACCGGCCGCAGAGGTTCTTTGTCATGTCAAACAAACTCTACGGGCGCTTACATTTTTTTCAGGTTGCAAGACAAACTTACGGCCAACGTGCGTCTTTCTCCACAAACAAAAAAAATCAGTGATTTGGGAAACGCCAAAAATCGCACGGCCAAAAAATCGTACGTCCGGTTGTGACCTAGGCTTAACGATGCTATGAGATGTTTAAAATGTGTAAAACAAGATGTTTAAAAAAAAAAGCACAGATGTTTAAAATGTGTAAAAGAAAAAAATAAAAATGTGTACAACAACTATTTTTTTTTAAATACGAATGGAACGTGAGTTTGTTTATACTGCTTATTTCATGTTTACCTGCTATACCTCAAGTGCCCTTGACTGTTTGGTTATTTCTACCTATATATATATATATATATATATATATATATATATATATATATATATATATATATATATGTGTGTGTGTGTGTGTGTGTGTGTGTGTATATGAGTGTTTAGTCTAGTTCATATCTAGAGTGTTTACACTGTTTATATTGTTTGAGTGTTTAGTCTGTGTGTAGTTCTTATCTAGTGTTTACACTGTTTATACTGTGAGTGTTTAGTCTGTGTGTAGTTCTTATCTAGTGTTTACACTGTTTATACTGTGAGTGTTTAGTCTGTGTGTAGTTCTTATCTAGTGTTTACACTGTTTATATTGTTTGAGTGTTTAGTCTGTGTGTAGTTCTTATCTAGTGTTTACACTGTTTATACTGTGAGTGTTTAGTCTGTGTGTAGTTCTTATCTAGTGTTTATACTGTTTATTTATACTGTTTATATTGTTTGAGTGTTTAGTCTATGTCTAGTTCCTATCTAGAGTGTTTATACTGTTTATATTGTTTGTTTTTTTCAATTATTCTATTTTTATTTATTGCATTGCCTGTTTGCACCGTGGGTCAGAGAGGACTGATATTTCATCTGTGCTGTATATCGAGCATGTAGAGCATATCTGACAATAAAGTTGACTTGACTTGATTAAGTATAGCAACAACAAAAAATGTAAGGGGGGGGGGGGGGGGGGCGCTGTTGTTTATGTGCTCTGTGAGGGGGGCTGACTCTCCCACACTTTGAAAACCCCTGGTCTTAAACAATCCACAAAGACAAACAGCTTATTATGAGATCTGGAAACCATTCCCGAGGCTATATAAATGACGTAATGGGCGATGACAATTCAGTAGCAGGTCAGAGAAGCAGGCTTTAGGCTACATTTCACATGACCTTATATGGTCATCCTGAGCACCTGCCTCACACACACACACACACCTGTGCTATTAGCTCTGCCCCTTTCTAGACCTACACTGTTTAAATGCTCTTTTGTTTTTTGTTTTTTAAAATCACTCCGCTGATGTTCATCTCTGTCCCTAAAAAGGACAACGCCTCGGGATTTTCTTTAAAACATGGCACAGTTCCAATCTATGGTTTCAAATTTCACGCTTTTAAAACTAAAATCCCTTAAGTCCATTGGAAAGGGGTACACTGCACAACGAAAATACATTTTCTGCCCTAAACTATATACTAGGGTGCATCAGTTGCCCCCTAAAAATGAAAAGTTCCTCCGATCATGATGCATTTTTGTTTTTATGTTCCTTTTGGTAAGAAAACACACTGGGTGAAATATTTTGACAAAATTCAAAAAGTTTAATGGTGGCACCAGGAGCTCAAAGTTATGGAAAAAGCTGCTATTTTATGACTTTTATGACAAAATTTCGATCACTTTTCATGAAACATTATGGCACCTTATAGAGTATACCAAATATCTTAGATACACATTTTTAGTACATATTCTAAATATATTATCAAGCACAGTTTGAGTTTTAGCTGTTCATTGAATCATTGTTCAACTACTTTTAAACAATACAAATGTATTATGAATCACATTAATGCTTCTCAATCCCTTGCAAAGGTTCTTAACATGATCTCTGGCTCACAAGAAATCAATAAATGGAGTCCAACATTGTGATTCAAACCTTACGCGAAAACATAAAATAAGCGTTTTTTGGCAAAAAATGAACCTCATGGTGCCACCATTAGACTTTGGAATATGGTCCAAAGATTTTACAGGGGGTGGCACGGTGGAATCATAACGCCACAGACTCGGAAGTGGGAGTGTGAGTGCGCAAAGCGAGAGCTGTCAATCAAAGCGAGAGCTGTCAATCATGAGCGCATGCAGCGCTCAACTTGGAATGTGTCAGCAGAATGTCAGAGTCTAAACAATAAACTTACAATAAATGAAGGATCGGTCAGTGGAGAGCTCAGCTAAGCTCAGCATGTTTAATTCCCTAAGCCAATGACAGGAACTTTCATGAGAAATAATGCGAACGTCTGCATCATGCGGGATTTGCGGGCGGGAGTGGGACAAAATATGGCAGGCGCGGGCGGGAGCGGGACTGAAAATCATAATTCTTTGCGGGAGCGGGACTGCACAATGCGGGAGCGGGACTGAAAATTCTGTCCCGCGCAGACCTCTAATACAAAGTGCACACACCCCGTTAAAATGATCATTTTTTCTGATGTAAAATAAAAATGAGACCACGATAAATAATTTCAAAACTTTTCCCACCTTTAATGTGACCTATAACCTGTACAATTCAATTGAAAAACAAACCTGTTGGGGGGAAAATCATTTAAAAAAAAAAAAAATGTACAATAAGCTGGTTGCATAAGTGTGAACACCTACTTTGTTGAAGCACCTTTTGATTTAATTACAGCATTCAGTCTTTTTGGGTTCACACCAGCCATCAATTAAAATGACCCTGATTAACCCCAGGGCGGCACGGTGGTGTAGTGGTTAGCGCTGTTGCCTCACAGCAAGAAGGTCCGGGTTCGAGCCCCGTGGCCGGCGAGGGCCTTTCTGTGCGGGGTTTGCATGTTCTCCCCGTGTCCGCGTGGGTTTCCTCCGGGTGCTCCGGTTTCCCCCACAGTCCAAAGACATGCAGGTTAGGTTAACTGGTGACTCTAAATTGACCGTAGGTGTGAAATTTCAGTAATAAGAATTTTTTTTTAATCCGTCCCAATGTTTTTGCCAACTTCGTTAACTCCGTTATAAAACCGCATAAAACCCACAAAGACTTTTAATAATACGCATGACAGCTGTGCTGAGAGAGGTCACTTCCTGGGGCGGGAAACTTCAGAAAGGCAGTGAGGTACGTTACGTTTCTTCTCTCGTTAATTTGAACAAAATTTTGAGGCTACACCAACAGTACATTAATTATTTGTCAAATCTGTTATCGTGATATTAGAGTGAATATCTCACTTTAAAAAAAACTAATATATATATATATATATTTTTTTTTTTTACATGCCATGTGATAGCTAGTTTGAGGTTAGCATGTGGAGTTAAGACACAAAATGGTGGGAAATGTCAACTCTTATCGTCAAATCTGTTAACTGGTTGCCCAGTTTAACAATTTTTTTTTTTTATAAAATACTTAAAAAAAGTCTTACAGGTTTAAGGCTTGAAAATACTTGTTAAATTTGAAATGTGTTCTATGACAATAAAAAAGTTGAATGGAAAAAAAAATCATTCCAATTTTGTTATACATTTTCCACGGTCTGGTTTCCATCAAATTGTGCTCTCCGATTGGCTCGCGAGCAGTCCAGAATCCTACGATCCGGACCCCGGTTATGGACCTTTGGCAACTCGCTCGTTAACAACAACAACAACAACAACAAACATAGTAACAATTTTTTGTCAACGTTTATTTTCGCATTTCTCAGTATAACAGCATTAATTTTACAGCATGGATAGCGATAACGACAGTGTTCACAGCGAAAGTGAGTTCTACTATCCTGATGAAGACGAAATAAAAGAAAACATTTCAGGAGAAAGCCGAAAACCTGTAACTGTTGCTAACGCCGAGCAAATCCGGCAGTTTATTGAGGAGCAAAGGGCAGAAAATACAACAAAAAAGACGACCTACAACCTCAATGTCTTTGGGAAGTTCTGTCAAAACCTAAACGAAGGTCGAAAGGTGGAAGACGTACCTGGCGAAGAACTAAACATGTTCATTGCTGTGCAACTTTTTCATGTCCGCGACAAAGAAAAATGGCGATGTGCACGAGCCGTCCTCGCTCACGTCTTTCCAGAGAAGTATCCAGCGCTATCTGAAATATGGTTTCCCTTTCGGGCGCTCTTGTTTTCTGTTAGAATTTCTCATCTCATTATCTCTAGCCGCTTTATCCTGTTCTACAGGGTCGCAGGCAAGCTGGAGCCTATCCCAGCTGACTACGGGCGAAAGGCGGGGTACACCCTGGACAAGTCGCCAGGTCACCACAGGATTCTGTTAGAATTTGGTAAAGAAAAATTTATATATTATTTACCAGCTTAAGGTTGGTCCCAGAGGCCTTGGTCAGTATCTTCAAGACCTCGGTCAGGGTATTTCATGATACGGACCGACCTTAAGCTGTTAAATAACATAAAAAAAAAAAAAATTATTATTATTATTATTATTATTAAGGGCGGCACGGTGGTGTAGTGGTTAGCGCTGTTGCCTCACAGCAAGAAGGTCCGGGTCCGAGCCCCGTGGCCAAC
Source organism: Neoarius graeffei (assembly GCF_027579695.1). Taxonomy (NCBI): domain Eukaryota; kingdom Metazoa; phylum Chordata; class Actinopteri; order Siluriformes; family Ariidae; genus Neoarius; species Neoarius graeffei. The sequence continues at coordinate 57,286,179 of NC_083580.1, forward strand.
GAGGGCCTTTCTGTGCGGAGTTTGCATGTTCTCCCCGTGTCCGCGTGGGTTTCCTCCGGGTGCTCCGGTTTCCCCCACAGTCCAAAGACATGCAGGTTAGGTTAACTGGTGACTCTAAATTAACCGTAGGTGTGAATGTGAGTGTGAATGGTTGTCTGTGTCTATGTGTCAGCCCTGTGATGACCTGGCGACTTGTCCAGGGTGTACCCCGCCTTTCGCCCGTAGTCAGCTGGGATAGGCTCCAGCTTGCTTGCGACCCTGTAGAACAGGATAAAGCGGCTAGAGGTAAGGAGATGAGATGAGATTAAAAAAAAAAAAAAGTGTGCGTGTGTCCAGTAATAAATTAAAACTTGCTGTGGTATAAAAGGAGTAAAATGCTTCGGGACATGCAGTTATAGAAAAATAATCAACTTTTGGTGTGATAGTAATAACTTTTCTGTGCGACATACCACCCTGACGTTGATTATTTTCCTATAAACAGCATACTCTGATTACTTAACAGGCACAGGATGATACTCGATCATTTTAATGCACCATGACTCAGGATATCCGCGCATGCGCGTAAGACCGAAACTGGTGGAGGGCAGCAACATCACCTGTGCACCTGTCCACAGCGTCCCTGCTGGAACCGGAAGTTGAAGCTCTTGAAGACAAACCGAGTTTTACGGAAGTACAGTTTTAAATAAATAAATAAATAAATAAATAAAAAGATAAAATAAGCTGGTGTAGAATATAACCACTTTGTTCTTGCCTACCGACATAATAAATATAAAAAGCCTACACTTTTTATTTATGGATAGCTCTGACTGCTAATACAGCTAGCTCTAACAAGTGCAGTGAATTTCTGTACCTACGACAGCAATGATGAAGGGGGTCAAAACTTCCTAAAAGCAAACATTTCTCTGGAAGAAAACAATAAAACATGACACAGCACTCACCCTGGTGTAAAGCTCGTTCACGGACATGTTTCTGTTACAGCATGAGCGCAGTGAGGTTTGTTTATTTATCCTTCCGTGTTGAAAAGGGGTAATGTTTCCATTAAAGTGTATAATCCGTGTAAAGCATGTCCCGTCACTAGTATTCCCTGTCCCACAAGTCCTCACAAGTCCTCAGCTGGTAGTGCTGAACCCGCGGGCAGAGACAGACAGACAGACAGGTCTTGAGGACGGTGCTGATATAATGTTAGTCTCCCTCTCTGAGACTCAGTGCGCACAGCAGGAGCAGGTGTCTCTTCCCATTTCTTTCTTTCTTGGACTTATAGTCGACAAGCCTGTGGTTTGCCTTCCTCCTGAACTTTTATCTACACTGCATGGAACAAACTCAGCATTTTATATCATCAAACGGCGAGAATAACCAAGAAAATCCGGTTTAAAAAACTAAACTAAACTAATATAGGTGTGTGTGTTCCTTTCCTGCATCCATTAGACTCCAGAGTCTGTCTACCTGCCCGAGTCTATTGCGCCTCCTGCTGACCAATCAGCGCGCTGCACTGTCCCGTGTCCAACCAATCAGAATAACAGGAATATTATGACGTCAGCATATGATGAAATCATATTGGAACTTAATTTTGTGTCAGCATCAAAAACTGAAAACATAGACCATCTTCAATGAAGACTTGCATAATTTCCTTGATAAAGTCTGTCAAGGTCTGTCAGGGTCTGTCAAGGTCTGTCAATGTCTGTCAGGGTCCAACCAATCAGAATAACACAAATATTATGACATCAGCATAATATGAAATCATATTGGAACTTAATTATGTGTCAGCATCAAAAACTGAAAACATAGACCATCTTCAATGAAAACTTGCATAATTTCCTTGATAAAGTCTGTCAAGGTCTGTCAAGGTCTTTCAGGGTCTGTCAAGGTCTGTCAGGCTCCAACCAATCAGAAGAACACAAATATTATGACGTCAGCATGATACGAAATCATATTGGAACTTAATTTTGTGTCAGCATCAAAAACTGAAAACATAGACCATCTTCAATGAAGACTTGCATAATTTCCTTGATAAGGTCTGTCAAGGTCTGTCAGGGTCTGTCAAGGTCTGTCAATGTCTATCAATGTCTGTCAGGGTCTGTCAATGTCTGTCAAGGTCTGTCAATGTCTGTCAGGCTCCAACCAATCAGAATAACACAAATATTATGATGTCAGCATAATATGAAATCATATTGGAACTTAATTATGTGTCAGCATCAAAAACTGAAAACATAGACCATCTTCAATTAAGACTTGCATAATTTCCTTGATAAAGTCTGTCAGGGTCTGTCAGGGTCTGTCAAGGTCTGTCAGGCTCCAACCAATCAGAATAACACAAATATTATGACGTCAGCATAATATGAAATCATATTGGAACTTAATTTTCTGTCAGCATCAAAAACTGAAAACATAGACCATCTTCAATGAAGACTTGCAAAATTTCCTTGATAAGGTCTGTCAAGGTCTTTCAGGGTCTGTCAAGGTCTTTCAGGGTCTGTCAAGGTCTGTCAGGGTCTAACCAATCAGAATAACACGAATATTATGACGTCAGCGTAATATGAAATCATATTGGAACTTAATTTTGTGTCAGCATCAAAAACTGAAAACATAGACCATCTTCAATGAAGACTTGCATAATTTCCTTGGTAAGGTCTGTCAAGGTCTGTCAGGGTCTGTCAAGGTCTGTCAATGTCTATCAATGTCTGTCAGGGTCTGTCAATGTCTGTCAAGGTCTGTCAATGTCTGTCAGGGTCCAACCAATCAGAATAACACAAATATTATGACATCAGCATAATATGAAATCATATTGGAACTTAATTTTATGTCAGCATCAAAAACTGAAAACATAGACCATCTTCAATGAAGACTTGCATAATTTCCTTGATAAAGTCTGTCAGGGTCTGTCAGGGTCTGTCAAGGTCTGTCAAGGTCTTTCAGGGTCTGTCAAGGTCTGTCAGGCTCCAACCAATCAGAATAACACAAATATTATGACATCAGCATAATATGAAATCATATTGGAACTTAATTATGTGTCAGCATCAAAAACTGAAAACATAGACCATCTTCAATGAAGACTTGCAAAATTTCCTTGATAAGGTCTGTCAAGGTCTTTCAGGGTCTGTCAAGGTCTTTCAGGGTCTGTCAAGGTCTGTCAGGGTCTAACCAATCAGAATAACACGAATATTATGACGTCAGCGTAATATGAAATCATATTGGAACTTAATTTTGTGTCAGCATCAAAAACTGAAAACATAGACCATCTTCAATGAAGACTTGCATAATTTCCTTGATAAGGTCTGTCAAGGTCTGTCAGGGTCTGTCAAGGTCTGTCAATGTCTGTCAATGTCTGTCAGGGTTTGTCAATGTCTGTCAGGGTCCAACCAATCAGAATAACACAAATATTATGACATCAGCACAATATGAAATCATATTGGAACTTAATTTTGTGTCAGCATCAAAAACTGAAAACATAGACCATCTTCAATGAAGACTTGCATAATTTCCTTGATAAGGTCTGTCAAGGTCTGTCAGGGTCTGTCAAGGTCTGTCAGGGTCCAACCAATCAGAATAACACGAATATTATGATGTCAGCATAATCTCATCTCATCTCATTATCTCTAGCCGCTTTATCCTGTTCTACAGGGTCGCAGGCAAGCTGGAGCCTATCCCAGCTGACTACGGGCGAAAGGCGGGGTACACCCTGGACAAGTCGCCAGGTCATCACAGGGCTGACACATAGACACAGACAACCATTCACACTCACATTCACACCTACGGTCAATTTAGAGTCACCAGTTAACCTAACCTGCATGTCTTTGGACTGTGGGGGAAACCGGAGCACCCGGGGGAAACCCACGCGGACACGGGGAGAACATGCAAACTCCACGCAGAAAGGCCTTCGCCGGCCACGGGGCTCAAACCCGGACCTTCTTGCTGTGAGGCGACAGCGCTAACCACTACACCACCGTGCCGCCCCCTAGTTATTGTAAATTATCAAATGTTTATTGATTTGTGTGTTATATTTACTTAAATCAATTACTTTAATTGAACAAACTTGTGCAAAACGACCATAATTCATTCATTTTTTTATACCACTAACATATTGCGGGTGAACTGGAGCCAATCCCAGCTGACACTGGGTGAGAGGTAAGGTACATCCTGGGCAGGTTACTAGTCTATCACAGGGGCTAACGCAGAGAGATAGTCAGTCGTTTACACTCACACTCAGATGGGGAAGCCATGGCCTAATGGTTAGAGAAGCAGCTCTGGGACCAAAAGTTTGCCGCTTCGATTCCCTGGACCAGCAGGAATGTCTGAAGTGCCCTTAAGCAAGGCACTTAACCCCCAACTGCTCCCCAAGCTGCTCTGGGTAATGTTGTACGTCGCTCTGGATAAGTCTGCTCAATGCCTGTAATGTAATGTAACATCTATGCTAGTTGACCACATGTCTTTTGACTGTGGGAGGAAACTGGAGCACCCAGAGGAAACCCACAAACTCCACCCTTCTTGCTGTGAGTCAGCAGTGCTAACCACTGCACCACTTTTTTTCTTATGTTCCAAGAAAAATATGTTAATAAAATGTTTTGAAACAGTTATTCTATTTTAATAAACTGAAAATTGATTTGACACACAGTGCATGTAAACTTTTCTAGTGTCAACTTAATTAAAACAGATGAGCAACTGCTTTTTTTTGCTGTAAAAGTATCATAAGACCTCATACAGTGGTGCTTGAAAGTTTGTGAACCCTTTAGAACGTTCTATATTTCTGCATAAATATGACCTAAAACATCATCAGATTTTCACACAAGTCCTAAAAGTAGATAAAGAGAACCCAGTTAAACAAATGAGACAAAAATATTATACTTGGCCATTTATTTATTGAGGAAAATGATCCAATGTTACATATCTGTGAGTGGCAAAAGTATGTGAACCTCTAGCAGTTAATCTGAAGGTGAAATTAAAGTTAGGTGTTTTCAATCAATGGGATGACAATCAGGTGTGAGTGGGCACCCTGTTTTATTTAAAGAACAGGGATCTATCAAAGTCTGATCTTCACAACACGTTTGTGGAAGTGTATCATGGAGATTTCTGAGGACCTCAGAAAAAGCGTTGTTGATGCTCATCAGGCTGGAAAAGGTTACAAAACCATCTCTAAAGAGTTTGGAGTCCACCAATCCACAGTCAGACAGATTGTGTACAAATGGAGGAAATACAAGACCATTGTTACCCTCCCCAGGAGTGGTCGACCAACAAAGATCACTCCAAGAGCAAGGCGTGTAAGAGTCGGCGAGGTCACAAAGGGCCCCAGGGTAACTTCTAAGCAACTGAAGGCCTCTCTCACATTGGCTAATGTTAATGTTCATGAGTCCACCATCAGGAGAACACTGAACAACAATGGTGTGCATGGCAGGGTTGCAAGGAGAAAGCCACTGCTCTCCAAAAATAACATTGCTGCTCATCTGCAGTTTGCTAAAGATCACGTGGACAAGCCAGAAGGCTATTGGAAAAATGTTTTGTGGACGGATGAGACCAAAATACAACTTTTTGGTTTAAATGAGAAGCATTATGTTTGAAGAAAGGAAAACACTGCATTCCAGCATAAGAATCTTATCCCATCTGTGAAACATGGTGGTGGTAGTATCATGATTTGGGCCTGTTTTGCTGCATCTGGGCCAGGACGGCTTGCCATCATTAATGGAACAATGAATTCTGAATTATACCAGCGAATCCTAAAGGAGAATGTCAGGACATCTGTCCATGAACTGAATCTCAAGAGAAGGTGGGTCATGCAGCAAGACAACGACCCTAAGCACACAAGTCATTCTACCAAAGAATGGTTAAAGAAGAATGAAGTTAATGTTTTGGAATGGCCAAGTCAAAGTCCTGACCTTAATCCAATCGAAATGCTGTGGAAGGACCTGAAGCAAGCAGTTCATGTGAGGAAACCCACCAACATCCCAGAGTTGAAGCTGTTCTGTACGGAGGAATGGGCTAAAATTCCTCCAAGCCGGTGTGCAGGACTGATCAACAGTTACCGGAAATGTTTAGTTGCAGTTATTGCTGCACAAGGGGGTCACACCAGATACTGAAAGCAAAGGTTCACATACTTTTGCCACTCACAGATATGTAATATTGGATCATTTTCCTCAATAAATAAATGACCAAATATATTTTTTGTCTCATTTGTTTAACTGGGTTCTCTTTATCTACTTTTAGGACTTGTGTGAAAATCTGATGATGTTTTAGGTCATATGCAGAAATATAGAAAATTCTAAAGGGTTCACAAACTTTCAAGCACCACTGTATATGCACACTCCTGCCTGTTTGAGAGAACAACACGATTATTTAAACACTCTTACCTTATTAACATGTGGCTGCACTTAATTATTTTGTTCCCTCACGTTACTAGGCCATGGCTTAATTATTTTGTTCCCACACCTTACTAAGCTGTGGCCGCAATTTTTTTTTTTTTTAGGAATGTCACCAACATGGCTCAGTCAGTATTTTAATATCTTAGTCGCCAAGGAAAGTAAGTTTGTATTTGCCTTAATGTGATATAAACACAGCTTAGAAACCAGTCAGCAATGTTATCAGCAAAAACAACTGCACTGTGTGTCAAATCAATGTTCGTTTGTTAAAATAGAAGAGCTGTTTTGTACATTTTTTTGTCATTTTTATCATTTTTACTTCACTTTTTTTTTTTACAAATCAGTTAACCTCTCAATTATATCAAATTTAAAAAAATCAGGAATATTTCTTTCTCTGCTCATACTTTGATCCATGGTGTCACTATGAAGGTATGCAATTACAGTTCATTGTGCAATATGTTCTTTCTCTGGTAGAGATAACAATTCATTCCAGCACTGTTGCCAGATTTGCATGACTAATCCAACCGAATGATCAAGCAAAACAAGCCCAAAAAGTCAACCCAATACAATCAAACTACCAAAACCTCATAATCTTCCTTTCCCAAATTCTATACACAACTTACAATTGGATGTTACAGTCCCCTTTGAGCTTTCCACATTGTGTAGTGTCACAGTCTGGAACTGAAAAGAATTTTAGTCAGAGAAGCAACCAAGAAAGCAAACATGATGCTACCATCAACATGCTTCACTGATGGGACGGTGTCTCAGGGTGATGAGTAATGTTGAGGTTCTGACAAAAGTAGAGCTTTTTGTACCCAACTTTTGGAGTGTTTGGGTTATGGTTGCTCTGAGAACAGTGTCTCCTGTCTAAGCTGTGGATTTTTTAAACCTCTTGGTTGCTTCTGTCTATTGCTATTCCTTACCCTGTCAGTGATTGCTAGAACTCATAAGTGCCATACTTAATAATGGCATAATAAATATATACAACTAGAAGTTTTTTAAATAACCAAACCAGAACTTACAGTGGGGCAAAAAAGTATTTAGTCAGCCACCAATTGTGCAAGTTCTCCCACTTAAAAAGATGAGAGAGGCCTGTCATTTTCATCATAGGTACACTTCAACTATGAGAGACAGAATGGGGGGAAAGAATCCAGGAAATCACATTGTAGGATTTTTAATGAATTAATTGGTAAATTCCTCGGTAAAATAAGTATTTGGTCACCTACAAACAAGCAAGATTTCTGGCTCTCACAGACCTGTAACAACTTCTTTAAGAGGCTCCTCTGTCCTCCACTCATTACCTGTATTAATGGCACCTGTTTGAACTTGTTATCAGTATAAAAGACTCCTGTCCACAACCTCAAACAGTCACACTCCAAACTCCGCTATGGCCAAGACCAAAGAGCTGTCAAAGGACACCAGAAACAAAATTGTAGACCTGCACCAGGCTGGGAAGACTGAATCTGCAATAGGTAAGCAGTTTGGTGTGAAGAAATCAACTGTGGGAGCAATTATTAGAAAATGGAAGACATACAAGACCACTGATAATCTCCCTCGATCTGGGGCTCCACGCAAGATCTCACCCCATGGGGTCAAAATGATCACAAGAATGGTGAGCAAAAATCCCAGAACCACACGGGGGGACCTAGTGAATGACCTGCAGAGAGCTGGGACCAAAGTAACAAAGGCTACCATCAGTAACACACTACGCCGCCAGGGACTCAAATCCTGCAGTGCCAGACGTGTCCCCCTGCTTAAGCCAGTACATGTCCAGGCCCGTCTGAAGTTTGCTAGAGAGCATTTGGATGATCCAGAAGAGGATTGGGAGAATGTCATATGGTCAGATGAAACCAAAATAGAACTTTTTGGTAAAAACTCAACTTGTCGTGTTTGGAGGAGAAAGAATGCTGAGTTGCATCCAAAGAACACCATACCTACTGTGAAGCATGGGGGTGGAAACATCATGCTTTGGGGCTGTTTTTCTGCAAAGGGGCCAGGACGACTGATCCGTGTAAAGGAAAGAATGAATGGGGCCATGTATCGTGAGATTTTGAGTGAAAACCTCCTTCCATCAGCAAGAGCATTGAAGATGAAACGTGGCTGGGTCTTTCAGCATGACAATGATCCCAAACACACTGCCCGGGCAATGAAGGAGTGGCTTCGTAAGAAGCATTTCAAGGTCCTGGAGTGGCCTAGCCAGTCTCCAGATCTCAACCCCATAGAAAATCTTTGGAGGGAGTTGAAAGTCCGTGTTGCCCAGCGACAGCCCCAAAACATCACTGCTCTAGAGGAGATCTGCATGGAGGAATGGGCCAAAATACCAGCAACAGTGTGTGAAAACCTTGTGAAGACTTACAGAAAATGTTTGACCTCTGTCATTGCCAACAAAGGGTATATAACAAAGTATTGAGATGAACTTTTGTTATTGACCAAATACTTATTTTCCACCATAATTTGCAAATAAATTATTTAAAAATCAGATAATGTGATTTTCTGGATTTTTTTTCTCATTTTGTCTCTCATAGTTGAGGTATACCTATGATGAAAATTACAGGCCTCTCTCGTCTTTTTAAGTGGGAGAACTTGCACAATTGGTGACTGACTAAATACTTTTTTGCCCCACTGTACTTACTTACTTAACTTACTTACAGTGGATACAAGAAGTGTACACACCCCATTAAAATTATAGGTTTTTCTGATGCAAAAAAAAAAAGAGACCACGATAAATAATTTCAAACCTTTTCCTACCTTTAACCCTCATCCTACCATGCTATTTTACACTTTAATCTTACCATGTGAGGTCCGTTTGAACCCCAATACTTTTCTTTAAAATTAAAGCTTATAAAGACAATCACCAGATAAGTTTTGTTCAGAACATCTTGTATTAATAACAGCAATACACTAAAGGGCCCAAGGCATAAAGAACACACTTAACCTTCATCCTACCAGCCAATTTTACATACACAAACTACCAGGCGGGGTCCGTATGGACCCCAGGAGGGAATACCTTGAAATCAATGCAGTAAGAACCAATTCAATGCAGCAAACAGACATAACTTTATTGAAGAACAAAATCCACTATGGCTGAATATCAATGATGTATTATAAATGCAATAACATTGCAATAATATTGCAATAACTAGCATACATGTAGCAAATTATAGCGCCACAAAAAAAATTGGCATTATATACATGATTTTTGCAGCTCATGCAGCTGTAAAACATTCTGGATTACAACTTAGGTCTTTTCTTACAGAATTTAAAACAAAAAAGTAATTGTAAAATAATTTAGGGCTTTTGTTTTGCAGCCTGTGCTTATTGCAGCAGTGGGGTCCACACGGACCCCAAGAAGGAATGCCTTGGTAGTTTCATTATGGAACATAAAAGAAATAAAAGAAATTAACTTTCAGTGTGCTATTCAATTATAAAATGAAAGACAGATAAACTTTACTCTGGGGTCCGGTTGGACCCCAGTAACAAATTAATTATACCTTCACAATGCAAAAAGCTGATCTTCCGGTGCTTTAGTGTTTTAATTAAGACATAAATTCCGACAAATTCATAAAACGGTGAGGCAGTATGTCACATATTTTTAAAATGGCAAACAAACATATAGGTGCGGGGTCCAGATGGACCCCACTTGGTAGGATGAAGGTTAATGTGACCTATAACCTGTACAATTCTATTGAAAAACAAACAAATCTGTTCGGGGGAAAACAGAAAAAATTTAAAAAACGTACAATAAGCTGGTTGCATAAGTGTGCACACTCTTAAACTAATACTTTGTTGAAGCACCTTTTGATTTAATTACAGCATTCAGTCTTTTCGGGTTCACACCCGCCATCAATTAAAATGACTGATTAACCCCAAATAAAGTTCAGACATTTACTCAGTTTTATCCTCCAGCAAAAGCCAGGGTTCGCAGAGAGCTTACAAAGCATCAAAGGGATCTCATTGTTGAAAGGTATCAGTCAGGAGAAGGGGACAAAAACATTTCCACGGCATTAGATATACCATGGAGCACAGTGAAGACAGTCATCAAGAAGTGGAGAAAATATGGGACAACAGTGACATTACCGAGAATTGGACGTCCCTCCAAAATTGATGAAAAGACAAGGCGAAAACTGGTCAGGGAGGCTGCCAAGAGGCCGACAGCAACACTGAAGGAGCTGCAGGGATTTCTGGCAAGTACTGGGTGTGTACTACATGTGACAACAATCTCCCATATTCTCCACATGTCTGGACTATGAGGTAGGGTCAAAGAAAAACACCCAGGCCCGGATACATTTTGCAAAAAAAAAAAAAACATCAACTCTCCCAAAAGCATGTGGGAAAATGTGTTATGGTCTGATGAAACCAAGGTTGAACTTTTTGGCCACAATTACAAAAGGTATGTTTGGCGCAAAAACAACACTGCACATCACCAAAAGAACACCATACCCGCGGTGAAGCATGGTGGTGGCAGCATCATGTTTTGGGGTTGTTTTTCTTCAGCTGGAACAGGGGCTTTAGTCAAGGTGGAGGGAATGATGAACAGTTCTAAATACCAGTCAAGTTTGACCCAAAACCTTCAGGTGTCTGCTAGAAAGCTAAAGATGACGAGGAATTTCATCTTTCAGCACGACAATGACCCCAAAAAAGTTTTGGAATGGCCCAGCCAGAGCCCAGACCTAAATCCAATTGGAAATCTGTGGGGTGACCTGAAGAGGGCTGTGCACAAGAGATTCCCTCGCAATCTGACGGATATGGAGCGCTTTTGCAAGGAAGAGTGGGCAAATATTGGCAAGTCTAGATGTGGCAGGCTGATAGACTCCGACCCAAAAAGACTGAATGCTGTAATTAAATCAAAAGGTGCTTCAACAAAGTATTAGTTTAAGGGTGTGCACACTTATGCAACCAGCTTATTGTACTTTTTTTTTTCCTCCCTAACAGATTTGTTTGCTTTTCAATTGAATTGTACAGGTTATAGGTCACATTAAAGGTGGGGAAAGTTTTGAAATTATTTATCGTGGTCTCATTTTTTTTACATCAGAAAAACCGATCATTTTAACGGGGTGTGTACACTTTTTATATCCACTGTACGTACTTACTTGTATTTGAGATTCGTGCGAAAGAAAAATATAATTCAGGAAATTATTTTTTAGTACTACGTCAAAATGTGACCATGTGAATGTTTTTTCCCAAGCTGCCACTCATTATAACACAGCAACCTTACACTCTTAAAATAGAACACAAGCCCACACGGAGATTTACCTTGACGTAGAGCTCCAGGTCAGTCGTCATCCTGTCTTCACCTTTTTAAATAAGAATTGTAATGGTATCCACAAATGTTCTGAAAAGTACTTGAACTGTTTCCTTTGTCACATATTTAAAAGCCTAATACTGTACAAACCGCAGCCCCGGACGTTGTGAACTTTAAGCTGGGAGTGAACTATTACACAGAGGTACGAGTCAAAGCCTGCACATGCCTGAGTGTCAAAAGAGAGAAGACAGTAATGACATCAGATAAAACTGGTCCACTCCCAAACCACTCCTTCAGCAGGTATGAGGTGTTGAGCTCTTTAGTATGCTTTGTCCAGGAATAGTCGAACCTAACCCATACATACAAAAAGGTGTTACATGCACAGTAATCATTTGAGCAAACATGTCATTGGATAAAAGCTTACGGTCCAGCCATACTGCAATCCTGTGGTTTGTCTTTCAGGCGAACATGATTTCCAGCACAAAAAAAAAAGATCAAACCAAAAGACAGGATTTTATAGCAGGATAAACTAGACTCGTTTTTCAAGAATCTGTGCATTTCAGGGGCAACAGTCTCATGGCACACTTTTGAGATGGACACGAGCAAACAAAGGTTATGAGAGAAAACATGGCTTCATGAAAAGTGGCTTGATAATGCATGAGATAATAAGGATGACCATTATTTGCATTGAGAAATGATTCAAGATTATTCAAATCCTTAACACTGAAATAATTAACCCCATTAGAAACTAGTCCGTCAAGTCAGACACGTTTTGAAAATGTAATCGCACCAACAAACTACTGTGAGGTGCAATTCTGAAGTGAGCTTGGTTCAATCAGGAACAAAAATAACACCTCAGAGCAAAGACTCTTTTCTTTTTATTTTGTTTTGCAAATCTTAATCACAATTCAAAGATACTCCATACGAGGCCATAAAACCTATTAAAAGCGCAAAGCTCACTGAGAATGTTTCATTGTGAGAGCGAATCACAGCTAATGATTTGAGCAGGTTTAGTTAGTTGTTGGTTGGTCCTTCCTTCTTCTAAAGGGGTGAACTCCTGTAGTATGGGACGTCGGCCTGGACATGATTTCCTGCACCTTCTGATTGTATTTCTCCTCGTCCATTCGACTCCTTTGGACCTCCCGGTCGTTCTCGGCTTGCTTGATATCATTTAGCTGCTGATTGTGCAAAATCTGAGCCAAAAGACTAGCTTGATATTCCTGACACACCTCCCTGAGACTGGAGTAAAAAACAAACAAACATGATATTAATAATACACAACTTTCCATTTATTTGAAAAGCAGTTGATCAGCTATAATGTTTGCTTTTTTGTTTTGCACTGGAGCTATGAGACTAATAAAGGTAATATAAGTCTATCCATCCATCCATCCATCCATCCATCCATCCATTATCTGTAACCCCTTATCTTGTGCAGGGTCACGGGCAAGCTGGAGCCTATCCCAGCTGACTACGGGCGAAAGGCGGGGTACACCCTGGACAAGTCGCCAGATCATCGCAGGGCTGACACATAGAGACACAACCATTCACACTCACATTCACACCTACGGTCAATTTAGAGTCACCAATTAGCCTAACCTGCATGTCTTTGGACTGTGGGGGAAACCGGAGCACCCAGAGGAAACCCACGCGGACACGGGGAGAACATGCAAACTCCGCACAGAAAGGCCCTCGCCAGCCACAGGGCTCGAACCCGGACCTTCTTGCTGTGAGACGACAGCGCTAACCACTACACCACCGTGCCGCTCTAATATAAGCCTACGTCACCCAAAATCCTTTTCATAATTATCTGCAGAAGCGGCAGACCCGGCTCCGCAGGGTGTGTGGGAGGGGGCGGGGAGTTTGGTTGGTAGTGTGTGGGGATGTGTGGTGGTGGGGGATTCTGGCCCAACCAATCACAAGGCTGGCCCATCCACCCAAGAGGCAGTGAGACAGAAATTTTGTGCTATCACATGCATTTATTTATTTACTTATTTACTTATGATACATATACAGTATGTTATTTACCAGCTGGGAGGTCCATATCGTGAAATACCGTGACCAAGGTCTTGAAAGTACTGAGCGAGGCCCTCTGGGCCGAGGTCAGTACTCAAGGCCGAGGTCACGGTATGTCACCATACGGACCTCCCAGCTCGTAAATAACATACTGTATATGTATGGGGTTTGTCTGTTCAAATCATCAGCAACACAGATGAACTGAACATCTATCTATCTATCTATCTGTCTATCTATCTATCTATCTATCTATCTATCTACTCAGGCACACTGTGCAGTTGATGAAGGACTTTTGAAAATGTCCTGTTTCTTCTGAATATATATTTATATAAATTTTGTTAGGACTGGGACTGTTTTGGCCTCTAGAGGCTGCTGTTTTTTCCTTATCTTGTCATGTTTGTTTTGGCCTCTAGAGGCCGCCACTGTTTCTGTGTTTTGTGTTTTGACAGCCATGTGCCTTTGTTTTGTGCCCCGCCTAGTCCTCATTATTGTCACCTGTGTCCTATTTAGTTTGTGTATAAATACTCCCTCAGTTTGGTCCCTAGTCACGGAGTCTTTGTGCTGTTATGTTTAGCTCCAGTAACCTCTGTTCCGTGGTCCTCGTGGTTTTTGTACTTTGCTTTCTTTTGGACTTTGTGTTTACCATTTTTGGATCCTCTGAGCGTTTGTATTTTTGCCTCTTCTTATATGGTTTTTGGCTCTTTGTTTCTTTGAACTTTTGTTTTTTTCCCGGTTATCTTCTGAGCATTTGGATTATACTTTTGTTTTTGCCCTGGATTGTAAATATTGTAAATAAACTATTTTTCTACTCTACTTTTGCCTCACTCCTCTGCATTTGAGTCATTCCCCTGGTGGCCTAGTGGGGGTTTGCTGGATCACTATACCAGCGATCCGGGTTCAAAACCCTAACAAATTTATTTCATTTTTATTTACACACACCCAAACTCCCTTGTGGAAATTTAACTATCAGGACACTCACTAACTTAAATGCCGACTGATTGGCTTCAAATTGTTAACTGTTTAATTGTTAATTTACTGCAATTTTATATACAAACGATACTGTCATGTTTAAATCACTCATTAATTTTAAGTCCATACGCAAATATCAACACTTTGCGCAACCCTGTTGTTTCATGTTAACGACTTGAAAGAAAAAAAAATCAATCAAATCAATATATTAAGGCAAAAAAGATGAGCTACTCGATTTGGTCAAAAGAAATGGCACCCTACAAATAGAGGAAGTGTGTGTGGTGTACCCAAATGCGCTGCATTACTGGAAGATGTAGAACATAATGTCACTAAAAGCAAATTAGTTCCACTGAGAACACGCTTGGTCATTTCTATATGAATATAAGGAAATTAGTGAGAATCATGCAACTGTGAGTGCATGAGTATGAAAAAAAAAAACCAAAAACCCAAACTTATGTAAACCTGATGGGCATTTTTCATATGCTATGGCCAGTGAAGAGTTACATACACTCACTGGCCACTTTAAAAGGAACTTGCTTTTGATTCTAAGACTCCTGTTCTTGGCTGCAGGAGTGGAACCCGATGTGGTGTTCTGCTGTTGCATGCTGAGATGCTTTTCTGCTTACCACGGTTGTAAAGCGTTGCAATGAGATGCTATACCTTTCCAAGCAGCTCAAACCAATCTGGCCATTTTCCCCTGACCTCTCTTATCAACAAGATGTTTTCACCGGCAGAACTGTCGCTCACTCAATGTTTTTTGTTTTTCGCACCAAACTCTAGAGACTGTTGTGTGTGAAAACCCCAGGAGATCAGCAGTTTCTGAAATACTCAAACCAGTGCACCTGGCTTGAACCAACACCCATGCTACAGTGAAAGTCACAGAGATCACAATTTTTCCCATTCTGATGTTTGAAGTGAACATTAACTAACTGAAGCGCTTGATTTGTATCTGCATGATTTCATGCATTGTGCTGCTGTCAAGGGATGAAATCATGCAGATACAAATCAAGCGCTTCAGTTAGTTAATGCTCACTTCAAACATCAGAATGGGAAAAATTGTGATTTTTGAAAATTGTGTGTGCATCAAACAGCAGGTGGATGGGTGTTCCTAATAAAGCGGCCGGCGAATGTACAACTATACACAAAGATTGCTCACTGGGGCCCGTTGTGTGCATTTTGATTTTTCACTGAATTCTTCCTGTAATAAGAGGTGCCCAGAAAGACAGAGAGAGAAAGACAAAAGGTCAGCAAGCAGTGATAGCTTTAATACGCACCGTTTTTTTTCCTGTTCATCCAGCAGCTTGTTCATCTGGATGATTCTATTCAGCTCATCTCTCTCCTTAGCCAGTTCTGCCTGTTTCTTAGCATTCCTCTCCACTGAAAGGATATTAGAAAAAAATGAGCATAACAAACATTATTGTCTTGTCTTTAAATCATCACATGAAGTACTGAGCGCTTATGGGAAAACATGGTCCTATTACTACAAAGGCCTTTGTTTTAAGAGTAAATCCAAATCCCTGATGAAGGCAAACATGACACACGAGACCACATTTTCAGTCGTCCTGCATATTTGTTTTTTCTTTCTTTGGCTTTGGTTATTCATTTGGTTTTCAGTTTTCTTCTAAATTATTTAAGACTGAAATTTAAGAGCGTTTAATTTTACAGTTCTCTTCTACTGAACACTGTTCAATTTTACGTCTTCAACTTGTACAGAACGCTGCGGCCCGATTTTTAACAAGCATGTCTCGACGTGAACACATTACTCCTGTGTTGTCGTCACTCCATTGGCTTCCAGTCCGTTTTAGAATTGATTTTAAACTTCTGTTGTTTGTTTTTAATGCCATCAATGGCCTGGCTCCCTCTTACTTATCTGAGATTTTAACTATTCGTGATCATGGTAGGGCCCTGCGTTCTTCGGGTCAGCTTCTGTTAGAAGTTCCAAGGTCGAGATATAAACAGTGGGGTGATCGTTCTTTTGCTGTCGCTGCTCCCAGACTGTGGAACAATCTGCCCCCCGACATTCGCACCACTATTGATCCCGGCCTTTTTAAATCAAAGTTGAAGACCTACTTTTTTAGATTGGCATACAATCCTGACTAGGGGAGTCTTGTTTTTGAGGGGTGCTTCGTTCCGTCTGTTTTATTTCATGTACTTCTGAAAGGCTTTTGGTAATCCAGCACGGTGGCACCTTCCGCAGTTAAAACCTGTGTTTTTATGTGTTTTGGTGTTCTGTTTTATGGCTTTGATGTAAAGCACTTTAGGTACCTTTTGGTTATTGTAAAGGGCTATATAAATAAAATTTGATTGATTGATTGATTGTTCATTTCAAATGGTGTTCATTTGGCAATTTTCTCATGTCATTTAGTATAATTATTTCTGACAAGGAAAGTAACTCCCATCACCCTTCTGTCACTGGAATACAAATGAGAAGACAGTCTTTAACAGTATCTAGACCAAAGGTTTTCAAAGTGGGGTCTATGAAGCAATATCACATTAAAAAATAATTTAGCTACATACTATTTACTTACAGTGATGGAAATCACAAACCACCATTTTACACACACACACACACACACACACACACACACACACACACACACAGGGTGTTTAAAAAAAATTGATATCATTTCACAATCTAATAACTTTGTCAATTCTCGTTCAATTGACCGCAAATTTTAACAGCATGTGTGGAAACAGGTCAAAAATTTATGTTTAATGCTTTTAGTTTTTATCTTTTTAGGTATAGTAATGCCATTCCCCGGAAAAGAAAAGGCGTTTTGTGTGTTAGAGTTTGCTCGAACACAGTCGAACAAGACTGTGCAGCGTGCATTTATGAGAAAATTCTCTAAAAATGCGCCAACTGCAATGCAGATTTGGACACGGCACAAAAAGTTCAAAGAGGAAGGCTGTGTATGTGTGTCTGTGTCTCAGGCGGCGCGCATATTTTTATTTTTTCTCTCCGTGCTTCCACGGAAGGCGGTCGCATTTTTCTCTGCCGCCCCCCCCTTTCCCCCCTTAAGTCCCGTGTTTTCATGTTGTAAAGTGTACTTGTGTTTTTTGTGCTTATGTGCTGAGGTTTTTTTTTTAATGTTCCCACACTGTACTCTTGCAGGAGCATAGAGTGGGGGTGTTTTTTTCTCCTCTCCTTTCCTCATATTCTCTGTAATTTCTTTTTTTCCCTGTCTCCCTGTCCTGTCTACTCCCCTTGTATGTATGTATGTATGTACGTGAGGACAGGTTGATGGTCAATTTCACTGGTACAGTGATAATAAAGGGGTCATTCATTCATATTGAAAATTTGTGAAATCGTTCATGGAATCCATTTACCTTTGAATTTCTCATTCAGCTTTTGAGGAATAAATCTTATATTGCTCAACATTAAGCCTGTTCAGTTTCATTTGCCTAGACTATGCAGTTTCTTGGATATTTACATCTCAAATAATATCACATTTTCTGATACACCCCGTATATATAGGATATCGGCTCATATACAGTGAGTAGAGAAAAACAAAATGGAAGCGCGTGTTGCTGAACCAACTGAGGACGAAATAAAACTGTACTTGAAAACAAAACCCCAAAAATACAAAAAAAAAAAAATCAACAAGATATGGAATAAAAGTATTTGATGGTAAGAACGTATCTTTTTTTATTTTTCAAGAATTCATCTCATCTCATTATCTCTAGCCGCTTTATCCTTCTACAGGGTCGCAGGCAAGCTGGAGCCTATCCCAGCTGACTACGGGCGAAAGGCGGGGTACACCCTGGACAAGTCGCCAGGTCATCACAGGGCTGACACATAGACACAGACAACCATTCACACTCACATTCACACCTACGGTCAATTTAGAGTCACCAGTTAACCTAACCTGCATGTCTTTGGACTGTGGGGGAAACCGGAGCACCCGGAGGAAACCCACGCGGACACGGGGAGAACATGCAAACTCCACACAGAAAGGCCCTCGCCGGCCACGGGGCTCGAACCCGGACCTTCTTGCTGTGAGGCGACAGCGCTAACCACTACACCACCGTGCCGCCCTTTTCAAGAATTATTATTATCTCATCTCATTATCTCTAGCCGCTTTATCCTTCTACAGGGTCGCAGGCAAGCTGGAGCCTATCCCAGCTGACTACGGGCGAAAGGCGGGGTACACCCTGGACAAGTCGCCAGGTCATCACAGGGCTGACACATAGACACAGACAACCATTCACACTCACATTCACACCTACGCTCAATTTAGAGTCACCAGTTAACCTAACCTGCATGTCTTTGGACTGTGGGGGAAACCGGAGCACCCGGAGGAAACCCACGCGGACACGGGGAGAACATGCAAACTCCACACAGAAAGGCCCTCGCCGGCCACGGGGCTCGAACCCGGACCTTCTTGCTGTGAGGCGACAGCGCTAACCACTACACCACCGTGCCGCCCTTTTCAAGAATTATTATTATTATTATTATTATAGCATTTTTCACTAATTGCTACTGTCATTTCACCGGTTTGTTTACATTTGAAGTGGAAATGATTTTGTCGGACGTTTTGCATAAAGTTTTTGTTTATCGAATTTGCAAAAAATAAAAATAAAAATGCTCTGCTTCTCAAAATCCAGTGAATATGGATAGAATAAAACAGTTATTCCACTCAATCTCATTGTACATGGCTTATAGCTCATTCAGCACTACACGCCTCATTGGCTATCAGCTCATGTACGACTTGATTTTGTGGAATAACTGTTATATACTTATTAACTGGTTTAACTGGTCCCATGAATTAAATGGGTTTAATCCAAACCTCAATAATTCAAAAACAATTAACCAATAAATAATTTCAATGTAGACTTAACGTGTTTGTTCTGTGTGTGTAGGTTGACTCCAACAAATTGCTAGAATACAGTGCAGATTTACTGTACATCACGATAAAGGTCCCTAGCTGCAAAAATCTTTTACACATCTAAATTTAGGACACAAGGTAATCATCTGGTCAGGTAACTTGTATCTACTGTAGTGTTATTACTTGTCACAGTGAGCAAACTGGTTCCCTTATCTATGCCCATCACTGTTTCAAATATACAGTATGTCAAGCATTTAGTATGTTCCTTACAATTTTCCTGAATTTGTAAGCGCCGAATGTCCAGCACATCTTTCATGAGCCGGTCTCTAGCTTCTTTTGCCAGACGGTTCTGTTCTGCTCTGTGGTTCAATTTCTGCTGCAGCTCAGCGTCGAACAGCTTCTCCAACTCTGCCTCGTGCTGTCTCTGCTCCTCCAGCTGCTCCGCCAGGTACTGCCGATACCTCTGCTGCTCCTCACGCAGTTCCAACTATTCATTCAATGAGAACATTTTGTTGACTAACACAGCATGTTTTATATCGTCCCTGTTTACGGTTTCAATTTGTTGCAGCTTAGCTGAAAGGAGAACAACACATTTTGACACTGTATGTGGAACTGCTTGTGTTCTTGTGTTCAGCCTGAAGCTACAGTCTGGGTTCCTGTTTGGTTTTAGGAAGTTTTGGCACCAGAAACGCACCAGTTACAGTTAGTTACGGTTGCTTGCTTCTGGGAGGTTACACTCTTAGCCCAGATTAAGGCTTCACAATACAATCTGTAACGTTAATCAGAATCAGAATCAAGTTTATTGCCAAGTACGTTCTCACATACAAGGAATTTACTTTGGTGGTTGGTGCTTGAACAGTTAAGATCGAATTTAAAAATAGACAAAAGTAGTTATTAAACAGAATAAAAAATAAGAATTCAAACTATACAAGTTCGAAAAATAGACAAATTTGAGGAGTATGTGCATGGGTTGTTTTTGAAGTCCAAGCTGTACAGCTATAAGCAAAGTGTCCTGGTACTACACAGCAAAATCCCGTGTTGAATTAACACCCAGAGTGTTGATTTAACACCCTACTGTGTTTATATAGGTCCAATTGGACACAAATTAACTCTCATCTCATCTCATTATCTCTAGCCACTTTATCCTTCTACAGGGTCACAGGCAAGCTGGAGCCTATCCCAGCTGACTATGGGCGAAAGGCGGGGTACACCCTGGACAAGTCGCCAGGTCATCACAGGGCTGACACATAGACACAGACAACCATTCACACTCACATTCACACCTACAGTCAATTTAGAGTCACCAGTTAACCTAACCTGCATGTCTTTGGACTGTGGGGGAAACCGGAGCACCCGGAGGAAACCCACGCGGACACGGGGAGAACATGCAAGCTCCACACAGAAAGGCCCTCGCCGGCCACGGGGCTCGAACCCAGGACCTTCTTGCTGTGAGGTGACAGCGCTAACCACTACACCACCGTGCCGCCCCCAAATGAACTCTGAAAGTGTTAATTCAACACCGAGGAATTTGCTGTGTAGTAATTGTGAAATTCAAATTTTCAGTGTTGCTTCCAAAGAAACATCCTCAGAACACATGCTTAACCTAGAATGCCCCAATGCTAGAGCAAAAGACAGAGCTTAAGAATGAACAATCTTTCTGACTGACAGAAAACTACGTGTTCTGGTTGGCTGGATGTTGGCAGTCCACATGATTTGTTTTCCTTACAAGAACATTTCTTCACTTTCTAAAGGGGGTCTACTCAGAACCCTGTCTCACTGGGAAACTCTCTGTTGAAGGATTTTACACAGAACATTCATTCACCTTAATTAACCACTTTATCCTCATCAGAGCCACAGTGAATCTGGAGCCTATCTCCAGGAAGACACCTTGGAGCTGATGCCTAAGTCACCTGTCAATTAGCATATTTTTTGGAAGTGGGAGGTAACTAGAGAAACCAGAGGAAACCCATGTAGATATAGGGAGAACCCACTCTCAGGAGTGAACTGAGTACCTGGAACTGTGAGGTGATGATGCTACAAGCTACACCACCATGACACATTTTTTCTTTAAAGTCAAGTTTCAAGTCAAGTCGTTTATTTCTATAGCGTTTTTAACAATAAACATTGTCGCAAAGCAGCTTTACAGAATTTGAACGACTTAAAACATGAGCTAATTTTATCCCTAATCTATCCCCAATGAGCACGCCTGTGGCAACGGTGGCAAGGAAAAACTCCCTCAGACGACATGAGGAAGAAACCTCGAGAGGAACCAGACTCAAAAGGGAACCCATCCTTATTTGGGCAACAACAGACAACATGACTATAACATTAACAGTCCTAACATAAAGTCAGCTTCGTTGATGCTATAAACCCCCCACCGACGGAAACCCGAGCGCAAAACCGTTCACGACAACCGCAGTCCCAAAGTCATCAAGTCAACTGCAGTCCTAAAGTCAGCAAGTTAACTGCAGTCCCCAGCCACAAAAGCACCACTGCAAGAGTCCAGAGTGTCCTCCAGGTGCAACCCCCAACTGTCCACATGGGGCCGCCCTCCACAGGAGCGGAAAACCATGTAGATAAAGGATTCCCAACAGAACACTTCAGAGTATCCATCCATCCATCATCTGTAGCTGCTTATCCTGTTCTACAGGGTCACAGCACAGACAAGCTGGAGCCTATCCCAGCTGACTATGGGCGAGAGGCAGGGTACACCCTGGACAAGTCGCCAGGTTATCGCAGGGCTGACACACTTCAGAGTACTAGACTGAAAATCTTTTATAATATTACAAAAGACATTCTGACTGTACCTGTACAATGGCATAAGAACACCGTGTGCAGTGATGATGTCATAACTAAACGATGACATAGAACTCTTCACTACATCTATAACCACAAGCATCTGTTGGTTCCCATTTGGTACAGTTCTTGTTTCTGAACGCAAAGTGGACAGACACTCTTAATGTCTTACCTTCCTCAGAGCCTCTTCTTTTTTCTCATCCTTCCCTAGTGTAAGCAACTGTTCCAGGATGCTCATGTCCAACGCCAGGTCCTCCTGTTGTTCCCGCGCTAGACGCTTCATTTTAAGACGCAGCGAGCTGTCTAGCTGCTTGCGCCAGCTCTCCTGATTCTGGAGCTTCTGTCTGTGCTTCCACTCCTCTTCCAGATGCATCATCTCTCTCTGATCTCGCTGAAGAACAACATGTTATAAGCACAAAATCAGCAAATAGAGATGACTTCAATCATACACAGTACATTATTAATATTTAATTAATTTGTAACATGAGGATGAAAACACTTAGGGCCATGCTGTTATAGGAAAATAATCAATGATATGGTGGTGTTATGTGGCCTAACGTGACATGGAGGTACTGTAACCACACCAAAGTTAACTGTTTTCCAATAACAGTGTACCAGTAACTGGGCCTCTTCTTCTTTGAGCTGTTTGGCCTGCAGCCTCTGTTGCTCTGCAGCCTCCATCTGAGTGCGCAGGAAAGCCAGCTGCTCCAAGTTATTCTCTCTCCGACGCTGAGCCCGCAGGTTCTCTCGCTGTTCTTTGGCCAGACGATCTCCTTCCCACAGCTGGGCAAAAAGCATTTCTTCCTCCTGCTGCAGTCGATGCTCTTCTTGACGCAGTTGGATCTGGGCTGCACGCTCTGTGCAGACCTCTTCCTGGTGCTGGCGTATGTTTGAAGCCCGCAGCTCCTCACTCTGCTCTCTGAAATCCAGGAGCACAGACAAAACATTTAGAGAAATCTCACAGCCATCTAAAAGGAATACATGCCTAAATTATCACAGTCTTATAGTATTCAGATTGCCAGAAGTCAAACTAGTAGTCATACTGTATGGTCACTGTTATTCTAAAAGATACCTCTGAAAGGCCCATTCTGGTAGCATGTACAACATCAGAAGTTTGGACCTGTAGTTGCATGTTCAACATTGTGGCAGCGGGGGCGTGGTCAAGCGCTGGTCTGTGACAGGAGGGCGGAGTCAGGGAAGGTAAGTGGCAGAATCACTACACCTGATGTCAATTAACCTGTGTTTGTGTGTCTTCCCAGTGACCGCACCCTATATAAAGAGAGAGAGAGAGCAGAGGAAGGCAGCTCTCTCCTGAACCAGCCAACTTGTGTGTTCTGTGTGACTGGGAGTATATTTGTGTCTGAAAAGAACAAATAAATTGAAGTATGGAACTTTATTCTGGCCTGCCGTCTTTCTGTGCTCCTCCCCCTCCTACGAACTGCCATAGTGGTGCCGAAACACGGGACCAAGCACAGGAAAAGAACAGCCCCATGGAGTCCTCCCCCTTCACAGACCTGGTCCACGCCCTCACCACGGCCCAGCAGAGCCAGCACCAGGCGCTAGTCACCCTCCGGAAGGAGCAAGAGCGCCGGTTCGAGGCCCTGGTGCTGGCGCAGCAGGAAGATCGTCAGGCGTTCCGGCACCTCCTCGCGTTGGCGGGGTCCACCATCTCCACCGCCGCGGACCCTTCTTCCCTCACCCTAGCCAAGATGGGCCCGCAGGACGACCCCGAGGCCTTCCTCACGCTCTTCGAGCAGACAGCAGAGACCTCGGGCTGGCCGGTGGAACAGCGAGCGGCGCGCCTCCTCCCCCTGCTAATGGGCGAGGCGCAGCTGGCCGCGCTACAGCTCCCCGCCGACCGCCGGCTGGCCTACGCAGACCTTCGCCGGGCCGTCCTCCAGCAGGCAGGGCGCACCCCCAAACAACAGCGACATCGCTTCCGCGCTCTGCAGCTGGAGGAAGTCGGCCGTCCGTTCACGTTTTGCCAGCAGCTCCGGGACGCCTGCTGGCGGTGGTTGAGGGCCAACAACCACGATGCCAAGGAAATCCTCGATCAGGTGGTGCTGGAGCAGTTCATCGGCCGCCTGCCAGAGGGAACTGCGGAGTGGGTCCAGTGCCACCGCCCGGCGTCGCTGGATCAGGCCATCGAGTTGGCGGAGGACCATTGGCGGCTGTTCCGACGGCAGGACAGCGGACATCCTCTCCTCTCCTCTCTCTCTCTCCCCCTCTCTCCTCCTGTGTCTCGTCCTCGCCCCATTCCCCCACCGCGGAGGCGGGGGCCGGCCCCACCCCAGCCGGCCCGTCGCACCCGCGGTGCCCTCCCGTTTTTCCCTTCTGTGTCTGTCTCTTCCCCCCCTCAGGTGAGTGAGCCCCAGGGCGCCAGTGCAGAAAGGAAGCCCGAGCCGGTTTGCTGGCGCTGCGGGGAGCCGGGCCACCTCCAACAGCAATGTTCGGCAATGGAAGTGCGCACGGTGGTTCGGATCCCCGACGCGCCAGGAGCTGCCCTCGATCGGGCCGGAGCGTATCGCATACCGGTGAGTATCCAAGGGGATACATATCAGGCGTTGGTGGATTCTGGTTGTAATCAGACCTCAATTCACCAAAGCCTGGTGCAAGACGAGGCATTGGGGGGAGCACAGGGGGTGAAGGTGTTGTGTGTGCACGGGGATGTTCACAGCTACCCGTTGGTGTCGGTCCACATTTTTTTCCGAGGGGAAAAATTTATAGTAAAGGCGGCGGTTAATCCTTGCCTCACCCACTCGATAATTTTGGGGACTGATTGGCCGGGATTTGGGGAGTTGATGAGTCATTTAGTGAAGAGTGGATCCTGCCGTAGTTTAGCAGGGAGAGGTCCCGGTGTCGCTTTGGTGGGAGCAGCTGTCACAGAGCCGTCTACGTCATCTCCGCATCAGAGTGAGGAGCCACAGGCTCCTCCTCCCTCTCTCGGGGAATCCCTTGCGGATTTCCCGTTAGAGCAGTCGCGAGACGAGACTCTGCGGCAGGCGTTTGACCAAGTGAGAGTAATCAATGGTCAAATGCTCCCGCTGAACGCCCCCCCCGTCCTTCCCCTATTTTTCTATTATAAAAGATAGATTATACCAAGTGACGCAGGACACTCAGACGAAAGAGCAAATCACACAGCTTTTGATTCCAAAAAGCCGCCGGGAATTGGTATTCCAGGCGGCTCACTTTAATCCCATGGCTGGACACTTAGGGCAGGATAAGACACTAGCCCGAATAATGGCCCGATTCTATTGGCCGGGGATTCGCGGCGATGTCCATAGGTGGTGTACGGCATGCTGCGAATGCCAGTTAGTAAATCCAGCGGCCATTCCAAAAGCGCCTTTGCGCCCCCTACCATTAATCGAGACCCCATTCGAAAGAATTGGGATGGATCTCGTCGGGCCATTAGATTGGTCAACACGAGGGTACCGCTTTATATTAGTTCTGGTGGACTATGCAACGCGATACCCGGAAGCGGTGCCTCTTCGCAATATCTCAGCACACAGTATTGCGGAGGCACCTCTTCCGCGTCATCTCCCGAGTTGGAATCCCGAAAGAGATTCTGACTGACCAAGGCACCTCGTTTATGTCACGAACACTGAGCGAACTGTATGGGCTATTAGGTGTTAAGCCCATCCGCACCAGCGTTTATCACCCACAAACGGACGGTTTAGTTGAACGGTTCAATCGCACCCTCAAGAATATAATTAAAAAATTTGTAAGTGAGGATGCACGTAACTGGGATAAATGGCTCGAACCCTTGTTATTTGCAGTGTGAGAGGTCCCCCAAGCCTCCACGGGGTTCTCCCCGTTTGAATTGTTATACAGGCGTAAGCCAAGTGGCATTTTAGATGTGCTGCGAGAAAATTGGGAGGAGGGACCTTCACCAAGTAAAAATGAAATTCAATACATTATTGACCTGCGCGCAAATCTCCACACACTCACACACCTAACCCAGGAGAATTTGCGGCAGGCCCAAGAACGGCAAACCTGCCTGTATGACAGGGGTACGCGCCTTAGGGAGTTTGCACTGGGAGATAAAGTACTTGTACTGTTGCCCACATCAAGCTCCAAATTGATCGCCAAGTGGCAAGGACCCTTTGAGGTCACACGGCAAGGCAAGGCAAGTTTATTTATATAGCACATTTCATACACAGTGGCAGTTCAATGAGCTTTACGGCGAGTCGGGGACGTCGACTATGAGGTGAGGTGAACGGACAGGGGTGGGGCGCTACAGATTTACCACCTCAATCTACTCAAACTCTGGAACGAGGAGGTCCCCGTAGCGTTGATGTCGGTGGTTCCGGAGAAGGCAGAGCTGGGGCCGGAGGTTCAAAAGGGCGCATTGGCATCGCATACCTCTCCGGTCCCCTGTGGAGACCACCTCTCCCCGACCCAACTCGCGGAGGTCGCCCAGTTGCAGACCGAGTTTTTGGACGTGTTCTCGCCCCTGCCCGGCTGCACCGACCTCATAGAGCACCACATTGAGACGCCCCCGGGGGTGGTAGTGCGTAGCCGCCCTTACAGGCTACCTGAGCACAAGAAAAAAGTGGTTCGGGAAGAACTCGAGGCCATGCTCGAGATGGGCATCGTCGAGGAGTCCCACAGTGACTGGAGCAGCCCAGTGGTCTTGGTTCCCAAGGCCGATGGGTCAGTCCGGTTCTGTGTGGACTACAGAAGTCAACGCGGTGTCTAAATTCGATGCATACCCAATGCCTCGTATTGATGAGTTGCTCGATCGGCTAGGCACGGCTTGCTTTTACTCGACGCTGGATTTGACAAAGGGTTACTGGCAGATCCCCTTGACTCCATTATCCCGAGAAAAAACGGCCTTTTCCACACCGTTCAGCTTACACCAGTTTGTCACACTTCCTTTTGGGCTGTTTGGGGCGCCTGCTACGTTTCAGCAGCTGATGGACAGGGTCCTCCGCCCCCACGCCACCTATGCGGCTGCATACCTCGACGATATCATTATTTATAGTAATGACTGGCAGCGGCACTTACAACACCTGAGGGCCGTCCTTAAATCGCTGAGGCGAGCGGATCTCACAGCCAACCCAAAGAAGTGTGCGATTGGGCGGGTGGAAGTACGGTATCTAGGCTTCCACTTGGGCAACGGGCAGGTGCGTCCCCAAATTAACAAGACAGCAGAAATTGCGGCCTGCCCGAGGCCCAAGACCAAAAAGGGGGTGAGACAGTTCCTGGGGCTGGCTGGCTACTATCGTAGGTTTATACCTAATTATTTGGACGTCACCAGCCCGCTGACTGATCTCACTAAAAAGGGGGCACCAGATCTGGTCCAGTGGACGGAGCAATGCCAGTGGGCTTTCTCTGAGGTAAAGGCTGCACTGTGTGGGGGGCCACTATTACACTCCCCTGACTTTTCTCTCCCTTTTATGTTACAGACGGATGCGTCGGACAGAGGGCTGGGGGCCGTGTTGTCCCAGGAGGTGGAGGGGAAGGATCGTCCCGTGCTGTACATCAGCAGAAAGCTGTCGGTACGCGAGGGGCGCTACAGCACGATAGAAATAGTGCCTCGCGATCAAGTGGGCGGTCCTCGCCCTCTGCTACTACCTGCTGGGACGCCCTTTCACCCTCTGTTCGGACCACGCGCCCCTCCAGTGGCTCCACCACATGAAGGATGCCAATGCACGGATCACCCGTTGGTATCTGGCACTCCAACCCTTTAAGTTCAAGGTGATCCACAGGCCGGGGGCGCAGATGGTTGTGGCGGACTTTCTCTCCCGTCAAGGGGGGAGTCGGCTACAGGCCAGACGGCTGCCCGGCCTGAGTCGGGCGGTGGGGGTATGTGGCAGCGGGGGCGTGGTCAAGCGCCGGTCTGTGACAGGAGGGCGGAGTCAGGGAAGGTAAGTGGCAGAATCACTACACCTGATGTCAATTAACCTGTGTTTGTGTATCTTCCCAGTGACCGTGCCCTATATAAAGAGAGAGAGAGAGCAGAGGAAGGCAGCTCTCTCCTGAACCAGCCAACTTGTGTGTTCTGTGTGACTGGGAGTATATTTGTGTCTGAAAAGAACGAATAAATTGAAGTATGGAACTTTATTCTGGCCTGCCGTCTTTCTGTGCTCCTCCCCCTCCTACGAACTGCCACAAACATCTTTCTAGAAGATTCCATCTGGAAGGCCCACTCTAGTAGTATTCCCAACATCAGAAGTATAAAGTGCGAATTGGATGTTGACCATCTTTCTAGAAGATTTCTTCTGGAAGGCACACTCTTGTAGTATTCCCAACATCAGAAGCATAAACTGCGAATTGGACATTGACCATCTTTCTAGAAGATTCCATCTGGAAGGCCCACTCTTGCAGTATTCCCAACATCAGAAGAAGAAGAAACGAAGAAACCTTTATTCGTCACATGCACACTTCAAGCACAGCGAAATTCATCCTCTGCATTTAACCCATCTGAAGCAGTGAACACACACACACACTCAGAGCAGTGGGCAGCCACACCAGAGCACCCGGGGAGCAGTCAGGGGTCAGGTACCTTGCTCAAGGGCACCTCAGCCCAAGGCCGCCCCACATCAACCTAACTGCATGTCTTTGGATTGTGGGGGAAACCGGAGCACCCGGAGGAAACCCTCGTAGACATGGGGAGAACATGCAAACTCCACACAGAAAGGCCCTCGCCGGCCGCTGGGTTCGAACCCGGAACCTTCTTGCTGTGAGGTGACCATGCTAACCTCTACACCACCGTGCCGCCAGAAGCATAAACTGTGAATTGGATGTTGACTATCTTTCTAGAAGATTCCATTTGGAAGGCCCACTCTTGCAGTATTCCCAACATCAGAAGCATAAACTGCGAATTGGATGATGACCATTTTTCTAGAAGATTCCATCTGGAAGGCCCACTCTTGTAGTATTCCCAACATCAGAAGCATAGAGAGGCGGCACGGTGGTGTAGTGGTTAGCGCTGTCGCCTCACAGCAAGAAGGTCTGGGTTCGAGCCCCGTGGCCGGCGAGGGCCTTTCTGTGCGGAGTTTGCATGTTCTCCCCGTGTCCGCGTGGGTTTCCTCCAGGTGCTCCGGTTTACCCCACAGTCCGAAGACATGCAGGTTAGGTTAACTGGTGACTCTAAATTGACCGTAGGTGTGAATTTGAGTGTGAATGGTTGTCTGTGTCTATGTGTCAGCCCTGTGATGACCTGGCGACTTGTCCAGGGTGTACCCCGCCTTTCACCCGTAGTCAGCTGGGATAGGCTCCAGCTTGCCTGCGACCCTGTAGAACAGGATAAAGCGGCTAGAGATAATGAGATGAGATGAGAAGCATAGAGTGTGAATTGGATGTTGACCACCTTTCTTGAAGATTCCATCTTGAAGGCCCATTCTTGTATTCACAAGATCAGAAGTCTACACTGGTAGCCATATGTTCAACATCTTTCTGGAACATTTAATCTGAAAGACCCATTTTTGTGGTAGTTCCACAACAGATGTCTAAAGTGATAGTTTTATGTTCATTATCTTTCTGGAAGATTCCATCTGAAAGGCCCACTCATAGTTTTCACACTAAAAGTCTAAATTAGTAGTCATACGTGCACTGTCGGCGGCACGGTGGTGTAGTGGTTAGCACTGTCGCCTCACAGCAAGAAGGTCCGGGTTCGAGCCCCGTGGCCAGCGAGGGCCTTTCTGTGAGGAGTTTGCATGTTCTCCCCGTGTCCGTGTGGGTTTCCTCTGGGTGCTCCGGTTTCCCCCACAGTCCAAAGATATGCAGGTTAGGTTAACTGGTGACTCTAAATTGACTGTAGGTGTGAATGTGAGTGTGAATGGTTGTCTGTGTCTATGTGTCAGCCCTGTGATGACCTGGCGACTTGTCCAGGGTGTACCCCGCCTTTTGCCCGTAGTCAGCTGGGATAGGCTCCAGCTTGCCTGCGACCCTGTAGAACAGGATAAAGCGGCTAGAGATGATGAGATGAGACGTGCACTGTCTTTCTAGAAGATTCCATTTGAAAGGCCTCTTCTTGTAGTATTTCCAACATCAGAAGTCTGAACTAGTAGACGTATGTTTACCAACTTTTTAGAACATTCCATCTGAAGGACGCTTTTTTGCAGCATTTCCAACATCTGATGTCTAAATTGGTAGTTGTATGTTCGCCATCTTTCTAGAAGATTCCGTCTGAATGGCCCACTCTTGTAGAAATACCAGTACCAGAAACCCAAACTGGTAGTTATATGTTCTGAAGAATTCTCGAGTGACACAATAAGGAAACTTGTCCAATATGGCTGAACCCATATGAGTTTTGTTAGCAATACATGCTAAGTATAATTTTAGTTGTTGAAGTGTTTTTTTTTTTGCAATTTACCATCACAGTTGAGGAAAATGTTGACGTTTTCATCCTGATTCCACGTTCACTGTGCTTTACATTGTATGTAAAATGCCTTAACAACTAAGTGCTAGCTGTCTAAAGCATTCGCCTCAGTCATTAGAGACCTCATGCTAGTTGTGTTTCCCAGTTGCCCAGCTACTGTGCTCATGACTTTAACCACTTCAGCAATGAGTGTTCACCTTACCATATACAAAGCACAAAGTCACATATTCCAGTTGAATGTACTGAAGAAAGTAACTTCCATTCCATGAATGTTATAAGCCTAGGTCACAACCAGACGTACGATTTTTTGGACGTGCGATTTTTGGCGTTTCCCAAATCGCTGCGTTTTTTTTTGTTCATGGAGAAAGACGCACGTTGGCCGTAAGTTTGTCTTGCAACCTGAAAAAAACGTAAGCACCCGCAGAGTTTGTTTGACATGACAAAGAACCTCTGCGGCCGGTCTGCGGCTCGAAAATCAGCACGTCACACGCGCGCCCTCCGTGCGTTTCACGCGCGCCCTCCGTGCGTTTCTTGCGTTTTTTGCACGTAGACCGGCCATAGGAGCACATACGGCCGGTTGTGACCGAGGCTTTAGCTCTATTATTTCTTATATAACAGTCTGATACAACATCAATGAATATCGTCTTTGTTCGCATGAGCTTCATATCTGACCTCATATGAAAGTAAAAGCCTCCAGTTCATGCAACTTTTTTTGTTGTCTCAGTACTGATACATACGGTACCTCTAGTCTCAACCAAATGTCCCATGAACCTTTCTGGCAAGCTTTCTAAACATTTATTTGTTTTGAACCCATTATTTGTTCATTCTGAATAACGTATTCGCAAACAGTTGCATTCCGACTACCTGAAGAGTTGATCGAGCTTCTCAGCAGCCACCTTCTGCCTCTCTCTCTCTCTTTTCTCCTGCAGGTACTTTGCTCTCTCACGCATCCTTGCTTGCCTTTCAAGCATAGTGTCTTCTTTTGCTTCCATCTCTTGCAACAATTCTCTCTCCTCAGACTCCAGCATTTTACGCAGCCTGTAGAAACCGTGACAGAAAGACATGGATGGACCAAAAAAATGATACACATCCTTTCACAAAAGCATCAGTTCAACCTACATGATGTGTAAGTGAAACAGGATGAATACCTTTCTCTCCGTTCATCGATGCTCTTCGTATGCTGTTCCATTGCCTCATAGACGCACCGGTCAATAGTAGCCGACACCATCTTCTTCTGAGTGCTCCTTTCCCAGAGTGTTCGCACTTCACAGGCACGTTGGTCCTTGGTAAACTCCAGCACATTGTTGCGAGTAGCCTCCCGTTTCTTTCGTTCAATGATATGGTAATCTGGGGGTCTGCATGATGGCTGTCTAGCTAGCTAAAAATGTGGTCAATCAATGAAAATATCACTGTCATAGATGTTGCATCTCAAAAAGAGCAACACATACTATATGTGGAACATGCACTCTCACAAACAAATGCTGGGGATATCTTTTAGGTATATCATTTGTACTTTTAATTCGAGGACCTAGAGGATGTAGTGTACTGACTAAACAATTTTACAGGATTAGATCTTAAGAACTATATTTACTATATTTATACCTTTGAGCCAGGCAGCACGGTGGTGTAGTGGTTAGCACCGTTGCCTCAGAGCAAGAAAGTTCTGTGTTTGACCCTGGCAGCCAACAAGGGCCTTTCTGTGTGGAGTTTGCATGTTCTCCCCGTGTTTCCGTGGGTTTCCTCCAGGTGCTCCGGTTTCCCCCACAATCCAAAGACATGGGTTTAGGTTAAGTGGTGGCTCTAAATTGATCGTAGGTGTGAATGTGAATGGTTGTTTGTGTCTATGTGTCAGCCCTGTGATGACCTGGAGACTTGTCCAGGGTGTACCCCGCCTCTCGCCCATAGTCAGCTGGGATAGGCTCCAGCTTGCCTGTGACCCTGTACAGGATAAGTGGCTACAGATAATGGATGGATGGATAGAGCTTAAGAACTATATTTACCATATTTAGACCTTTTGAGCCAGGTAGCATGGTGGTGCAGTGGTTAGCACTGTTGCCTCAGAGCAAGAAAGTTCTGTGTTCAACCCTGGCAGCCTTTCTGTGTGAAGTTTGCATGTTTTTCCTGTGCCTGCTCTGGTTTCCTCCCACAGTCCAAAGACATGTGGATTAGGTCAACTGGCTCCTCTAAAGGTGTGAGTGTGAATGTTTTTTTTTTTTCCTCTGTGTTAGACCTGTGATAGATTGGTGAACCTGCCCAAGGTCTACCACACGTCTTGCCCGAAGTCAGCTGGGATTTGCTCCAGCTTTCCCTGTGACCCTGAAGGATAAGCAGTATAGATAATGGGTGGATACCATTGATCCTACATTTTCATTCATCTTCATTAACCGCTTTATTCTGGCCAGGCTTGCAATGGATTATAGAACACTAGATGTGAGTCAGGGATACAACTTGGATGGGACCACAGCCAATTGCAGTGCACCATTCATTCACACCAAGGGGTAATTTAAAGTTGCCCATTGAGCTACCTTTTGTGAAGTGAGAGGAAACTGGAGAACCCAGAAGAAACCTACAAGATAGCATGCAAAAACTCCACACAGACAGTCACATAAGCTCAGGATCAGGAGATACGTGGCGTTGATGCTACCCGCTGTACCATCATGCTGCCCCACATTAGCCTTCCTTATTAAAATTTGTACACATTTCCTATTACATCAGGATCATTTTCCCATTAAAGTAGTTATAAAGTATAAAGAGTAAATGAGAGTAATATACAGTACTTCCGCAATGATCTAGTTTTGGTATCCATGCATTTTTTGGACTTGATTATATACTTTAAATATCATTCTATAATATATACACTATATCAGCCTTTCTCAACCGGGGTGCCGTGGCACACTGGGGTGCCGTCTGGCTTCATTAGGGGTGCCGTCAAAAAATTATATATTCTAACACTGAAATAAATAAAATGAATTAAAATTCCAAAAAACAATAGTTGCACTAATGCAGATCATCACCGCCTCATGCATCATCAAAATTTGTCTCACGGCCCCCTTTCCCATGTCACAACGTCACTGCCGGGGTCAGCGTATGGTCAGCGTGACTGCGTATATTTTACTTGGGGGTGCCTTGAGAATTTGCATACTTCTGAAGGGTGCCGTGACTGAAAAAAGGTTGAGAAATGCTGCACTATATGGCTAAAACTATAACCACCTAACCATTACACTCATATGTGAGTTTTCCACAAACTGTTGCCACAAAGTTGAAAGCACACAATTGTATAGGATGTATTTGTATGCTTTAGCGTTAAGAGTCCCCTCAATGGAACTAAAAGGCCAAAACCTGGTTCAGCACGACAATGCTCCTGTGCACAAAGTGAGGTCCATGAAGACATGTTTTGCCAAGATTGGAGTGGAAGAACTTGAGAGACCTGGCCTCAACCTCATGGAAAACCTTTGGGATGAACCGGAACACTGACTACTTACCAGGATTCAGTGCCTGACCTCACTAATGCTCTTGTGGCTGAATGAAGAAATCCCCACAGCCTAGTAACAAAATCTAGTGGAAAGCCTTCCCAGAAGAGTGGAGGTTATTCTAACAGCAAAGGGGAATAAATCTGGAATGGGATGTTCAACAAATGTATGTGGGTGTGATGGTCAGGTGTCTGCAAACTTTTGTCTATATAGTGTATAAAGTTAAAATTCACAACAATACTACATATCAATGATTTAAATGGAAGCTGAAAAAGAGAAAAAAATGAAGTCATATCTGGAAGGATGTACTGTAATGTAAGGACAAAAAGGTGCTTTCTTATATGCAGAGGAATGCAATTAAGTAAGGGTGAATGACAGTAACTTTCATTTGGATTCTGTTAATTGAAAGAAAACATGGATAGTTGTTTTTGATCGTGTTTTGGAAATGCAACCAAGGCACATCAAATTTGATCCATTACACCCGGGAATCACTGATACAAATCGAGACGACGCAGCAAAAGTTCAATATGGGTGCATTTCAGCATCCCCTTCCGATTCCAGTGGAGATCGCTAGACCACCGGGTCTCCATGGATCATCGTACTGTGTGACAGACATCGGAGGCGGAGAAGAAAGCGGAAACAAACGTGAGGATGCCGTGCTGGAACCCCCAAGGCCACCGCTTCCCAGTCTCTTTGTCTCCAACATCAGATCTCTAAACAACAAAATGGATGAGCTGAGACTTTATCATCATGGGCACACATCCAGGACAGTTGTGTGATGTTCATCACTACATCCAGGAATCCTGGACACGGTTATCGAGCTAGCGGGCCATGCAACTCACGGCAGTACCCCAATGGTGTAGGGGTTAACACTATCTCCTCACAGCAAGAAGGTTCTAGGCTCGAACCCCATGACCGAAGGAGGCCTTTCTGTGTGGAGTTTGAGTGTTCTCCCTGTGTCTGCATGGGTTTCTTCCAGGGGTTTCAGTTTCCCCCACAGTTCAAAGACATACAGATTAGGTAAAATACCCAGTCAGTGGGGTTGTACAAGACGGTGCATACTTAGTGCCGGTCCCGGATAGACTAGGGAGGGTTGCATCAGGAAGGGCATCTGGTGTAAAAACCTATGTCAAATAAAATATGTGGAACAGATCCGCTGTGGTGACCCGAACAGGAGCAGACGAAAGAAGAATTTTCTGAGAGCGAACTTACACCCCTCCAGCCATCACGACAATTTTACCTCAAGTGCAATCATTATACACGAATGTGCAAAAACTGCATACGTCACTTTAAATTACTTTATACATTTTACATTATTTTGTATTCCATTTATATGATTTTTTTCATAGTTGTTACTCATTCAACTGATAGTTTCTTTTAATGTGCGAGTACAGTGGTGCTTGAAAGTTTGTGAACCCTTTAGAATTTTCTATATTTCTGCATAAATATGACCTAAAATGTCATCAGATGTTCACACAAGTCCTAAAAGTAGATAAAGTGAACCCAGTTAAACAAATGAGACAAAAATATTGTACTTGGTCGTTTATTTATTGAGGAAAATGATCCAGTATTACATATCTGTGAGTGGCAAAAGTATGTGAACCTTTGCTTTCAGTATCTGGTGTGACCCCCTTGTGCAGCAATAACTGCAACTAAAAGTTTCTGATAACTGTTAATCAGTCCTGCTTGGAGGAATTTTAGCCCATTCCTCCGTACAGAACAGCTTCAACTCTGGGATGTTGGTGGGTTTCCTCACGTGAACTGCTCGCTTCAGGTCCTTCTACAATATTTCAATTGGATTAAGGTCAGGATTTTGACTTGGCCATTCCAAAACATTAACTTAATTCTTCTTTAACCATTCTTTGGGAGAACAACTTGTGTGCTTAGGGTCGTTGTCTTGCTGCATGACCCACCTTCTCTTGAGA
The DNA here is from genome assembly GCF_027579695.1 of Neoarius graeffei. Lineage (NCBI taxonomy): Eukaryota > Metazoa > Chordata > Actinopteri > Siluriformes > Ariidae > Neoarius > Neoarius graeffei. The sequence continues at coordinate 57,322,090 of NC_083580.1, forward strand.
TTCAGTTCATGGACAGATGTCCTGACATTTTCCTTTAGAATTCGCTGGTATAATTCAGAATTCATTGTTCCATCAATGATGGCAAGCCATCCTGGCCCAGATGCAGCAAAACAGGCCCAAACCATGATACTACCACCACCATGTTTCACAGATGGGATAAGGTTCTTCTTATGCTGGAATGCAGTGTTTTCCTTTCTCCAAACACAACGCTTCTCATTTAAACCAAAAAGTTCTATTTTGGTCTCATCCGTCCACAAAACATTTTTCCAATAGCCTTCTGGCTTGTCCATGATCTTTAGCAAACTGCAGACAAGCAGCAATGTTATTTTTGGAGAGCAGTGGCTTTCTCCTTGCAACCCTGCCATGCACACCGTTGTTGTTCAGTGTTCTCCTGATGGTGGACTCATGAACATTAGCCAATGTGAGAGAGGCCTTCAGTTGCTTAGAAGTTACCCTGGGGTCCTTTGTGACCTCACCGACTACTTGCTCTTGGAGTGATCTTTGTTGGTCGACCACTCGTAGGGAGGGTAACAATGGTCTTGAATTTCCTCCATTTGTACACAATCTGTCTGACTGTGGATTGGTGGAGTCCAAACTCTTTAGAGATGGTTTTGTAACATTTTCCAGCCTGATGAGCATCAATAACACCTCAGAAATCTCCTTTGTTCATGCAATGATACACTTCCACAAACGTGTTGTGAAGATCAGACTTTGATAGATCCCTGTTCTTTAAATAAAACAGGGTGCCCACTCACACCTGATTGTCATCCCATTGATTGAAAACACCTGACTCTAATTTCACCTTCAAATTAACTGCTAATCCTAGAGGTTCACATACTTTTGCCACTCACAGATATGTAATATTGGATCATTTTCCTCAATAAATAAATGAGCAAGTATAATATTTTTGTCTCATTTGTTTAACTGGGTTCTCTTTACCTACTTTTAGGACTTGTGTGAAAATCTGATGATGTCTCATCGCATCTCATTATCTCTAGCCGCTTTATCCTTCTACAGGGTCGCAGGCAAGCTGGAGCCTATCCCAGCTGACTACGGGCGAAAGGCGGGGTACACCCTGGACAAGTCGCCAGGTCATCACAGGGCTGACACATAGACACAGACAACCATTCACACTCACATTCACACCTACGGTCAATTTAGAGTCACCAGTTAACCTAACCTGCATGTCTTTGGACTGTGGGGGAAACCGGAGCACCCGGAGGAAACCCACGCGGACACGGGGAGAACATGCAAACTCCACACAGAAAGGCCCTCGCCGGCCACGGGGCTCGAACCCAGGACCTTCTTGCTGTGAGGCGACAGCGCTAACCACTACACCACCGTGCCACTCTGATGATGTTTTAGGTCATATTTATGCAGAAATATAGAAAATTCTAAAAGGTTCACAAACTTTCAAGCACCACTGTATGCGAGTAGAGTGAATGGGGAACAGGTTTTTCTTTGTTTTTAGAGAGACAGCAAACTTCGTTGTATGTTAACATGCAATGATAATAAAGGGCATTCTGATACTGATTCTGATCCAGATACTGATTTGATCTTACCACTGCCACTGAGTGAGGTGTAGGACCGGAAATTTCCCGACAGTGAGCTTTGCTTTTCTGTCCGACCAACATATCTGACCAAAAACTACGAGCTCAGATTAAATCACTGACAGAAGAAAAGGAAATTCTGATAAAGAGACGTAAAAAACAAATCTTTGTCACGCCTTCTGTTTACGGAAGCGTTGCCACGGCAACAAAGTGTGACGTCAGACGCCAGCCCATTATACTTCCGGCTTACGTTTCAATATTTCAGTATCATCAGAAAAAGTGACAATTTATCATATTGGTACACTTTTAAACCAAACATTCAAAAATAATTAAATTTCACACTTATTATAGTCAATTCTACAGCTATGTGTATATGCGCGTTATTTCTTTTTCATTTCAAAATAAAAGTCGATATCCTAAGTGTTTTTTTTTTTAAACTTTATTTCAAAGAAACAAATCTTAGAAGCATATACACTACCGTTCAAAAGTTTGGGGTCACTTTGAAATGTCCTTATTTTTGAAAGAAAAGCACTGTTCTTTTCAATGAAGATCACTTTAAACTAATCAGAAATCCACTCTATACATTGCTAATGTGGTAAATGACTATTCTAGCTGCAAATGTCTGGGTTTTGGTGCAATATCTCCATAGGTGTATAGAGGCCCATTTCCAGCAACTCTCACTCCAGTGTTCTAATGGTACAATGTGTTTGCTCATTGCCTCAGAAGGCTAATGGATGATTAGAAAACCCTTGTACAATCATGTTAGCACCGCTGAAAACAGTTGAGCTCTTTAGAGAAGCTATAAAACTGACCTTCCTTTGAGCAGATTGAGTTTCTGGAGCATCACATTTGTGGGGTTGATTAAATGCTCAAAATGGCCAGAAAAATGTCTTGACTATATTTTCTGTTCATTTTACAACTTATGGTGGTAAATAAAAGTGTGACTTTTCATGGAAAACACAAAATTGTCTGGGTGACCCCAAACTTTTGAATGGTAGTGTAATTCCTTCAAAGAAATACCATCTGACACTGAGCAGGGGTGGTTTCACAAAAACCTCTTAACGCTAAGAGCATCTTAGCTAGGAGAGAGAGAGTGTTCATTGTGCTGCTAGCTTGACCATAACCATGATCTTTGTGCTACGATACTGTTGGGAAACTCAGCACAGATTAGTCAAGAGGCATAGTACAGCATAAAACAAACAAACCAACAAACAACAGTAGAGGGGCACAGTGAAAGCCATCCATCCATCTTAGCTAATCTATCCAGCTTATCCTCTTCTACAGGGTCACGGGCAAGCTGGAGCCTATCCCAGCTGACTATGGGCGAGAGGTGGGTTTCACCCTGGATAAGTCGCCAGGTTATCGCAGGGCTGACACACAGAGACAAACAACCATTCACACTCACATTCACACCTACGGTTAATTTAGAGCCACCAATTAGTCTAACCGCATGTCTTTGGACTGTGGGGGAAACCGGAGCACCTGGAGGAAACCCATGCGGACACGGGGAGAACATGCAAACTCCACACAGAAAGGCCCCCATTAGCTGCTGGGCTCGAACCCAGGACCTTCTTGCTGTGACGCGACAGTGCTAACCACTACACGACCGAGCCACCACAGTGAAAGCCATCCATCCATCCATTCATCCATCCATTATCTGTAGCCGCTTATCCTGTCCTACAGGGTCACAGGCAAGCTGGAGCCCATCCCAGCTGTGAAAGCCATTAGACTGAAAAGAAAATACATAACTAAAAGATAAGTTCCATTTCCCAAAAAGAATCGGCCCAGCGAGCTGAACGACTTCCGACCGGTGGCACTCACTTCACATCTGATGAAGATGTCGGAGCGGCTCTTCCTCAGCCTCCTCAGACCCCGGGTACAACATGCCCCGGACTGTCTGCAGTTTGCGTACCAGGCAGGTGTTGGTGTGAAAGACGCCATCCTCTACTTGCTACACTGAGCCCACTCGCACCTGGATAAGGGAAATGGCACAGTGAGGATCCTCTTCTTGGACTTCTCGAGTGCCTTCAACACCATCCAGCCCCTATTGCTTCAGGACAAACTGAACAGAATGCGAGTGGACCCCTGCCTGGTCACCTGGATCTCCAGCTACCTCACTGACAGGCCGCAGTACGTCAGGTTGAAGGACATCACGTCTGACACTGTGATTAGCAGCACTGGAGCACCCCAGCGCATGGTGCTGGCCCCTCTTCTCTTCACCCTGTACACCGCGGACTTCTGCTACAACTCGGAGCTGTGTCACATTCAGAAGTTTGCAGATGACACAGCCATCGTTGGGTGTATCAGTGACGACAGAGAGGAGGTGTATAGGAGCCTGGTGAGGGACTTTGCTATGTGGTGCAACAGGAACCATCTGCAGCTCAACACCTCGAAGACCAAGGAGCTGGTCATTGACTTTGGGAGGTCCAGACCAAGGTCACGACCAGTTCTGATCGAGGGAGTCGAGGTGGAGGCTGCAGATTCCTACAAGTACCTCGGGCTGTGGCTGGACAGCAAGCTGGACTGGACTTGCAACATGAAACACAGGAAGGGACAGAGCAAGCTATACTTCCTTAGGAGCCTGCGGTCCTTTAACATCTGCAGGAAACTCCTGTGGATGTTCTATCAGTCTGTGGTCGCCAGTGTCCTGTTTTACACCATGGTGTGCTGGGGGGGCAACACATCCAAGAAGGACACATCCAGGCTGGACAAACTGATCAGGCGGGCCGGCTCTGTGGTCGGCATGAAGCTGGACTCTCTGGTGACAGTGTCAGAGAAGAGGTCCATGGACAAACTATTGAACATCATGGACGATGCCAGTCACCCTCTGCATACCGTCATCAGCAACCAGAGGAGCCTGTTCAGTGACAGAATGCTCCTTTCCAAGTGCAGGACTAACAGACTCAAAAACTCCTTTGTCCCTCATGCCATCAGACTGTACAACTCCTCTCTGGGGGGGAGGAGGGGTAACAGGAGGACAGAGGACGGGAAGGAGCAGTAGCAGTAGCCGGTTAGGTTAATATGGGATGGTCTTGGGTTGAGGTGCCCTTGAGCGAGGCGCCTAACCCCAACTGCTCCCTGGGCGCCATTAGCATGGCTGCCCACTGCTCTGGGTATGTGTGTGTGCTCATTGCTCACACACAGTATGTGTGTATGTGCGTGTTCACTGCTTCAGATGGGTTAAATGCAGAGAGGAATTTCACAAGTGTGTGATGAATAAAGTTGTGCTTTAAAATTTGATACATCTACATCTAATTTTCTAACAGACCACAGTAGAGAATCCCTCCACTGCATTACCCCTTTTTAGGGGGGAAGAAAACATTCTTTGGAAAGTAAGGAAACGAAAATTTATTCTTACATTTCTTGACTGAAAAGAGAGAGCCTTGGATAAATAAGAGGTACAGTCGAGGTACTGTTAGTGTATAATGTAAAGATCCCTTGCTTGTACCAATAGGGACTTGGGGACTCGCTTTAATAACAGCACAGTATTCCCTATTAGTGCAGGTTAGATTGTATTTACACCTGAACTCCGCAGAGTCTAACATGTTACCTCTGTCATCCATTAGATATTGAATAGACCATATCCCTTTTCCCATCCATACTTAGTCGATATAATAAGTTGAAGAATGGTTGATTTTGTAATAATAATAGGGCAGCACGGTGGTGTAGTGGTTAGCGCTGTCGCCTCACAGCAAGAAGGTCCGGGTTCGAGCCCAGCGGCCGGCGAGGGCCTTTCTGTGTGGAGTTTGCATGTTCTCCCCGTGTCCGTGTGGGTTTCCTCCGGGTGCTCCGGTTTCCCCCACAGTCCAAAGACATGCAGGTTAGGTTAACTGTAGGTGTGAATGTGAGTGTGAATGGTTGTCTGTGTCTATGTGTCAGCCCTGTGATGACCTGGCGACTTGTCCAGGGTGTACCCCGCCTTTTGCCTGTAGTCAGCTGGGATAGGCTCCAGCTTGCCTGCGACCCTGTAGAACAGGATAAAGCGGCTAGAGATAATGGATGGAAGATTACACGACTACTTGAATAATCTATTTTATTGATGGACTTTCAGATTCACAGACAACACTTTTAAAGTTGAAGCGAAAATCGGAGACTTTTATTTTGAAAAAAAGAAAAAAGCGCCTTGGTATTATAACTTCCGGCTTTGTGATAAGGCGCCAAATTGGTAAAAACACATCCTAAGAGCTCATTGTAGTAATAAGAAATAAAATAACTCTGTATTATTTATTGTCTTACTTGTTATTTGTATAACGTGTGTGTTTAATCATATGGAAGAAACTTTGATCGGACAGTTCTTCTGCACGGAGCTGTGGCACTGAAGGTAATTTAGTAAAAGTGTGCATTAATAAATAAGCTTGTGTGTATGTGCTAAACTAACACACTAACACTAACCTTATCACACTCTTATACTTTGCTGTGTTGTGTTGGAATAATCTGTGTAATATATGTTTTTATGAAATTTAAAAAGTTAATGTGTAGTGTAATCATGTATAATATAATGTCATGTGCACAAATGCAGCCAGTTTACTCAAACTCTTCAACAGGATCAGGAGACACACACACACACACACACACACCCTCCCTGCATCTCTCACTACAGCCTTGATTAGAATGCTTTATTTTATAACTTCTGCATTATCAACTTGCTACAAAAACATTTCCAATTTCCAAGCATTAGTTTTCCAGCACAAAATGAAATCTCATCTCATTATCTGTAGCCGCTTTATCCTGTTCTACAGGGTCTCAGGCAAGCTGGAGCCTATCCCAGCTGACTACGGGCGAAAGGCGGGGTACACCCTGGACAAGTCGCCAGGTCATCACAGGGCTGACACATAGACACAGACAACCATTCACACTCACATTCACACCTACGGTCAATTTAGAGTCACCAGTTAACCTAACCTGCATGTCTTTGGACTGTGAGGGAAACCGGAGCACCCAGAGGAAACCCACACGGACACGGGGAGAACATGCAAACTCCGCACAGAAAGGCCCTCGCTAGCCACAGGGCTCGAACCCGGACCTTCTTGCGAGGCGACAGCGCTAACCACTACACCACCGTGCCGCCCACTTAAAAAAAAAAAATTTAAAAAAAATATATATATTTAAAAAAATAAATAAATAAAATCAGGGCGGCACGGTGGTGTGGTTAGCACTGTTGCCTCACAGCAAGAAGGTCCGGGTTCGAGCCCCGTGGCCGGCGAGGGCCTTTCTGTGTGGAGTTTGCATGTTCTCCCCGTGTCCGCGTGGGTTTCCTCCGGGTGCTCCGGTTTCCCCCACAGTCCAAAGATACAAAGATACCCCGCCTTTTGCCCGTAGTCAGCTGGGATAGGCTCCAGCTTGCCTGCGACCCTGTAGAACAGGATAAAGCAGCTAGAGATAATGAGATGAGATAAATAAAAGCAAAGCGTCGTCTCACACTAAATATCGACTTTGTTTCATTTGTTGCTCTTTTATAGACTAGTATTTATTTATTTATTTATTTATTTTTTGGATGTAATCTTTGCTCTACAGCATTTCTTTGCATGTACCTAATGCCTGGATTTATCAGACTACATGATTTCAGCCTGATTTTGCCACGGTTTTGTCATGCCTGACAAGTTTATGGAAGGAGTCTCCGGTGTCGGTGCTTTGTAACAGTCCGAGATAAAGCTGCTATGTTACGTTTTCTTTCCATCCATCTTCCGCTTATCCAAAGTCGGGTCACGGTGGCAGCAGGGTGTTCCAGGTGTCCTTCTCCCCAGCAATGCTTTCCGGTTCCTGCTGGGGGATCCCAAGGTGCTCCCAGGCCAGATGAGATATATAATCTCTCCAGCGTGTTCTGGGTCTACCCCGAGCTCTCCTCCCAGTTGGCCGTGCCTGGAAAACCTCCAAAGGAAGGCACCCAGGAAGCATCCTAATCAGATACCCGAACCACCTCAGCTGACTCCTTTTGACATGAAGGAGCAGCGGCTGTACTCCAAGATCCTGCCAGATGTCTGAGCTCCTCACCTTATCTGTAAGAGTGAGCCCAGCAACACTACGGAGAAAGCTCATTTCAGCTGTGATCTCATCCTTTTTGTCAACTACCCAAAACTCATGATCATAGGTGAGGGTTGGAACTTTAGATTGACTGGTAAATCGAAAGCTTTGTCTTCTGGCGCAGTTCCCTCCGTGTTACGTTTTCCGACACGCAAAAGTCTTGTGCTTTGTGGTTTCTCAGGCACATGACAAGAAAAAAAAGATGCTGGTGAGCAAAATGGCTTTGTTCTAAGTGATGACAGGAACTAACTTGGTTTGCGGATATTCCACGAATGTTTAATGTAACTATAAATGGATAAAAAGTACAATGTGTTGTGCGTTTATTTAATTGAGAATTTTAAGCATTGGGAAATCGCTGTTGGAATGAAAGGAATAAAACATTTCAGAATAAAATTTGTGTGGGGCTGCATTGTTATTGGTTCATTGGTTATTTTCCAATAAAAAGTTCAATTTATATAGCACCTTTCTCAAAACCCAAGGTTGCTTTACAATTATAGGGAATAAAAAAAAAAAAAAAAGTTCACCAAATAGAGGCCAGGATGTTATTCCAATGGTGTAGCAACCACAGTCCCACCAAAAGGCGCACGAAAACAAGTCCCACACCGCCAGCACAGCCGCCGCCAGCAACATCACTCGGAACACCATGTCATGGATCCACAAAGCGAGCACAGAAGCGACGCCACGCAGAGCGCTGGTACGTCCCAAACCGCCTGCACAGCCGCCGCTACGCCACCGAGCAACATCACTCGGAACACCACGCCAAGCACTAAAGCATAGAGCGCTGGACAACCACAATGTTAAAATGAGCAACGAGCTCACTGCAATCTGTAGCTAGGAGCACAGGCATCACCCATGATGAACCAAGGCCTGGAGGGAACCGACGCCCAAAACTGGGTCCGGAGCTACACCACAACCAGCAGACAAAAACACTCAAACATCAAACTACACAAACACACACACAAAAAAAAAAAGAGATAGTGGGACATCCCAAAGTGCTGTGTTCTCTGATGGTTGTATCAGAATGATAAAATAGCACGCTATGGTAGCGAAATGTCTGCCTGACCCTGTGCTCTGTGTTTGTTCAGATCATGGCCGTGCCTTTTGTTCAGGACTGGGATCTGGTGCAGACTCTAGGAGAGGGAGCTTATGGCGAGTGAGTATCGATCAAAGCAGTTGTCCTTTGAACCTGCACTACACCACACCGTGAATGTCCTCACTCATTTTGCCCTTTGACCTTCGTCTTTCAGGGTACGCCTGCTGGTCAACAGGAAGACGGAGGAGGCGGTGGCCGTGAAAGTTGTGGACATGTCCACCGCCAAGGACTGTATGGACAACGTGAAGAAAGAGGTGTGTGTGCACAAGATGCTGTCGCACCCCAACATAGTGCGCTTCTATGGCCACAGGAGCGAGGGGTCCATCCATTACATCTTCCTGGAGTACTGCAGTGGCGGGGAGCTGTTCGATCGAATAGGTGAGAGCAGGTGTGCTGGGTGGACAGTAATGATGTGGTGTTAGTCTGCTGAACACATGACTGAAGCATGGTGTTGAACTCTGTTACAGAGCCGGATGTGGGAATGCCGGAAAAGGAAGCTCACAGGCTTTTTCAGCAGCTAATAGCAGGAGTGGTGAGCATCCATCCATCCATCCATCCATCCATCCATCCGCACACAGAAACCAGATAAATTACTCCATCCATCCATCCATCCATCCATCCATCCGCACACAGAAACCAGATAAATTACTCCATCCATCCATCCATCCATCCATCCATCCGCACACAGAAACCAGATAAATTACTCCATCCATCCATCCATCCATCCATCCATCCATCCGCACACAGAAACCAGATAAATTACTCCATCCATCCATCCATCCATCCATCCATCCGCACACAGAAACCAGATAAATTACTCCATCCATCCATCCATCCATCCATCCGCACACAGAAACCAGATAAATTACCCCATCCATCCATCCATCCATCCATCCATCCATCCGCACACAGAAACCAGATAAATTACTCCATCCATCCATCCATCCATCCATCCATCCATCCATCCATCCATCCATCCATCCATCCATCCATCCATCCATCCATCCATCCATCCATCCGCACACAGAAACCAGATAAATTACTCCATCCATCCATCCATCCATCCATCCATCCATCCATCCGCACACAGAAACCAGATAAATTACCCCATCCATCCATCCATCCATCCATCCATCCATCCATCCATCCATCCGCACACAGAAACCAGATAAATTACTCCATCCATCCATCCATCCATCCATCCATCCATCCGCACACAGAAACCAGATAAATTACCCCATCCATCCATCCATCCATCCATCCATCCATCCATCCATCCACACACAGAAACCAGATAAATTACTCCATCCATCCATCCATCCATCCATCCATCCATCCATCCATCCATCCGCACACAGAAACCAGATAAATTACTCCATCCATCCATCCATCCATCCATCCATCCATCCATCCATCCGCACACAGAAACCAGATAAATTACCCAACATCAAATAAACAACTACAGAATTATATAAATTAACGATTATTTGGTGAAGTGAATATCAGTGAATAATAACAGTGATGAAGTCTAGGTTAATATTCACTGAGGCAGATAATTGTTTTAGTATAAATACACGTGATTATTTAAAAAAATCATTTATTTCAGTCTTCAAAAGCAGCCCGTATTTTTAATAAGGTCCCACCTCTAAAGGTTTTAAACTTTTTAAAGTGTATTAATGTGAACAAACTTATTTAATGTATTTATTTATTTGATTGTTGGTTTTGAATATGTCCAGTTAAATTTATTACCTGTATTTGCCATGAAATAGCCACAGCTGCTTAACTGGCAATAAATGAAAAACAAACAATCAAAAGCAGCCTGCAAATATAATGCGTGCAGACTTGTCATTTTATGCCGACTCGCATAAAATACTTTGTTTCGAAATCGATAAAATAAATCACAATTCCACCTAACCTTTGAATAGTTTTAGACCAAACTTCGTAGCATCTTTAGTGCTTTTAGGAACAGCGTTTTCTTTCATAATATTTGTAATTCTTCCTCACTTATGGTGACAAAGCGATTGGCCGCCATTCTGCCGAGTCACTCAAGGCGATTAGCGAGAAATAGTCTGAATTTCTCACCAATCAGCGCACGCGGTTTCCTATAATCACGTCCGTGTTGATAATGCGTTTTAGTTTCCGATACAGTGTTTGTTTAATCTTGAATATAAACAGATTTTTTTTTTAACTCATTTCAAGCTTGAAATTGTCTTTGTTCTCTTGGCAGATAATTTTGATTATTTCAAGCATTTATTTCTAAAAAGAGGGGGGAAAATACCAAAAAAGGAATCTCCCCTGAAAATAAAATCATTAAGCTTGAAATTGGTAAATATATCTGGAAATACACTTAATTGTCTTATTTGCTATAAAAGCATTATATAACATGAGAAATATTAGATAACTACCTTTATTCGTTCGACTGCGAGTTGGCCTAGTGGTTAGCGTGTCCGCTTGACTGCGAGATCGTGAGTTCTATTCGCAGTCGGGTCATACCAAAGACAATCAAAAAAATGGTGCCTACTACCATCTGGCAAGGCACGCTGCAATACAGATGCGAGTAGGGAAGTCAAACCAGGGCTCTACATTAACTTTGAGACATGGTTGCCCATTCGGGCAACCATTTGTAGAAATCTGGTTGCCCGAACTCAGAACATGGTTGCCCAAATATTACTTATTATTATTATTCAACCTTCTCAGACGCTGTCTGTATCAACAAGCATTTACACTAGCGCCCCATGCGAGTAATGCGGTAATTAGTTATGTCGTGAAGGACATACCAATACCAGTCCCCCCAGGATTCCGCGGGCCTTTTTTGTGATTGTTGTGGGCTAAAATGTCTGATGTTGCGGGGGTTTTCCAAAAAATTGCGATGAAAGTTGCGGTGTTTTTTAGGTTTTTGTTGCGATTACATTGCGGGAGGAAGTGAAAGTTGCGAGAAATTGTTGCGATTTTCTCTTTTTGTGATTAAAATTGAGTGATATGTTAAATATTAAGTTATTACTGAAAAACTATTGATTAAAAAAACAAAGACACTGAGAAATGGTCCTATAAACAACTAAAAATAAATAAATAAATAAATATATAAATATATATATATATATATATATATATATATATATATATATACACACACACAATATAAAAGATTACCGGGACTACAAAAATGCAGAAAAATCGGCTTTACTTATCCAAATGCACCTGTTGGTTCAAAAGTTAAAGTGCAGAGAACCTCACAGCACAACATGAAGTTACCTTAAAATATAATATAAATGCCTCAGCTTTCATGTAAGAAAAAAAACCCTATTAATACTAGTACTGTGTGCAGGCAGTCTCTCCTGAAGACTAAATTAAACAATAATTATAAACTAATAAAATAAATGCTCAGGCTTCATAGAAGAAAAAAACAATTTGAACAGAATCTCACAGTATGATGCTGAAGCTGCCTAAACCAGGGGCTTCAAAGTTTGGGAGAATAGCAGGGTACAAATAATTTACAGCAGGGTGCAAAATGGTAAAATGTCTGCCAGCGGCAGACATAATGCACGCAAAGCATGCAGAGATAGATAGGTAGATAGATAGGTAGATAGATAGGTAGATAGATAGGTAGATAGATAGGTAGATAGATAGGTAGATAGATAGATAGATAGATAGATAGATAGATAGATAGATAGAGAGAGAGATATGCAAGTACGAATTTTTCATGGGGCAGGATGGTTTGGAACAGGCCATCTAAAATTGGGATAACATTTACCCGGGACAGGTATTTGAGGCGGGTCGTCTAGCTTAAGCTTGATTAGCGTTGTTACGCACGCCAGTGTTTCCCACAGAAATTTTGGAGACTATGGGGGCAAGCCATGGGGGAGGCGCGGGGGTTGTTTAAAATTGAGTGATATGTTAAATATTAAGTTATTACTGAAAAACTATTGATTAAAAAAACAGACACTGAGAAATGGTCCTATAAACAACTTTACCAATATAAAAGATTACCAGGACTACAAAAATGCAGAAAAATAGGCTTTACCTATCCAAATGCACCTGTTGGTTCAAAAGTTAAAGTGCAGAGAACCTCACAGCACAACATGAAGTTACCTTAAAATATAATATAAATGCCTCAGCTTTCATGTAAGAAAAAAAACCTATTAATACTAGTACTGTGTGCAGGCAGTCTCTCCTGAAGACTAAATTAAACAATAATTATAAACTAATAAAATAAATGGCTCAGGCTTCATAGAAGAAAAAAAACAATTTGAACAGAATCTCACAGTATGATGCTGAAGCTGCCTAAACAATGGAAAATAGAATACCATTTTGGCAAAAACATTGGCATTCATTAATTTCTTGTATTAAGTAAAAAAATATGTTGCCAGATACTGCTGACGTTTTACAGCCCAAAATATGTTCAAAACCTGCCAAAATGCACTTAAAACCGCCCAATCTGGCAACACAGGTGGCAGTAATGGCTGCACTCATGTCGAGGATGTAAACACAGTTGACGCGGCAACGGACATACATGACATAGTGGATGTAATTTACGTTCACAACTTTTTTTTGCTGTCAGGAATATTTAATATTAAATTTTGTGACTCGACTGACAATAGCCGGCGGCATAACAAGCCATAGCCGGCGATTTGCTGCCGGTGACCGGCTACTTTTGAGACCGCTGCTAAACAATGGAAAATAAAATACCATTTTGGCAAAAATGTTGGCATCCATTAATTTCTTGTATTAAGTAAAAAAAATAATGTAAAGTGCACACAGTCCTTCACTGTAAACATAACACACTTTCAGTAGCAGAATTTAAGCCTACATAAACACTGACTCGCACATCATGCAGTGTTGCCAGATACTGCTGACGTTTTCCAGCCCAAAATACGTTCAAAACCCGCCAAGATGCACTTAAAACCGCCCAATCTGGCAACACTGCGCACATGCTGCTTCTCGTGAATGTATACATGGAATTAAGGCAGCAGGTAGTTTATCGACGTCATCTCAAGACGACGCCAACGATTGGTCAAATTTGCGGGGAAGTTGCGGTGATTGGATATAATTGCAACACCGCCCTGAATTCACGGGGATTGGTTGAATTTGCATTGAAGTTGCAAATCGCAACATCGCGAAATCTTGGAGGGTCTGAATAGAACACTGAATATGCACTACGCGATAATTATTAGCAATGGGAAACTGCATTGCGAGCCCGCGATGTGCAAATGTGAATTCCGCTAGTTGTTGAACATCCCATAATGATAACATGGACGTGGTCTTTCCGAGTCAAACAATCGCAAATCGTGATGGAATTTCATCATAATATGAATGAATAAACATCGTTTTTCACGCAAGTTGACATATTTGGGTAGTTGCCCGATCGGGCAAGCATTTGTGAGAGTCTGGTTGTCCGAATCTATTGAATGGTTGCCCCGGGCAATCGGGCTACTGTTAATGTCGAGCCCTGCAAACTCTTGCGGTTACCAGAGGACCTGCCCCCCACTGTAACCCTAGCAGTATAGGTAAGAGGCCGAGGGCTGTCGAAACGGAGATCGGCGCTGCACCCATACGCCTTAAAGAGTTGGTTAGTACTGGGACAGGAGACCGACTGGGAAGACCAGATTCTGGCGTGAGAGGGACTTTGACTTGACCTTTATTCATTCAAGATATTTTCACTTTGTAAAGATGGAACTGAAATGTGTGCTGGAGTTGCCAAATACAGTCCCAATCAAAAGTTTGGACGCACCTTCTAATTCAATGGTTTTTCATTATTTATATTAGTCACTTCATGTCTGAAATTAATGATGGATGTCATTTCTCCTTACTTAGTTGAACGGTTCTTGATATAATATGGATGACTACAGTTGTTGAATAGGGCTATCTACTGTTTTTATTATTTACTGTTTGATCTCAAACGCATTAAGAAGGCAAGAAATTGCACTAATTAACTTTTGACGAGGTACATTTGTTAATTGAAAAGCATTCCAGGTGACTACCTCATGACACTGGTTAAGATAATGCCAATAGGTAAGATAATCCATTTTAATTCCATCTTGTAATGCGACAAAACAGGACAAACACCAAGGGGGACGAATACTTGCGCAAGACACTGTATGCTGAAACAACAGTCCTTTACAAATTGCGGCGTGAGTAGCTTTGTTTCAGCGAGAGGCAGAGTTCATTTCTGCGCTCGGAGAAATGTAAACGGAAACCTAAAATAAAGAATGTAACAATTTCACTGTTCCAAATCTTTTGGCATCCTATAAATATTGCGGATCTATGAACACTTCTAAATATTTCCCCTGGGAAAATATGATCCAGGTACTCTGCTTGTTTTCCAAAACGCACACTCCTACCAGATAGACACTAATCTGCTTTTTCTTCACAGGAATACCTCCACAGTATCGGAATCACACATCGAGACATCAAGCCAGAAAACATCCTGTTAGATGATAAAGGTAATGGTTATTTTAATTACTGTCGAATCAAAATAAAAAAAAAAATCCACAGATTTGGATGTTTGTACTTAACATGCATACTTGTTTCTCAGATAATCTGAAGATCACAGATTTTGGACTGGCCACCATGTTCCGGCACCGTGGGCGCGAGCGCAAGTTGGCCCGTCTGTGCGGCACGCTGCCCTACGTGGCTCCAGAGCTGATGTCGCGCTCTGAGTTTTGCGCTCAGCCTGCAGACGTTTGGGCCTGTGGCATCGTTCTCACTGCCATGCTGGCTGGAGGTGAGGAGATCGTGTGTTAGTTTGTGGAACAGAAGCAGAGCCTGCAGCATTTGTCTGCTCAGATATTCCTGATGGATGTGTCTGGTTTTTCCAGAGTTACCGTGGGACCAACCGAGTGACAGCTGTCAGGAGTATTCTGACTGGCTGCAGAAGAAAACCTACCTTACACCGTGGAAGAAAATTGATTCCATGCCTCTTGGTAATTGACAGCAGAAAGTAGGATCGTTACAGGGTTATTTACGGTTACAGGGTTAGTCACGGTGGATGATCGGATGCTGACCTCACTTTATCAAAATATAATGCATTTCCGTCTATTACCATCTCACTTTTTCCCCTTTCTCCACTCTGGTCGTCTTCCTTACTCCAGGAGTTTCTCAACGCCCTCCCTCTGGACTCCGCATAAACCATATGACAGCAACCTTTGTTTTTCGCAACTGCCCCAAATCCCTTTAGCTGCGTAATCACGGGATTAGTCCTGTAGGGAGTATCTCACCCACCTTTGGTTAGCGCTGTCGCCTCACAGCAAGAAGGTTCCGGGTTCGAACCTCATGGCCAACAAGAGGCCTTTCTGTGTGGAGTTTGTATGTTCTCCCCGTGTCTGCGTGGGGTTCATCTGGGTGCTCCGGTTTCCGCCACAGTCCAAAGACATGCAGTCAGGCTAACTAGCTACTCTAAATTGTCCATTGATCAAGCTTGGAGACGGACGGGCTCCGCCAAGTTTAAATGCCCTAGACACACCAATGATGGACTGTTAAAATGTCATCAGTGGTGCCCCTGTGACCCCTTGCTGGCTACAGGGAAAAGAATAAGAATTATTTGTAAATTATTTAAAGGTAGACTGCCTTTCAGGTTTTTCAAGTGTAGGTCATGAAAAGAATTTTCCCTGACATCCAGTTATTTTTGTTTCGTTGACCGAAAGCTACTGAACTCAAATCACAGACTTCCAATTTTATTAGTTTTTTTTTTTAAAATAGAACCATTAATGAATTTAGGGCCATGTGGCCCTAAATTCTCTGCTATTTTTTCCTGCTTCAACATGACGCAATACAAGATACTATGTCATGCGTGATGTGGCGGGCTTTCCCCGTTCGCACAAGGCATTGTGGGATACAAATTTGAAACAGGAGAGAAAAATGGAGGATGCGAATGAAACTGGAAGGACCGACTACAGTAACGGAAAGCGAGAAGAAAAGACGTTATGTTGCGAAGGAAAGGAAACTCAGGACCAAACTAATAAATATCGGCGCTCAGCGAGCACCTCGGTGTGATCAGCTGTTCGTTAGCGACAGAATGATGGAACTGTCAGTGCACGGTCAAGGTAAACCTGTAGATGGCAGTAATGCAGCACTGTGGATGCCGGCTGCCGTAAAACCCCAGAGATGAGAATTTTCCGCGGATCCGCGGAATTCCGAGTTTTTCCCGCTGAAAATGTCATTTTTGTGAAACGTGTAAATCCGTTGAGAAAATTTCGGGGGGGAGGGGTCGGCGCGAGGCGAGGCTTGTGGTGGCACAAGCAGGCAAGACCGACCGCCCGCCAGCATCTTTCGCAGGGATGAGAATTTTCCGCCAATTGGCGGATTTCCGACTTTTTCAGACCAAAATGATCGTTTTTGAGATCGATGTAAATCCGTTGAGAAATTTTCGGGGTGTGTGTGTGTATGGTTAACGATCTGTGGTCACCTTATAATGCAGACATCCCGAGTCTCCCGGAAGTTCCGGGAGTCTCCCGCATATTGATAGTGGCTCCCTGATGCCTGCAAATTGGAGAATATCTCCCGGAATCTAGAGCAAGCGAGCAAGAGCGTGCACGCGAAACATTGTCTACCTCGCGCATCTTAGAATGTGCGCATATGACGGAGCGAGAGAGAGACTGCGTGTGTGCCTGTTCATGTAGCGCATGCTAGACAAAGAGCATCCTGATTGGGTTACTCAGCAAAATAAGCCAATCAGCTTTCAGTATGGGCGGGCTTTTATCTCTTTTCTTGAGGACCGACGTTTTCAGTTGAGTCAGTGCAGCCTACAGGATCGGCATGGCAGAAAGCAAGCGCACGTGCCCCAAAAAAACCAAAATACAAAACCGACTTCACCTCAGATTACACAAAAGAATCTCCCTGTCTAATAAGGGTCAACAATAATGACAGTTTCGTATGATGTACTGTTTGCAGCAGTGGTTTCAGCATTGCCCATGGTGGCTTAAATGATTGTAAAGGACATGTTGAGGTGAGGAGTGTCAGTTCATGTGCATTATATTAAGGTCAACAACAGGCTGGCATGAAAAGACCAAACTTACTGAAGATTTCCGTAAAGTAACAATGTATGAATATACATCATATATATATCAAATACACGTCATGTATATGTGTGTATCTTTTATAAATGGGGTTAGCTTATCTAATGTAGCATGTTGGGGAGAATCATAGTATCATATCTATATTTCTGATAAAATTTTAGGTATGATACCGTGTATAACTCGCCTACTTATTGCTCATTTCATAGGGGGACGGGGGAATTGCTGGCGTGTGCCGCGTGGGAGCGTCTGCCCAAGTTTTTTAGGCTGAGATGAACTTATAGTTTTTGATTTAAAAAAACTTTCCAATATGTAATGCCCATTGTACATGCCTGTTCTTTAATTCAAAATCACCATCCTGATTTTCAGATTGACCGTATGGTATCTGTATTACATTACACAACATCCTGTCCAGATAAAACCTCGTTAGTACACACAACAGTTGAAAGGGAAGTGATAAGTGATGTTGAATGTTGCCTGCTTAATATGCAAGACCTCCTGCTACCATGATAACATCAGAAGAAAGCTTAAGAGAATTATATGATAGAACTTTTTTTCTGGTTTGCACTTCATTTTAAAGGATTAGAGTGTTCAAAGACATGAATAGCAAAAATGCAGAAATATAATACTGTAGAGCTCGTTTATATTAAAAGGTGCATTGATTTTTTTTTTTTGAAATCCTCAAATGTGAATTGATTAAACACAAGTCTCTTGTCCCATATTAATCATTTTCACCTGGTAGTCCACCAAGAAGGGGAATTTATTTCCAAATAAATTGCAACTTTTTGCTGATAAAATTAATGGTTTTGGGGTAAAAAAAAAAAAATAGCCAAAAATCATTAGCTCCCGCCCCCTGGGCCCCCACCGGGGAATATTTTTCATTCTCATCCCTGCCGAAAGTTTCGGCAATGCTCATCGCAAAATTAGTTGCAGCTGTGATAACGGAAATTGTCATTGCTTTCTTCAATATTTATGCTAACAACAACTCACGATGATTTCCGGCAACGTTTTGGCGCTAGTTTCATCTCACTTCTACGATTCATGGAGAAACAAGCTATACGTACATGGTTTTGATCACTTCTTAAGTTCTAGTTATTTTGGTTAGTTTTCAAAGTTACTTCGCCAATATGGCGAAAGTTTTGGACCGCAAAAATGAGGATCGTGCCAGGGAAATCGATAAATCGAACAGGATAAAGAACTGTTTCCGATGGGCATGGCTCGATAGTAGCGTTACCGTGCAGATAGAGACACAAACTGTGACGACGTGCCTGACGGAACATATCTGAAAAGTGGACGTGCCGGGAAAGGTTCTGTGTATTCTGTGCTCAGATATGATCAATTATGGAAACAGAGGAGCTAGAAACATCCAGGAGCACATCAAAACAAAAAAGCACAAAGGTACGTTTTACTTAAATTGTCAAAGATAGAGTCAGGAGGAATCTAATATATCGTTACGGTTACCTCCATTATCGCTCACGAGATATATATATTAGTGCTGTCAAAAATGTCGCGTTATTAACGCGTTAACTTGACTCAATTTTAAGGGCGAGAATTTTTTTATCGCGAGATTAACACTCTGTGACATGATGTAGGTTTTTCATAAGCTTTTGAAACTGCCAGGAACTTGGAACAGAGACTTTGCTTAGAAAAACGATAGCAGCTAGACTGTAATGCCCCGCACAGCCAGAGTCCTCTGCCCTCCCCCGAAGAGCCACGGTGCTCGGCTTAGGTTTCATTTTCCCATCGGCGGCTCCAGCCCAACTTTGCAGTGGCTGTGACAAGACGTGTTATGCTCTGCAATAAAAAAAAAACAAAAAACATTGGTACAACCAGTGTTCGAACTAATGCCGATATTTTCGGGGGGTCCCTTTTTTTCCCTTGGGGGGGTGCTTGCGCTTGTTTCAGAGCGCGGATCTCCATCGCGCGCTCACTTCGGATATGCAAATGCTTCCCGTTACACACGATTGCTATGTCAATAAACATCATTTTGCCAATATTTTAGAGACCCCCCAACATTTCCCAAATCATGTTTTCAAGGGATCTCATGTCTGTTTCAGGGGATCTCGGATCCCCCGAGTACCCCCGTAGTTCGAACGGTGAGCAAGCCCATTCACTTTTTTTATGCTGATAAGAGAATTACAATGGTTTTTCATGTGACAAAAATGTGCGATTAAATTGCGATTAATCGCGAGTTAACTATGACAGTCACGACATTAATCGCGATTAAATATTTTAATTGCTTGACAGCACTAATATATATATCTGTAGGGATTTGTTATCTTAAAGTTTATAAATGTTTTAAACCATCATTGAATTTGAAAACATTCATATTTTATATATATGGCGCACCCCCCCTTTGAAACCCCCCCCATGCACGCTTTGCGTGCATTATGTCTGCCCTTGGCAGACATTTCAGAGTTTTTTTAAATGTCCCATTCTCATCCCTGAAACCCAAAAGATGGAGAAGAAGAACGACAGTAAGTGTGCACATGTGCACATGGACTTCCTCTGTCTGCTTGACTGTGTGAAATGAGCAATTTCATGCACATTATTTGCTCAGGAATCCCCCCAAATTAAATAACTTCCCAGCCACAGAATGGCCTGGGTGGTTTTTTATTATTATTATTATTATTATTTTTTTATTTTAAGATATTACAGAACTAAACATATCACAATGACCAAATTTCAGAGGGAACTAAATTTCACCGCTTTTTATGAACTCGAAAGGCCGTCTAGTTTTAAGCCTTGCCCAGTGGGCTGTACATAAATTTCTAATAAATAAATGTTCCTCAAGCTTGAATGCCAAGTCACAGTAGAAGTGTGATAATATCCCCATGTGACTCAAACATGAATTCATAGGAATAGAAATCTAATAAAAACTCACTCCTCCTGCATTCACTTCATAACCAAGACAAGCAAGAGCTTTATTATCATGGAAACTTCTAACTCTTGTTTTCTGATGCCACTCTGAGAAAGTAATTGTGTAACTAGAGCTGAATTCCTGCTTATTTCTTTGTGAATCCTGTACATGAGATCTGTCTGATCTTTAGGTCTGTTAACGAAGATACTGCTCCACAGTCCTGAGGACCGGATCACCATTCCTGAGATCAAAAAGCACCGCTGGTTCAGCCGAAGCTTCAAATCAGGTCTGGGGCTTTTTCAGAGGTTTCTAGATTCTTGTATGGCAAACTTGGTTTTTGTTAATGTGTGCTGCAGTCATGACCGAAATGCTAATGCAGTCTGTTGTGGTCAGAAAGATAAACTGAAACTGGGGCAATGGTAAGTCAGTGTGGATGTTTTATTCTGCAAATATTAGAAGAGAGAGATTCTTGTCTTTTTTTTTTTTGTCTACTTTATTAATCCCCAAGGGGAAATTAACCCATCTGTGGCAAACAAGAACGAGTGAGTGTTCACTGCCCAGAGCAGTGGGCAGCTGCGCTACAGTACCCGGGGATTAGGCGCCTTGCTCAAGGGCACTTTAGCCATGGATGTACGTAGAGGGAGGGGGAAACGCTGTTTATTGACTCTCCCCACCCACACATTTTTCCTCCTGGTTCAGGAACTCGAACCAGTGACCTTTTGGTCCCAAAGCTGCTTCTCTAACCTTTAGGCCATGCCTGCCTCCTACACAGGAGCACAACGGGATATCAGGTGCAGGACCTGATTGTGCTAGAAATCCAAACAAGTATAAATACAAGAATAAAATTTACAAAAGTGAAAAACGTACATCGTTTGTTGCAAATATTGCACACAGCGACAGAGATGCCAATCACTACGATTCGTGCGTAGTCACTACGTTTTTGACAGTAGCACTATGAGGCTATGACCGTTTATTCAGTTTATATGGGATTCATACGATTTTAGCATGGATGCGGTTCGAAATGCGTGAATCTATAAGGGTTTGCGATATTTTGCCGGTGTTCGGTACATTTGAGGCCAATTATCGCTTGATAATTCAATATTTTGACTGTATTTATGGTCAAAGTTTGCTTCGATGGGCGCCGCCATCTTTGTTGACAAGCGTTCTGTGCATGCGCGAATTAATTATCGATGCCGCGATGGAATGTCAAGCAGCCCATGTCACTAGGTATTGAGGGGCTGTCGGGGTGTTGTAACCTCACAAACATGCTACTGAAGAAAAACTGTTGGAACTGAAAGTCATCTTCTGAAGTAAATCAATCAGACCTGAATAAGTAATCTGACTTGATATTGATGAGATTAAAGGAGCAGTCCACCGTACTTCCATAATGAAATATGCTCTTATCTGAATTGAGACGAGCTGCTCCGTACCTCTCCGAGCTTTGCGCGACCTCCCAGTCAGTCAGACGCAGTCAGACGCGCTGTCACTCCTGTTAGCAATGTAGCTAGGCTCAGCATGGCCAATGGTATTTTTTGGGGCTGTAGTTAGATGCGACCAAACTCTTCCGCGTTTTTCCTGTTTACATAGGTTTATATGACCAGTGATATGAAACAAGTTCAGTTACACAAATTGAAACGTAGCGATTTTCTATGCTATGGAAAGTCCGCACTATAATGACAGGCGTACTAACACCTTCTGCGCGCTTCGGCAGCGCATTGATACGGAGCTCAGATATCAATGCGCTGCCGAAGCGCGCAGAAGGTGTTAGTACGCCTGTCATTATAGTGCGGACTTTCCATAGCATAGAAAATCGCTACGTTTCAATTTGTGTAACTGAACTTGTTTCATATCACTGGTCATATAAACCTATGTAAACAGGAAAAACGCGGAAGAGTTTGGTCGCATCTAACTACAGCCCCAAAAAATACCGTTGGCCATACTGAGCCTAGCTACATTGCTAACAGGAGTGACAGCGCGTCTGACTGCGTCTGACTGACTGGGAGGTCGCGCAAAGCTCGGAGAGGTACGGAGCAGCTCGTCTCAATTCAGATAAGAGCATATTTCATTATGGAAGTACGGTGGACTGTTCCTTTAAAGTGAAAGGAAGTTGATAAAAATTAAAAGTAATCAAAGTGACTTGACATTAATCATGGGAATAAAAAGGAAATAGACATGTTCCAGTACAACTATTTGAGTATTTGCTAATTGAGTGTTCCAGTGTGTTATCTATAAATATTGATGGTATGTAATCTACATTTGTGTAGTAAAGTTAAGAAAATAATATTCACTGTTGGAAAGCAAATTTACAAAAATGTGCTACACATTGATTTCACAAAAGGTTGGCATCTCTGCAGTGAACAGGGAGTGTTCTTTTACATTACCATTGTTCTACATTCAGAGTCGACACCGACGAGGTAGTGAATGTTGTAAATTAGGCATGTAACGATTCAAGCAATTCACGATATTGGGTTCATGATTTGATTTTGCCTTAATATTTTTGAAAAAAAAAGGGAAATTTATTAAAACATGCAACATTTAATCATCAATAAAAAAAGAATGTTTTTCCTGTTCTTTATCAGTTTAAATATTTCTTTTGTTAAATTAAAAAAAAAAACCTTTTGTTTCATTTTTGGAATAACATTTATTCAATGTTGAAGTAAAATATAATAGCCTAGAAACTAAAATATTCTTATTTAAAAATGAAAAAAGTAAATAACAAATAGGCCTTTTCTTAATAAACATTTAAGAACATTTTGTATGACCTCCATTTGCTTCTCTTTTCTTTAACTTTCTGCAGTCTGTATAACGAGAGCTCCAATTTCTTGAGATGTATTTGTACAGTCAGTTGCACACAGCATTCAAGATATAGATATATTTTTTTTGCGTAGCAAAAAAATGCTACACAATAGTATTTTTGCGTAGCAAAAAAATGCTACACAATAGTAATTTTGTGGAGCAATTCCAAAATTCTGTGTAGCATTTTTTTTAATTTCAATATATATTAAGTAATAAATGTGCGAGTGACAGAAAATAAAGACATGAATCTTATGACAAGTGAACAACAATGTTTTATTGCCGTGAGCCTTTATATCATTGTGCTAATGTGCAAATGTAATGGTACGACTACTACAGCAAGCTTTAAGACCCATTTTTGGTCATTACACATTACTCATATCCAGCTAGGAACGTCATCTATTTGCGCCCTCGTTTTAAAGCTAATTTTGTGATCAAGAGTTCTGAGTAATGTGAAAAAAGGTTTTGGTGTACTTCTAAATTTCATGAATAATGCTATTTTTGCTTAAGTTATAATGCCCCAATGAAGTTAAAGGCAAAGTCCGACACCGTAATGGCTTATTTGATACAAAATATTTAGTTTTAATTTGGGCAAATAAACTTTTTGGACATTCCATTTCAAATCCTGGATTCCGTGTTTTCCATCCGTTTACTGCGATCGCAGAAAACCGTTATTATTATTTATCCATCCATCCCCCGCTGGACAATTGACGACTGACTAACCCAATTACCCTGGGAATGTTAGGAAATAAGGAAAGCTTATAATTTTCTTCGAGAAGTCGGCCAACTTTTTGCATCGCGTTTCTGTGCGATACAGTGGGGAAATTGATTAGCCATTCTTCAAAATTGGGTCACATTTTGCGATGCAATACCGGCTATCTTGAACGCTGGTTGCACAACAGCTCTTTTCCATTTTAGAGCCTTTTAACATTTATTGATTTTTAAATAATGTTTTCTCACTGCGTTAGAGCTGTGTTACTTCCGCCGACGGTCAAGTCATGTGCAGTCCCTCTATTGCATGTCTAAACAACACAATTACAGCTCGGAAAAGCTAAGCGATTACACAGCCTGATGATAATCGTGGTTCATTTTATATTTCATAGATTCGATTACACGCCTATCGTAAACTGTTATATTTTTAATCCAATTTGCAATATGATTGTCGTAACATATAAGAGCCAATCATGTCCCAGCCCTTACAGAAAAACCACATGAACTTCACATGTGATTTCTCACATGTGAAATATGTGGAAAATGTGTTTTGCACATGGGAAACGTGGTTTTGGCCCAATTTTATGTGAATCACATGTGGTAATGTTTTCCACATGTGCTCTACATGGTAACACGTGTTACAAAATCTGATACCGTGTATTCCACATGTTACCACATGTGGTAACATGTGATCACATGTGAAATACATGGGAACTTCATGTGTTTTTCTGTAAGGGAGAAGGCATGTAATGATTCACCCAATTCTGTTTGTTTCAAGTCACAATATTGGGTTCATGATATATTACCAAAAAAAAGCATTTATTTTCCTATTTTTCAACTTAAATATTCTTTTCGTTAAATTAAAACAAAAATACTTTTGCTTCATTTTCTTAATAACCAACAAAATTTTTTTCCAAATATTTGTAAATAGCCTGTTAATGAGTGTTAATTTTTAATAAAAAATGAAAGCTAATAACAAATAGGCCTTTTCTTAATCACCATTTATGAACCTTGTGAAGGCTCTAGTCATGTTTCAACATAAAAGAACGACCTGTAACTTTCGTAAGTTATTGCGCCTTCTGCTGTCTAAGTAAAGCAACTGCCGCTAGGAATAACAACGCGTTTACTCGGTCTGATGGTTTATTTGAGCCATTTTTTTCCCCCCATTTCTACAATTCAAATCATCACCAGTTTGTATCATGCATTTATCGTTGCACAATGTTTCATTACATTCCTATATTCGAGGATACAAACGAAGACTGTGTAACACTAGTTTACCAAGCAGGAGGGTGGAAAGTGTAGGATTTAGAATATTTCATTTATCCGTTTTCAGTAACCGCTTTCCACTGGTCAGGGTCACAGTAGATCCGGAGCTTTATCCTGGGAACCCTGGATGAGATGCCAGTCTATGACAAGAATACTGAAAATGATTTATTTAGCTTATTATTATTCTGAGAACTGAATTGAAGCGTTTTGTAGGATGGCTCGTGTTTATTTTTGTTTTGGCTGCAGGGGGAAAACGCCACACTGACGTCCACGGACCGCTCACTAAGATGCTGAGGTCTGACTCAGAGAGATTGCAGCTCGGACGAACTAACAGGTCTGCAGTGAGGCACACAAACAGGATATTTGACTTATTTAGCCAGCTGTCCAAGAGAAAACATGAGCTTCATGTGCGTGGGTGTTTCCTCAGTAACGAGCGGGTGCAGATTTCCAGCTCTCAGCCGGAGCCGCAGGGCTTGTGGGAGATCAGGGGGGATGTGGTGCACACTGAGGGAGCTCAGGTCAGCTTTTCCCAGCCTGCCTGCCCTGATCACATGCTATTAGGAAGCCAACTGCTGGGCACACCAGGCGCTAGCCAGGTAATAGCACTTCACCATATGCTGCATTGTGTAAGGCTGTTTACCTCCAAGCATACGGGATCTGGGAGGAGTTCTCATCACGGTTTCACCGTTCAAGGATACACTTTGTATTAAATTTCGAAATGAGAATCAACTTATGATTTGATTCGGTTTAATTCAGGCTGCTGCGGATCTTTACATATCCATAAACAAACTTCTACAGCCTACACTGTGCGAAATAAGGAGTTTTAAGCAGACTGTCACAGGACAGACAAGTCTGAAATGATGTCTGTCGGTCCAAATTTCAGCCTGTCTGAATAACGGGCTCAACAATGCGGCTGGGGGTCCGGGGCCCGAAGGCGGTCCCAGGAAGCTGAAGGGCTTTAGATACCTGGAGATGGCTTCTCAGCTATTTCCAGGCACGCTTTTGTCATCTTCAAAGGCCAATTTACACGACAACTTGAATATAATTTACAAGAAAATGTCAGAAGATTCAAGAAAAACATGCTTAAAGTTCTACCCAAGAAAACAGGAGCACACACGGGTCGGTTCCGTGTCTAGAAAAAGCAGGGTTTCCGCGGAGTCTTAAAAAGTCTAAAATTTGATAATCCTAATTTAAGGCCTTAAAAAGTCTAAAATACGAGCATATTTTGCATTGTAGGTCTTAAATGTAATTTTGTGAAGTCTTAAATCCTTACGTCCATTTACCCCATTTGCTTTTTTTTGTTAAATGCGTGGGTGATATTCATAATTAGTCATATAGGCTAGGCCTACTTAGTATCAGTAGGCTATGCTGCAAACTACAAATGAGACACAGTGGAATCCGGCGTCTAGCCCGGTTGGCATGGTGATGCACAGGGCATGGCATGTGTGCATTTAGAGCCTAAAAAAAGCGAGGGAGATTGCCCATTTTGCTACAAACCGTGACAAATGCAAGTTTAACAACTGCTGGCTTGAACGCAATGATTTTGTAGACTGGTTAAAACGTGTACCAAACAATCCGTTTGAGGCGTACTGCACATTGTGCAAAAGAACACTCAAACTCTGCACCCTGGGTGTAAAGGCACTGGAATCGCACGCGAACGCGGAGAAGCACCAGGCTGCCCATAAAAGTCTGCAACATTCGCATGCCATCACTCAATTTTGTTCACCGTTGTCAGGTCCAAGCACATCTCGAGACGGTGTATCAGCTAACTCCGTGCAAACTGTAATGTTACAACACCCAAACCGTACGGAATCGAATGCCTCATCCTCAAGTGATTTGCGGGATGTCTTTGGCTCCACTGCAACTTAGTTCCTCATTAATGCAAGTGCGCACCCTAGGGATGTAATGAGTTCATTGGTGAATTATATAAATTTTGTTATTTTGAAAGTAATTCAGGCTCTCCCAATTTTCTTTATTTTTTTGTGCGGCATAAGTCTTAAATTTAACCTGTTATGGTCTTAAAAAGTCTTAAATTGAACTTGTTCAAGCCTGCAGACACCCTGAAAAAGTACGGGGGGCCAAGGATGTTCCAGTTGGTTACAACTTACTTGGTAGTCATATATAAGTGCTATAATAACACTCAAACATTGTCAGCAATGACTATTTTTTATGCCATGTTTATAATAAGTCTATAAGAAATTTAGTAATTAGCAATACAACCAGTCTTGTACAGTAGAGTTAAATTTTTGACGACGATATTCCAAGTAACTTTGTAACAAAATGACTTTCAAGACTAGACACGGTGATATCATTTGGCATCAGACTAAAACCTGCTGGACGAGAACTTAAAAAAATAGAGGAAAGTAAAAACTATTAAAATATATATCTCCATCCTCCAAAGCATACGACTATGACTGTCATTCTTATTATGAATAAGTATCGTTTTTTTAAAATCCCGAAATATTGAAATTGGTATCGGACTTAAAAATCCTACATTGGTCAGGCGCTACGTTATTAACATGTATTGAATTAAGGCCTCTGCATGCTCTTGCGACAAGGCTTTTGCAGATAGCTTTTCGCAGACAGTTGTAATTTATCGTTGAGCGGGGAGTAATAGGCGTGCGCGATGTTATTCACCGCCACAACGCAAGGGGGCGCGAAGTCGCGAAATCACTAGGAGTAGTTGGTGGGTGTGGTTAGTGGAGTGTTTATCCTCCGGTTACTTATAATGACTAGAACTGGAGTCGTATAGATGTACGTACTTTCTCACTTCCTCGATCAACCGCTCTTCGTGCTGCTCCATCTTCGCTCGTGTTTTTAAAAATGCCGGTCGTGAAAACAAAACAAACCCGGAAAGTAGGGAAGCGGAAGTGCGTGTACAGCGGATGTAGAGTGGACCAATCAGAGTCCTCTTGTCTGCGACGCTGTCTGCGAGGCTTCTGCGGTGGTCAAAATTTTTGGGAGGTGCGCACAGAGCGTCTGCGAAGGTGGGGGGGCTACGCAGACGCTATCTGCAACACCGTCTGCGAGGACTGCGTTGTCAGCATAAATTGGCCTTTAGGATTGATGTACACTATTCATTCAGCAAATCAGAAACGCTTATACACTACCGTTCAAAAGTTTGAGGTCACCCAGACAATTTTGTGTTTTCCATGAAAAGTCACACTTTGATTTCCCACCATAAGTTGTAAAATGAATAGAAAATATAGTCGAGACATTTTTCTGGCCATTTTGAGCATTTAATCGACCCCACAAATGTGATGCTCCAGAAACTCAATCTGCTCAAAGGAAGGTCAGTTTTATAGCTTCTCTAAAGAGCTCAACTGTTTTCAGCTGTGCTAACATGATTGTACAAGGGTTTTCTAATCATCCATTAGCCTTCTGAGGCAATGAGCAAACACATTGTACCATTAGAACACTGGAGTGAGAGTTGCTGGAAATGGGCCTCTATACACCTATGGAGATATTGCACCAAAAACCAGACATTTGCAGCTAGAATAGTCATTTACCACATTAGCAATGTATAGAGTGGATTTCTGATTAGTTTAAAGTGATCTTCATTGAAAAGAACAGTGCTTTTCTTTCAAAAATAAGGACATTTCAAAGTGACCCCAAACTTTTGAACGGTAGTATAATTTAATCCATTCTTCCAAAGATATGTTAAACTCTGCTTGGACCTTTTGGCATCGTACAAGCTCTTCCCCTGAGATTAGCTTATTTTCTAATGCATAACACTTCAAATGACATCATCATGTCCAACAAGCTCGGTGTTCTACCATAGCATTAGCATTAGAGTTGTTGCTTGGGGACCTTTCTCATGGTACGAACTCAAATTTAGCTCCGGTCGTCGTCATCACCGCCGTCCCTATAGCTGTTCTTGCTTCAGGTTCCTCCCGATGCCTCCAGAGCTGCCCTGACAGAATTGTTTATCCCACAGAACTCATGGCAGAGGTTAGTAAGGAGGATGACCAGGTTCTTCACTACCCTGAAAGCAGAGGCGTCCTGCGCAGCCCTGCGTGAGACCTGTATTAATCTGGGCTACATGTGGAAACAGAGCTGCACCAACCAGGTACTGTACGCATAACGGGGAAGTACTCTAAGGTCATGACAGTTTGAAGGATGTTCGCATTGGATTCTTTTTGTTTCTTTTTTCAGGCAACCGTATCCACGATGGATCGTCGTAACAACAAGCTGATCTTCAAAATCCACTTCCTGGAAATGGAGGAACGTATTCTTGTAGATTTCAGATTATCAAGGGTAAGCAAAAAAGTAACTCTTGAAGCAGGAAATGAGCTTGATGCTTATGATGGTGTAATTGTATAATAAATAGGTGTTTTGAAATCTATAAAGGGGGAAAAAAAATCAACCTTTTGTCCTCCCATTTTCAGGGTGATGGTTTGGAATTCAAGATAATATTCCTGAAACTCAAACAGAAGCTGTCGGACATCATCAGTAACCAAAAGGTTCCTCTAGTTTTTACATGAAGTAAATCCCCCAGATCCAGTACGTATCTGCGTATTACATGTTTTGTTCTTACTTTATCTGTTACACTTGTTTCTAATGCTTCCAGTTTGTTCGCATGAATAAGGAATGCGAAAACATTGTATAGGATTATACAGGCTCACGTTTGAGTTTGTCTCTGCCCCCTTTTTCTACTGTGACATTTTAAGACTACACTTTGTTTCCTACTCACTTGTTTTTAAAGTTTTATCCTGCTGCTTCCTGTTAGAAAAAGACAAGAATAAATGATATTTCCAAAACCAAGATAACGACCACTTTGACTTCTGTTTTTCAAAAGGCTGTTGAATGTTCGCTAAAACCGTAATTGATGTTCACAGTAAAGGCCCGGTCCCACTGCACTTACGGATGCAAAGAGGATGTAAAACGTAAAAAAATCTTTGCCATCCGCTGGAAAACGCTATGCATCCGTTGTGTACTCATTGCATACGTGCTTCATACGCTCTATCCATCGAGCATCCGTCCACTGTGATTTCATCCGCGCAAAAAGTTTTGAGCTGCACAAAACTTTTAGAACGGATGAACTTTCCGCCATGTACGATGTAAATCCGCGACATGTACGAGCAACAAACGTTCTATGTCCGTTATCATCCGTTAAACGTCTGCTGTATCCTCTCTGCATCCTCTGGGCATCCTCGCAACTCACATCCGCTGCAGCTGAAAACGGAAAGAGGGAGGAAAGATAAGGTACATGAAACGTCTATTCATCGTTAGTAGCACGGAAATAGAAAGGATGTAAGCGTATGCACCTCGTATATAAAGTATTCAAAACGGACAAAGCGTTTATATCTGGGATGTATCTCGTATATTTAGGATGTCTGGAGTATGTCTAGAGTATGTAGAAGGACACCTAGTGGACAATCGATATTTTGTATAAAAAGGGGGAGAAAATCATCTGGATCTCAGTAGAGATGTATCGATGTAGCCGCCAGCACGTCTTTCCGCTTTATGCTGACGGCGTGCGTGCTGCATCCCTTTATATCCGCGGAGCAGATGCAATTCATACCCCCCGCATGCGCAGTGAACGGTCTGCATCCGATATACATCCGCGCAACATCCCCTTTGTTTCCGTTAGGCGTATGTGATGCATCCCCTTCATCCGCTATGCATCCGCTCTTTCTGCTATGCGTCCGCTTCTCAGTTATCACCGGTAACCCCTTCGGAGCTGTCATCCACTTCCATCTGCTTTCATCCGCTAGGCTTCCTATGAACATGCGTTTAACATCCCCGCTATATACTACCCACGTCCGTTCTTTTCCGTTCTGTTTTCGCAAATTTTCGCCAATTTTGTCCATTTCTGGAGCGGATGAAAACGGATAGCGCCACCCCCGAAATTTTGCTCGTCCGCTGTGTCCTTTTTGCATACGTTTTGTGTCCATCGGCCAGTGGGACCGGGCCTTAAAATGTTTTAATCCAGAGTGCTACTGGATGCTTGATTCTGATTGGTCAGAAGATATTCATTAATTAACAGTTATTCACCAAAGGCAAAGTGAATATCGGTGAATAATAACCGAGACGAAGTCGAGTAAATACACAGGTGATTTTATTTAAAAAAAATTTAAAATGAAATATCGTATTAAAAATTATTTATTTCAAAAGTGGCATGCAAGTGTAAGGCTTGTCACTTATCTACGCTGACTCACATAAAATACCTTGTTTTAAAATGGATAAAATAAATTACAATTCCACCTTACCTTTGAATGGCTTTAGACCAAACTTAGTGTTTTTAGGAACAGCATTTTCTTTCATGATTTGTAATTCGTCCTCGCGTACGGTGGCGACGCGATTGGCCGCCATTTTGCCGGATTGCTCGAGATGATGATTAAGCAATAGTCCAAATCTCTCGACCAATCAGCGTGCGCAATTTCTTCTCATCACCTGCGTATTTTTACTAACTTTCCATGTCATCAAAAATAAAAATTGTTTTTTTTTTAATGGCAGGTGTGAAAGATTTGAGTTTCAGAACAAAATCAAGGCACCAAAGGAAATTCAGAAAATAATAACTTTTATTGTTTACAAATGCTAAGCTGCCCAACCCAATGTAAGTCTTCCATTTTGTTCAGCTATATGAAAAGAGTATAATGAGAATGAATCAACTTTTTTTTAAATTATTTCCAAACTGCTGTTATAAAATAATCCTTTCTTTAGATGTAAGCAAGTTTTACAAGTAATTTGTGTAATATTTTCATTTCTTACAATGCCAAAGCAAGGATGATCAGGATGACGTCCTGATGAGCCGGTAAACTTAATTTTCATTTTTTAAATAGGGTTTTTAAAAAAATATATAACGGTGCTCTGTGCCGGTGTCATAAATCCTCCAGGTAGGTTTTTTCCCCTCGTTTTACTTCCTGTTTATTTCTGTATCGCTGTCAGGTCAAATAAAAACTTTCAGTTTGCATGGTGGCTCTAACTTGAGGCCATGACGGTGATGGTGACATTGACGGGTTCATCCCCTGGGGGGAGGTTTGTGGGTGTTGCGGTGGGTCTTGGCAGCACCACAGATGGTCCTAGGAAAGGAAATGTTGTCAGGAGATGCACAGAAAAGGACAAAGCACAAAAACAGCAGATGGCAGTGATGCATGCTCAGAGATCAGGGTTTTTCTCACTGATGAATCAAATGCATCTGCCAGCGAAATTACAACCCCGATTCCAAAAAAAGTTGGGACAAAGTGCAAATTGTAAATAAAAATGGAATGCAATAATTTACAAATCTCAAAAACTGATATTGTATTCACAATAGAACATAGACAACATATCAAATGTCAAAAGTGAGAAATTTTGAAATTTCATGCCAAATATTGGCTCATTTGAAATTTCATGACAGCAACACATCTCAAAAAAGTTGGGACAGGCAATAAGAGGCTGGAAAAGTTAAAGGTACAAAAAAGGAACAGCTGGAGGACCAAATTGCAACTCATTAGGTCAATTGGCAATAGGTCATTAACATGACTGGGTATAAAAAGAGTATCTTGGAGTGGCAGCGACTCTCAGAAGTAAAGATGGGAAGAGGATCACCAATCCCCCTAATTCTGCGCCGACAAATAGTGGAGCAATATCAGAAAGGAGTTCGACAGCGTAAAATTGCAAAGAGTTTGAACATATCATCATCTGCAGTGCATAATATCATCAAAAGATTCAGAGAATCTGGAAGAATCTCTGTGCGTAAGGGTCAAGGCCGGAAAACCATACTGGGTGCCCATGATCTTCGGGCCCTTAGACGGCACTGCATCACATACAGGCATGCTTCTGTATTGGAAATCACAAAATGGGCTCAGGAATATTTCCAGAGAACATTATCTGTGAACACAATTCACCGTGCCATCCGCCGTCGCCAGCTAAAACTCTGTAGTTCAAAGAAGAAGCCGCATCTAAACATGATCCAGAAGCGCAGACGTCTTCTCTGGGCCAAGGCTCATTTAAAATGGACTGTGGCAAAGTGGAAAACTGTTCTGTGGTCAGACGAATCAAAATTTGAAGTTCTTTATGGAAATCAGGGACGCCGTGTCATTCGGACTAAAGAGGAGAAGGACGACCCAAGTTGTTATCAGCGCTCAGTTCAGAAGCCTGCATCTCTGATGGTATGGGGTTGCATTAGTGCGTGTGGCATGGGCAGCTTACACATCTGGAAAGACACCATCAATGCTGAAAGGTATATCCAGGTTCTAGAGCAACATATGCTCCCATCCAGACGACGTCTCTTTCAGGGAAGACCTTGCATTTTCCAACATGACAATGCCAAACCACATACTGCATCAATTACAGCATCATGGCTGTGTAGAAGAAGGGTCCGGGTACTGAACTGGCCAGCCTGCAGTCCAGATCTTTCACCCATAGAAAACATTTGGCGCATCATAAAACGGAAGATACGACAAAAAAGACCTAAGACAGTTGAGCAACTAGAATCCTACATTAGACAAGAATGGGTTAACATTCCTATCCCTAAACTTGAGCAACTTGTCTCCTCAGTCCCCAGACGTTTACAGACTGTTGTAAAGAGAAAAGGGGATGTCTCACAGTGGTAAACATGGCCTTGTCCCAACTTTTTTGAGATGCGTTGTTGTCATGAAATTTAAAATCACCTAATTTTTCTCTTTAAATGATACATTTTCTCAGTTTAAACATTTGATATGTCATCTATGTTCTATTCTGAATAAAATATGGAATTTTGAAACTTCCACATCATTGCATTCCATTTTTATTTACAATTTGTACTTTGTCCCAACTTTTTTGGAATCGGGGTTGTAAAATGGTAAATACCTGCCTTGTGTGTGTGTGTGTGTGTGTGTGTGTGTGTGTGTGTGTAGAACATCCATATTTCTTGGAAAATAAATTGCTCCAGAGCATAGTGTCCCCAAGTGTAGCACCGTTTCCTAATCTCCATCTCCATCAGGCAAGGAAAATCCCTCTATGTTCATTCTTAACTCACATTTATTATAGAACAATGTATAAATCTCAAACCTTGTTATAAATAGAATAAGCTTTTTTTTTTTTTTGGTCTACTCACTGCTGCTGTGATGCTAATAGCTGTTAGTACTTGTGCATAGCTGATGTAATACCACTACTGTTAAATCGCTGATAAATTGGCATCTCATCTCATTATCTGTAGCCGCTTTAACCTGTTCTACAGGGTTGCAGGCAAGCTGGAGCCTATCCCAGCTGACTATGGGCGAAAGGCGGGGTACACCCTGGACAAGTCGCCAGGTCATCACAGGGCTGACACATAGACACAGACAACCATTCACACTCACATTCACACCTACGGTCAATTTAGAGTCACCAGTTAACCTAACCTGCATGTCTTTGGACTGTGGGGGAAACCGGAGCACCCGGAGGAAACCCACGCGGACACGGGGAGAACATGCAAACTCCGCACAGAAAGGCCCTCGCCGGCCCCGGGGCTCAAACCTGGACCTTCTTGCTGTGAGGTGACAGCGCTAACCACTACACCACCGTGCCGCCCCTAAATTGGCATATTACTAAATAATATATTGTAGTATGTCAATATAATAGTAAGCAGGCTAATGTTTTATATATATATATATATATATATATATATATATATATATATATATATAAATAAACATGCTTTGCTACACTGTATAACTTCAAATTCCTCTGATAGTCCTACTAAAGCAGCCGCATCAAAGCTTTCCATGTGCTCTGGATCTTAAAGCGATTAACCAGGAAATTTTGAAATTACGGGGTTATGAAATGCCATCGTTTATACATTAGAACATCTTGTATTAGATGAAAAAAAATTAAGCTGACTTAAGCGTAAAAAAAAAAACATGTTAAACTTGTATCCTCAGTCGGTTGGGCCATTTCCCCGGGCGCGGCTGTACTGGATTAGCCAGATACATGGCTGTATTAAGAGACGAAAACGAGGGTGGCGCTGCATAACGTAGGATTCTTCATGACAGCATACTGTGTCACGTATCAAACGGATGGAAGATAAGTAGGTAATCTTAAAAAAAAAAAACAGGCAATAAACTAGCCACTACTTTATTTTGATTCCTTTTCTAATACTGCATTGCCATAATTTTTGCAGATTAATGCAAAGAAATTGACTGAGAAGTCACGCTAGACCATATTATACTATAGTTGTCACAACAGAAGGATTCTCTGGACGGCGTGTGCTCCACGAATGACACACACCTGCACGGGATTAATGAGCAATCAGCACGCCTAAATAAGGACTCAGAATGCAGACTTACTTTGCGAAGTATTGCGTTGTTGTGACACATACCGAGCCTTGTTTCCTGACTGATTTCCTTGTTTCTGATTCCTGTTCCTCGATTTTGACCCTGCTTCTGTCTACAGTATTCTGTTTGTGCCTTGCTCCACCTTTTGCCTGTTTTATCGTTCATGATATATGCCTGCTGGTTTGGACTATTTGCCAGTTTGCACTTTTCTTTATTATAAAGATCTTCTGCACTTACATCCATCTCCAACCATCCCCGACACAGTACTTCGTTCTGCTGAAACTAGTATACAGTGCCTTGCAAAAGTGTTTGTCCTGTTTTGTTGCATTACAAGCTGCATTTAAAATGGATTTTTGGAGGGTTAGCACCATTTGATTTACACAATATGCACTTTAAAGGTGCACTTTTATTTATTTATTTATTTATTTATTTATTATTTTTTAATTTATTGTGACACAAACAATAAGATGAACAAAACAGAAATCTGGAGTGTGCATAGGTATTCACCCCCTTTCGTATGAAACCCTTAAATAAGAGCTGGTCCAACCAATTCACTTCATAAGGCACATAATTAGTTGATTAAGATCCACCTGTGTGCAATCAAAGTGTCACATGATCTGTCACATGATGTCTGTATAAATCAACCTGTTCTGGAAGGACCCTGACTCTGCAACACTACTAAGCAAGCAACATGAAAACCAAGGAGCCTCCAAACAGGTCAGAGACAAAGTTGTGGAGAAGTATAGATCAGGGTTGGGTTATAAAAAATATCCCAAACCTTGAATATCCCAGGGAGTGCCATTAAATCCATGATAGCAAAATCGAAAGAATATGGCACCACTACAAACCTGACGAGAAGGCCACCCACCAAAACTCAGACATTAATCAGAGATGCAACAAAGACACCAAAGATAACACTGAAGGAGCTGCAAAGATCCACAGCGGAGAAGGGAGTATCTGTCCATAGGACCACTTTAAGCTGTACACTTCACAGAGTGGGGCTTTATGGAAGAGTGGCCAGAAAAAAAGTCACTGATTTTAAAAAAAAAATCACGTTTGGAGTTTGCCCAACAGCATGTGGCAGACACCCCAAACACATGAAAGAAGATTCTCTGGTCAAATGAGACAAAAATTGAACTTTTTGGCCATCATGGGAAATGCCATGTGTGGCACAAACCCAACACCCTGAGAACACCATTCCTACAGTGAAGCCTGGTGGTGGCAGCATCATGCTGTGGGGATGTTTTTCATCTGCAGGGACAGGAAAGCTGGTCAGGACTGAAGGAAAGATGGATGGCACTAAATACAGGGCAATTCTGGAGGAAAATACTTATGCACATTCCAGATTTCTGTTTTTTCATTTTAATTATTGTTTGTGTCACAATAAAAAAAAAAAGTGCACTTTTAAAGTGGTAGGTACGTTGTGTAAATCAAATGGTGCTAACTCTCCAAAAATCCATTTTAATATCAGCTTGGAATGCAACAAAACAGGACAAACACCAAGGGGGATGAATACTTTTGTAAGGCACTGTAGCATGCACTTGTACACCTCCGCTATGCTTGCAGAAAATGACCTCACACACAATGGAGTTACGGCGGCCACCCTGACAAAAAATAGTCCCGTCTGTTTTCATCACTTTAGTGTTTATATCATAATGAACAAATTCAAAATTATTTGTGAGCTATTTTCTTTAAAGCAAAATTCCACCCTGAAGCACATTAAATATATTTATCTTGTAAATACAGTACCAGTCAAAAGTTTGGGGACACTTTCTAATTCAGTGGGTTTTTTTCTTTATTTTTATTAATTAAAAGACTGTGGCAGCGGGGGCGTGGTCAAGCGGCGGTCTGTGAATGGAGGGCGGAGTCAGGGAAGGTAAGTGGCAGAATCACTGCACCTGATGGGAATTAACCTGTGTTTGTGTGTCTTTCCCAGTGACCGCGCCCTATAAGAGGAAGGGAGCTCTCCCCCAACCAGAACATGTGTGTGCGCGCGCGAGAATAAGTGGAAAGCTGAAAAGCTAAAATAAAAGGGTTTTTGTGAACTCAGTTCTGGCCTGCCGTGTTTCTGTGCTCCACCCAACTTAACTATTTCTACAAAGACGTAATTAACAATTATTCGCCGAAGTTGAGGTGAATATCAGTGAATAATAACTTGGACAAAGTCGAGTTTATTATTCACAGATGTTCACTGAACCTGAGGTGGTTAATTGTTTTAGTATAAATACATTGGTTATTTAAAAAAAAAAGTCTTAAAATTTATTAATATCAAACTTCAAAAGCAGCATGCGGGGCGGCATGGTGGTGTAGTGGTTAGCGCTGTCGCCTCACAGCAAGAAGGTCCTGGGTTCGAGCCCCGGGGCCGGCGAGGGCCTTCCTGTGCGGAGTTTGCATGTTCTCCCCGTGTCCGCGTGGGTTTCCTCCGGGTGCTCCGGTTTCCCCCACAGTCCAAAGACATGCAGGTTAGGTTAACTGGTGACTCTAAATTGACCGTAGGTGTGAATGTGAGTGTGAATGGTTGTCTGTGTCTATGTGTCAGCCCTGTGATGACGTGGCGACTTGTCCAGGGTGTACCCCGCCTTTCGCCCGTAGTCAGCTGGGATAGGCTCCAGCTTGCCTGCAACCCTGTAGAAGGATAAAGCGGCTAGAGATAATGAGATGAGATGAGAAAAGCAGCATGCAAATGTAGCAAAGGCACGTGCAGGCTTGTCACTTATCTATGCCGACTCACATACAATACTTTGTTTTGAAATCGAGAAAATAAATCACAACTCCACTTTACCTTTGAATAGTTTTAGACTAAACTTCGTAGCATCTTTAGTGCTTTTAGGAACAGCATTTTCTTTCATAATTTGTAATTCTTCCTCACTTACGGTGATGAAGCGATTGGCAGCTGAGTTGTTTAAGGTGATGATTGAGAAACAGAGTTTCTTAACCAATCAGTCAGCAAAATTTCCTATAATCACCACCATATTGATACTACTACTACTTAGTAAGAGAACAAAAAATTCAGCAGTCTGAAGCAAAGGATAGTTCACTGTTAGCTGCTAAAAACAAAAGTGCAAATGCTTGTTTTACACTTGCTATTTTCCAGAGATGTTCATAGTCATAGTAATAAGAACTTCAGTGTAGACTGAGTGTAAATAACAAACATTGTAGTCAAATTTCCAGAATTCAATGCAACTACTGTACAGTGGTGCTTGAAAGTTTGCGAACCCTTTAGAATTTTCTATATTTCTGCATAAATATGACCTAAAACATCAGATTTTCACACAAGTCCTAAAAGTAGATAAAGAGAACCTAGTTAAACAAATGAGACAAAAATATTATACTTGGTCATATACTAGTGCATCTCAAAAAATTAGAATATTGTGAAAAAGTTCAATATTTTCCATCAGTTATTTAAGAAAGTGAAAATGTTATATATTATAGA
This sequence comes from Neoarius graeffei, assembly GCF_027579695.1. Lineage (NCBI taxonomy): Eukaryota > Metazoa > Chordata > Actinopteri > Siluriformes > Ariidae > Neoarius > Neoarius graeffei. The sequence goes on from NC_083580.1 coordinate 57,361,045, forward strand.
CTCATTACACATAGAAAAATGCTTGAAGCATTTTAGTTTATTTTAATTTTAATCAGTACGGCATACAGTACAAAAACATAAAAAACCCATCTCAAAATATTAGAATATTTAATTTCGAGTTTGAGTAAAACAGTATGAACACAGTGTATCTCTCGGTCTAGTTCAGTACACACAACCACAATCATGGGGAAGACTGCCGACTTGACTGTTGTCCAGAAGATGATCACTGATGCCCTCCACAAGGAGGGTAAGCCACAAAAGGTCATTGCTGAAAAGGGTGGCTGGAAAAGGTGCACAAGCAACAGGGATGGTCGCAGTCTTGAGAGGATTGTCAAGAAAAGTTGATTCAAGAACTTGGGAGAGCTTCACAAGGAGTGGACTGAGGCTGGTGTCAGTGTATCAAGACCCATCACGAACAGACATCTTCAAGAAAGGGGATACAACTTTCGCATTCCTAATATCAAGCTACTCCTGAGCCAGACACAATGTCAGACAATGTCTTATCTTGGCTAAGGAGAGAAAGAAATGGACTGTTGCTCAGTGGTCCAAAGTCCTCTTTTCAGATGAAAGTACATTTTGCATTTAATTTGGAAATCACGGTTCTAGAGTCTGGAGAAAGAGTGGAGAGGCACAGAATCCAAGGTGTTTGAAGCCCAGTGTGAAGTTTCCACAGTCTGTGATGATTTGGGGTGCCATGTCATCTGCTGGTGTTGGTCCACTGTATTTTATCAAGTCCAAAGTCAACACAGCCATCTACCAGGAGATTTTAGAGCACTTCATGCTTCCATCTGCTGACGAGCTTTTTGGAGATGCTGATTTCCTTTTCCAGCAGGACTTAGCACCTACCCACAGTGCCAAAACTACTACCAAATGGTTTGCTGACCATGATATTACTGTGTTTGATTGGGCAGCCAACTTGCCTGACCTGAACCCCATAGAGAATCTATGGGGTATTGTCAAGAGGAAGATGAGAAACACCCGACCCAAAAATACAGATACGCTGAAGGCCACTATCAAAGCAACCTGGGCTTCAATAACACCTTAGCAGTGCCACAGACTGATCACCTCCATGCCACACCGCATTGATACAGTGATTTCATGGTAAAGGAGCCCCAACCAAGTATTGAGTGTATAAATGAATATACTTTTTCAGAAGTTGGACATTTCTGTATTGTAAATCCTTTTTTGATTGATCTTAGGGAATATTCTAATAATTTGAGATACTGGATTTCTGATTTTCATGAGCTATAAGCCATAATCATCAAAATTAAAACAAACAAGGCTTTAAATATTTCACTTTACATGTAATGAATATAGAATATATGAAAGTTTACCTTTTTGAATTAAATTATGAAAAAAAGGAACTTTTTCATGGTATTCTAATTTTTTGAGATGCACTAGTATTTATTGAGGAAAATGATCCAATATTACATATCTGTGAGTGGCAAAAGTATGTGAACCTCTAGGATTAGCAGTTAATTTGAAGGTGAAATTAGAGTCAGGTGTTTTCAATCAATGGGATGACAATCAGGTGTGAGTGGGCACCCTGTTTTATTTAAAGAACAGGGATCTATCAAAGTCTGATCTTCACAACACATGTTTGTGGAAGTGTATCATGGCACGAACAAAGGAGATTTCTGAGGACTTCAGAAAAAGCGTTGTTGATGCTCATCAGGCTGGAAAAGGTTACAAAACCATCTCTAAAGAGTTTGGACTCCACCAATCCACAGTCAGACAGACTGTGTACCAATGGAGGAAATTCAAGACCATTGTTACCCTCCCCAGGAGTGGTCGACCAACAAAGATCACTCCGAGAGCAAGGCGTGCAATAGTCGGCAAGGTCACAAAGGGCCCCAGGGTAACTTCGAAGCAACTGAAGGCCTCTCTCACATTGGCTAATGTTAATGTTCATGAGTCCACCATCAGGAGAACACTGAACAACAATGGTGTGCATGGCAGGGTTGCAAAGAGGAAACCACTGCTCTCCAAAAAGAACATTGCTGCTCATCTGCAGTTTGTTAAAGGTCACGTGGACAAGCCAGAAAGCTATTGGAAAAATGTTTTGTGGACGGATGAGACCAAAATAGAACTTTTTGATTTAAATGAGAAGCGTTATGTTTGGAGAAAGGAAAACACTGCATTCCAGCATAAAAACCTTATCCCATCTGTGAAACATGGTGGTGGTAGCATCATGGTCTGGGCCTGTTTTGCTGCATCTGGGCCAGGACGGCTTGCTATCATTGATGGAACAATGAATTCTGAATTATGCCAGCGAATTCTAAAGGAAAATGTCAGAACATCTGTCCATGAACTGAATCTCAAGAGAAGGTGGGTCATGCAGCAAGACAACGACCCTAAGCACACAAGTCGTTCTACCAAAGAATGGTTAAAGAAGAATCAAGTTAATGTTTTGGAATGGCCAAGTCAAAGTCCTGACCTTAATCCAATCGAAATGTTGTGGAAGGACCTGAAGCGAGCAGTTCATGTGAGGAAACCCACCAACATCCCAGAGTTGAAGCTGTTCTGTACGGAGGAATGGGCTAAAATTCCTCCAAGCCGGTGTGCAGGACTGATCAACAGTTACCGCAAACGTTTAGTTGCAGTTATTGCTGCACAAGGGGGTCACACCAGATACTGAAAGCAAAGGTTCACATACTTTTGCCACTCACAGATATGTAATATTGGATCCTTTTCCTCAATAAATAAATGACCAAGTACAATATTTTTGTCTCATTTGTTTAACTGGGTTCTTTTAATCTACTTTTAGGACTTGTGTGAAAATCTGATGATGTTTTAGGTCATATTTATGCAGAAATATAGAAAATTCTAAAGGGTTCACAAACTTTCAAACACCACTGTATGTATACAACACAGTTGCTCTGAGTTACGCAAAGGCTTGGCTAGCTAGTGATCTATGAGATGATGAGCCCAATGGGGTTGATGCTGGTATTGACATGGAAGTTGAAGCTTTAGAACTGTATCTGTTTGAGAAAAGTGCACATGAGGATGAGGAGGTGGGAGAGTTGGACAGACTAAAAGACTAAAGTGCTGCTGCTTTTCTCTCTTTAGATAAAGTGAGGGCTAAAGCTCACTGCACCACGATCAGTAAATATTTTGGGTAACACAGGAGAACAAAGAAAATGTCTTTCATTACAAAATAGATTTTGGATGCTGTTGAAGATCATGTTAATTATCCATCCATCCATTATCTGTAGCCGCTTTATCCTGTTCTACAGGGTCGCAGGCAAGCTGGAGCCTATCCCAGTTGACTATGGGCGAGAGGCGGGGTATACCCTGGACAAGTCGCCAGGTTATCACAGGGCTGACACATAGACACAGACAACCATTCACACTCACATTCACACCTACGGTCAATTTAGAGCCACCAATTAGCCTAACCTGCATGTCTTTGGACTGTGGGGGAAACCGGAGCACCCGGAGGAAACGTACACGTCACGTTAATTAGAAAGATTTCATATACCAGTTCTTCAGAATTGATTTGTCCTTTACCATACGGTATGTCCAAGCTCCATTCTTATGACATGGACTGATAGACACCAGTTAAAATATTTGATTATATGTGTTGGGGTGCAGTAGGATTGGTTTGTTGAGAAGGTAAATCTTCCCATCAGTGACAAATTAAATTGATCTCCAAATCCTCTGATCAATGGGACATTTTTATGACATTATTTTTGTGTAAGTTTGAATATGGTACCTTGGCTTGTCACTCCTTCACCTCCATCTGCTTCTGACCCACCAGGAACTTCATCCTCAGGGGCATTGATATTTTCTCTAGACCTGCTGTTTTGCCTGTGAGTGAAATGAAATAAAATATATTGGAAAATTTTGCAATTATAAATTGATGTACAGCAATTTAATTTGCTTTCAATATCAGATTCAATTGCGGTAATTAACGTTTAAAGGGGAGCCATTTTTGCACCCTTTGCTGCCTGCAAAGTGACGAGCATCGTCTCTGAAACACCTCACACCTTAAGCTGAAACTACATTTGCTTGGGTATGTTTTTGTTAAGGAAAAGTCGCGAATGGAACAACTCTATTCTGTTTGTGGGTGGAAAATTCTAAACTGTAGTTTAAAAAAAATTAACAATAATAAAATAGTTCAGTCCATTGCATGGTGAGATTGAACATCTTTGAAATTATATGATTATTACAGGTCTAAAACACTTTTAGAAATAGCAACCAACATCTTTAACTTACACTAGTGTTAAGTTATTCCACGAAATCGAGTCGTAGCGCCGAGTGGGCTATAAGCCATGTACAACGAGATTGCATGGAATAACTGTTTTATTCTAGCCACATTCACTGGATTTTGAGAAACGGAGCAGTTTTATTTTATTTTTTGCAAATTCAATCAATAAAAACTTAATACAAAATGACAGTAACAATTTCTGATAAATGCTATAATAATTCTTGAAAAAAAAAAAAAAGATATGTTCTTACAATCAAATACTTTCATTCCATATTTTGTTGCTTTTCTTTTTGTATTTTTTGGGGTTTTGTTTTCGAGTAGTTTTTATTTCGTCCTCGGTTGGTTCAGCAACACGCGCTTCCATTTTGTTTTTCTCTACTTGTGGTATATGAGCTGATAGCCTAGTAGCAGAGTAGCCAATCAGAACATGCGATTGCTCATATCCAGTGAATGTGGATAGAATAAATTTAAAAAAATCATTCCAACTTGTCATACATACCTGCCAAATATTAAATCATGCAGTCCTGCAGAAATAAGTTTGCAAAACATGTTAGCAAATAATGAACATGGAATTAATTTTGCACAATGATTTAATCCTAAACAAGGACATGACAAGGAAAATATGGTGTAAAGTGGCACCCTTGTTCCAGTATCACACTTACGTGGGTTGTTGTTGCGATTCCTCACCACATACATGAACAGCAGTACAGTAGCTATCGTCGCCACAAGCATGCCTCCAATAGCTGCTCCGATAACAGCAGGATAAGCATTAAAGCCTGGAAGAGCTGGAAGACAGCAAACTTGATTTTTATCCATCTGGATGGATATAATTTCACGTTTATCTCTAGCTAGCTAATGTGAAAATTATAAGGTTTGTCTCTAAATCGGATAGTATTTGTTATTATTATATTGACATAGCTTTAATTCTTAAAAAGACAAATGAAAAAGAGTAATACAGTCCAACAATAATATCAGGAAAGGTCAAAGAATTAGGTGACAGACAGATTATGAAAAGAGACAGAGGTCAGAGAGAGTGTGTGAGGTTGGTTTGTTGTTGTGGTTAAGTGGTGAACTCGTGATGGTGCGTTTCACCTACGTAGACAAAAAAAAAGAGCCATTTCTGTTAGCTTGCTCACTGTCAGTGGAATTAAAAGAAACTGTTGTATCAAACATAGTTTTGTAAAAGTAGTAGAACATTTTCTGTTACTTCAAGGACAGTATAATCAAAGACGTGTTCGCTGTCCAACTGCTTTAATTTTGTAATGACGCTACAAGGCTAGCATTGCTAACTTTTGCCTCAAACTGCATCCAGTTTATCTGCCCATGTGGTTTAAGACACAGTAGGAAAAAATTTCACCATTTTACTGGACACTGTAGAAGTTGGCCATCTTGGATAATTGGAATAATGTATTTAGCACAGTTTTAACACACTACATGTTCCCAAGCCTGGACCTGGAATTATGTGTGTTTTAATGCAGAATCTAATGCATCGACTTCAACTCAGGAAGGGCTGTTAATTACAGTGGTGCTTGAAAGTTTGTGAACCCTTTAGAATTTTCTATATTTCTGCATAAATATGACCTAAAACATCATCAGATTTTCACACAAGTCCTAAGAGTAGATAAAGAGAACCCAGTTAAACAAATGAGACAAAAAATATTATACTTGGTCATTTATTTACTGAGGGAAATGATCCAATATTACATATCTGTGAGTGGCAAAAGTATGTGAACCTTTGCTTTCAGTATCTGGTGTGACCCCCTTGTGCAGCAATAACTGCAACTAAACGTTTGCGGTAACTGTTGATCAGTCCTGCACACCGGCTTGGAGGAATTTTAGCCCATTCCTCCGTACAGAACAGCTTCAACTCTGGGATGTTGGTGGGTTTCCTCACATGAACTGCTAGCTTCAGGTCCTTCCACAACATTTTGATTGGATTAAGGTCAGAACTTTGACTTGGCCATTCCAAAACATTAACTTTATTCTTCTTTAACCATTCTTTGGTAGAACGACTTGTGTGCTTAGCGCCATTGTCTTGCTGCATGACCCACCTTCTCTTGAGATTCAGTTCATGGACAGATGTCCTGACATTTTCCTTTAGAATTCGCTGGTATAATTCAGAATTCATTGTTCCACCAATGATGGCAAGCTGTCCTGGCCCAGATGCAGCAAAACAGGCCCAAACCATGATACTACCACCACCATGTTTCACAGATGGGATGAGGTTCTTATGCTGGAATGCAGTGTTTTCCTTTCTCCAAACATAACGATTCTCATTTAAACCAAAAGTTCTATTTTGGTCTCATCCGTCCACAAAACATTTTTCCAATAGCCTTCTGGCTTGTCCACATGATCTTTAGCAAACTGCAGACAAGCAGCAATGTTCTTTTTGGAGAGCAGTGGTTTTCTCCTTGCAACCCTGCCATGCACACCATTGTTGTTCAGTGTTCTCCTGATGGTGGACTCATGAACATTAACATTAGCCAATGTGAGAGAGGCCTTCAGTTGCTTAGAAGTTACCCTGGGGTCCTTTGTGACCTCGCCGACTATTACACGCTTTGCTCTTGGAGTGATCTTTGTTGGTTGACCACTCCTGGGGAGGGTAACAATGGTCGTGAATTTCCTCCATTTGTTCACAATCTGTCTGACTGTGGATTGGTGGAGTCCAAACTCTTTAGAGATGGTTTTGTAACCTTTTCCAGCCTGATGAGCATCAACAACGCTTTTTCTGAGGTCCTCAGAAATCTCCTTTGTTCGTGCCATGATACACTTCCACAAACATGTGTTGTGAAGATCAGACTTTGATAGATCCCTGTTCTTTAAATAAAACAGGGTTCCCTCTCACACCTGATTGTCATCCCATTGATTGAAAACACCTGACTCTAATTTCACCTTCAAATTAACTGCTAATCCTAGAGGTTCACATACTTTTGCCACTCACAGATATGTAATATTGGATCATTTCCCTCAATAAATAAATGACCAAGTATAATATTTTTGTCTCATTTGTTTAACTGGGTTACCTGAATCTACTTTTAGGACTTGTGTGAAAATCTGATGATGTTTTAGGTCATATTTATGCAGAAATATAGAAAATTCTAAAGGGTTCACAAACTTTCAAGCACCACTGTAGCTGCTTAGGTGAATCAAGAGCGCTGGGAGCAGAGAAAACACTAAAACATGCCAGACAGTGGGTACTTCAGAACCAGGGTTGGGAACCTGTGACATATGCTAATATTTCCAGTATCTGTAGCTCCATTAGGTTTGTAGTTGCAGTGCAAAAAGGAAGATCAGATGTCAGACACCAATACATGTCTTAGCTGACTGGCTACATTTCGGATAAGTCTGTACCAGTGACAATTTGCCTGTCGCTATTATCACAGGATAAAAGTTGTAAACCTGATACAATTTCACATCAGTTCCCACCTGGACTCTTGACCTCTGAGGGATATCCAATAGTGCGGTGATTGACAGCCGTGACTCGGAATGCATATGAGCCAGAGGGATCCAAGTTGGTGATTTGGTAGCTTCGGGTGCTGGGGTCTATACCTCCTACCACTTTTTGCCAGAGTGGGAATGGAAGATTTTGGCGCTCTATGAAGAACCCAGTAAGATCATCATCTGACAGGATCAGCCATTCCACATTAACATCTGTCCGTTGACGACTGCTGTACATAATCTTATTGATGGTGACATTTGGAGGCATTGGGTACCCTGAATGGAAATTCAGTCATTAACACTTCAGTAGACATATAATATGTATTCAGTAAACACTTCCTATTCATCATTTTATTTGACTGGCATTTAATTTTGCATTGTTTTCACATTCACCTAGTTGTGATTCAGCTCATTCTGGCTTTTTAAAAAGTATTTATGGTTTGGAAAGCAGCTCTTAGTGGGTTTTTTTTTTTTTTTGTATATGTAAACCAAATATGCCTCGTAAATCAGTTCTGACTTGGGTTCTTGCATTATTTTTACTACTTGAATGAATCTTTTCTTTGAATTCTGGAGCTTTTTATTAATTAAAAATAAAAAAACACTTTATTAAATGTTCAACTTGGATTTTATACATTTTCTGAGAATTACTTCAGTTTAGCTTCTGGGAAGTACAGCAAAAGTGAATCTTCCAAAATCTTGGGATCATTAGAGACAAAACTGTGAGTATGTGTAATTTCCAAAGTGATTAAAAAAAGAAGCAAAAGCCTCTATGAAATGATAACCAGAATAAGAAACACATTAACATATCATTACCATATGAAAGAAACAACAGTTGCCCCAGAATGGTACCTTGAAGAATGCCAAGCCAGACCACTATTCAATTTATCACTTTTTTTTTCAACTTTGGGAGATACCATTCAATCAGTTTAACCAAAGACAGCTTTACCATAATATCAATTAAAGACAGAGGACAAGCGCCATAACAGCTAGCAGTTTACTGTCAAAATTCCACTACAGTCAAATTCAATAACAAAATCCACAACAAAATAATTACTAAGTTCAAAGCTCTGACTCATCATTATTTGTTGTAAGCTTGTGTTGGTTGGTCTGCCTTGTCCACATGTAGACTTAAACGTTGGCATGTTCTCGTTTATAAGTGTATTTTAGGTCTGCTTCCATCGTACCTTCAAATGTACCTTTGTCAATAAAGTATGGGCAGTTACAGTCTTCGTTTGCAGTACCTGTTCTTACTTTCTGTTCCAAAAGTCTGTACTGAACTGGGGAAAAGGCATTTAAGTTTTTGCACCTTATACTTGGAACCAATTACAAACTGACCTGAAACTTAAGAAGGTGGTCTCGTTACATGTATTTAAAACAATTTTAAATTATTTGCAGACAGAAACATCTAGCTGTAAATATTTTGCCTGACTTTCTGGTATATTGATTTTTCATGAACTTTTGTTTACTTTTAAAGTACCTCTTCATTGGGTAACTTATTTTGTAAATGATTTAATGTTTGTGTATATGGATGTACAGTATGTTTTGGCTCTATGCTTTGTTAGCTGTGCTGCTGCTTGTCTTTGCCAAGACGCTCTTGTAAAAGAGATTTTTAATCTCAATGAGTCTTTCCTGGTTAAATAAATAAAAATAAATACCACAAGACATCTGTGTCTAACTTGTAATACACTCACTAAGCACCACCAGTAAGATGGGAATCTCTGCTCCTCCGACAGCATTGGTAGCAGAACACCAGTACTGTCCACCATCCACCATGCCATCTGTTTCCTGGACAGTCAGGTTGGACCAGGCAGCAGCTTGCTGAAGAACATACTTCTTGGGTGTGCCACTGTCACCCACTTTTTGTTTCATATTATTGTACCAAGTGATCTCTGTGACCGCAGGATAGTTTTTGCTCAGAATGCAGGTGAGCTGGACATCATTTCCTTCATATACTGAAACAACACTGCGTTGAGTCATCAAAACTGGTGCCTCTGGAAGAAACAATGCATAAAAAGAATGACTAGCTGATAGGATTCTGCTCCTTACTCCTTATAATACCTAAGTACCATAAACACAGCAACTAAATGTTGTCTCTGAATGAATAGTCCTTACCTAATTTTAACACGCATTGCTTGGTCTCTGTAAGCAGTGGATGTTTGGCATGGCAAACAAATGCTTTGCCACTATAAGTGGCACTGGAGCGCAAGACCAGGATGTTGGAGTTCTCCTCAGATGTGCCTTGCATGTCTCCTGAGCTAGAAGCCCACCACAGCAGAGCCAGAGGCAAACCACCCTCCCAGGAGCAGGACAGCATCAGGTACTCGTTATTACGAGTTGCATATGCAGAACACTTGGGTTCTTCATTCGGTAGCCCTGGGAAACAAGGGATATTTGGACAAAAGGTTAATACCGTATGTCATGGTTTGAGTTCAATACTCAATTAGGAAACTTATTAAGAACTTAATATTTATAAGCCTATTTTGTGGTTAGGCCAGTAAAACATAGCACTCACATGTCTTGGTGCTACAGCGCTGTGGGAAAGTAAGTGCCAAATGTGAGCCATAGCAGGTGAATATGGAGTTGTTTGCTGTCTCGGGCCCTGGCTGAATCCGAGTGATGTTAGAGACACCTTGTGAGTTATCTCCATTCACATATGGGCTCCAGTTGAGGGTAGCTGGAGGGTAACCCCCCTCCCAGGAACAGATGAGAGCTAAGTCATTGTAGTTATTAGTTGGGAAGATTGAACAAGATGGCACACCATCTGGTGGATCTGTAAAAAGAAAATCATTGCATCACACTGAAGGAAATTGATACAGACAAGCGAGGGCCTGTAAAACTAAGAGTTGGAGGGAGTATCTGTATTGTGCTAGCTAGATTGTATACATAGATGGGCAGCATGATTTACTGCATTTGAACTATTTTGGGTAATTTATTATTATTATTATTTTTTTTTTTTTAAGGCAGAGCATTTTTAGAAAATTTGTGGTATTTTTCCACAATTCCAATGTTGTAGTTCTTGAAGGGGTCTCACAACCACCCTTTTTTTTTTTAAAGGCACAAATAGAAAGAAATATTTAGTACAAAAATAATACTATTACATCTTAGACAGATTCTTATCACAACGATCTTAATATAAAACTCTGTAACCGTTTTATTGCAGTTTGATAGTCTTAGGCAAAGCACCATGGGCTATATTCAGAGTTGGCAACTTAAGTTCAAAAGTTATGTCAATATTTATGCAGGGAACGTTGCACTTATTCAGAAATGGGTTATGCACATGCATAAGTTAAGTGTCTGGATACACCATTCAGAATATGCAAACCACATGGGTATAGTTCATGCCTCTGAGGTTGTCAGATTTTTTTTTTTTAAGTAGAAGAGTCTGAGACTGGATTTTGCACAAGAAAAATGTGTGTGTGTGCATTTGGGGCAGTCTAAGATCAGAGTCGCATGTAACTGAGACATACCCCCACTTTATGCAATTTTCATGCAACTGTTTGAATAGCACTTAAGTCTGCAGTTATGTCTGAGGTCTGAACAGTGATGTGTGCAATTTTGGTATAGACTCTCTATACATGTACTGTATAACTGACCTCTGAATACAGCCCTATGAATTTGTTGTCAATGCAGATCTGAGGTTATGACAAGAATGCCATCTGTTGCTTGCCATTATAGAGGGAGAAGAAGAACATAGCTCTATACCTTCAATTTCACAGCTGCCAGAAAGTTGTCTTTACCTCATCCAGATGCTTGTTGTAGCCAGAGGACAATATTTTCTTGCACATCCCCAGTCAGTGGACATCTAACAACGTGTGTATGTGTATGCATGGGTTTAGGGGAATGTATAATAGGAAGCAAAGATATGAATGATAGACAAGTAAAGTTCAGATAAGTCCACACTGGAGGTTGACCAGAAAAGGTTGCATAGGCACAGGAAATGGCCATATGATCCAAATAGAGTCATGACAATAGAAGACTCACAGTAGACGGTGAGAGTGATGGTTTTCTTGGAGCGGGTGTTCAGGTAAGTGTTCTGAGCCAGACAGGCATAGTAGCCCGTGTGCATTCTCAGGATCTTGGTGATGGTGAGCTGTGGTCCAGTGTAGACCTGGGAGTTGTTGTAGAACCAGACATACTGACTGGGAGGGTTGGATGAGGCTTGACATAGGAGGGAAACAGTTTCTTTCTCCAGAGCTGAATAACCTCGATCGGTTACTGAATAAGGCGTTACTTCAATGTGAGGCAGATCTGGTCCAACTAAAGAAATGGAACATTTGCATAAAGAACTGCTAAATGTCACTGAAATTGTATGAAGTGGGTTTATAAAAGAAGCCAGAGATTGTCCAAGGTCTCACTCACATATGACATCTAACCAGATACGCTCACCACTCTGCTGATTGACCTCGTTCCTGGCAAAGCACCTGAACCAGCCTGTGTGGTTGCGGCTTACTGACGTGATGTTGATCAGATTGCTGTCACTTTCAGCCAGTCTGCTGACCTGCCCACTGTGGTTCTCCTGTTCCCAGACATAGTGAATTGGGCTTGTGCCATTCTCCAGACCACAGCGCATCCACACTGATGCGCCCTCTACTGGCGATGAGTCACTCAACTGGATGTAGGGTTTGGACACAGGCACTATTGGAAACATGTTAGTATTACTATGGTTGATACTCTTTTTAATCAGCAAACATGGCATCAGTAAATAGACACTGTACATGTGCTAGCTATGTACAGGGCCACTCAAAAGTTTGGACACATCTACTCATTCATAAGTTTTTCTATATTTTGACTATTTTCTACTGTACATTGTAGAACAATACTGAAGACATCAAAATTATGGAATAACACATGGAATATATATGAAATTGGGCGGCACGGTGGTGTAGTGGTTAGCGCTGTCGCCTCACAGCAAGAAGGTCCGGGTTCGAGCCCCGTGGCCGGCGAGGGCCTTTCTGTGCGGAGTTTGCATGTTCTCCCCGTGCCCGCGTGGGTTTCCTCCGGGTGCTCCGGTTTCCCCCACAGTCCAAATACATGTAGGTTAGGTTAACTGGTGACTCTAAATTGACCGTAGGTGTGAATGTGAGTGTGAATGGTTGTCTGTGTCTATGTGTCAGCCCTGTGATGACCTGGTGACTTGTCCAGGGTGTACCCCGCCTTTCGCCCGTAGTCAGCTGGGATAGGCTCCAGCTTGCCTGCGACCCTGTAGAACAGGATAAAGCGGCTACAGATAATGAGATGAGATGAATTAGAAGGTGTGTCCAAACTTTTGACTGGTACTGTATTTACAAGTATAGACAGCTGGATTGGCCTTAACCATCTTTTTCTTTAGTCATCGAAGTAATCTTGCTGATATCATGTTTCTAGAGAGATTTAGAGAGGTGTAGAACCCTCCAGACCGTTTTGCTTTTTAAAACATTTAACTGGAAAATTCTGATATCCTGAGATCACTTTTTGGGGGCTCATAAAGCTGTCATAAGAATCTTACTATTTGTGGTTTTATAATTGATATAGCCTAAATCAGCCAACAAAGCTTTACAACAAAGTAAACATATGTGGCTACAGATGTCACGTCATTGTTGATTTTGTATTTACTGCTCGGCTGCTTATATGTGGACAAAATATGCCAAATTACTGCCTATATTCTAAGTATATTTTGTTAAATGGTCATTAAAAAAATTATAATTATAATAGTTTGGATAATTCTGAAACCTGAAATGGTCATGGGCGGCACGGTGGTGTAGTGGTTAGCGCTGTCGCCTCACAGCAAGAAGGTCCTGGGTTCGAGCCCCGGGGCCGGCGAGGGCCTTTCTGTGCGGAGTTTGCATGTTCTCCCCGTGTCCGCGTGGGTTTCCTCCGGGTGCTCCGGTTTCCCCCACAGTCCAAAGACATGCAGGTTAGGTTAACTGGTTACTCTAAAATTGACCGTAGGTGTGAATGTGAGTGTGAATGGTTGTCTGTGTCTATGTGTCAGCCCTGTGATGACCTGGCGACTTGTCCAGGGTGTACCCCGCCTTTCGCCCGTAGTCAGCTGTGATAGGCTCCAGCTTGCCTGCGACCCTGTAGAAGGATAAAGCGGCTAGAGATAATGAGATGAGATGAAATGGTCACATGTTTCCTTCAAAGTATTTTAGCAACGTGTACATAATGTGTAATCCGTCTCGATCGGGATCACCATCTTGTATGTAGTGAGGCAGCTTCCATGCCTCTATAACCCCTAGAGCTATGTCGGCTGGAGTCTAGTGTCTAGTACTTCTGATAGGGCCACCCATGCTGAACAGGTCAAAGGGTGGCCCTACTTGGGCGGCCCTACTTGGGCGGTAGCGGCCAACCAGGAAAGGTGGAGATGCTGTGTGGAGGCCCTGTGTGCCACGAGGCATGAGGAGGGTAGGTAAGGTAACATAATGTGTAATTGATAATAATAATAATAATAAATATGATAATAGTGGGGCTAAAATGACCACTATATTAAAATGCCCAACTATTACATTGTTTAAAGGCTTTATGATCAGAGTCTGTTTTTTTCTGAATTATCTCATCTCATCTCATTATCTCTAGCCGCTTTATCCTGTTCTACAGGGTCGCAGGCAAGCTGGAGCCTATCTCAGCTGACTACGGGCGAAAGGCGGGGTACACCCTGGACAAGTCGCCAGGTAGTTCATTAAAAAAAACAATCAAAACCCAAGTTAATATTGAAGTAGCCTTTCTATGGTAAAAAAAGATTAAACACAGTTGTCTTGAGACAGCATATCAACTATAGTAGCAAGCAAGCTATGCTGATTCTCACATGTATAATATTGTTCAATATTTGGTATTACTGCTGATGATTCAGCAGAGAGAAAAAGCTATAGTGAATAGGCTAGATTTACTAGGCCTTGTGAAATATATCTGTTCACACTTGCTGAGCTCTCATATACATTAGCTGCCTGTATTGATCTCTGATATTAACCCCACCCTGGACACATAATAGCTTACTAACAGTAATGCCTGGCTCACAGTCGTGAGAAAAGATCTCATAGCTGCCCATGATAAAAGTACTGACCTGAACCTGTCTTGTTAGAAATGACAATTAAGAGAAGTTAACCATGGCTTGATTAGCATTTGTACACATTAGCATATCAAATTTGTTTTAAATCAACATGGTTTGACTGAAAAGCTGGGAAGAAATAATAGCTAAAGTAGACATGCATTGTCTAAGTAACTGCAAAATTGTTTCCGTAATAATTGGAAATAATTATTTAGGAAAATAGTTTAACGTTTTGGCGGCACGGTGGTGTAGTGGTTAGCGCTGTCGCCTCACAGCAAGAAGGTCCTGGGTTCGAGCCCCGTGGCCGGCGAGGGCCTTTCTGTGCGGAGTTTGCATGTTGTCCGCGTGGGTTTCCTCCGGGTGCTCCGGTTTCCCCCACAGTCCAAAGACATGCAGGTTAGGTTAACTGGTGACTCTAAATTGACCGTAGGTGTGAATGTGAGTGTGAATGGTTGTCTGTGTCTATGTGTCAGCCCTGTGATGACCTCGCGACTTGTCCAGGGTGTACCCCGCCTTTCGCCCGTAGTCAGCTGGGATAGGCTCCAGCTTGCCTGCGACCCTGTAGAACAGGATAAAGCGGCTAGAGATAACGAGACGAACGAGTTTAACGTTTTTTCCAGTATATCATCTGACTTTGTGAAACAACCAACTAGGGTTTACCTATGGTATCTTGAATTGGCCAATTATTACAGTGTTTGAAGTACAGTGCGAGTTTTTGTTAATGTTTGCTAATTTTGTTAATTTTTATCTTTTAAATTTAAAACTTTTTTCATTTTTAGTTTTAACATTTTTGTTCATTTATAACTGTTTATACAATCACTATTTGCAGTAAAATTCTGGCTACAATGATATTTCTGGACACGATATATATTCTGAACACTACTTAAGAATTAGCAGTTTATGGGTTCTTCAAGAGGTGGCACAGTGGTGTAGTGGTTAGCACTGTTGCCTCACAGCAAGAAGGTTTGAGCCCAGTGGCCAATGAGGACCTTTCTGTGTGGAGTTGTCCTCCCCGTGTCTGCGTGGGTTTCCTCTGGGTGCTCCGGTTTCTCCCAAAGACATGCAGGTTAGGATAATTGGTGGCTCTAAATTAACTGAGTGTGAATGGTTGTTTGTCTTAATGTGTCAGCCCTGGGATGACCTGGTGACTTGTCCAGGATGTACCCTGCTTCTTGCCCATAGTCAGCTGGGATAGGCTCCTATGACCCTGTACAGGATAAGTGGCTACAGATAATGGATGGATAGGTTCTTCAAGACAAAATGCAACTCTTGAAATTGTGACATGGACCTTATTCTCAGTACTGAGTTAAATTATAGATAGATAGATAGATTGATTGATTGATTGATTGATTGATTGACTGACGTTATTGATTCCAAGCTTGGAAATTGTTACACTTGATACACTTGATATTACTATAAATGACCCTTACTGGTCTAAATTAACCACATGAGCCATGAATGGCCTGCTATCTGGATATGGTTAAACCTTTAAATTTTTTTATACTGCTTACTACTGAATCAAAATACTATCCTACCTTAGATTCTTTCTGTTTTTCCATAATGTTGAACATGTTGAACATGGCAGTGGCTGTTTGTTATCTGTAATGAAACCTGTAACTTTATGAAATTGTTGCTTAAATACTATTGAAACTATCTGAGTTTTTGGTCCAAACCTGAATGAGTTTTAAAATGATTAATTTATACACATAAGGTCATGTCTTAAAAATGGCCACCCTAAATTCTAAATAATATTTTTTCTTTATTTCAGTTACAAAGGTTTCAAATCAGGTGATGGATCTATTTAGATGAAACGCGATTCGTTCACGTTTTTTTCTCTCTCAGTAAAACCTGAAACCTTGCGCTGATCAGTATTTAGAGGACAACCTTGAATCTGACGCATTAAGAGATTGATTTTCTCATGTAAGAAATACTCTGGAGTTCATCCTGTATTAGGTCTCGCCCTGAACACTCTTTACTAACCTAAAACACGCAGATACACATAGTAATAGTAAAGCTTGACTCCTTCAGTAGTGTCATACACAGCCTGGCAGGTGTATAAGCCCTCTGCTGCTAGAGGAAGCTTCGCTACGGATAGAGAGGCGCTGTTACTAATGACATTCAGGTCACCCAGATCTTTGGCCAGTTGCTGGAGTTTTGGACCCTTCCCAAAGTTATACACTACAGCTTGAATTGTCTCGGTGCCTGGTTTGGTAAAACTCCAGATGTAGATATCAGGGAAACTAGGGCCACATTCCAGGATCACTCCTTTATCCACCACTCCTTTGATCCTGGTTTCACTGTAGATGACTTGCCCTGGGTCCATGATCTCCAGACCTGAAAGCATAATGCTTTGCATTACTATGCTTACCAGAATATCTATGCATTTTACCATACAGTAGCTGCAAAAAAAAATAGTCAAATGTTGCATACATGGTTAACAATAAACGAGGATGTTCACAGGATATACCACAATACTGCTGAATTCTCAAATATATACAGTACCAGTCAAAAATTTGAACACACCTACTCCTTCATACATAGGTTTTTATGTATTTTGACTAAAAAAAACCCCTAAAGAAAGTAAAGAAAAACTATTGAATTAGAATAGAAGGTGTGTCTAAACTTTTGACCAGTACTGTACATTTATAACTATTAGGGCTGTCAAAGTTAACGTGATAATAACGCGTTAACGCGATCTCAATTTATCGCGATTTAAAAAAATAGTGCCGTTAACGCAAATTCTAATTTGGCCCTGCGAGTCACCCGTAGTTCCTGTTGAGGCTTGTTGCGTGCTGCTTCAATGTGAGTAAATCATACGTCTGTGTAGAATCATACGTCATCCTCGCTGCCATATTGGATGTGGCAAAGTGGAGATTCTTCGCCCGTCTCTGGTATAGAGGATGTGCAGTCATGTGACCCGCACGTGTGTACTCCGCCCACTCCGGCATATTGGACGGCTTCAGGATAGTTTACCTTGCGCGAGCGTAATGGATCCAGGGAGTAATCCCCAAGAAAATTCGGAAAATACCCCATCTACATCGCACGATAACTTGTCTAAGTTTGTTCAGCATCTTGAAGGTGATGTGAGGCAGCATTACGTGCAAAAGTGTTCCAGGTTGGGGATTGCAGATCTGTACAACTTGCCGCAATCCTTGTTCAGGGAAATTCAGAGCTGCGGTGCCGGCGATTTGCCCGATCTGGCCTACCACGACATTTACAATTTTCTCGTTAATCGTGTTACACTGGCAAAGCCCTCAAAGCTTACAAGAGCCTGGAAGCTTATAAATATTTTGTTGCGGGATGGGTATCCCAACTATACCTCTGGAAGGTACGGAAGAAGAATGTCTACTTGATAACCTCATGGGTAAGTGGCATTAATTAAGACGTTTATCATAAAGAGACTATGCAGGACGTTTTATCTTAAGAATGTTCGAAATTTAAACTCGGTTCCAGATAATGACAGGGTTGTAAATATGTATGTTTTGTCTGAAAAACAGTAGAGTAGAGTGGGGTAATACGCCCCCGTGGGGTAAAAGGCCCCCGGCCTGTTTTACCCAAAATAACCACCAGATGGCGCAAAGTTACATTTCTATTGTTGCTATGGACTGGCTTGACAACGGGGATATACAAATATCCACTGTGGATCGCATATCAGCAACGCAGCGGAGAGAAATCAAATTTCATGGTAAGTGATATAATTTTCAGATATCAGTAAAACTGTATTTAGATAGCTGCTATTTCGTCAGATATCACAGCTGTGTATTTGGTATGAGTAGACAAGTCAGTACGTTAAAAAAAATACATTAGGTATAAAAAGTTGAATCACATTTTGAAAGTAAGACCCTTTTTTGTAAAAGTGTAGTCTGTGGGGTAAAACGCTCCCTTAATGGCGGGGTAAATGGCCCCCAGGGGGCATCATTTCCTTTTATCATAATTAGAGTAGAGTGGGGGAAAAAGCCCCCCTTAAGGAAAATTCAGTTTTTCTCCAAGTTGAAATGAACCATGTGTTTAGTTTTAATCATAGTTTTTGACAACAGTGACATGAACAATAATGCCACCTAAAGTTTGCCTAAAAATACTTAAATTTTTTTTTTAACAAAAACAAACATTGTGCCAAGGGGGCCTTTTACCCCCCCCCCCCCCCCCCCCCCCCCCCCCCCCCCCCCCAGTGGGGTAAAAGGCCCCCTGAAGTGGGGCAATAGGCCCCCTCACTCAAAAAAACAAGAAAATATCCCTGAATTAATGAATAGCTTGTTTTTTGTTAATTCATGTTCAATCCACACAAAATTATATTGAAATTAAAATGCGAAATCTAATAAAATAATGCATCTATTCATTAATTCAGGGATATTTTCTTGTTTCTTTCACATTATAGGCTTAAGTAAACACTTTTGCTATCCAAACAGCTTTTTTTGAGTGAGGGGGCCTATTGCCCCACCTCAGGGGGCCTTTTACCCCACTGGGGGGGTGGGGGGTGGGTAAAAGGCCCCCTTGGCACAATGTTTGTTTTTGTTAAAAAAAAAAAATGAAGTATTAACTTTAGGCAAACTTTAGGTGGCATTATTGTTCATGTCACTGTTGTCAAAAACTATGATTAAAACAACACATGGTTCATTTCAACTTGGAGAAAAACTGAATTTTCCTTAAGGGGGGCTTTTCCCCCCACTCTACTCTAAATCTGCGCAGCTTCCGCGAAAACGTGGGCAACTTTCTGATTTACTGTTTTCTTCTCATACTTCCTATTTTTCATGGACTGTAACGGCATTTGCTTATTTAGTAATTTTAATATAGAATTTACTCTGATGAAATTATTCAGACACTCCAACGCCCCCCCTAAAAAAAAAAAATCAGGTCTGCGCAGTGATTCAGCCGTGGAAAAGGCGCATCCGCCGTTTGCATCCCCGTTTAAACTCATAGGTTAACCGACTTTAACCGGCTAATGAGGCTCGGTGGTCGGTCAAGATTTTTTTTTAGTTTTCGCCATCCCTACTATGGATTGGCCTTTCAAAGGCATATATGAGCCAAAAAGATAAAACATTGTCATAGACTAGGCCAGGGTAGTAGGGCTAGGCATAGCCATTTTAAACGTTAGAGACTGTCTAGTTTCTAAGTATGCAGCTATCATTCAATCCAAAAATCAACTTAACAGATGTACTAGGAGTACTGAATTAGAAGATTACACCAATCTGATATGAAGTGTTCACTACAAATTTGGCTGGTAGAACTGGGGTATCAGTTTTCCCTTCGCACAGAGGACACCCATTTTGCGCGTCTCTCCTCAGGAATCTATAAAATGACAGGCCCTCCTTTTGGCCCTGTCTATTAGTACAACCAAATGCTGAACAAGATATAACCATTCTCGAAAGATCTACTCCCACACACTTGATAATTAGAATGGGTTCGTCTAAGTTCTCTGCGCGACCTTGCCGTCCAAAATGACGGATAACGAATATCACGTGACCTCGTGACGTCACGTGCACGCTCTCTATAGCGTCTAGACAGTAGCCGAGAATAAAGATGCCTCATTCATGTGCTGCATTTAACTGTACCAACAGGTTTACCGTCCAAACGAGATCACATGGGATTACCTTTCACAGGTGAGACTGGAAAAATGCTTTTCAATACTGTTCCTTCAGTCTTCAGTTTCCCAGCTCATCTCCACCGGGGAGGTGTATAGTTATAAGCAGTGAGAATTAGATAATACAGTGCCACACTATGATGAATGTTTTTAACCTTTCTGAATGTGAAGGAATCATCTCATCTCATTATCTCTAGCCGCTTTATCCTGTTCTACAGGGTCGCAGGCAAGCTGGAGCCTATCCCAGCTGACTACGGGCGAAAGGCGGGGTACACCCTGGACAAGTCGCCAGGTCATCACAGGGCTGACACATAGACACAGACAACCATTCACACTCACACCTACGGTCAATTTAGAGTCACCAGTTAACCTAACCTGCATGTCTTTGGACTGTGGGGGAAACCGGAGCACCCGGAGGAAACCCATGCGGACACGGGGAGAACATGCAAACTCCACACAGAAAGGCCCTCGCCGGCCACGGGGCTCGAACCCGGACCTTCTTGCTGTGAGGCGACAGCGCTAACTACTACACCACCGTGCCGCCCGTGAAGGAATCAGTGATGTATTTTGTTTTGGTATGACGTTAGAACCTGGCCGAACTCAGTTTGGTGGTCATTCAGATCACTTTATTCAACGAGAGTAGGTCTGTGTGGTGACTCAATAAATAAAACAGTAAATTTTTATTTTCATTCACTGTTTCCAGTTTTTCCACTATTTCCATCATTTATCATATTCAGTCTTGTAGGTTGGTTATTGTGGCCTCAGGTTTTGGTAGCTTGCTACGGTATGCTGACTGATTAGCTTACCTGAGCTATCTATCGCGTATCTGTCGCTAGTTTGCAGTGTACAGGGTATTTCGCACACTATTTATAACCATCACATTAAAAGTTATATGTGTTGTTTTGATGCCTGTTTGTTTCCCAAATATATATGTGTGTGTGTTAATGGGTGAATAAAAGGCATCGAGTTAAATATTATTGTAGAAAGGGGCTTTATGAAGTTCAGTCCATTTACTTGCATTGGTTTATGGGGAAGATTTGCCACATCCAATATGGCGGACACTCTGACGTATCCCAGCAACGGGCCACCAGCTCAATGCGGCGTCTATGTTTATATGTCTATGGTGAGTGATGGAGAAAGGTCTGTTAAACGGGAAGTTTCATTTCAAAAGTTTCATTTCAAAAGAAGAGTGTGATTGAGTTGGTTTTGGTATGCACTTTGCAGTTCTAAAATACTTTTGTAAAGTGAGATTTCAGTACGCTGTAGCACTGTGATATCACACTAAATGTCTTTATTGAAGTCCAACTGCAATTTATTTTTGTTTGCACAGCACTGTGAAGTCCTATAGGCTGTGACTGAATACAACTCCAGCACAATTGAAGTTTTATTTCATTATTTTCTTTTGTCACACGTCTGAACTGAGACACAGTAGTATGTGACTACATGTTTTATATTTGAGACTACAGCTCCCTAATCCATCACACAAAACACAAAATTGGATTTTATGTTCAGTACTGCCTAGTATGTGAGTGAATAAACTCCCTTTCCATTTTCTCTTGTCCCAGCAGTCTAACAAGTACTTTTAGCATAAAATGTGTTCACCATTTTAATTGTAACATTTCACTTTAAAAGCCTTATTCATTTACATAGATTAAAAAAAAAGTGATTAATCGCGATTAACTATATGAAATCCTGAGATTAATCGCGATTTAAATTTTTTAATCGTTTGACAGCCCTAATAACTATATATAACTTTATTTGTATAGCACTTTTCAAGCCTGGCGGCATAAAGTGCTATACATAATGATGAAATAAAATATCAACAAAGGTATTACAGAAAAAAAAAGTTTGAATAAAAGGAAAATATAAAAATTAATTGTAAGATATAAAACATTGAGAATTATTAAGATTATTAATTCTTATTAAGAATTATTAAGAATATAAGAATATACTACTTTAAAAAATAATAAAACATTAAAAAGTAAAACAAGAAACCCCTGCATATTACAGTGGCATTACAGATTTAAAAACAAGAAACAACAACATTCAAATACAGGTTATAGAATTTTAGTGTTGTATTTTTTTATTTTTATTACATTTTTTTGTTTGTTTTTTAGTATTTCATAATTATGCCAGTTGAATGATTTATGTATGCACTGTAATTTATATTGTTGTAAAGCATCTTGAGCTGTGGATAAGTGTGCTACATAAATAAAGTTATTATTATTATTATTATTATTAAAGGAAAGATAAAAAACTATAAGATATAAAGATGAGATAAAAAGTAAGAGTATGAATAAATAAATATAATTTTCAAGACATCAAGAAAGAAAGTAAGAAAAAAAATGCATCTACAATTGCTGAAGGATTTTTTTTTAAAAATGAGACATAAAAATGGCTATAGAGTCGGTTGACCTAATGCTTGGAGGTAACTGTTCCAAAGTCTAGGAGCCATCACATCTGAGTGGTCAGAAGGTGTTGATTACTTTTCTGTAACAGCAGCTTGGACAATAGTGCAGCTGCAAATTTCAGGCTCATACGTATTAATGTGCTTGTTTGAATAAATGATCATTTCTATCGTAACAATTTACTCTCTAAGGGCCTTGTATGGCAGATGCTTATAAAAGGATTAATAAATGTGTGTATTTGTTGATATGGTGATATTTTCCCTAAGAAGACATTTACAATTATTAAAAAAAATTGGAAGGAGTTTATAGTCAGAGATACAACTAACTTTACATTTTCTCAGAGGGAAGAGTTGCAGATTGTAGTTTCTCTGTAACATGACAAGCTACATGTTTTTGTTTTGTTAAACTCAAGACAGAAAAAAGAGCGGCTAGTGAGGAAACGACTGGTATAACGTTAGTGCTATAATGTTCGCACTTGATGTGCTGATGTTCCACAACATTAAATGTAACTATAAATTAATATAACATACAGTATGTTGTTTCTTAGTAAAATAAAAGTGTTGGTAATCTGCTATGGTACGATATGGTACCTCGAGATGTGCTCTTATTGGGCAATAAACTTTGGGGTGATAATAGCAACTTTCAATGATGCTAAAATAAAATTCTGTCTTAGCAGTCTTTATGAATTTTAAGATCTCCCTGGTGCATTTTTATTATATCCATTGTGACAAGTAAATAAAAATGCAGCAGTTGCAAATGCTGGAAGTTTATGCCAAGCTGCATTTAACCTTAATGCATGACCTCTTACCATGCAGAAGGGCAGGAAGCAGGAATACAGTTAGGGAGAAATCAGCCAGCCATAACAGTCTGTGTACCATGATGCCATGACGCTCAGGTGACCAATGCTGTATCCTTTAGGAAGAAAAGGTCCATGAGAAATAAATAAAAAAAAAGATGATGAAGAGGAAAGAAATTCTGTTGAAAATATTCTGAAAACAAACAGTATCCTGTCCAAACAATGAGTTTAGCTGTTGTCCTCAGGAGGTGAGAAGCTGAGTAAGAGCTGATCGAGTCTCTCTAAACTGATTTGGCTTGAATTATTCATCGACACATACCCCACACAGACACACTCTCCACCCCACTCCAGCAAACCCCCCCTTCCATTTGCAGGAATGCAGTGGAGTAGAGAGGAGAGACTGGGTTTTAGATGACGCTGTGATACCTGTGTCTCATTCATTATTGAACACCACACCAGGATCTGTAGTCTTTGTACCTTTCCATTGCTTCACACACAGCAGACAGGAAACTCACCTACACCTACAACACACTCTGTCCAAACACAATAATTTTACATTCCTACAAAATGACCCCATGACCTTTTCTACCACACACTCACAAAGGATTACATTATATATATATAAGGTGGCTGAGAACAACAGGGCCAAGGTTCTGTGGGACTTCAGCTTCCAGACTGACAAACAGATCCTGGCTAACCAACCGGACATAGTGGTGGTGGACAAAGAGCAGAAGAGGGTGGTGGTGATAGATGTGGCGATCCCAGCTGACGCCAATGTCAGGAAGAAGGAACATGAGAAACTTGAGAAGTATCAAGGGTTGAAAGAGCAGCTGGAATGGATGTGGAAGGTCAAGGGTTGCGTGGTCCCCGTGGTAGTGGGGGCACTTGGGGCAGTAACCCCCAAACTGGGAGAGTGGCTCCAGCAAATCCTAGGAACAACATCTGAAGCCTCAGTCCAGAAGAGCGCAGTCCTAGGAACATCGAAGATACTGCGCAGAACCCTCAAACTCCCAGGCCTCTGGTAGAGGACCTGAGCTTGAGGATGACATGGATACCACCCCCCCGCCGGGGGTGAGAAGGAGATTTTTTTTAATATATATATATATATATATATATAAGATCTACTACTATTACACCGAAGCAGCATTTGCAAGAATGTTTTCAATGAATTATCATCTCATATTAATCTTATCAAGTGTTATAAATAAAGACATGCCTTAGCTAGGTCCATTCTTCCTACACTTCTAGATTAAAGTCGTGCAATCATTGCACACTCGTGCCCTGAGATGATAGTAATTTAATCACAGATGCTGATTGAGAGCGAGCGTCTACAAACACATCCGTCTCTCTGTTTGAGGTCACTACTGTGGTAATGTCTAATACCGAGTCATATTTCAATCAACAGCAATACTGTGTTCAGCCAGAGAAGGGAAACTAAGAGCTCTCTACATTCATTCATGAGGTTATCATGTTACGTATCCATGTAATGTGAACAAACACACTGATCTGCGCTTTCTCAAACACAAATACACACAATTAACCTGAAGACTATGATTACTGTTATATGCAAGCTGCAAGTTTTTTTTTAATTTAAAAAAGATATTTAGTTTAAGAAATGGAATCGAGTTAAATACTCTACATTTACAAAATATAAGTGACTATTTTATTGTGATAAAAAATCTAGATGTAACTGGAAAGGGTCAAGCTGGATCACTTGAATTAGGCACTTATAGCACACACCATACATACACTGATCAGCCATCACTTTATGACCACTGACAGGTGAAGTGAATAACATTGATTATCTCATTACAGTGGCCCCTGTCAAGGGGTGGGGTATATTAGGCAGCAAGAGAACAGACAGTTCTTGAAGTTGATGTGTTGGAAGCAGGAAAAATGGGCAAGTGTAAGGATCTGAGTGGTTTTAACAAGGGCCAAATTGTGATGGCTAGATGACTGGGTCTGAGCATCTCCAAAATGGCACATCTTGTGGGGTGTTCCCGGTATGCAGTGGTTAGTACTGACTAAAAGTGGTCCAAGGAAGGACAACCAGTGAACCGGTGACAGGGTCATGGGTGTCGAAGGCTCATTGATTTGCATGGGTCACGAAGGCTAGCCCATATGGTCCAATCTTACAGAAGAGCTACTGTAGTACAAACTACTGAAAAAGTTAATGATGACACCTTTTTGTTTTAGTCACCATTAACTTTTTCAGCAGTTCAGCAAACAAGTGTAGCTTTAATAAAGCACTCATTTAGAGTCCCGTTATAACCTGAGAGTGGACGATGAAGATTTTTAAATACAAAGATTGAGGAATTTGATGGATTTTTTCTTATTTAATTGCCAATAGTTTTTAAACTGTAATAAAATCCATCCATCCATTCATCCATCTTCTACCACTTATCCGGGTCGCGGGGTAGCAGCCTAAGCAGAGCAGCCCAGACTTCCCTCTCCCCGGCCACCTCCACCAGCTCTTCTGGGGGAATACCGAGGCATTCCCAGGCCAGCCGAGAGATGTAATCTCTCCAGCGTGTCCTGGGTCTGCCCCGGGGTCTCCTCCCAGTGGGGCATGCCCAGAAAACCTCCCTTGGGAGGCGTCCAGGGGGCATCCTAACAAGGTGCCCGAACCACCTCAACTGACTCCTTTTGATGTGGAGGAGCAACGGTTCTACTCTGAGTCTCTCCCGAATGACCAAGCTTCTCACCCTGTCTCTAAGGGAGAGCCCAGCCACCCTGCAGAGAAAACTAATTTCTACCGCTTGTATCCACGATCTCATTCTTTTGGTCACTACCCACAGCTCGTGAGCATAGGTAAGGGTGGGAACGTAGATGTACCAATAAATTGAGAGCTTTGCCTTTTGGCTCAGCTCTCGCTTTACCACAACAGACCAGTTTAGCATCCCCTAAATTCCCCTCCTTGAATCGCCACCTTAACGTGGTGGAGGGGTTTGAGTGCCTCAGGGATTCTAGGAGCTATGTTGTCGGGGCAATTGCCCCTGGTAGGGTCTCCCAAGGCAAACAGGTCCTAGATGAGAGGTCAGACAAAGAGCGGTTCAAATGGACCTTTATGAAAGGAAAAGCAGGTATCTGAGTACCCTCGCCAGGACCAGGAATACCGGGGCCCCACCCTGGAGCCAGGCCTGGGGGAGGGGCTTGTCAGCGAATGCCTGGTGGCCGGGCCTATGTCCGTGGGGCCCAGCTGGGGCCAGCCCGAATGAGCAACACTGAACCGCTTTTCTGTGGACCCACCACCCGCAGGAGGTGCCGTAAGGGTCCGGTGCACTGTGGATCGGGTGGCAGCCAAAGGCAGAGGCCCTGGTGTACTAATCCCCGGCTGACAAAGCTGTAATAAAATGAAAAAAAAAAAAATCTTTGAAAACTTTTATCCCAAACAGGCCTCCATATGATAATATCCTGAAATAATATCTTGCTTTTTAAGCTAATATCCACCCTTTAAGTTTTCATCTGTATGTGATCTTCAATGGTGCAAAAGATTTATTTCATGATTAAATTGAGTTGACATTTTTGTTTTAAATGTCTTTCATCAACAACTTTGTCTACTTTTAGTTTCCTACACTGGAAAAAGTACATTGTTAATATGACAAAAACAAAGCTGTGATTTGTAATTATTTTCATAATATGCTTTCAGTGTATCGGTGGGATTTAACCCTTGCTTCATCTCTATGTAAAGACAGAGATGCAGCAGTGCTTTAATGCTTCTATCTGTTCTGTTCTCCCACTTAATCTGTACGTCTGCTCAAACAGATCAGGTACCAAACCTTCAAAATTAAAGCTAATACCACAGTCAACGCCATCATGCTCATAGACTGCTAACTAGCCTAGCTGAGTCTCTGCCATAAATCAGTGCAATGGCTTCATATACAGTAATTGCATTGCGTTCTGAGATTAGAGTCCAGCGTTTGCTGATTCCGAAGTGTTAATAAGACGTTGAACATTGTTGAAAAATCACATGCTCTGTTGTTTCTAGGAGCGACGGTTATCCCTTATGTTTGAGCTCAATTATTTTTTTTCTCTCCTATTAAACATCATTATAACTGTGCTAACAGTGTCCCCCCTGTGACAGCAACATGGCACACAACTGCGAACTAACTCACAGGCAAAACATAAACACAGCACCAACCAACAAATTAGAATCATTAAACATAACCAGATATTTCAGTATAAACATACATTCACTGTCCACTGTAATAGGAACCAGGGCCTCTGACAGCTTTGGCTGGGCCCGGGACAAAATGCTCTGAATGGGCCCCCCCCCCAATGGATGGGGGATTTCGGGCAGGGCTGGGGGCGAACATAGTATACTGTGCGTGCGTACTGTCCAGTGTGAAAAGCAGAGAAGAACACACCGCTCGAGAAACGGCGGGATATGATTGCGGGCTAATGTGAATATTCTTAGCTCAATCAGATATATGAAACACAATGTTATTAAGCCGTTGTGGTTATGAAATGATTCAATGCCCTGTGCGTTTGATATGGTGTTCAGTGTGACTTGCTCTCCCCTCGTTTGTAACATGAATTGCGTGCCGCGCGTGCCTTGGTTGGGGTTACTTTACGGGGCTGGAAAAAGTTGGCTGTGTCTTACCTGGCTCAGCTGCCCCACTGCCTTTGCTAGTACCTGCTGCATCATCCGAATCTTTTTTAAAATATTTATGCAGTGAGCCCCTGAGTCTCTTGGTTTCTTCCTCTCTTTTTCTCTTTTCTTTTCTGTGCTCCTGACTTGTGCATGTTGGCAAATGGCACGCATGCTGATTGTCGAAGCGCTATGATCGAACGATGTCGTTTTTTTCCCCTTAATCAAAGAGTCAGACCAAACCATTTTTGCATTAGGGGTGGTCGGGGGTTCTTGATGCCTTTTTCAAAGACAATAAAGGCAAAAGATCTAAAAATCATTTATTGAATGCAAATATAGCACATTTCTCCCCCAAATCAACACATTTTGAAATGAAATAAAATAATTTAATTGCAACTTCATGAGAGCCCAGTTCTGGGCCCCCCCCATTCCTGGGCCCAGGACAACATACCCGTTTGTCCCCCCCGTCGGCGGGCCTGATAGGAACACCTGTACATTCATGCAGTTATCCGATCAGCCAATCACTTGGCAGCAATGCAATGCATAAATCATACAAATACACATCACGAGCTTCAGTTAATGTTCACATCAAACATCAGAATGGGAAAAACTGTGATCTCTATGATGTTGATTGTGGCATGGTTGTTGGTACCAGATTAATTGGTTTGAGTATTTCAGAAACTGTTGATCTCCTGGGATTTTCACACAGAACAATCTCTAGAGTTTACACAGAATGGTGCGAAAAACAAAAAATATTGAGTGAGCGACAGTTCTGTGAGTGGAAATGTCTTGCTGATCAGAGAGGTCAGAGAAAAATAGCGAGATTGGTTCGAGCTTCCAGGAAGTATATAGCAACTCATATAATAATTTCATTGGTTTTTTTTGTCCTGTTCAACCACTAATCAGAGAAGCAATGTTAGGGGATTACATTACACAGAATTTAATTATGAAACTGCGCCACACCACATCTAAATTAAATAGCCATCTTCAGCTCATTTTCTTTTTCGAAAAGTGGCTCATGTTCTTTTTCAGAAAGTACACAATGAAATGGTGCCACCAGGAAAAGAAACTCGCTGTCCAGTCACAGCTCTACAGCAAACAGAGAGCATGGTTGAGGAAAACAGCCAGAGATAGTCGTTCAAGATCTAATCAACTAGCTGACAGGACAGGTTGATGTTGAGGCTTCTGTTTCTAGGCCTCCCTCTATGGTCCAGCCAGAGTCTTATTACCATGTGCCTTAGCCATGTCAGCATTCATCTGGTTAGTGCAGTATGACAACACCTGACCTGTCAGACAGTGATTGGACAATGATTTTCTTTTCCTGGTGGCATGATTTCAGTGTGTACTTTTCGAAAAAAAAATGAAATGAGCCATCCATCTATTATCTGTAGCCACTTATCCTATACAGGGTCACTGGACAAGTCATCACAGGGCTGACACATACAGACAAACAACCATTCATATACATGTCAACCTTTGGTCAATCAAACCTGTATAACCAACCTCCAAAATCCGTATTTCCCTTATAAAATCCTTATAAGATGCAAATTAAAATAATTTATCTAAAATTTGAATGATAATTAACAATGATATATCCAAGTTACTTTTTATTCAATATTAATAACAATAAACCTTCAGAATGAATACAAAGCTCCAATGTTTGACAAAAACACAAAGTGTCACTCTAATGTTCTGAATTGTACTCCATGACAGCTTTTTTAGCACTCTGCACCAATACCTCACTAGGCTGCATGTCACAGCAAGTGTCTGTGTTGATCTTGCCGGAGTGCCCATTCAGAATCTTTTCAGTCGCTAGTGAAAGTCGCTCAGGTGGAAACACGCATTTCAAACAAAATGTTACTTCCCGGTTGGCGGGATTCTCGCAATGCGGTGTGCGCATGATCAAAAGTGGAACGAAGTCTCGCTACCACAAGATAACGCGTGATTTCATAAGACTCTTTACTGGCTGTTTGTGCTTTCTGTGGTGTACAGTACATTTGTAAATGTTATGTGCTCTTTTATCATCGTGGGAATTGATTATAGCTCTAAATAAATATTGAAGTTTTTTTTGGTTTTAATTTTCACTGACCCACGTTCTCTTCACGTCACACAATGAAAACAATGACTCCTCATCCTAAACATCACATTTGCAATTTCAAGGTGGCATGAAATCCTCTCCATAGTTGTACAGGTGTTCCTAATAAAGACATATGATAACATATAAACAAACAAACTTTCCCCTGTAGGGGAGACTTGGGATGAGTTTTCAGCTTTTGTAGATTGTGTGAAATTCTTTGCAGGTAGCGTCACATTCATATTGCATCAGAAAGTATTTTACTATACCCTCTTACCACAACATTAGTTTCTCAGCTTGTCACATATACTGACCTTCAGGCTTCACTTTTTATCATTACTTTTTGCAGGGAGACATGAGGCATTGAGGGGAGATATGGGACATTATGTTGCGAGACTTGGGACATATACCCCTTTTACACCAAATCAGTTCCAGGGCTGGTTCGGGGCCAGTGCTGGTGCTGGTTCACCACTCCTTCAACTTGCGAGCCAGCTAAGAACCAGTTTGCTTTTCCATAGCTCGGGGTGCTAAGGGGAGCCACGTCATTACGTCGCTGTATACGTCAGTTACGTCGCTGTATACGTCAGTTACGTCGCTGCGTTTGCATAAACCTTGGCATGAACATCGAAGCAACAACAACACAGAGAAGAAGCAGCAGCAGCAACAACAACAACAATGGATGACTTCGCGTTTGTACAGCTGCTGCTTCTCGTCACTTAAAAATGGCGACCTTTCGCGGTCTTGCTATTGTTGTTGGTCTTAACAACTCTGCCCCCCTGCTGACGTAAGCGGTTCTTTCCTCTGGCCCAGCAAAGAGTTGGTGCTAGCCTGGAACTGGTTTTTCTGGCCCCAGAGCCAGTTCTTTGTCAGTGGAAACAGAAAACCTGGTTCCAAACTAAGCACTGGCCCCGAACCAGCCCTGGAACTGCTTTGGTGGAAAAGGGGCAATAGTGGGGAAACATGGAACAAAAAGAAAATACCTAGGCCTACATGTTTAATTTTTATTAATTATAGAATCTTGTAACATATGAACTGTATGAACACAATGCTAGTACAGCAATAGAAAAATATCAGTTTACCCAAAACCTGACGAGACAAAACAGTTCCATCCTCAAGAAGGAATGAAATAAGCTTAATTCTCATGCAAGTTCACTCCCACAGTTTTAACAAAAATTTTTTAAACAATTTTATATTTGTAAACCACAAGAAAAAACCTGTAACATGATGAACTGTGGCGGCACGGTGGTGTAGTGGTTAGCGCTGTCGCCTCACAGCAAGAAGGTCCGGGTTCGAGCCCCGTGGCCGGCGAGGGCCTTTCTGTGCGGAGTTTGCATGTTCTCCCCGTGTCCGCGTGGGTTTCCTCCGGGTGCTCCGGTTTCCCCCACAGTCCAAAGACATGCAGGTTAGGTTAACTGGTGACTCTAAATTGAGCGTAGGTGTGAATGGGAGTGTGAATGGTTGTCTGTGTCTATGTGTCAGCCCTGTGATGACCTGGTGACTTGTCCAGGGTGTACCCTGCCTTTCGCCTGTAGTCAGCTGGGATAGGCTCCAGCTTGCCTGTGACCCTGTAGAAGGATAAAGTGGCTAGAGATAATGAGATGATGAACTGTCCCAACTCTCCCTATCTGGCCATTAAAAAAAAAATCCTTAAATGTTTTTCCCCCAGAATTTAAGTTTAATAAATAATACTACATCTGGTAACTGTAGGCTACATACTTTAATTCCTAATAAATCTATAAATTCCTTTAAATCCTAATAAACCTGAATTCACCAGCGTACATTACACCATAGAATGGAGGTAGAGGCGAAGTAGAAAATACAAGTTTTGATTGACAAAAATATTGAACTGCACAAACCTTACTGCAGTGTCCAGCTTCCAAAGGAAGTAGGGTAATGTAAAGGGCAACATCTAACGTCTGATGTAATCTAAAGCCTGATTGGTTGAAATTAATTTATGGGAATACAAACTGTCCCAGGTGTCCCCCATCCCAAGTCTCCCTGCTTTCCCCTATATATAATAAATGCTGAGCTGGAAACTAGCAGTTGACAGGCAGTCATATGTTACTATTGTGGTTCCACTAGTTCCCTGTAACAAAAGAGTCTATATTCAATCTTATTCTTCATTCTCCAAGAACAATAAATGGTTTAATATGGAATGATTAAGGATTATCTGGCTTCTCCCTCCAGGGAACTCATCAACCTTGCAACAGAATGTTTCCTTCTCAGAAATGTTTCCAGTTAGGGCCCCTTTAGGGATCCAAGAACCATTAACTATTTAAATTATCCTTGAACATTCATTTCCCCCCCAAGACTATTATTCTAAAGGCTTCCCATTTAGATAGGTTTTTTTTTTAGCATAACACTTTTGAGAAGGTAAGAACTCTTTCAGAATTCTATTTTGTAAGAGTGTATGGCTAATTAAGCAGCTTGTTAAATAAACTGTGCCAAACTTCAGTCGAGCCAAATTAATTCATTCCATTTCAAACAAAAACAAGATCTTTTTCAGAAAAATAATGCAATTTATTGCTATTTATAAAATACAACTCCAAACCAGAAAAAGTTGGGATGGTATGGAAACTGCAAATAAAAAAAGAATGCAGTGATTTCAAAATCTAATTTGCCTTGTATTTCATTGCAGACGGTATGAACTCAAGATATTTCTTGTTTTGTCTGATCATAATACACATCCATTCCTGCATTTCAGGTCTTCAACACATTCCCAAAAAATTGGGACGAGGGCAATTTAGGGCAAGTAATGGGGTAAAACAAACAAATAATCATGTGATTTGAAACAGGTAATGTCAATAGGTGATTGTAATCATGATTTGGTACAATAACAGTATCCAGGAAAGGCTTAGGATTTGAGAAACAAAGATGGCCGAGGATCTCCAGTTTGTCAACCAATGCGTGAGAAAAATATTGAAATGTTGAAAAACAATGTTCCTCAAAGAAAGATATGAAGAGATTTGCATATTTCACCCTCTATGATGCATATCATCATTCAACAATTCAAGGAATCTGGAGGAATTTCAATGCATAAAGGGCAAGGGCACAAGCCAAAGCTGAACACCTATGATCTCCAATCCCTCAGGTGGCACTGCATCGAAAACCATCATTCATCTATAGCTGATATAACCACATGGGCTCAGGATTACTTTGGCAAACATTTGTCAAGCACTACAATGTGGAGTTATATCCACAAATGCCTGTTAAAACTTTACCATGCAAAAAGGAAGCCTTATGTTAACTGTATCCA
This sequence comes from Neoarius graeffei, assembly GCF_027579695.1. Classification (NCBI taxonomy): domain Eukaryota; kingdom Metazoa; phylum Chordata; class Actinopteri; order Siluriformes; family Ariidae; genus Neoarius; species Neoarius graeffei. The sequence continues at coordinate 57,394,420 of NC_083580.1, forward strand.
GAAATGCTGTTTACTTCTCTGGGCTCAGAGGCATCTGGGATGGACCATCACACAGTGGAAACATGTATTGTGGTCAGACAAATCAGCATTCCAGGTCTTTTTTGGAAGAAATGGATGCCGTGTGCTCTGGACTAAAGATACACAGTGGTGCTTGAAAGTTTGTGAACCCTTCAGAATTTTCTATATTTCTGCATAAATATGACCTAAAACATCATCAGATTTTCACACAAGTCCTAAAAGTAGATAAAGGCAAGGCAAGGCAAGTTTATTTAGATAAAGAGAACCCAGTTAAACAAATGAGACAAAAATATTATACTTGGTCATTTTTTTTATTAAGGAAATGATCCAATATTACATATCTGTGAGTGGCAAAAGTATGTGAACCTCTAGGATTAGCAGTTAATTTGAAGGTGAAATTAGAGTCAGGTGTTTTCAATCAATGGGATAACAATCAGGTGTGAGTGGGCACCCTGTTTTATTTAAAGAACAGGGATCTATCAAAGTCTGATCTTCACAGCACATGTTTGTGGAAGTGTATCATGGCACGGACAAAGGAGATTTCTGAGGACCTCAGAAAAAGCATTGTTGATGCTCATCAGGATGGAAAAGGTTACAAAACCATCTCGAAAGAGTTTGGACTCCACCAATCCACAGTCAGACAGATTGTGCTCAAATGGAGGAAATTCAAGATCATTGTTATCCTCCCCAGGAGTGGTCGACCAACAAAGATCACTCCAAGAGCAAGGCACGTAATAGTCGGTGAGGTCACAAAGGACCCCAGGGTAACTTCTAAGCAACTGAAGGCCTCTCTCACATTGGCTAATATTAATGTTCATGAGTCCACCATCAGGAGAACACTGAACAACAATGGTGTGCATAGCAGGGTTGCAAGGAGAAAGCCACTGCTCTCCAAAAAGAACATTGCTGCTCATCTGCAGTTTGCTAAAGATCACGTGGACAAGCCAGAAGGCTATTGGAAAAATGTTTTGTGGACAGATGAGACCAAAATAGAACTTTTTGGTTTAAATGAGAAGCATTATGTCTGTAGAAAGGAAAACACTGCATTTCAGCATAAGAACCTTATCCCATCTGTGAAATATGGTGGTGGTAGTATCATGGCTTGGGCCTGTTTTGCTGCATCTGGGCCAGGACGGCTTGCCATCATTGATGGAACAATGAATTCTGAATTATACCAGCGAATTCTAAAGGAAAATGTCAGGACATCTGTCCATGAACTGAATCTCAAGAGAAGGTGGGTCATGCAGCAAGACAATGACCCTAAGCACACAAGTTGTTCCACCAAAGAATGGTTAAAGAAGAATAAAGTTAATGTTTTGGAATGGCCAAGTCAAAGTCCTGACCTTAATCCAATCAAAATGTTGTGGAAGGACCTGAAGCGAGCAGTTCATGTGAGGAAACCCACCAACATCCCAGAGTTGAAGCTGTTCTGTCCGGAGGAATGGGCTAAAATTCCTCCAAGCTGGTGTGCAGGACTGATCAACAGTTACCAGAAACGTTTAGTTGCAGTTATTGCTGCACAAGGGGGTCACACCAGATACTGAAAGAAAGGTTCACATACTTTTGCCACTCACAGATATGTAATATTGGATCATTTTCTTCAATAAATAAATGACCAAGTATAATATTTTTGTCTCATTTGTTTAACTTGGTTCTCTTTATCTCCTTTTAGGACTTGTGTGAAAATCTGATGATGTTTTAGGTCATATTTATGCAGAAATATAGAAAATTCTAAAGGGTTCACAAACTTTCAAGCACCACTGTAAAGGACCATCCAGACTGTTACCAGCAATAAGTCCAAAAGCCAGGGTCTGTCATGGTATGGGGTTGTGTCAGTACCCTTGGCAAAGGTAACTTACACTTCTTTGATCGCAGCGTTAATGCAGAAAAGTGCATTGAGATTTTGGAGCAACATATGCTGCTTTCAAGATGACATCTTTTCCAGGAATGTTTCAACAGAACAATGCAAAACCACATTCTGCACACATTATAAAGGCATAGCTGTAGAAGAAGAGGGTGCCTGTCCTCTCTGTCCCCAATAGAGAATATGTGAAGACTCTTGACATTAGAAGTATGACAATAATGACTCTGTACTGTTGCGCACCTTGCAGCATCTTGCTTTAATGGGAGTAAAACAGCACTACAATGATGCATCTATCAATAGTGATAAATCATTTTTTAATAACTTGTTTAATCTTAAATAAAGTCAAGGGCATAAACAAACTCATTGTGGTAATAATATAGAGTGATTAAGTACAAGAAACCTCAAAGATTGTGATGAAAAAAGGAGTGTGGTATGGAAAAAGTGTGTATATATAGGAAGTCTTGGAGATGTCAGAAGAGGAAGAGAGGGAGAAGGCAAGGTAGTGTGTGTGCCTGGCAGGAATAGTTTTTATTGCTCTTGAATTCAGTGTCACTGTGTTTTCGCTTGATGTTCTCTTCAAAAATCTTCGCGTCATCAGAAGATTATGAAGTGGAATAATCCCAAGTTTATGGTGCTTGTGCTTGGACCTTCTGTGATTCGTGGCCTAGTTGTGGAATCATTCAGCAGCCACGGCACGGACGGATTCCTGAAAGATGGGCATCGTTCTTTAAGGGGTTGAATGTTCTGGAAGAAGAGACAGACCTTGAGTAAATACGAAAGACATATTCCCATGCTCACCTGGCTCCCATGAATGGCGAGTGAACCAATTTTTTGAACTAAAATACAACTTCTGCAACTTCTCCTTCCAGGCCAGCAACATGCAGCGCAACACAAACTCACGCACACAAATTATAAGGTCATACATTCTCATCCCAATAGGCATTTCCAATTTGTTTCATTAAGAACATTTATTTGGGAGTGCGCTACTGAAATTCTTTTTTGAATTGTGTTAATTTTATTTCACTTTATTTGTTGAATGAATTTTTGTGAATAGATGAATGAAATAAATGAACTCATCTCATCTCATTATCTCATTCTCATCTCATTATCTCTAGCCGCTTTATCCTGTTCTACAGGGTCGCAGGCAAGCTGGAGCCTATCCCAGCTGACTACGGGCGAAAGGCGGGGTACACCCTGGACAAGTCGCCAGGTCATCACAGGGCTGACACATAGACACAGACAACCATTCACACTCACACCTACGGTCAATTTAGAGTCACCAGTTAACCTAACCTGCATGTCTTTGGACTGCGGGGGAAACCGGAGCACCCGGAGGAAACCCACGCGGACATAGAGAGTACATACAAACTCCACACAGAAAGGCCCTCGCCGGCCACGGGGCTCGAACCTGGACCTGCTTGCTGTGAGGCGACAGCGCTAACCACTATACCACCATGCCGCCCGGAATGAATGAACTGAAGTGACAAATCATTTAAATGGTGTGGTGCTTTATCTTCCTGCTTTTTAATGCTGATGAGGTCAACCTTGAACTACGATAATGTAAAGACATAAGTTTGACAGGATTTTAACCTGTCTGGTGCCCGAAAACAGACTTGCAATTTTAAGTGTTGTGAGAAGGAATGGCAACATTTCAAAGTGATAAGTGCTTTATTGTCCCAACTTTTTTTGAAACGTGTTGCAAGAATTAAAATTGAAATGTGTTAATATTTTCAGCATTTAATACCATCATTCCACAGCATCTGGTGAACAAACTGGGTGCCCTGGGCTTCAGCACCCCCCTGTGCAACTGGCTGCTAGACTTCCTCACTGAAAGACCACAGTCAGTGCGGGTCGGACAGAACACCTCCAGTGTCATCACCCTCAGCACAGGCTCCCCTCAGGGCTGTATCCTGAGCCCTCTGCTGTTCACTCTGATGACACACGACTGCATCCCCAGGGCTGCCAGCAACCACATTGTGAAATTTGCGGACGACACAACAGTGGTGGGCCTCATCGGGGATGACAACGACCTGGCCTATAGAGAGGAGGAGGAGCAGCTGGTGGGCTGGTGCAGAGAAAACAAACTGATCCTGAACGTGGACAAAACCAAAGAGATCATTGTTGACTTTAGGAAGAACCAGCCCAGCCACGCTCCACTTCTCATCAACAACATGGCTGTGGAGGTGGTCAATAGCACCAAGTTCCTGGAGGTGCACATCACTGACAACTTCACCTGGTCTGTGAACACCGCATCACTGGTGAAGAAAGCACAGCAGCGTCTGCACTTCCTGTGTAGGATGAGGAGAGCCCACCTGCCCCCGCCCATCCTCACTACATTCTACAGAAGCACCATAGAGAGCGTTCTAACCAGCTGCATCTCTGTGTGGTCTGGAGGCTGCAGTGCCTCTGACTGGAAGAACGTGATGAGGACAGCGGAGAAAATCACTAGGACTTCTCTTCCCTCCATTCAGGACATCGCACCAAGGCGCTGCATGTCCTGAGCCAGAAACACCATCAGTGACCCCTCACGCCCTCATTATGGACTGTTCTCCCACCTGGCCTCTGGAAAGAGGTTCCGCAGCATTCGGTGCAGGACCACCAGGTTCTGTAACAGCTTTTCCCTCCAGGTCATTAGACTCCTGAACTCCAAATCCAAACTCTAAACTTCTATTTATACTTGAACAATTCCTAATTCCACAGATCACTTTATACTATTGCACTTTAATATGTTTGCTGCTGCTGCATAATTTAATACACTTTCATATTTAATTCTGTGCTGAGCCAGGTTGCAATGAAATTTCATTCTGTGTACACTTGTTGCATACTGAATGACAATAAAGGTTGTCTAAGTCTATATTGAAAAAGCAATAAAATTCATGAGGTCAAATGTCAAATAATGTGCTGTTGTATTGTTTTGAGTACAGTACAGGTCAAAGATCAAATCATTATTTTCAGATTTGATTTCAGTTTCAACATACCGTCTAATATTTTCTGATTTGGGGTTCTATTATGACAACTACAAGGATTGCTCTAATACAGTATTGATATTTGAAGCCTAATCGATGCTGAAATTCTTAAAATCATAATGATTATTGTACAACCCCGATTCCAAAAAAGTTGGGACAAAGTACAAATTGTAAATAAAAACGGAATCCAATAATTTACAAATTTCAAAAACTGATATTGTATTCACAATAGAACATAGACAACATGTCAAATGTCGAAAGTGAGACATTTTGAAATTAAATATTGGCTCATTTGAAATTTCATGACAGCAACACATCTCAGAAAAGTTGGGACAGGGCAATAAGAGGCTGGAAAAGTTAAAGGTACAAAAAAGGAACAGCTGGAGGACCAAACTGCAACTCATTAGGTCAATTGGCAATAGGTCATTAACATGACTGGGTATAAAAAGAGCATCTTGGAGTGGCAGCAGCTCTCAGAAGTAAAGATGGGAAGAGGATCACCAATCCCCCTAATTCTGCGCCGACAAATAGTGGAGCAATATCAGAAAGGAGTTCGACAGTGTAAAATTGCAAAGAGTTTGAACATATCATCATCTACAGTGCATAATATCATCAAAAGATTCAGAGAATCTGGAAGAATCTCTGTGCGTAAGGGTCAAGGCCGGAAAACCATACTGGGTGCCCGTGATCTTCGGGCCCTTAGACGGCACTGCATCACATACAGGCATGCTTCTGTATTGGAAATCACAAAATGGGCTCAGGAATATTTCCAGAGAACATTATCTGTGAACACAATTCACCGTGCCATCCGCCATTGCCAGCTAAAACTCTATAGTTCAAAGAAGAAGCCGTATCTAAACATGATCCAGAACCGCAGACGTCTTCTCTGGGCCAAGGCTCATTTAAAATGGACTGTGGCAAAGTGGAAAACTGTTCTGTGGTCAGACGAATCAAAATTTGAAGTTCTTTATGGAAATCAGGGACACCGTGACATTTGGACTAAAGAGGAGAAGGACGACCCAAGTTATTATCAGCGCTCAGTTCAGAAGCCTGCATCTCTGATGGTATGGAGTTGCATTAGTGCGTGTGGCATGGGCAGCTTACACATCTGGAAAGACACCATCAATGCTGAAAGGTATATCCAGGTTCTAGAGCAACATATGCTCCCATCCGGGCGACGTCTCTTTCAGGGAAGACCTTGCATTTTTCAACATGACAATGCCAAACCACATACTGCATCAATTACAGCATCATGGCTGTGTAGAAGAAGGGTCCGGGTACTGAACTGGCCAGCCTGCAGTCCAGATCTTTCACCCACAGAAAACATTTGGGGCATCATAAAACGGAAGATACGACAAAAAAGACCTAAGTCAGTTGAGCAACTAGAATCCTACATTAGACAAGAATGGGTTAACATTCCTATCCCTAAACTTGAGCAACTTGTCTCCTCAGTCCCCAGACGCTTACAGACTGTTGTAAAGAGAAAAGGGGATGTCTCACAGTGGTAAACATGGCCTTGTCCCAACTTTTTTGAGATGTGTTGTCATGAAATTTAAAATCACCTAATTTTTCTCTTTAAATGATACATTTTCTCAGTTTAAACATTTGATATGTCATCTATGCTCTATTCTGAATAAAATATGGAATTTTGAAACTTCCACATCATTGCATTCCGTTTTTATTTACAATTTGTACTTTGTCCCAACTTTTTTGGAATCAGGGTTGTAGTAGGGTCTGGAATATTCAGTTTTGAAGTATAAATACTCCTTGAGCAGTGGGTTTCATTAGAATCATTTTCTTACAATAAAATACACAATATTATGATTAAATAGTAATAATAATAATAATAATTATTTTTATTTCTTGGGTTCATATATCATAGAATCCATTATTACTTATTACAACACAATTTAAGCCCTGTGATGACCTGGCGACTTGTCCAGGGTGTACCCCGCCTTTCGCCCGTAGTCAGCTGGGATAGGCTCCAGCTTGCCTGCGACCCTGTAGAACAGGATAAAGCGGCTAGAGATAATGAGATGAGATGAAACAACACAATTTAGCCTTGTTGTCAGATCAGAAGAAATAAGTGACAAACCAAAACACACTTAAAGAGGGAAGTATTTTTATTAATAAGAAAGGCTTCAACTTCAAAACAAAATATTTTAAAAAGAGATTTTGTTTGACTCCCATTTATCTCAGACTCAAATCTTCCTAAAAATTAAAAGACATACATTTATTTATAGGCAGCACGGTGGTGTAGTGGTTAGCGCTGTCGCCTCACAGCAAGAAGGTCCGGGTTCGAGCCCCGTGGCTGACGAGGGCCTTTCTGTGTGGAGTTTGCATGTTCTCCCCGTGTCTGTGTGGGTTTCCTCCGGGTGCTCCGGTTTCCCCCACAGTCCAAAGACATGCAGGTTAGGTTAACTGGTGACTCTAAATTGACCGTAGGTGTGAATGTGAATGGTTGTCTGTGTCTATGTGTCGGCCCTGTGATGACCTGGCGACTTGTCCAGGGTGTACCCCGCCTTTTGCCCGTAGTCAGCTGGGATAGGCTCCAGCTTGCCTGCGACCCTGTAGAAGGATAAAGCGGCTACAGATAATGAGATGAGATGAGACATTTATTTATTTATTTATTTTTCAATCTTTTGTTGAGGCTCATGGTTATTTTTCTGAACAAAACGGGAATGCTTATAAAACTGTGTTTTACATCACAGTAAATGGTAGTTTTAGTCAGGGTACAAATCTTTAAATAAAATAGAGAAATCATCTCTCTGCTAATTTAAAATACAAATGCAAACAGTTTTAGCATGTGATATAGTACTTTAACTGAAAGTTTTTCAATGACAAAGCTCATCTACATTCTTAAAAAAAAAATCTCTGCTGTGTGACAGATGGCACTGCTGGCATTTTAAATGCCCTGCTACCCCTAAGTAATATATTTTCCTCCAGTAATGAGGACGTTTGTGTCAAGTGTGACTACAAAGACCAATTTACTTTTTATCTGTGGATGTGTAGTGATGGTTACAGTGATGAATTCAGTCCTGGGGGGGAGGGAGGAGAAGAGGCTTGTGGTTATTTTGGGATGTCATAGATTGTCCTGAAAAAGAATTTTAAAATGAAATGATTTGACATAAAGGGAGATCCTAAAGACTTCTTGTCATGAATACAAATTTCTATCTGAGACCAGATGTGTTGTTAATCTGTATCAGACAACAACAACAACAACAACAACAACAACATAATAATAATAATAATAATAATAATAATAATAATATTTCAAAAGTTAAAAGCACGATGTCAGATGACATATGAAAAGATAAGGTCAACACATACCTATGTAAGTTGGTTGTTGGAATTTGGATTTGGGGAATTTGTTTCTTCGGGGTGTCCCTCTCCCTCTGCCCCTCCAACAACCTCATCCTCAGGGAAGTTGATATTTTCTCTTGACTGGCTGTTCTGCCTATTTAAAAAAAAAAAACATAGGCACACCTCTATCAATGTATGGTATATTGGCAGATGCTTTTATTTTAACTATGAATGTACTGTAGATAACATACTGTATCGTGTATATATACACTCTGTATATGATTACAGTATGTATACATTATTTGGAATGAACACCAAATAATAACCCTATTTCCAGAAAAGTTGGGATATTTTCCAAAATGCAGTAAAAACAAAAATCTGTGATTTGTTTATTTCACGTGAACTTTTATTTAACTGACAAAAGTACAAAGAAAAGATTTTCAGTAGTTTTACAGACCAACTTATTTGTATTTTGTAAATATAACTGAAGATAGAATTTGATGCCTGCTCAAAAAAAGTTGAGACAGAGGCAAAATAAGACTGAAAAGTTCATAAGATATTCAAGTCACACCATTTTGAAAGATTCCACAATAAACAGGTTAATTGGTAACATAATTGGGGATAAAAGGAGCACGCACCAAAGATTCAGTTATTGCCAGCAAGGATGGGTCTTGGCTCACTCCTTTGTGCCAAAATTTGTGAGAGAATTGTAAATTGATTCAAAAAGAACATTTCTCAATGCAAGATTTTAGGTATTTCATAATCTACAGTACATAATATTGTGAAAAGATTCTGGGAATTCAGAGACACCTCAGTATGTAAAGGTCAAAGTTGGAAACCACTGTTGAATATGCGTGACCTTCGAGCCCTCAGGCAGCACTACCTGAGAAACCGTCCTACTAACATGACAAATATAGCCACATGGGCTTGGGAGGACTTTGGAAAACTGTTGTCACTTAACAGAGCTCACTGCTACATCTAGAAATGCAACCTGAAATTGTATTATGCAAGGAGGAAGCCATTCGTCAATTCTATGCAGAAACACCGCTGATTTCTCTGGGCCTGAACTCATCTCAGATAAACTGAAAGACAGTGAAAACGTGCACTGTGGTCAGATGAGTCCACATTTCGGTTTGTTTTCGGGAAAACTGGATGTTGAGTGTTGAGTTCTCACACTGTAAACCCGAATAAGTTGAGTTTACTTAAAAAAATTGAGGAAAGTGGTTGCCTTAAAAAAAATAAGTAATTATTAATGATTGAATTGAGTACCTTAAACTTACCAGAAGATTGTAAGTTTAAGGTACTCAATTCAATCATTAATAATTATTTTTTTTAAGGCAACCACTTTCCTCAATTTTTTTAAGTAAACTCAACTTATTCGGGTTATTATCATGGCAACATCTGTTTCTGGGAAGTCTATGCTTATTTCAGCAGAACAATGCCAGGCCTCATTCTGCAGGGCTACAACAGTGTGGCTTCATAGACACAGAGTGCTTGTGCTTGACTGGCCTGCTGCCAGTCCAGATCTGTCTCCAATTTAGAATGCATGTGGCATCATGAAGAGGAGAAGCAGACAATGGAGATCACAGACTGTTGAGCAGCTGGATTCTTGTATTAAGCAAGAATGGACAAAAACTCCAATTGCAAAACTGCAACAGTTAGTATACTCAGATCCTATATGTTTAAAAAGTGTTATTAAAAGGAAAGGTGATGTAACACAATGGTAATAATGCCTCTATCCCAACTTTTTTGAGTGTGCTGCAGGCATCAAATTCATTTAACTTTGTTTCTTTTCCAAAATACAATTAAGTTGGTCAGTAAAACGATTGAAAATCTTTTCTTTGTACTTTTGTCAGTTAAATAAAGCTTTACATGAATTAACAAACCACAGATTTTTGGTTTTATTGCATTTTGGAAAATATCCCAACTCTTCTGGAAATGGGGTCAGTATGTTTTAAACAAATACAAATACAGAAACCTATTGGTATGCACACTTTTTTTTTTAGAAAGCTTGCCAGAAAGGTTCACAGGGCATCTGATTGAGACGAGAGTTGGATGGGAGATTTATACTTTCATGCAGGTGTGAGGAAGTGGCTTGATATGAAGCTCACAAAACAAAGGCCAAGTTCATTGGCAGCATTCATTTAATCATGCTTAGTAATTGCCTGGCCAATGTCACAGTGATTGAATTGCACGATGTCTTTGTTTGTCAAAAAAAGAATTAAAAAAACAAAACAAAACAAAAACCCACATAACTTCCATTTTAGGCTACGCCCACTTTGGGTTTAAAATTTAAATAAAGCATAGATATTTAAAGCATTAAACAGATACAGATAATGACATTGTGTTACAAACCTAGTATGTCTCATCTCATCTCATTATCTCTAGCCGCTCCATCCTTCTACAGGGTTGCAGGCAAGCTGGAGCCTATCCCAGCTGACTACGGGCGAAAGGTGGGGTACACCCTGGACAAGTCGCCAGGTCATCACAGGGCTGACACATAGACACAGACAACCATTCACACCTACGTTCAATTTAGAGTCACCAGTTAACCTAACCTGCATGTCTTTGGACTGTGGGGGAAACCGGAGCACCCGGAGGAAACCCACGCGGACACGGGGAGAACATGCAAACTCCGCAGAGAAAGGCCCTCGCTGGCCACGGGGCTCGAACCCGGACCTTCTTGCTGTGAGGCGACAGCACTAACCACTACACCACCGTGCCGCCCAACCTGGTATGTATATTAGTATATTTATATTTGTTACACTTACTTGCCAAATATCATGCTATGGAGACCTGTAGAAATATGAGAAACATATTAATGTACTGATATACACATTATTAATGATTAATAATTAATATAATGCATATAGCTGTGGCACTCACGAGGGTGGTTATTGCGATTCCTCAGCAAGTAAATGAAGAGCAGGATTGTAAATAATGTTGCCAGAAGCATGCCTCCAATGGCTGCTCCAATAACAGCAGGATAAGCTTTAAAGGGTGGGTTTGCTGGAAGACATAATAGCAGTATAAACTATGTACAGTGAGGACTGGATTTAGTTTTAGTCTTACAACACAAAGGTACACAGCCTTTTTTATTCTCCTTGGTCAAAAGGTGGTTCTCAGTGAACATTGAGCTACATTTAACTTCAACTTTCCAATGGACTGAGCACTTTGGGAGGAAAGGAGGCATTTTAGGATGAAGAAATATCTGGCTGGCTAACTCAGAGTGAAAATAACAGGCACATGCACTCAAAATGTCAATAGAGGGAAAAAAAGGGAATAGTGATCACAGTGGTAGTATGTTCTGATGAAATGTTATACATCTGGTACAAGGTTGGTGTATGGAAAACAAGTAACTCTGAAACATCCCCAATCCATACTGAAGTCATATCTCACCTGGACTCTTGACCTCTGATGGGTGTCCAATGGTTCTGTGATTAACAGCAGTCACACGGAACGCATATTTCCCACTAGGGTCCAGATTGGTGATCTGGTAGCTGCGGGTGCTTGGATCCAGATCCACTACCACTTTCTGCCAAAGAGGAACAACAGCACTCTTGCCGACAGGGAGCCTCTGACGCTCAATGAAGAATCCAGTGAGGTCTCCATCTCTCTGGACCAACCACTCCACCATGACATCTGTCCTCTGCTGACTGCTGTATGTGATCTTACTGATGGTCACGTTTGGAGGCATTGGGTATCCTGAATCAGAAATGCATTGGAGTAAGTCACCGATAGTAGTTTTTGTCAGCTGGGAAAATATCGAGGTAAGATCTGGAAAGCACTCAAAGATGTTTGTGGAAATGATTGTAGTAAGATAGCAGTTGCCAGGTATACAAGATACTAGTCTCTAAAACTGAATGGTATGAATATATTTTGCTAATAATGTCCTCTCATTGTCATTGCTTCCCAAAGGGAACCCTCTCTGACTGGAAAACCATCTGTTGTATGGTTCCAGAGGGACAGCCCTTTGGGTTGCTTAATGGAGCCTTTTTTTTTTCTAAGAGTATATGGGAAACAGATATCCTTGGTTAAAACCAACAGTAGGAAGTCTACCATAAACAATTCATCTTCAGTAACCAATTTATCCTGGTCAGGTACATCCAAAAACCTATTCTGGGAACACTAGACTCAACACCCTAGAGCTGATGCAAGTTGATAACAAGAGACAATGCACTGGTGTTTATGATCTTCCTAATAGTAACATTTGGAGGCATTTGGGACTGATTCACATGGATAGATGTTAAAATTGCCAATAACATGACCACCTTAGTAAAAATGAGTTTTCTAGGATACTGTAGGATACTTAATGGCATGGCTTCAGACAGGCCACTAACTACAAGTCAAAAGCATGTCGTGTGATATTATATTAAACAAGCAAAACACTTGATGCCTTCCTTTTACGTTACTCACTCTTCACCACAAGCGAGACAGGAATCTCTGCTCCTCCAACTGCATTAATAGCAGAACACCAGTACTGTCCACTGTCCGCTGTGCTATCTGTCTCCCTGACAGTCAGGTTAAACCAGGTGGCAGCTTGCTGAAGGATGTATTTCTTCGGTGTCTCACCAACATTCTGCTTTAAATTATTGTACCAGGTGACTTCTGTGACTGCAGGATAATTTCTGCTCAGGATGCAGGTCAGCTGGACATCATTGCCCTCATATACTGAAACCACACTGCGCTGAGTCATCAACACTGGCGCCTCTGGAAGACAGATCAATGTAAAGATGACTGCAATGTGCTCTGCCATCTAAATGTACAGCATAGAAAATGATTTCTGCATTCCATACTGGTATTTCCTTTCTTTTTTCCAGCTTCTCCTTTTATTACCACTCCACTCGCTAAGTGTATTAAGATGTATTTGAAAATTTTTCTTCTTGGTAAAGTGAATTACATGGCAACCACAGCAGATATAACTGCTTCATGACTGATGATGGATGATGGCATGACATATGAAGGCTTTGCTACTGTGGTTTGTTGTAATAGTAATCTGATATCTGGAGACTGTTTATGCTAGTTCCACTAAGAGTACATTCATTATTTTCCATTGGTTCTCCATTTCCAGTCATGCCAGAGCATATTAAAACCCAGTCTAAGCTGGTGAAGGACTTTTTATATAATTAACTGAGAAGGTTAAATCCAGGAGTAGAACTGGAAAACTTCTATTGCATCTTTGATTTAATCTGACTAAAAAAATACCCCTACTACACCAACTCTTACCTAATTTTAACACACACCGCTTGCTCGCTTTAGCCAATGGATGTTTAGCATGACAGATGAAGGTTTTGCTGCTGTAGTTGGCACTGGAGCGTAGAACCAAGATGTTGGAGTTCTCCTCTAATGTTCCCTGTATGACTCCCAAACTGGAGGCCCACCACAGTAGAGCCCCAGGGACACCACCCTCCCAGGAGCAGGAAAGCATCAAGTACTCGTTTTTACGAGTCACATATGCAAAACATTGGGGTTCTCCATAAGGCAGCCCTTGGAAATACAGCATGTTGTTAAAAACGCATATACAACTCACATATACATATGATACACCGTACTCACATGTCCTGGTGCTGCAGCTCTGGGGAACATTTAGTGCAATATGTGTGCCATAACAGGTGAATACTGAGTTGTTTGAAGTCTCTGAGCCTGGCTGAATTTGAGTGATATTCGCAAAACCCTGTGGATTGTCTCTGTTCACATATGGACTCCAGTTTAGGTTCGGCGGTGGATATCCACCCATCCAGGAACAAACAAGAGCCAGGTCAGTGTAGTTATTTACTGGGAATATGGAACATGATGGAGCACCATCTGGTGGATCTGTAGGGAAAATGACCTCTGTGACACAAGATCCTGGACAATTAGCATTCATTTGGTTAAACAGTGGAGGAGAGGTGATGTAAGCCTAGTGTAAGCCTAAGAAGGTCAGATCAGATGTTCTTTCTAGGCAAATACATCAGAAAGACGCTAATCCAAAGAAGTCTGACAGCAAGATAATATCTGATATCATTCATTCTACAAGGCATTAAGGCAGCTGGGCCATAGAAGGTTCACGCTGCACGCTGCATGCTGCACACTACACGCGTGTAAAGAAAAGTGGACAAACGTAGCATGACTTGCTCTGGGCCATAGAACGGCGTTCACGTTGCACGCTGCACACCTGCACACTTCACGCGTGAAGCGAGAAATGAACATGCACACTTTTTTCTAGGCGTGAAGATGGAAATTCCAGTCAATGCATGCGGTCACCGCCGCGCCAGCCAATCAGAACGGGTCTAGGGAGATAACTCTATGCTTTCAGGGGAAAACTTCAGAAAAAATATAATTGAATGGTATAATTGAAAAATAGTTCTTCATCGGGATTGTCAAGCAGATTATAGAATGTTCGGTGAAATTCACCACGGGTTTCTCTCAGAAGGAAGTGTTCTCGGCTCCAAATTCTGTTCCTTTTTCTCTTCCTCTGTCTCAGTAAAAGCAGAATGAGGCAATCGTCGTCATCCGAAGAGTCCATATTGTTGGTTACTCGGTCAAAGTAGAACAGACGCAACACGTGAACATCCAAGCATGAAGTTTAATGGCCCAGGGTCCGGTTCTTCACGTGAACGTGTAGCGTGTAGCGTGCAGCATGCAGCGTGCAGCGTGAACCTTCTATGGCCCAGCTGCCTAAGACATCTCATCTCATCTCATCTCATCTCACTATCTCTAGCCGCTTTATCCTTCTACAGGGTCGCAGGCAAGCTGGAGCCTATCCCAGCTGACTATGGGCGAAAGGCGGGGTACACCCTGGACAAGTCACCAGGTCATCACAGGGCTGACACATAGACACAGACAACCATTCACACCTACGGTCAATTTAGAGTCACCAGTTAACCTAACCTGCATGTCTTTGGACTGTGGGGGAAACTGGAGCACCCGGAGGAAACCCACACAGACACGGGGAGAACATGCAAACTCCGCACAGAAAGGCCCTCGCCGGCCATGGGGCTCAAACCCGGACCTTCTTGCTGTGAGGCGACAGCGCTAACCACTACACCACCGTGCCACCCGGCATTAAGACATGGTTAAGACATTCAAACAAGTAAATGGTTATATAACCTCATTCCCATGCAGTGATGACTGGTGATGATATTAAATGGGATGGTGAAAAATTGAATAAGGAACAATGGCTTGACAATAAAACTATTTGGATCGAGCAGTGGATATTATCACAAGGTCTCACTGATGCTATAATAAGAATCTTAAGTACATACTTAAAGGTAACTAGGGAACTGCATTTGTGATTTCTAAGTGTTTCAAGTGCTTAATGTCATGTTTCCTCTGAATACCAAATGTGGAAAACAGAAAAGCTGTTGTGTCATCTGTCCTTTTGTACTTTGATTTTGCTAATCCCATCCATTTCCCTTTTTTCAGTATACATATATAGCATAAAAATTAGTGGAGAGAATCCATTCGTTCAGTCTGTCTTTATTTCTATTACCAGATATGTTTAAGGGTAATTGTCATAGCATGAGGTGCTCTGATATATTCTATGTATATTACATTATATTAATGACATTTAGCAGACGCTCTTATCCAGAGTGATGTACAGCATACCCAGAGCAGCCTGGGGAGCAGTTTGGGGTCAGCTGCCTTGCTCAAGGGTACTTCAGCCATTCCTGCTTCGAACCAGTGACCTTTTGGTCCCAAAGCAGTTTCTCTAACCATTTGACCATGGCTTCCCCCCATGTATGTGCAGTGTGCTGTTATGACTGTATGTTTATCACATTTATATGCAGAAAGCTAAAGACATTCTACGTACCTACTGTAGATTGCTTCTGTTAGTGAAGTAATGTTGTAATAATGAAGTAAACCTCATTCTCATCTCATTATCTCTAGACGCTTTATCCTGTTCTACAGGGTCGCAGGCAAGCTGGAGCCTATCCCAGCTGACTACGGGCGAAAGGCGGGGTACATCCTGGACAAGTTGCCAGGTCATCGCAGGGCTGACACATGGACATAGACAACCATTCACACTCACATTCACACCTACGGTCAATTTAGAGTCACCAGTTAACCTAACCTGCATGTCTTTGGACTGTGGGGGAAACCGGAGCACCCGGAGGAAACCCACACGGACACGGGGAGAACATGCAAACTCCGCACAGAAAGGCCCTCGTTGGCCATGGGGCTCGAACCCGGACCTTCTTGCTGTGAGGTGACAGCGCTAACCACTACACCACCGTGCCGCCCTTGAAGTAAACCTATCCTCTCCTTTTCAATACATGGCCAAAAAAAGGAGTGGAGAGGATTCAGCCCCCCCCCCCACACACAGTTGGCTGTTTTCATTTCTGTTTTCAGAATAAAATCCTCACAATGAAAACAATACAGAGTTGCATTATTCACTGGTAGCAGGCAATGTCAACAAATGGATCAGTTACAGAAGTAAAGACAAGACACTACAGCTCAACAGTGAGTATAGAATTTGTGGAAATGCAGTAGCTTAGTAGTCATGCATTAATAAATCGTGAGGACTCACAGTAGACAGTAAACGTGACTGTTTTCTTAGAGCGGGTGTTGAGATTAGCATTCTGGGCCAGACAGGCATAGTAGCCTGCTTGCATACGGAGGATCTTGGTGATGGTAAGCTGTGATCCAGTGTTGATCTGAGAGTTGTTGTAGAACCAGACGTACTGGCTGGGAGGGTTAGAGGAGGCTTGACACATGAGGGAGACGTTTCCATTTTCCAGAGCTGTGTATCCGTGATCTGCTGCTGAGTAGGCTGTGACATCTATCTGAGGTAAGTCTGGGCCAACTAAACACAAGATACCCATATCACGTAAATGTAGATAAGCTTGTATACTCCTTTATGCAATATGTTAGATTGTAGAATTGTATCCCTTTTAGATAGAGCCGCAGGAAAGAGATGGAGGCAGGTATAAAATTTAGGAAAATTAACATAGTTTTTTTTGTTGTTGTTGTTGGTGTTTCATAAAAACAGCCCAGATGTTACATTTTCAGGTTTATTTCCCTGAATCAAGTCAATTTGTCTTTCACTCACTGGTGTCTGGGTGCTTAAGGTCATAGTCTACAGCAGTTAACTTTCCTTAGCAACCCAAAGCTATGCATTCTTTGGTCCCTGCAGCGCATGCATTCACCCAACATAAGTTCAATTATAAGAGACGTTTTCAAGGTCTAACCTCAAAGTTATATACAATTGTGAATAAGATGAGAAAGTGAAAGGCAAATGTGTCTGAAAACAAACCGTATCCTTTTTCAACTAAATGCTATATTAAATCATATTCATCCTTCGACACCTTTTGCATTCAGGAACCTCAGAGCTAGGCATTTTAATGCATAAGATTTGCTCATCTAATTTGTGAAGCTGTTGTTTTCGCACCTGCTTGCTTTGCCTTACAACCATTACGTTTTACACAGTTTGTCTTGTTTTGATAGATGAGACATAGGTAGCAATTAAATTAACTGAATGAATGAATAATTCAAGGCTGCAGAACAAGGAGATGTCAAGAGCAGATTTTTTATCAATATATTTTGTGCCTTCTGTTTCCAAATGTGTTTCCAACAATGCATGGTACACAAAAATTAATGGAACTTGAAAAGAGAGTATAATTATTCAAGAGTAGAGCATAGATTTGTATGTGCTGATAGCTGGGGACCATTAGGGTTGACAGGAAGCCCAAGAAATTTTAAAGGAACAGGATTAAATAGACAGCTTCCCCTTACAGCAACTATAGTTACCCCGAATCAGTTTGTTGTATGGTATGACGTTCATCACAAGGAACAGATATTTAAAAACTCCAGTTCAGTATAATACAAAGTGTAATGGATGTGATCTAGATGAAAGGTGTCAAGTATACAGTCGATGGGTTCTACCCTTGTGGTTAGAAATAATTGAACTGAAAGATTTGAAAACAAACAAACAAACAAACAGCAATTCTCTTTTATTTCAATAGGGGGCAAAATAGAGCAACAAATTCAGGGCCCCAACTCAGTTACGAACAAAATGTGCTAATAATGTGATTCTTCACTAACAAGCTAAACATTTTTTCCACTGTACAGTGTCTTGCAAAAGTATTCATCCGCCTTGGTGTTTGTCCTGTTTTGTTGCATTACAAGCTGGAATTAAAATGGATTTTTGGAGGGTTAGCACCATTTGATTTACACAACACATCTACCACTTTAAGGGTGAAAATTGTTGTTTTATTGTGACACAAACAATAATTAAGATGAAAAAACAGAAATCTGGAGTGTACATAAGTATTCACTCCCTTTCGTATGAAACCCCTAATTAAGAGCTGGTCCAACCAATTCACTTCATAAGTCACATAATTAGTTGATTAAGATCCACCTGTGTGCAATCAAAGTGTCACATGATCTGTCACATGATGTCTGTATAAATCAACCTGTTCTGGAAGGACCCTGACTCTGCAACACTACTAAGCAAGCAACATGAAAACCAAGGAGCCTCCAAACAGGTCAGAGACAAAGTTGTGGAGAAGTATAGATCAGGGTTAGGTTATAAAAAAATATCCCAAACTTTGAATATCCCAGGGAGCACCATTAAATCCATTACAGCAAAATGGATAGAATATGGCACCACTACAAACCTGACAAGGGAAGGCTGCCCACCAAAACTCACAAGGAGGGCATTAATCAGAGATGCAACAAAGACTCCAAAGATAACACTGAAGGAGCTGCAAAGATCCACAGCGGAGATGGGAGTATCTGTCCATAGGACTGCTTTAAGCCATACACTCCACAGAGTGGGGCTTATGGAAGAGTGGCCATTGATACAGTACCAATGCGCTGCCGAAGCGCGCAGAAGGTGTTAGTACGCCTGTCATTATAGTGCGGACTTTCCATAGCATAGAAAATCGCTACGTTTCAATTTGTGTAACTGAACTTTTTTCATATCACTGGTCATATAAACCTATGTAAACAGGAAAAACGCGGAAGAGTTTGGTCGCATCTAACTACAGCCCCCAAAAATACCGTTGGCCATACTGAGCCTAGCTACATTGCTAACAGGAGTGACAGCGCGTCTGACTGCGTCTGACTAACTGGGAGGTCGCGCAAAGCTCGGATAGGTATGGAGCAGCTCGTCTCAATTAAGGTAAAAGCATATTTCATTATGGAAATACGGTGGACTGTTCCTTTAAGGGGCTGATAATATGCTTTTAATGATTTTAATAAGACTTTTGAAATAACAACAATGCAATATTCCATCTGGTAAAATGAGCTAATTGAACAAGGTTGTCTATTTCTTGAGTTCTTCAACATACAGTGGTGCTTGAAAGTTTGTGAACCCTTTAGAATTTTCTATATTTCTGCATAAATATGACCTAAAACATCATCAGATTTTCACACAAGTCCTAAAAGTAGATAAAGAGAATCCAGTTAAACAAATGAGACAAAAATATTATACTTGGTCATTTATTTATTGAGGAAAATGATCCAATATTACATATATCTGAGTGGCAAAAGTATGTGAACCTCTAGGATTAGCAGGTAATTTGAAGGTGAAATTAGAGTCAGGTGTTTTCAGTCAATGGGATGACAATCAGGTGTGAGTGGGCACCCTGTTTTATTTAAAGAACAGGGATCTATCAAAGTCTGATCTTCACAACACGTTTGTGGAAGTGTATCATGGCACAAACAAAGGAGATTTCTGAGGACCTCAGAAAAAGTGTTGTTGATGCTCATCAGGCTGGAAAAGGTTACAAAACCATCTCTAAAGAGTTTGGACTCCACCAATCCACAGTCAGACAGATTGTGTACAAATGGAGGAAATTCAAGACCATTGTTACACTTCCCCAGGAGTGGTCGACCAACAAAGATCACTCCAAGAGCAAGGCGTATAATAGTCGGCGAGGTCACAAAGGACCCCAGCGTAACTTCTAAGCAACTGAAGGCCTGTCTCACATTGGCTAATGTTAATGTTCATGAGTCCACCATCAGGAGAACACTGAACAACAATGGTGTGCATGGCAAAGTTGCCAGGAGAAAGCCACTGCTCCCCAAAAAGAACATTGCTACTCATCACATTGATCACGTGATCAAGCCAGAAGGCTACTGGAAAAATGTTTTGTGGATGGATGAGACCAAAATATAACTTTTTGGTTTAAATGAAAAGCTTTTACGTTTGGAGAAAGGAAAACACTGCATTCCAGCATAAGAACCTTATCCCATCTGTGAAGCATGGTGGTGGTAGTATCATTGTTTGGGCCTGTTTTGCTGCATCTGGGCCAGGATGGCTTGCCATCATTGATGGAACAATGAATTCTTAATTATACCAGCAAATTCTAAAGGAGAATGTCAGGACATCTGTCCATGAACTGAATCTTAAGAGAAAGTGGGTCATGCAGCAAGACAATGACCCTAAGCACACACGTTGTTCTACCAAAGAATGGTTAAAGAAGAATAAAGTTAATGTTTTGGAATGGCCAAGTCAAAGTCCTGACCTTAATCCAATCGAAATGTTGTGGATGAACCTGAAGTGAGCAGTTCATGTGAGGAAACCCACCAACATCCCAGAGTTGAAGCTGTTCTGTACAGAGGAATGGGCTAAAATTCCTCCAAGCCGGTGTGCAGGACTGATCAACAGTTACCGGAAACGTTTATTTGCAGTTATTGCTACACAAGGGGGTCACACCAGATACTGAAAGCAAAGGTTCACATACTTTTGCCACTCACAGATATGAAATATCAGATCATTTTCTTCAATAAATAAATGACCAAGTATAATATATTTGTCTCATTTGTTTAACTGGGTTCTCTTTATCTACTTTTAGGACTTGTGTGAAAATCTGATGATGTTTTAGGTCATATTTATGCAGAAATATAGAAAATTCTAAAGGGTTCACAAACTTTCAAGCACCACTGTATTGTCATTTAATCCTCCCCCTTTTGCGAAATGGTACGGTCCAGTTCTGGTAGAAGCGCGATGCGTTAAATCTGTGTGCTGATCAGTGCAACGCTACTTGCTGCTGTGTCGCGGTGCAGCAGCCAGCCAGCCAGCAGTGGAGTGCGTACAGTCTATGATCGCTAAATATGAAGAGTGGCTGTCAAAAACGTAAAGAAAGGCAGCTGAAAGCTGAGAGGGACCGGAGAGGCAGGCAACTGGTCACTCAGTTTTTCCCAAAGAAAGGTAGCTATCGCTCACATGTGTGTTCAAAATATTAGCGAATGGTAAATGAACAGTATGAACGTGGTTGGATTAGCCTATCAAGAGAACACTTTTACAGTTTGTACAGTGACATTTTTTCCATTTTAATAACTGAACTGACTTGTGTGATAAACAAGATGAAATGTTACGTTATGCTGGTGCTAATAACTAGTGCTAATAACCAGTTTCATAACTAATGGGGTGCCCTAAATATGTACAGATTCAGCCTCAGGGGGACCTCCACCCTACCAAACCACTGAACCCCCCTTTGGAGAAGGAGGTAAGCAGCAATACAACCCATAAATGCTTTAGGATTGCTACTTTTGTTGAAAGTTGGGGGGCCCAAAATTCTAATCTTTCATGGGGCCCAAAATTTCTGGCGGCGCCCCTGTCTGGACCTCCCAAAGTCATTGACCAGCTCCTTGGTCTTCGAGGTGTTGAACTGCAGATGGTTCCTGTTGCACCAGATGGCAAAGTCCCTCACCAGGCTCCTATACTCATCCTCTCTGTCGTCCCTGATACACCCCACGATGGCTGTGTCACTGGCAAACTTCTGAATGTGACACAGCTCCGAGTTGTAGCAGAAGTCCGCGGTGTACAGGGTGAAGAGAAGAGGGGCCAGCACCGTGCCCTGGGGTGCTCCGGTGCTGCTAATCACAGTGTCAGACATGATATTCTTCAGCCTGACGTACTGTGGCCTGTCGGTGAGGTAGCTGGAGATCCAGGTGACCAGGCAGGGGTCCACTCGCATCCTGTTCAGTTTGTCCTGAAGCAATAGGGGCTGGATGGTGTTGAAGGCACTTGAGAAGTCCAAGAAGAGGATCCTCACTGTGCCATTTCCCTTATCCAGATGCGAGTGGGCTCGGTGTAGCAGGTAGAGGATGGCGTCTTCCACACCAACACCTGCCCGGTACGCAAACTGCAGACAGTCCGGGGCACGTTGCACCTGGGGTCTGAGGAGGCTGAGGAAGAGCCACTCCAATGTCTTCATCAGATGTGAAGTGAGTGCCACCGGTCAGAAGTCGTTCAGCTCGCTGGGCCGGTTCTTCTTGGGAACTGGAACGATGCATGATGTCTTCCAGCAGGTGGGCACTCTCCCCAGCTGCAGGCTGAGGTTGAAGATGCATTGGAGTGGTTCACCCAGTTCAGCAGTGCAGGTCTTCAGTAGTCGGGGACACACCTTGTCTGGGCCTGCTGCTTTCCTGGGGTGAAGCTTCCTCAGTTGACCTCTGACCTGGTCTGCAGTAATGCATGGAGGAGTCTGTGTTGAGGTGGGGGAGGAAGGGGCTGCTGCGATGACTGGGGGGGAGGTGTGTTGAGGGAAGAAGGAGAGATGGCTGCAGTGAGGGGGAGGGTGGGGGGTAACGTGGGCTGGTTGAACTGGTTGAAGAAGTCATTCAGCTCGTTCGCCCTCTCCACTGTCCCCTCAATGACTCTGGTCTTTGTGTTGTGGCCTGTGATGGTTTTCACACCTTCCCAGACCTCCCTCATGCTGTTCTCCTTCAGCTTCTACTCCACCTTTCTCCTGTAGCTGTCCTTTGCTTCCCTCATGCAACATTTCACCTCCTGCTGTGTTGCTTTCATCACCTCCCTGTCCCTGCTCCTGAAGGCAGCCTTCTTCCTGTTGAGGACAGCTTTGACTTCCTGTGTTACCCATGGCTTGTTATTAGGGTAACACCGTACAGTCTTAGCAGGGGAGACCACGTCTGCACAGAAGTTGAGGCAATCCATCAGACAGTGTGTCAGCCCCTCTATGTCCTCACAGTGTGGGCTAAGCAGCACATCCCAGCCCATGGTGTCATAACAGTCTCTGAGGGCATCTTCCATTTCAGGGGACCACCTCCTGATGGAGCTAGTTGTTGCAGGCTGCCTTTGGACCAGGGGGGTGTACTTTGGCTGTACTGTAGATGAACCAGGTTGTGGTCAGACTTCCTTAGTGGGGGGGAGGGGTGTGACTCTGTATGCATCCCTCACATTAGCATACAGCAAGTCAATTGTCCTGTTGTTCCTTGTTGGACAGTCCACAACCTGGTAAAAAGCAGCCAAAGTAGAATCCAAAGTAGCACGATTGAAGTCCCCAGAAGTGATCATAAATGCCTCAGGGTGCTGTGTCTGCAGCCTTGCTGTGACAGAGTGAATCCTCTCACATGCAGCGGCTGTGTCTGCCCTCGGAGGGATGTAAACACAGATGGTGATCACGTGACTGAACTCCCTCGGCAGATAATATGGCCGCAGGGAAACATTTAAATGTCTTGGAATGGCCTAATCAAAGCCCAGACCTAAATCCAATTGAGGATCTGTGGAAGATTGCTGTACATCAACACAACCCATCTAACTTGAAGGAAGTGGAGCAGTTTTGCCTCGAGGAATGGGCAAAAATGCCAGTGGCTAGATGTGCTAAGCTAATAGAGACATACCCCAAGAGACTTTTGCTGCAATTGCAGCTGTAATTGCAGCAAAAGGTGGCTCTACAAAGTATTGACTTTTGGGGGGTGAATACCTATGCACACTCCAGGTGTGTTGTATAAATCAGATGGTACTAACCCCCCAAAATCCATTTTAATTCCATCTTGTAATGCAACAAAACAGGACAAACACCAAGGGGGATGAATACTTTTGCAAGACACTGTAACCATGCCACTTTCCAAGGCCTAAATTAGGGGATTCTTTTTTTTTAATTTGCAAACTGTATAGATCCCCTCTCCCATTGTGGGCTAATTTGTATCACTTTGTAACATAATCCAAGATGTAACACTACAAAATAAAGAAAAAATTTAAGGGGTGAACATTTATGCAAGACCCCAAATCTATTCACTGTACTGTATTTAGGTGATATATGTTCAAAGTAGGAGCAGCCGAAAGAAGAAGAAGAAGAAGAAGAAGAAGAAGAAGTTCAATCAAAGTAGTATGTGCCTTTCAGATGCATGTGAATTAAAAAAAACAAGTTGTTGATCTGTTATTAGTCTACTAAGCTGATTTTCTGTTTGGTCCACCTGACATTGGGTTAAGTATGATCTAAAAGTGTATTACCTAAAAACAAATTTGACAACCCTGTTCTAGACACTTGGACAATCATCAGTGCCATCAGAATATCCATCCAACGGGAAATTGTCTAGTATACCAGACACTTGAACTTGGTTTATTACCATGTGAAAGCTGACACAGATATGGAATCTACTGTCGGGAGCAAGGATTGTTAAAAGTATGATGGCTCTCACTTACATAAGACATTTAACCAGATCTGGTCACTGCGCTGCTGATTGACCTCATTCCTGGCCAGGCACCTGAACCAGCCAGTCTGATTACGAGAGACCCAGGTAACACTGACCACACTTCTGTTTTCCTTGGCCAGTGTTGTGATCAGCCCAGGTTGCCTCTCATGCTCCCATGTGTAGTTAATAGGTTCCGTTCCCTTTTCCACAATACAGTGCATCAACACTGATGTGCCTTCCACTGGAGAAGAGTCACTCAGCAGGATGGTGGGTTTGGAAACTGGCACTGCAAGACACAAAAATCCAAATTAAAAAAGTATTTTTATAACCTGGTCCATTTATAGGGCTTTAGTCTTGTTAAGTTAAATATCCTTTTTTTGTTTTTTTCCTCATAGGTTTATATCAATTTCATTAATAAGCATATCAATGTTTTGTGTGTTTTCTCATTAATACTTTAAACCTGTTAGTCTTTTATGTGTACTCATTCATATTCAGTAATCATTTTTTTTTTTCATTCTGCTTAGGATCAAAGTAGATCAACAGCCTATGCCAGAAACACTGGACTCAAAGCAGACATACTCCCTGGATGAGACACCAGTTTATCACATTTACCCCCAGGGGCAATTTAGAGTAGCCAGTTCATCTATCAGAATACTGGCAGAAAATCAGAGGAAACCCCCATGGACACAAGAACATGCAGAGCTCTGCACAGACAGTAGCCAGAGTTTAGGACTGACCCATGGGCCCTGAATTGAGAGGTACAAACATTACCTGTGGGTTGTTGTTTTTCTGTACTGCTTTTACAACATGTGATTAGAATACAAACATTACTGAGATACACATTGAAATATACTTTAATTACTGTAAATCATATGATCTGGTAACTGGTATTCATTAAACTAAACGAGGATTTAGAGGTCTAATATACTGATGATCAGCTAAATTAGATTACCTCCTTAGCTGTACTATTTTCTAGATCTTTAGAGAATTTAGTGTATAATTAAATGTATAAGGTTTTTCCCCCCACCTCCCATAAACATGTCAGTTGGTAGAGGTGCGAAGATAGGTTGCTTCTAATGGCCCTTTTCCACTACCCTTTTTCAGCTCACTTCAGCTCACTTCAGCCTGACACGGCTCGCGTTTCGACTACCTCAGAGCAGCATGACTCAGCTCGCTTCAGCCCTGCTCAGCACCCAAAACTCGCACGGTTTTGGAGTGGGGCTGAAGTGAGCCAAACTGAGCTGAGTGAGGCTAGGGGCGTAAGGAGACACTCCCCTGTGCACTGATTGGTGAGGAGGAGTGTCCTCACATGCCCACACACGCCCCGCGAGCACGCTGGGATCTGTAAACACCGTAAACCCGGAAGAAGAATAATTACGAATTACGAGAACTTCTGAAGCCTTATGCGCCTCGCCTCATCTATACGCTCTTGTCAGTATCTGTTGGCGTTGTCGGTGACAACAAGCCACAGCACCAAGACCAGCAACACTAACGACTCCATGTCCTCCATGTTTATTGTTTACTATCCGGGTCGTGAGACTACCGCTTAAAAGGTCACTGATGTCACTGTTTGCGCCGCCTAATGACATCACGTGACGTCCACCCACTTTCGCTAACTCCACCCAATGTGTCCACCCACTTCCAGCCAGCATGGTTCAGCGCGGTTGTAGTCGAAATGCAACTCCAACAGCCCCACTCAGCTCGACTCAGCCCAACTCAGCACGGCACGGCTCAGCCCAACTCAGCCGCGTTGGTAGTGGAAAAGCGGCATATGTGTTAATCAGAGTGGGAATATGTGGGTGTGTGTACAGTATATGGTGCCCTAAAACAGACTGGCATCCCATCCAGGGTGTATTCCCACCTCATGCCCAGTGTTCCTGGAATAGGCTCTGAATCCACTGCAAGCCTGAACAGGTTAAGTGTTTAGTGAAGATGAATGAATGAATGAACATTGTCTAAGCTTTGTCAGTCATTAAACCCATGTCTCTGTAACAATACATTAAATTGGAAATCACTCACTTATCACCAGCAGCATGACTGGGATCTCTGCTGTTCCAACAGCATTGGTAGCAGAACACCAGTACTGTCCACTGTCCACCATGCCATCTGTCTGTCGCACAGTCAAGGACCATCTAGCAGCTTGCTGAATAATATATTTCCTGGCATTGTCCCCCACCTTTTGCTTCATATTGTTGTACCAGGCAATCTCTGTGACCACGGGGTAGTTTTTACTCACTATGCAAGTGAGTAGAGCATCAGTGCCTTCAACAACCGAAACCACGCTGGGCTGAGTCATCAGTACTGGTGCCTCTGGAAGAAAGAAGCATATGGAATATCTCTAGCTGCATAATACCAAACTGAAAAAAAAAAAATAAGATAGCAACCTCAGAGTGAATCTGATGACATTGTATCTTAGATCTAAAATAGATATCGGTTATATACTGACTCTTGAATAATTCAAGGCTTTAGAATATAGCTCAAAAAGTCTACTACAGTATATTATATTCTTCTTTACACTGTGTACTGGATAAGGGATAAGACACCTAGGGCATGCTGCTGTAGGAAAAGAATCATTTACATTTACAGCATATGGCAAAAGCTCTTATACAGAGCGACTTACACCAGCTTGTCTTTATATTAAAATACAAAAAGAATGTAGCTTCTTGTATTACTGAGAAACTAGAAAATGCAAGTCTGAATGTCCTGAAGACTTTCTGATTGCAGAAACTTACTGACTGTTACTAAGTCCTGACCCTCGAGACGCCTTCCATAAACGGTACATAGAAATGATAATGTATTAGAATGAAGGTATTTTTGTGAACCTGGAATTTGCCTTGCAGCTGAAACTACTATCAGAGCTCCTGTTATAGAAAATTAATCAACACCTTAATCAGTATGTCTTACCCAATTTTAAACTGCATTGCTTGCTCTCATTACTCAGTGGATGTTTGGCATGACAAACAAATGTTTTGCCACTGTAGTTAGCATTGGAGCGCAGGACCAGGGTGCTGGTGTCTAATTCGGATGTGCCCTGCATGTCCCCTGAACTGGAGGCCCACCACAGCAGAGCCTGAGGAAAACCACCATCCCAGGAGCAGGTAAGCATCAGGTACTCATTATTATGACTGGAATTTGCAGAACACCTGGGTTCTCCATAGGGCAGCCCTAAGAACCACAGGATACTTGTATAGAAAAACAGGTGTACTGTTGAAGATTTATCAGATTATGTGATGTTTTTTGTTTATAGAGGTCAAAAGCCAAAGCAATACTGTACTTGACTCATCTCATCTCTAGCCGCTTTATCCTTCTACAGGGTCGCAGGCAAGCTGGAGCCTATCCCAGCTGACTACGGGCGAAAGGCGGGGTACACCCTGGACAAGTCGCCAGGTCATCACAGGGCTGACACATAGATACAGACAACCATTCACACTCACATTCACACCTACGGTCAATTTATAGTCACCAGTTAACCTAACCTGCATGTCTTTGGACTGTGGGGGAAACCGGAGCACCCGGAGGAAACCCACGTGGACAACATGCAAACTCCACACAGAAAGGCCCTCGCCGGCCCCGGGGCTCGAACCCAGGACCTTCTTGCTGTGAGGCGACAGCGCTAACCACTACACCACCGTGCCGCCCTGTACTTGACTCATTTATGTCAAAACATTTGAATGTATATTACCTCATAGACCCTGTACTTACATGTCCTAGTGCTGCAGCTTTGGGTGCTGTTTAGTGCAACGTGTGAGCCATAGCAGGTGAATACGGAATTGTTGGCCGTGTCAGACCCTGGCTGAATCCAAGTGATATAAGTAATAGCCTCCCTGTTGTCTCCATTCACATTCACATATGGACTCCAGTTCAAGATAGGTGGAGGGTAACCTCCATCCCAGGAACAAAAGAGAGCCAGATCAGAGTAGTTATTGGCTGGGAACATGGTACATGATGGAAAACCATCTGGTGGATCTGAATGAACAAAATATGGGAAACATACAACACCAGGTTATGAAGAAACAGATAGTTTACCCTGAGTTATACTGCATTTGCTTTCTGGCCAACTCTAATACTACATTCCAATTTAGCAGTTCAAGAACTGTAAGCAGAGACAGTAATACATAAGTGGTGTGTCGTATCACTCACAGTAAATGGTAAGTGTGATAGTTTTATTGGAGAGAGTGTTCAGATTAGTGTTCTGGGCCAGACAGGTATAGTTCCCTGAGTGCATTCTGATGATCTTGGTGATGGTAAGCTGTGGTCCAGTGTAGACCTGGGAGTTGTTGTAGTACCAGACATATTGACTGGGGGGGTTAGAGGACGCTTCACACATAAGGGAGATATTGCCTTTCTCAAGGACTGAGAATCCCATCTCAGTGACAGAGTAGCCAGTGGCATGTATCTGAGGCAAGTCGGGACCATCTAAATGGAATAGATTAGTATTAAAATGCATACGTTATCATCTATATTTGAAATGACTTGCTTGAAATAGCTGGTTGATCAGGATTGTTATGTGGAGAATACAGGCCCTGTGCCAGCTCTCACTCACATATGACATCCAACCAGATCTGGTCACTGTGCTGCTGATTGACATCATTACTGGCCAGGCACCTGAACCAGCCGGTGTGGTTACGGGTCACCAAAGTAATGTTAATCAGACTGCTGTTGCTCTCAGCCAATATGCTGACCTGTCCACTATGGTTTTCCTGTTCCCAGATATAGTGTATGGGTTCTGTGCCATTCTCCAGACCACAGTGCATCCATACTGATCCACCTTCCAGAGGTGATGAGTCACTCAGCATGATGTATGGTTTTGAAACTGGAACTGACACTGTAAAATAGTAAATGCTGGTGATGTAGTAACTGATAATCAATCATGGTTCATCAGGTTTTAAGTGCCATATCAGTTCTCACCTGGACTTGTGACCTCTGCAGGATTTCCAACAGTTCGATGATTGACTGCTGTTACACGGAATGCATATTTTCTGGTTGGATCCAGATTGGTGATCTGGTAGCTGCGGGTGCTGGGCTGCAGATTTTCTGCCACTTTTTGCCAGAGGGGGTCAATATCACGCCTCCCTACAGGGACAGGGAGCCTCTGATACTCAATGAAGAACCCAGTGAGGTTAACATCTGTCTGAATTAGCCATTCCATATTAACATCTGTTCTCTGACGCCCACTGTATATGAGCTTACTGATTGTTACATTTGGAGGCATTGGGTATCCTGAATAAGAATGAGATTAGCACTAAGTCACTGACTTGTTTGATAGTTGAAATGAAAGCAGGTATTGATAGAGCAGATCAGGAACAAATTACAGAAAACCTCAACATGCTACACAAGGTTCACACCACTATAGACATGGTATAGACATGACTATGGCAATCAGCACAAGAGCACTGGATGTCTAGTCCAGTCTAGACAAATCATTGGCAATCACTGACATCTAGACAAATCAGTCCATGATTAAACCATCCAATGCAACTTCAAACAACTTACTCATCACTAGAAGCAAAATGGGAATCTCTGCTCCTCCAATAGCATTAGCTGCTGAACACCAGTACTCTCCACTGTCCACCTTGCTGTCTGTCTCCCTTACTGTCAGGTTATACCAGGCACCATTTTGGTGCAGGACATATTTCCAGGGTGTCTCATCAACATTGTGTTTTGAGTTGTTATACCAGGAGATCTCTGTGGCTGGTGGGTAGCTTTTACTCAGAATACAGGTGAGCTGGACGTCACTACCCTCATACACTGAAACCACACTGTGCTGAGTCATTAATACTGGTGCCTCTAAATGAAGGAGATATATTTCAAAACAGATCAGGTTTATATCACAATGTCAATTACATATTCATTTTGAGCAGGTCTTACCCAATTTGATGACACACTGGTTGCTTTCTTTAATCAATGGATGTTTGGCATGACACGCAAAGGTTTTGCCATTGTATGTAGTACTTGAATTCAAGATCAAGATGTTGGTGGCTTCCTTAGATGTACCCTGCATCTCTCCAGAACTGGAAACCCACCATATCAGAACCTGAGGGAATCCACCCTCCCATGAACAGGACAATGTGAGGTACTCAATGCTACGGCCAGAATTTGCAGAACACTGGGGTACTCCATATGGCAGCCCTAAAAAAACATTAAACCTAGTTTCAAAATTTTCAATAATCCATGTTATTTGATGACCTGTACAGTACCAGTCAAAAGTTTGGACATACCTAATTCAATGGGTTTTTTCTTTATTTTTATTAATTTAAAGACACTTCATGTCCTGAAGTAATGATGGACTGTCGTTTTTCTTTACTTAGTTGAATGGTTCATGACATAATATGGATTACTACAGTTGTGGAATAGGGCTATTTACTGTGCTTTTATTATTTACTATTTACTGCTTGATCTCAAACGCATTAAGAAGGCAAGAAATTGCACTAATTAACTTTTGACAAGGCACATCCGTTAACTGAAAAGCAGTACTGTCTTCAGTATTGCTCTACAATGTAGAAAACAGTCAAACTACAGAAAAAACTATGAATGAATAGGTGAGTCCAAACATCTGACTGGTACTGTCGGTTGGAGGCTTTGTCTGTTGGCAAAGTAGACAATTTAGCTAGTTTTACACAGAAATTCTTTTGAAGGTTTTCAGTCAACCAAGTAATCTGATGACCAGTATGTTGGAGGCTCTTTCAACCTCTGTCTCCATAGATGGTAATCAACCTAGTTACACCCAGACAAAAAAAAAAAAAAGGCGTACACTAAGATTTTATTGGACCACTTTTAACTTTGATTACAGCACACATTCACAATGGCATTGTTTCAGCAATTTTATGCAATGTCACAACATTTATTTCCATCCAGAGTTGCATAATTTTTTTGTGGAGATCTTGTCTTAATTACAGGCAAGTCAAACCACTCCGTGAAGTCTCCCCCCCTTCCCATAAAACCACCTCATTTTTTTGTGAAAGGCACTATCTCATCTCATTATCTCTAGCCACTTTATCCTGTTCTACAGGGTCGCAGGCAAGCCGGAGCCTATCCCAGCTGACTATGGGCGTAAGTCGCCAGGTCATCACAAGTCACCAGGCCATCACAGGGCTGACACATAGACACAGACAACCATTCACACCTACGGTCAATTTAGAGTCACCAGTTAACCTAACCTGCATGTCTTTGGACTGTGGGGGAAACCGGAGCACCCGGAGGAAACCCACGCGGACGCGGGGAGAACATGCAAACTCCACACAGAAAGGCCCTTGCTGGCCAAGGGGCTCGAACCCGGACCTTCTTGCTGTGAGGCGACAGCGCTAACCACTACACCACCGTGCTGCCCCGAAAGGCACTATATAAATAATAATAATAATAATAATAATAGGGCAGCCCTGTGATGACCTGGCGACTTGTCCAGGGTGTACCCTGCCTTT
Source organism: Neoarius graeffei (assembly GCF_027579695.1). Classification (NCBI taxonomy): domain Eukaryota; kingdom Metazoa; phylum Chordata; class Actinopteri; order Siluriformes; family Ariidae; genus Neoarius; species Neoarius graeffei. The sequence continues at coordinate 57,426,357 of NC_083580.1, forward strand.
CGCCCGTAGTCAGCCGGGATAGGCTCCAGCTTGCCTGCGACCCTGTAGAACAGGATAAAGCGGCTAGAGATAATGAGATGAGAGATGAGATGAATAATAGGGTGGCACGGTGGTGTAGTGGTTAGCGCTGTCACCTCACAGCAAGAAGGTCCGGGTTCGAGCCCCGTGGCCGGCAAGGGGCTTTCTGTGTGGAGTTTGCATGTTCTCCCCGTGTCCGCGTGGGTTTCCTCTGGGTGCTCCGGTTTCTCCCACAGTCCAAAGACATGCAGGTTAGGTTAACTGGTGACTCTAAATTGACCGTAGGTGTGAATGGTTGTCTGTGTCTATGTGTCGGCCCTGTGATGACCTGGTGACTTGTCCAGGGTGTACCCCCTTTGCCCGTAGTCAGCTGGGATAGGCTCCAGCTTGCCTGCGACCCTGTAGAACAGGATAAAGCGGCTAGAGATAATGAGATGAGATAGATAGATAACTTTATTGTCATTCACCTGTACATTCAGAATGCACATTTGAACGAAATTTCGCTCCACTGGTTTATGTCACTATAACTGCTGCATATAACTATTGCACATAATCTGGTTACCAAAAATATCAAATTTACAATTAGATAATTTAAATAAAAAATAACTTATATAAAATAATATTCTATCGAATAGAATATCCTAACAAACTCTTTGGGGGGGCGTCCAAATAGTTCATGATACCGAAAAGTTCATAATACTGAAATGGACCCACTTGTTACACCAAACACTTACTCTTCCGTCAAACAAGTTCAACTGAGTTTAATTTATATTTACGCTTAATTCACTTGCAGATTTACAAAGTAAAGGAAATAAGTCACTTTTAAGTCAAGGAAATAAGTCACACTCGCTGTCATTTGCTTGCTGCATCCTCTTTCTTTTCAGCACATCATGCTGCTTGCAGTTATGGAAGAAGTCTCGGTGCTCTTTTTCTTTAAAAGTTGAAATTGAATTTTTCAGGATACCATATCCATATTCTTCAGACAAAATTCATTGCTTTCTCACCACACTTTAGACAGTCCAGGATATGAAGTTAGTCTTTGATGGAGCGTATCTTACATTTACGAGTGTCATGCATTGGAGGTGAATGACAGATGTAATTGCAGGAAGAGTGTTTATTTAAACACGGGCAGGCAAACAGTTGAAAAATCTAAGACAAAGGCAGGGTCGTGGGATGGGCAACGGTCGAGTGAGGCACAAACAGAACATCAGAGGTAATCACAAAGGTAAAGTCCAAAATACAAAAGCAAATCAAAACCAGTAAAAGGATACACAGAATAAAAGCTTGGTAACATGAGACACTAGGAACAGTGTGTATACTTCACAAAGGTTGTGTGTTTAGGGAGTCATTACAAGCGTGCGCTGTGATTGCGCTCTAATCCGGAACAGATGCACAGTAATTAGTCCTAATGGCGTTATGCACGTGTGCACTCAGTGCATGGATGTGACAATGAGTAGTCATAACAACAGTGCTTACAGGGTAAAGACTTGAGTGAAATTGCTTTTAGCTCGTAAAATAAAGTTCTTTTAAAGGATTTTTTTAAGTCGATGATTGCTGTTCTCGATAATTGTTCATGATTAACACCTAAGTGAGGCTCATTAAGCCTTTGTTTTATGGTGTTAACACATATTCTTAACTTGATTGCAGACTTGATTACCTATTGTTTGTCTCTGGGGGAAGAGAACTGCATGGTTCAGTGTTTATTTATTTATTTATTTTTAAGACTCTGACTCATTGTCACTTAAGGCAGGGGACATGAATTTAGGTGGGGTTTACATTAGACCGTATCAGCGGATCATCAGATTAACGTTTTTAAAACGATTAGTGTGCACACAGCAATGCCAATACACGATTTGTGTGCACACAGCAACGCCAATACACGGATACGCTCGGCTCCGCAGGCATCCTGCGCTCCAAATCACTCCGCCCTGAACAGCAAGTGCCCTCTGGAGGGTGCGCACTCCGGCCCTGCGCAGCTCACAGAGCGCGCGAGTGGAGTGCACGAGCAGTGATTTGGGACTGAGCCGCTGTGTGTGTGATCCCAGTGCATGTCGGGCATGCGCGTCACTTACCACTTGCAAGTGGAAGGATGGCAAGCCTAAAGACAATCATAACTACACAATGGGCAGTATTTGCATCAGTATTTGCAGTATTTTCATACTTTTATACTCTTTAATGAAAGGTGATACAAGGCGGAAGTCCGCGCCGTTTTTCAGCAGTCGTGTCACATGACCAACGCCAGCGAATCAGGAAGGTGGATGTCACAGTGACGTTGTCCAATGACGACGCCAGCTAGAGCTCAGCACAGCGTATCCGCGTATCCTCAATGTTTACACAGCACCGGACCAGACACGATCTGGATTGAATACCCTGACGGATTCCCGTTTCCCGGCGTTTCCAGGCGTTTTAATGTAAACGGACAGTGCATCCGCGAAGAAAACGAGACAGATATGGTCTAATGTAAACTTGGCCTCAGTTCGTTATAGTGGGGTTGCAGTGTATTATTATCATTATTATTATTATTATTATTATTTGACCCTTCTGAAATACAGTAACATCTTTTCCATGACCATGGGATACATTTTTCAACATGGTTGTTAAAGAAATGAGAAATCACTCACTACATTAGTTAGGGTTAAAATAATTGTTGCAAGCTGAAGAAGAAGAAGAAGAGAAGAAACCTTTATTTGTCACATGCACACTTCAAGCACAGTGAAATTCATCCTCTGCATTTAACCCATCTGAAGCAGTGAACACACACACACACACCCAGCGCAGTGGGCAGCCACACTAGAGCGCCCGGGGAGCAGTCAGGGGTCAGGTACCTTGCTCAAGGGCACTTCAGCCCAAGGCCGCCCCACATTAACCTAACTGCATGTCTTTGGACTGTGGGGGAAACTGGAGCACCCGGAGGAAACCCATGCAGACACAGGGAGAACATGCAAACTCCACACAGAAAGGCCCTCGCTGGCCGGTGGGTTCGAACCCAGAACCTTCTTGCTGTGAGGTGACCGAACATATCATTGCAGTAGTTATCCAATCAAAGTTTTATTTATTTAAATCCAAACTGTGACTTTTTTGGACCGGGAACTGTAGATAAAATAAGTTACAACTAGATATGTGCATTTCCTGAAGAAAATGTGAGTGTTATTGCTGTACCACAACACAAAAAAGATGAGACTCATGATGGATGGATGTGTGTTGACATTAGAATGGACCTGTGAACATTGAATGGCGTCGATATCTTTAGAACTGTAGGAAAACGCCTACAAAATGTAAGACACCAGTAATTATAAAATGCGATACCACTAATTACTTTACATTTACAGTACAGCATTTAGCAGACACCCTGATCCAGAGCAAGCAAGTACTTTGTCATCTCAAAAACACATCTTCATGCTAGTTTAGTAGGTCAGGGGCTGAGAATACCATCGACCCAAATCCCTGTTAGGGGGACTTTAGTAGAGCGTGTCAAAATAAAGTAAATAACTGTTCATTTGAAATAAGTGCTTGGTGAAGAGGTAGATATTGAATCTTCATTTGAAGACACCAGTGGCTCAGCTGTTCGGACAGCCAGGGGAAGTTCGTTCCACCACCTCGGTGCTACAAATGAGAAGATTGTTGATGCATGTTTTTTTTTTTACCTCAAAGGAAGGATGATTTTTTTTGCAGCCCTTTTCTATTGTGGTTCTATGATCACACAATTCAGAAGTCTAGACTCTTTTTATAAGTAAAGGAAATAAACACAAGTCGATGTACCCCATACTCACATGTCCTGGTGCTGCAGGTCTGAGTGAAGTTTAGTGCAACATGTGAGCCATAGCAGGTATATACGGAGTTGTTAGCAGTCTCCAGACCTGGCTGAATCTGAGTGACATTAGTGACACCCTGTCCATTCTCACCATTCACATATGAACTCCATTTGAGAGTAGCTGGAGGATAACCTCCCTTCCATGAGCAGAAGAGGGCCAAGTCAGTGTAGTTCTTCACTGGGAAGATGGAACAAGTTGGCACACCATCTGGAGGATCTGTGAGAAGAGGACCAATGCTTAACAGAGCAGGGAACATGTTCAACAAATGTATATAAATATATCTGTGCAGATACAGATGACTCAAGTTTGGTTATAAAGATGTAGGCTATACTGCAAGACATACCATGCACTAAAACATAATTAAGGTCAAACAGTTTACTAACCTATAATCATAGAATTTGCATTACATTCCACCCCTCTATAATGGCAATTCTTCAGCAGAGAGGACAAAATTATGAAATTATTAAGATTGCCTTAACTTGTCAGCTCAGTGATATTGCTAAAGTATGGAAACCAAGGCAAAATGTATGGAAACCATATTTAAAAATCATCACCTCGATTATAGCAGTGTCACTTCAGAGAAATCTTGGTTTGAATTTTAAGAAATGAAAGTTCAGTTTTTTTCTGACGTAATTCCGTTACTGACCTTTCTTTCCTCATAAAAGATTTTGCATTCAGAGTTAAACATAGCCAATTTTTCATTGCTTTTTTTAGGGTCAAAAGATACACCATACAGTGTGAAATTTTTATTAAATACCATTATCTTGGGGGCGGCACGGTGGTGTAGTGGTTAGCGGTGTCGCCTCACAGCAAGAAGGTCCTGGGTTCGAGCCCCGTGGCCGGCGAGGGCCTTTCTGTGTGGAGTTTGCATGTTCTCCCTGTGTCTGCGTGGGTTTCCTCCGGGTGCTCCGGTTTCCCCCACAGTCCAAAGACATGCAGGTTAGGTTAACTGGTGACTCTAAATTGACTGTAGGTGTGAATGTGAGTGTGAATGGTTGTCTGTGTCTATGTGTCAGCCCTGTGATGACCTGGCGACTTGTCCAGGGTGTACCCCGCCTTTCGCCCGTAGTCAGCTGGGATAGGCTCCAGCTTGCCTGCAACCCTGTAGAAGGATAAAGCGGCTAGAGATGATGAGATGAGATGAGACCATTATCTTGAGTATTACAGCTAAAAAAAATTTACCACATTTTGCTGTGAATGTAATTCCGTTAGGGCGGCATGGTGGTGTAGTGGTTAGCACTGTTGCCTCACAGCAAGAAGGTTCTGGGTTTGAGCCCAGTGGCCAACGGGGGCCTTTCTGTGTGGAGTTTGCATGTTCTCCCCGTGTCCGCGTGGGTTTCCTCCGGGTGCTCCGGTTTCCCCCACAGTCCAAAGGCATGCAGGTTAGGTTAATTGGTAGCTCTAAATTGACCGTAGGTGTGAATGTGAGTGTGAATGGTTGTTTGTCTCTACATGTCAGCCCTGGTGACATGTCCAAGGTGTACCCCACTTCCCACTCATAATCAGCTGGGATAGGCTCCAGCTTGCTCACGACCCTGCACAGGATAAGCGGTTATGGATGGCTGTAATTCCGTTACTGAAAAACTACCCATAAACTAACAAGTTAAAGCTGATCTGTCTTTATCTTCTTTCAAATTCTTGCAGCATAACCCTAGCCTTTCTTGACTTTACCATCTTTTTAAAAAATGGTTTCAGAAGAGTTCTTTAGATATGTATCTGATTTCACCAGAGGGACAGACCAAAGAAAGCTTTCTCATCTCATCTCATTATCTCTAGCCGCTTTATCCTTCTACAGGGTCGCAGGCAAGCTGGAGCCTATCCCAGCTGACTACGGGTGAAAGGCGGGGTACACCCTGGACAAGTCGCCAGGTCATCACAGGGCTGACACATAGACACAGACAACCATTCACACTCACATTCACACCTACGCTCAATTTAGAGTCACCAGTTAACCTAACCTGCATGTCTTTGGACTGTGGGGGAAACCGGAGCACCCAGAGGAAACCCACGTGGACACGGGGAGAACATGCAAACTCCACACAGAAAGGCCCTCGCCTGCCACGGGGCTTGAACCCGGACCTTCTTGCTGTGAGGCGACAGCGCTAACCACTACACCACCGTGCTGCCCAAAGAAAGCTTTTGGGTTCTAAATTGAATCCTTTTTCTAAGAGTGTACCCTTGTGATTGTTTGTTGAGGCAAGTCATGTTCCATATCTGAATGGAAGCAACTCCATCTTACTGGACAATCAAAACACAAAAGCTTCATTAGGAAGAAAATGACTTCTTCATGGACATGGAAGCATATAGTAGAACTCACAGTAGACAGTGAGGATGATGGTTTTTGAAGAACGGGTGTTAAGGTAAGTGTTCTGGGCCAAGCAGGCATAGTAGCCTGTGTCTATACGTAGGATGTTGGTGATGGTGAGCTGTGGTCCAGAGTAGATCTCTGAGTTGTTGTAGAACCAGACGTACTGGCTTGGAGGGTTAGAGGAGGCTTGACACATGAGGGAGATGTTTCTTTTTTCCAGGACTGAATATCCTTTGGATGTTACTGAATATGTTGTGCCATATATCTGAGGAAGATCAGGTCCAACTAAACACAAAAGTAGTGGTTAAAAATATGTGGAATATTTCTGTTGAAAACAGCAGAACAGTGGTCAATTCATTCAAAATTTTATCTGTATATCTTCTTTACCCCCAAATTAGTAACATCTAATATTCCCAAAACATATTACCTTTTGTATCAGATGACAAGAACAATGAAACTGAAATGAGATAGCTCAAGATCCCTTGTGAAGGTTGTGTCTTTTTAAGGCATCTGAAATGTTTAGTGATATGAAAGTTTTAACTCACATATGACATTCATCCAGATCCGGTCACTGCGCTGCTCATTGACCTCATTCCTGACCAGGCACCTGTACCAACCTGTGTGGTTACGGGTCACCAAAGTCATGTTAATCAGACTGCTGTTGCTCTCAGCCAATATGCTGACCTTTCCACTGTGGTTTTCCTGTTCCCAGATATAATGTATGGGTTCTGTGCCATTTTCCAGACTGCACTGCATCCAAAATGACAAACCTTCAACTGCTGAGGAGTCACTTTGCAAAATATATGGTTTGGAGACTGGCACTGTAGGTGAAGTCATGGAAAAGTTATTGGAGAAAACAACAATAAGTGGTGTTTAAACATATAATAATGATATAGCACTAGAGGTATATACTAAGTTTCCATTTAACTTTTGAAAAAAAAATTCTCCAGCCTGAAAATCTAAGACATAGAGTGAAGTCTGATAAATTGGGCCATCGGCTAAAATGGGACAGATAAATTTGGAGCATCCTACCTCTTTGACTTTCCACAGCCAATTGCTTCAAGTAATTTCTGTTACCACAACAGTATTGTGTAGCAAATTATTTGATTGGACTGAGATTGCTAAAATCATCATGGCACTGGCTTTTTTAGAGCCTGGTGAAGAAAACTACATGTCAAAAAAATCACCCAATTTAACTGATTTCACCTTACGTAGTTTCAAAAGATGGGCTGGTTGGTCAATTGGAGGAAGGAGAATGCTTGTCAATATTTGAAATCCAATTATTTTGAGTATTTACTGCAATTTCCCCCAAAGATTAATAGATATGCATGCTATCTATTTTGTAAGCTTCTTGCTCACAAAAATTGGCACTAAATATGTCCTTTATACTCATCTCATCTCATTATCTCTAGCCGCTTTATCCTGTTCTACAGGGTTGCAGGCAAGCCGGAGCCTATCCCAGTTGACTACGGGCGAAAGGCAGGGTACACCCTGGACAAGTCGCCAGGTCATCACAGGGCTGACACATAGACACAGACAACCATTCACACCTACGGTCAATTTAGAGTCCCCGGTTAACCTAACCTGCATGTCTTTGGACTGTGGGGGAAACCAGAGCACCCGGAGGAAACCCACGCGGACACGGGGAGAACATGCAAACTTCGCACAGAAAGGCCCTTGCCGGCCATGGGGCTCGAACCCGGACCTTCTTGCTGTGAGGTGACAGCGCTAACCACTACACCACTGTGCCGCCGTCCTTTATACTATCTATCTATCTATCTATCTATCTATCTATCTATCTATCTATCTATCTATCTTTTTTTCATAATTTCACACAAAATGATAATCTGCTATTGGTTAAACTAGAACATCACTAACCTAGAACACGCAGATACATGTAGTAGTAGTAAAGCGTGGCTCCTTCAGCAGTGTCAAATAGAGCCTGGCAAGTGTATAATCCTTCTGCGACTAAAGGAACCTTCTCTATGTACAGAGAGGCACTGTTACTGATGTTCAGGTCACCCAAGTCCTGGGCCAGTTGCTGCAGCTTTGGGCCCTTTCCAAAGTTATACACCACGGCTCGAATCATCTGGGTGCCTGGTTTGGTGAAGCTCCAGATGTAGACATCAGGGAGGGTGGGGCCACATTTCAGGATTACTTCATGTTCCACCACTCCACTGATTCTGTCTTCTTTGTACACTACCTGCCCAGGGTCTGTGATCTCCAAGCCTGAGGATTTATGAGGAAACACACAAAAAATTACAGCAGTGGTGTAACATTTATGACCCACCACGCCTACTTAGAGCAAAAGGTGCAAGTTATCTGCTGGTACCTCCTATAGTGAAGGCTACATCAGGGGGCAGAGCCTTTTCTTACAAAGCCCCACAGTTATGGAACAGCCTTCCAAGTAGTGTCTGGGACTCAGACACAGTCTCAGCGTTTAAGTCTCGGCTGAAAACATATCTGTTTAGTCAAGTCTTTTGTTAATAGCTTTATTAGGTAAAGGAGTAGATCTGGAGGATCCTCAGGCATAGTGTGTTTTGGTAAACTGGGATGTATGGATGCTGTCAGTCCCCCACTCACTTGCTCACTCGGGTTTGTTGATGTTGTAGCGGCTGCTGCTTTATGTCCCGGGGCTACCTCATGTCTTTGTTACCTTCTGGCTCTCCCCTTTTAGTTATGCTGTCATAGTTAGTTTTGCCAGAGTCCCTGCTTGCACTCAGCACAAAATGTATACTGTTCTTACTCATCAGGTGACATTGGGCATACCTAACAACCTGTGTTTTCTCTCTCTCTCTCCTCCCCCCTCACTCTGTCTGTCCCTCTGAGTTACATGTCGATCCTGAGATCGAGATGCTGACCTCTTCTGCTCCTTGGACCTGCCTGATCCATCCTGATGCCCTACGTCTGGCTGGAGTCTCATGACATTGCTCCTGTGGAGGACGGCCCCATATGGACAGTTGAACGTCACACTTGTAAGATGGCTCTGGACACTTATAGTAATGCTTTTATGGCTGAGGACTACAGTTAACTTGCTAACTCTAGAACTACAGTTGTCATGAACAGTTTTGCACTCAGGTTTCCATCAATGAACAGTTTATAACTTCAACAAAACAGACTTCATGTTAAAACTAGAATGAATTTCCTGGTTTCACAGTTATACTTTGTGACTATATACAGTAGGACACTGTTATAGAAGCAAGTTATTTATAATCATGTTGTCTGTTATCACCCAAATGAGGATGGGTTCCCTTTTGAGTCTGGTTCCTCTCGAGGTTTCTTCTTCATGTTGTCTGAGGGAGTTTTTCCCTGCCACCGTCACCACAGGCTTGCTCATTGGGGATAGATTAGGGATAAAATTAGCTCATGTTTAAAGTCTTTAAATTTCTGTAAAGCTGCTTTGTAACAATGTCTATTGTTAAAAGCACTATACAAATAAATTTGACTTGACTTGACTACATACACACACAAACACACATACTATCAGGCCCATAAATATATCTACCACAGTATACTGGAGTGGTAGATGTGCAAATAAATAGTGAATATGAGCACAAAGTGCAGACTTTCAGCTTTAGAGGGAACTTTCACATCCAAATTGGGTGAACAGTGTCGGAATTGCAGCACTTTTTATATTTGGCTTCCCCTTTCTGAAGGACAAAAAGTAATTGGACAAACTAACATAATCATAAATTAAATTGTCACTTTTAGTACTTGGTTGCAAATGCTCTTTAATTAAGTTTTTTTTTCAAGAATTCACAAAAGGTTTTCCATGCTTAGTGGATTGCCACTTATTAGCTCAAGTAATGTTCTGCGCCTCCTTGATAAAAGGTTGCTTCCAGCTGCTTTAGATCCTCTGCCATCTCATCCTCTGAGTATTTTCTTGCATGGTTTGTTTTAAAAGGTCTTATGATATTAAAGGTCATAGGCAAAGGTTTTCAATTTATGCACATTTGAAACTTTATATGTTAAAAAAAAACCCTCTGTGATTTTCTTCTGGTCCCAAGAAATACTGTTAATAATTAATAATTAAAATAAGTTAGCGCAGATTGCGACGAATTTCCGCTCGGCGATTTTCGTGACCACTTGGCGCGTGACGTCATTCAAGGCAAACAAATCGTTTGAGTTGAGTCCACTTCCTTTTATTTGCATTGCCGTTCGGCTTGAGTGCAGACGTGCGTTCAGGAATTTCCAAAGAAAAAACATGCCTTATTGTTGTGCAGTGAACTGTAACAATGGGACCGGTTCAGGAAGAAGTTTTACACAACCTCTCACGACCAAAGTCCGTACATGTGTGCTCGGTTTGCAAGTAAACACAGAACTTCTCCCAGTCTGTTTGCCTTGAATGACGTCATGACGATTGTCCCCTGGCGGTAAAAGTCCGCGTAAGTGAGATGTAAACAAACCTTCGGAACTTGCGCAAACCAGTATATTTTAAGCGTTTAATCAATTTTAGGGTGGAAATTAGACACCAGGAAGATTGAATTCGCTTTTTGGGTTGTTCTTTTAGAAAATAAAGTTGATATTCTACGTTCCACCTCTGACCCTTGCCTAGGACCTATAGATCCTTTAATTACCACAACAGTCTCCTGACATACGAGGCATACGCATTTGCTATGGCTCATGATGAAAAAGTATCCTTGTTTCCAGCTCTTTTGAATTCAGCACTTCTCACTGGTAACTTTTGTGCCTTTTTTTTTAAGGCACTTTAGCTGTGTCTTAGCACAGTCTACTGCCATCGCTGGGTGAAAGGAAGAATTGCAGCATGTTGGCTGGCGAGCCACACATCACATCATACGTTGACGTTTGGCATCTGTCTTGGAGCCAAATTCTGGATGTTATTGGCTTATGGTGATGATACACGGGGCAACTTTTTGGGCAATGTTGCCGAGCAATGTTGCTGGGCAATTGCGCTTTGACTCTTTTCTATTGAGATTGGGCAACATTGTTTCTTTCTGAATGGTTTTGATAATCTCTGGCAACTTTTTGAGATAAGCCAATCAGAACGCGAGTATCGAGTCATGTGACCTCCGGTGAGGTTCGGATCAGAAATTTCAAACAAATATGGTGGCCGCTCAGTGTCAGTGGAGTGAAGAGATGGAGAGACTCCTCATCTGTTTTTACGCCGGTAAGTTGTTATTTTAATATTCTATATGGAGGAATTTACCTCACCAAAGCTCTAAAAAACAACAGACAGCTTGATTAAATGGTCACAGCAAAAATTAAGACATCGATTTTTTTTAGCTAACTGTAAACTGCCGTTGCTAACTGTTGTTGCCCATTGTTAGTTGCCCTGAAAAGTTGCCCTGTGTCTCACCTAGTTGCCCGTTGCCAGCAACATTGCTCTGCAACATTGCCCAAAAAGTTACCCCGTGTATCATCACCTTTACAGTATACAATATATCAGAAGTGGGAAGTAACAAAGTATACTTACTTTAATCTTATGTCTTAAATCCATACTAGTACATTTGTCAACATACAATGGACTACTCACTACATTTTCAAACATCACTACATTTCTTTGTAATCATACATTTTTAGTCATAAGCTGATAGTATCAGACAGCCTCAGGGATAAATTTCTAACAACTCTAAACTTGAGATCTAACGAAGAAGAAGAAGAAGACTCTACAATCTGTAATCTATCTGCTACTATGTAGACTTTGTATTTATCAAGATAGTTTGTATCATGACAGCTAGCTATTAGTATTCAGGTAGTGTATCATCAGAGCTATTATGATGTGAGCTAATGTTTAAGAGATCAGGCATAAAGTTGTGTGCTAGACTTGGTGAATATTTTTCTGCATTCCTTCATTCCTTGTTTAAAGGGGCACTAATTTACCATTAGTGCCTAAAATCAGTGTATGATGTAAGACAGGTGTCTTTTTCTTCTGTGAATCGTTCTTGTACTTTTAGTTTCATACTTTCAGTACATTAAATCATTGACACTTTTCTACTTTGACTTGAGTTAATAATTTGAAGATAATTTACTTTGAATAATTGCCCCTTTACTGGACTAAAGAACTTCAGGATTTATATCACCTCTGTTTTACATTACATAAAAGTGTCTCAATTAACATTTCGACATGTATATATCAAGTACATACCTCAGTATTCACCAGAGGATATTTCAATTTGCACTGGTTATTACCATTATTAAGAACGACTGCTGAATCTCAAATGATTGCCTCCAGGTATTAAATGACAGAAATTTGAGTCTGACACTGCAAGATGCTGGATGTAAGCAGATGAATTTTATCTTCTTCTTTATTCTATACTATTTGCATGTTGTACATTTTTTATTCAGTTGTGACCTCTGCAAAAAAAAAAAAGAGAGCAAGGTTGGCACTTTCAGTAAACCAGACCCCTTGGTGGCCTCTTACCTTGCAGGAGAGGAAGTATAAAAATAGGTAGAGAGAAATGAGACAGTCCCTGTATCATGGTGACATGACGCTTGTGCCTTCAGTGCCGGAAATCGAACTTGGAAACCAAAATGATGTCCAAACTGTGCATCCGTCAGTCTAGACAAGCTGGGTGAAGCTGAGTATGAGCCAATTTAGACTTCATGAGCTGATATAGTGTAAATTATTTACTGATCCTCATTTCTGGCTACAGGAATACAGCCAGGGTTTAGGATGACATGAGGATGCCTTATCCATTATTGAAGACAGAGGCGTGGATAGTCATGCTAACATTCCTTCATATACAACAAGCACACACTGGCTCAACACAAACTCTGTAGTGTACTAAATTCTACTTTTCCTTTTACACCACATACACCTTTTTAAGGTAAAGGATACGGAATAAATATACAAAGTATGTACCGTTGATGGGATCACGCCGATAACAAGGAACCTTTATTTCTCAACAAGCTTAGATCATTTCAAATAAAATGTATTCTTTTTTATGTATTTTAACTGAACTCCTTTAATGGAAAACATTGTATATGTGTACACTGACTGTATGTGTGGGAAGCTGTTTCATGAGGGCAGAACATGATAAAAGTCTTGCTTTGTTCTGTATAATTTGTGACACTAGAAAACATATACCGAGTTAAGCCTTTTAATGAATGTTACACATATTCAGCCTGATTCCTCTGTGGCTAAGGGGCATTTATCTATTTCTATACATTACTCATAATTGGGTGACACATTATATTAAACATTCCTTAACTGGCATTATTGTTAATTAATATGTTAAATATTGTTATATAATGGAAGCTTGATGTAAAGCATTGTCCATACACTCTCAGAAAATAAAGTACATTATCGTCCCTTTAGGGGTACAATGGCTTGTCACTGGGCAGTACCCTCTAAGGTAGTTATTTGTATCCTTTATACAGGGTGTTTCAAAAAATTTGATATTATTTGAGATGTAAATCTCCCAGAAATTATATCGTCTAGGCAAATGAAACTGAACAGGCTTAATGTTGAGCAATATAAGCTTTGTTTCTCAAAATTTGAATGAGAAATTCAAAGGTATGTGGAGTCCGTGAACGATTTCACAAATTTTCAATTTAAGTACCTTGCTCAAGAGCACTTCAGCCCAAGGCCACCTAACTGCATGTCTTTGGACTGTGGGGGAAACTGGAGCAAATCCACGCAGACACAGGGAGGACATGCAAACCCCACACAGAAAGGCCCCTGCCGGCTGCTGGGCTTGAACCCAGAACCTTCTTGCTGTGAAGCAACAATGCTAACCACTACACCACCGTGCCACCCTTTTTGTGCCACGTCCAAATCTGCATTGCAGTTGGTTCATTTTTAGAGAATTCTCTCATAAATGTACACTGCATAGTCTTGCTCGACTGTGTTCGAGTGTAGTCTAACACACAAAACGCCTTTTCTTTTCCAGAGAATGGCATTTCTATACCTAAAAAGATCTCATCTCATTATCTCTAGCCGCTTTATCCTGTTCTACAGGGTCGCAGGCGAACTGGAGCCTATCCCAGCTGACTACAGGCGAGAGGCGGGGTACACCCTGGACAAGTCGCCAGGTCATCACAGGGCTGACACATACAGTAGAGACAAACAACCATTCACACCTACGGTCAATTTAGAGTCACCAGTTAACCTAACCTGCATGTCTTTGGACTGTGGGGGAAACCGGAGCACCCGGAGGAAACCCACGCTGACATGGGGAGAACATGCAAACTCCGCACAGAAAGGCCTTCGCCGGCCACTGGGCTCGAACCCAGACCTTCTTGCTGTGAGGCGACAGCACTAACCACTACACCATCATGCCGCCCGCACCTAAAAAGATAAAAACTAAAAACATTAAACATAAATTTTGACCTGTTTCCACACATGCTGTTAAAATTTGAGGTCAATTGAACAAGAATTGGCAAAGTTATTGCAACCCCGCTTCCAAAAAAGTTGGGACAAAGTACAAATTGTAAATAAAAACGGCATGCAATAATTTACAAATCTCAAAAACTGATATTGTATTCACAATAGAACATAGACAACATATCAAATGTCAAAAGTGAGACATTTTGAAATTTCATGCCAAATACTGGCTCATTTGAAATTTCATGACAGCAACACATCTCAAAAAAGTTGGGACAGGGGCAATAAGAGGCTGGAAAAGTTAAAGGTACAAAAAAGGAACAGCTGGAGGACCAAATTGCAACTCATTAGGTCAATTGGCAATAGGTCATTAACATGACTGGGCATAAAAAGAGCATCTTGGAGTGGCAGCGGCTCTCAGAAGTAAAGATGGGAAGAGGATCACCAATCCCCCTAATTCTGCACCGACAAATAGTGGAGCAATATCAGAAAGGAGTTCGACAGTGTAAAATTGCAAAGAGTTTGAACATATCATCATCTACAGTGCATAATATCATCAAAAGATTCAGAGAATCTGGAAGAATCTCTGTGCGTAAGGGTCAAGGCCGGAAAACCATACTGGGTGCCCGTGATCTTCGGGCCTTTAGACGGCACTGCATCACATACAGGCATGCTTCTGTATTGGAAATCACAAAATGGGCTCAGGAATATTTCCAGAGAACATTATCTGTGAACACAATTCACCGTGCCATCCGCCGTTGCCAGCTAAAACTCTATAGTTCAAAGAAGAAGCCGTATCTAAACATGATCCAGAAGCGCAGACGTCTTCTCTGGGCCAAGGCTCATTTAAAATGGACTGTGGCAAAGTGGAAAACTGTTCTGTGGTCAGACGAATCAAAATTTGAAGTTCTTTATGGAATTCAGGGACGCCGTGTCATTCGGACTAAAGAGGAGAAGGACGACCCGAGTTGTTATCAGCACTCAGTTCAGAAGCCTGCATCTCTGATGGTATGGGGTTGCATTAGTGCGTGTGGCATGGGCAGCTTACACATCTGGAAAGACACCATCAATGCTGAAAAGTATATCCAGGTTCTAGAGCAACATATGCTCCCATCCAGACGACGTCTCTTTCAGGGAAGACTTTGCATTTTCCAATATGACAATGCCAAACCACATACTGCATCAATTACAGCATCATGGCAGCATAGAAGAAGGGTCCGGGTACTGAACTGGCCAGCCTGCAGTCCAGATCTTTCACCCATAGAAAACATTTGGCGCATCATAAAACGGAAGATACGACAAAAAAGACCTAGGCAGTTGAGCAACTAGAATCCTACATTAGACAAGAATGGGTTAACATTCCTATCCCTAAACTTGAGCAACTTGTCTCCTCAGTCCCCAGACGTTTACAGACTGTTGTAAAGAGAAAAGGGGATGTCTCACAGTGGTAAACATGGCCTTGTCCCAACTTTTTTGAGATGTGTTGTCATGAAATTTAAAATCACCTAATTTTTCTCTTTAAATGATACATTTTCTCAGTTTAAACATTTGATATGTCATCTATGTTCTATTCTGAATAAAATATGGAATTTTGAAACTTCCACATCATTGCATTCTGTTTTTATTTACAATTTGTACTTTCTCCCAACTTTTTTGGAATCGGGGTTGTAGATTGTGAAATGATATCAAATTTTTTGAAACACCCTGTATACTGCTTGGGAACATATGTGTACCTTTTTGGTCCTAAAAAGATATGTATAGTTATCTTTAGGTCCAATAATGAGCCCTAGGGGGTACATTAGTGTAGACTGCACTTTGGGGGACAGAAATTGACTCCTACTGTACCCCTATTTCTGACAATGTATTTGCTATTGCCATGACAGAAACATTACCATGTGATTGGCATGTGATTCAATTGATCTAAAATTAAATTGGCCAAAAATAACAAATTTGAGCTTCCCCCCATTAAATTAGACTGTCAGCGCCACACTCAAATATCCTTCCATAATCGTTAATACTTAGCCATACATATTAGGGAAGGGAGGATGGAGGCTGGAATCTCTTATCTCTGTTTATATACTTCATTTATTAATTTTTCCCACCACTCCCTCCCTCCCTCTGCTACCATCTTCCCTCCCCCACTTCATCTACTCTTGTTATACCTGGGCTTCTGGGATGGCGTGGTCGGCCCCATCCTGTCTGGCTGTCAGGTGGGACTGGCGTTGGTTGGTGCCATTGGGAGGGTTGATGGGTCAGGGTTCCCCTCCGGGTCAGGGTCCCGAGGTTTCTCGGCGCCCCGCCCACCCCACGCATGCACTCTGATACCTGCCTACTCTTGGTATTGCACAGCGCGCCTTATCCTCTTTTAAATGCTCTACACATTAGGAAGCACACACCATTTGTACACCTGCAATAAGAACAACATGATAGACTAGGGTAAGGGAGGAGTGCATGTGGGAAACCTCTGCAGGTGCTTCGCTGCACTCCTTGCCTCTTTTAATGCAAATACATCTCTTCTTTTAATGCAGTACATTTTAGAGAAGGCACACATTCTTGTCATATACAGTCATATATAGGATAGGTAGGGCGTGTTGTGCGGAGGCTATGGGGGGCTGGTGTCGGTGCATGGGGCGTCGGTGCATGGGGCGTCGGGGCCCGGAGCCCTGCCTCATGCAGTACCTCCCCCTCCCCTCTGTCGTCCCATCATGAATCAGCTTGGGCAGGGGGGGCTGGCACCATAGCCATAACAGGTGCTCAGGTAGTCATCATAATTAACTATTAAATAACTATTATTTTTAGAATTTCTATCTATAAAAAATTTACTAACACAAATGATTAGCAAATAAAATAATACTCCCCCTCCCCCTCTCTCCTTCATTATGATCCAGTTTCCTTCTCCCTGGCCCGACACAGACCAGCACTGCTTATATACACACACACACACACACACACACACACACGTGCTTACTTTCACATATCCCGCTCCCCCCCAACATATACACACTGTCCCTCCACCCATAATTCAAGGCCCAAAACCCCTCCAAATCTCCCCCACCTACCCTCCTCTATCTCATATGCACATTCATTACCCCTAATCAACCCCACCCATCCTCCTCTATACAGCAATATAGCTCTTGTTTATCTTTGTCGAATTTGTCTTCATGTGTTCTGTTACATCTCTGTTAACATATTAGTAGTATTGTCCAGCCTTTGAAATTGTTGTTAGTTACGTCAGTGCTTCTGTTGTATGTCATGTGTATGTATTGATTTGTTTCATTCTGTCCTTTTTACTTTGTATTTGTTTGTATTTGGTAGCAAATAAATAAAAAAAAAAATAAAAATAAATAAATAAATAAATTAGACTGTCAGGATTCACAAGATTGTTGTCATACCTTTGCTAAGGCTATCAGTTTTTCACTTTTTTTTCAGTGTGTGATGCCAAAATTGTAATAACCTTTTATAAATTGAGACAATCATTACTCTCTGCTAAGAAATCTGCTGCAATATTCATGTGAATACAACAGAACTGACTTTTTCGTGAAAACAACCAAATAACTGAAATTGAGTGCACTGTTTATCATGTGACTGAAGATTGTTCTTTCAAAGAAGTTAAGACAAAATGACTCATGTTTAGTTGCTACCGTACAGTCAGAAATTTAGCATCTTAAGATAAGATAAGCACTTTATAGGGGCAGCCATGGCCCCATGGTTAGAGAAGCAACATTGGGCCCAAATGTGGGGATGAACGGTGAACGAACCTAACCCCCAATGGCTCCCACTGCTCTGGGTATCCTTGACTTGCAAGTGACGTCAAAGCAAAATAGAAACCCGGATGTCGGCCATGTTGGTGGATATACAAATGCGGGGTCAAGTGACATTCCATACTCACGCATAGTCACGCGTGCACAACTCTCTTTGTTTTTCCACTGCTTTAAGCGTTCTTTTAGCTATGCCATCCATATCTTTGTGCTGTATATGGTTGTGGTCACAACGGTACTTGTGACCGTGGCATGTTCCAATTTTTTAGAATTCCATCCATGATTTGGAAAGAGGGCGAGGAAACTCTGAGGCTTAGTACGGAGAGGAGACGAGCATGGCTGAACAACATCAGCAGGGCTGATCTAACAGAGGCTAAAACCAAAACAGCTCATGTTTACAGTAATCATTTTCTTTCAGGTGAGATTCAAAAGCTTTCTCGATAATATCATGGAAGAATTTTATTTCGGGTTGCTAGAATTTTGCTAAAAAATGAGCATTCTCTTGTCGTGGTTCACTCGGTCATTGTTATAATTTTAACACGTGTATTACCATTTCGCTTCTTGGAGTGCCAGCAGAATTATACAATAGAAACAATCCAGACTGGGCACCCGTTCAGAAAATGGGCTATGTTTTGTCCAAGGTTGGACTTAATTCTTCGGCAGCCAAACCAGATAGAACGCGATATCTGGGTACTCGATGGTCGGTAGAAGCGTCTTATCTTCAGAAAAGTCTGACTTTTTGAAATAATATGGGTCAAACCCCACGCATATCTATCTTATCTTTATATCGAATCTTCGCTCAACCATTCAAATCATGGTAATACTGAGAAAATTCAGCATTGTTTACAGACACGCTTTCGGTGGCTGCCATCCTAGTTGCTTTGTAGTATATCCACCATCATGGCAGACGCTCATGACATAGCACATTAAGATCATGTGGTTGCAAGTCATCTATGTGTGTGCTCACTGCTTCAGATGGCTTAAATGCAGAGGAGGAACACCATGGACACTAGACAGTACCTTTTGTCTAGTGTACATGTGACAAAAATAAAGGCTTCTTTTTCCTTCATCCAGAAGGAAATTCTTGTGCCAGAGGTTGCTCAAAGAATAAAAACCAATAGAGTAATAAATAAATAAATGTAACACCAGTGCCTAATAGAATAACAATAAAGTGAAGCTAGACTTGGTAAAGGTAAGTTAAAAAAAAGAAAAGAAAAATAGAAGAGTAGGAAAGTAATATTGCACATGAAGGTCATATGATATTGCAAAGTAACCAAAGTACTTATTGCACATGACACTGAAAAACAACGTTGCCTATGATATTGGGAAGTAATCTCATCTCATTATCTCTAGCCGCTTTATCCTTCTACAGGGTCACAGGCAAGCTGGAGCCTATCCCAGCTGACTACGGGCGAAAGGCGGGGTACACCCTGGACAAGTCGCCAGGTCATCACAGGGCTGACACATAGACACAGACAACCATTCACACTCACACCTACGGTCAATTTAGAGTCACCAGTTAACCTAACCTGCATGTCTTTGGACTGTGGGGGAAACCAGAGCACCCGGAGGAAACCCACGCGGACACGGGGAGAACATGCAAACTCCACACAGAAAGGCCCTCGCCGGACCCGGGGTTCGAACCCAGGACCTTCTTGCTGTGAGGCGACAGCGCTAACCACTACACCACCGTGCCGCCTTGGGAAGTAATATTGGTATTAATTGCAGATGATATTAAGAAGTTATATGAAGTAATATTGCACATGATATTAAGAAGGAATATTGTAATGATGTTGAAAGAGTAATATTGCACATGATATTGCTATTATTGTTCTCAGTGCTCAAAGATTCAGCTGTCCTTCCTATAGGAGGTGATGAATACAGATTGATGGCCATTGGTAGAAAAGATACTCAAAATAATCTTGAGCATAGAAAAAGTTATCTAGTTCTCATTATGAGATTATTATATACCAAATATGAGATTATTAAAACCATTTCTTGACATTTTGTACTTAAAATAGTGACTGTCATGTTTTAAAATAGTCTCATTTACTCTATGGCAGATACGTTTTCAAGAAATAGACACCTGAAACAAGCAAAGTTGTCAGCTAAAATTAAGGAATATCACTTGAGAGGGCACGCTGTTGTACCTGAATATCATATCATACTTGATCTTCAGTACGACAGCACAAGCTTGAGTGTGATATTGCTTTTATACAACAGTTCTATAAACAAGATATTAATATTAAATGACTTCAGTCACTTCAGACACAATATGCCTGAATGTTCTATTTATTTTTTGCTTTACTAGCAGAAATAGATCCTAAAGAAACCACACTCACTTTATAACACATTGGCTCACATTGATTTATACTACATTCCCATTAAAGGAGTCTCCTGTAAAACTGGCATCCGTTCTTCTGTTTCTTCTTCATCTGATGAGCTTTCATATTTAAAAAAAGATATATTCCTGAAAAGTATTGATTGCCATGTACACTAATGATACCCAAACAGCTAACTAGCTACTAGTCACACTATAACTGCTATACTTTTACTGTTATTTGTTACTTACTTGATAGATTGATAGATATTTTCTGGCTTGAAATTGTATTGTTCAAAGTGATCTAAGACTATTACAAGCATGAGGTTTTAAACTGTCTTTAAATACATTTAATATTATTATATTTGTTTTATCGTAATCACCTAATGAGAAATATTAGCTAGACATGCATATATTTGAGATATACTGTATTTTTTCAGGAAGGCTCCTCATTGCCTTAGCGTTCCACCTAGCATGCTAATTAGCATTACTAAGCTTTACTGTGCAATCACTGCACATGCACATTTAACGATCACATTTATGTGATGGTTTTTGTGTCAAAGCCTTACTGTAGTGTATAATAGCTGCAATTATACCCCTTTAGTGTAAGGGATAAAGCATTAACACTCTTAAGTTGATTATTTTCCGAAAACAGTACAACCCCGATTTCAAAAAAGTTGGGACAAAGTACAAATTGTAAATAAAAACGGAATGCAATGATGTGGAAGTTTCAAAATTCCATATTTTATTCAGAATAGAACATAGATGACATATCAAATGTTTAAACTGAGAAAATGTATCATTTAAAGAGAAAAATTAGGTGATTTTAAATTTCATGACAACAACACATCTCAAAAAAGTTGGGACAAGGCCATGTTTACCACTGTGAGACATCCCCTTTTCTCTTTACAACAGTCTGTAAACGTCTGGGGACTGAGGAGACAAGTTGCTCAAGTTTAGGGATAGGAATGTTAACCCATTCTCGTCTAATGTAGGATTCTAGTTGCTCAACTGTCTTAGGTCTTTTTTGTCGTATCTTCCATTTTATGACGCGCCAAATGTTTTCCTTTAACAGTTTTTATTGATTTTCCATTAAGCATATATATTTGTTACAGCTTAGTTTAACCATCAGCAAAGAATAGCTGCAATATTCAAATATTCAAATAATTACAATTACAAGTGAGACAACACAACAACAATAACAAGAACAGAATAAATAAATAAATAATACTAATAAATAATAAAAAAAATTATAATCCCATCGCTTCCTTCCTCCTTCCCTCTCAACCCACCAAGAAATAAACTGAGCATGTTAGTAACGACAGGCAGAGACTAAAAGAGGAGAAGAAGAAAGTAAAAGGAGTGGGAACAAAGTAAGTACGTGACTATTAATGTTACGCACACACACACACACACACATACACAAAAAAAAGGGGGGGGTCGGGGATCACTATTGCCTTTCATAAGTATTGGTATTCTAATCATCTGCATTCAGTGGTATTTGTAGATTCTCATAATATTCAAGAAAGGGGGTCCAAATCTTTCTAAATTTTTGCAGGGAACCTTTGAGGGTATATCTGATTTTCTCTAGTTTCAGGAAATACATCTAATCCAGCTTGTAAAATTGGGAGGTTCTTGCTCCTTCCAGGAGAGAAGAATGAGACGTCTTGCAAGTAAGGAGGTAAATTCTATAACTGCGTGAGCTTCGCCATGAAGGGAGCAAGTTTCAGGGGTGGATCCAAATAGTGCGCATATAGGGTTGGGGGTGATGTGTTTTGGAATATCTTGGAGTAGGCATGGAAGATATTGGTCCAGAATGTATTAAGGTTAGGGCAGGACCACAGCATGTGTATGCAAGCCGCTGGTTTGCCTTTACAGCGAGGGCAAGAGGGGTTTATATTAGGGAAGATTTTTGCCAGTCTTGCATTAGTCGAATGTGCTCTCAACACAATTTTAAGTTGAATTAAGCCATGTCTGGCACACGGGGAGGAGGTATGTATCAAGTCAAGTGCTACGTCCCATTGGTCATCTGTCATTTCCTCTCCAATATCGTTCTCCCAGAGTTTCCTAACATCTTGCAATGAATGAGGAACAATATCACAAATATTCTTATATATTGTGGAAATTAGACCTCTACAGTGAGGAGACAATGAGAGAATATTATCTATAGCATCGGCTGTTGGAAGGTCTGGAAACGAAGTCATGCTTTTTTGGATAAAATTTCTCATTTGAAGATACCTAAAAAAGTCTGATTTTGGAAAATTGAATAATTGTGAGAGTTGTGCAAATGAAGCAAATCTGCCTTTCACATATAAATCGGAAATAGATTTCACACCCTTTGATGACCAGACTCTAAAAGTGGAGTCCGAGAGGGAAGGAGGAAAGTTGTAGTTACTATTAATGGGAGAGTGCACCGATGTTGTCTGCAACTTGAAATGCCTTCTAAATTGCGACCAGATTCTAACTGAGTGAAGGATCACAGGGTTAGAGCAAAGTTGGTTTTGGGGAGGGAGTGAGGGGGCACATAATATAGACGCCAGGTTGAGTGTATTACAGTACAAGCATATTCCATTTGCACCCACACCTTGCATTTACGAGGAAGGTATTGTATAATCCACTGTAACATCATCTTTATATTACATGCCCAATAATAGTAAATAAAATTAGGCTGGGCCAGACCCGCAAAATTTTTAGGTCTTTGAAGCGCACTTCTTTTAATTCTTGGTGGTTTGCCATTCCAGATGAATGACGATATGCTTGTTTCCAGCAAATTGAAGAATGACTTTTTAATCAGAATGGGAATGTTTTGAAAAAGGTAATGGAATTTTGGTAGCACAATCATTTTAATAAGATTAATTTGTCCAGCCACTGACAGTGGAAGATTTTTCCATCTGGCCATATCGTTTTTGCATTTTTCGAATAAAATCCCAAAATTTTTAGTGAAAAGTTGTGGGAAAGAAGATGTGATTTCTATCCCAAGGTATTTAAAGCTATTTCTAAACAACTCTGAATGGAAAGCGTGAGGCTGGGATTAGATTAGCTGTTGGATTAAGTGGAAACATCTCACTTTTTTCAAAGTTGATTTTGTAACCTGAAAGTTTTCCGAATTGAGCGAGAATGTTGAGTATGGGGGGGTGGATTTTAATGGGTCTGTTACATATAAAATAACATCATCTGCATATAAGGACAATTTGTGTGTAAGGCCCCCTCAATTTATGCCCAGAAAGTCATCGGAATGTCTAAGAGCAATGGCCAAGGGCTCAATTGCAATGGCGAACAGGAGAGGGGACATACCGCAGCCCTGGCGAGTGCCTCTGCCGAGTGGGAAGTATTCAGACTGCTGACCATTAGTAATCACAGCTGCTAGAGGTTGAGAGTAGAAGAGTTTTATCCAGGATATAAAGGATTCCTCAAAGCCAAATTTCTCTAGGGCTAAAAACAAATATTTCCATTCAACTCGATCGAAGGCTTTTTCCGCATCGAGTGATATGGCCTTTTCAGCAGATTGAGTTGAGGGGGAGTAGACAATATTAAGGAGCCTTCTAATATTAGAACTAGAGTGCCGATTCAAAATAAACCCTGTTTGATCCAGTGAGATTATTTGAGGAGCAATTTTCTCCAGTCTTGTTGCTAGAATTTTTTATAAAATTTTGTAATCTACATTTAGCAAAGAAATTGGCCGATAGGATGCACACAGAAGAGGGTCTTTGCCTGGCTTTGGTAGGAGTGTTATTACAGCTTGTTGCAAGGTGGGAGGGAGATGCCCAGCTGACAAGGACTCGTTAAACATGGTTTGGAGAAGGGGGCAGAGCTCGGAAGCAAATTTTTTAAATAAAATTCTGAGATATACCCATCTGGGCCTGGCGACTTATTACCATTTAGAGATTTGATGGCTGCTAGAATTTCTGCACTGGAAATTTCATTTGGAGTTTTGGTCATCTGAAACAGAAGGTAAAGTAAGGTTATCAAAGAAATTATTAAGTTGGGATAAGTTATCATCACATTCTGAGCGATATAGGCTGCTGTAATACTGTTTGAAAGTGTTATTAATTTCCATATGCTCTGTGATCATCTCACCTGTTGTGTCACAAATTTTAGGAATGAGACGTGAGGATTGGGCTTGACGGGCTTGCTGAGCTAGCAACTTGCCAGCCTTATTGCCTGAGTCATATACAGTATGTTACACAAGCCTTTGTAAGTACCATAAATATGTGGCTCTGTCAGTGGAAAGAAGGTTATATCTGTCTGTAGCCGTAGTCTGTCTTTAAATAGTGCTGGAGAGGGAGCAGATGAGTATTGGCTATCAATCTCTGCGATGGAACGTGAAATATCAATAAGCTTGGATTCTCTTTCTTTTTTAGCCCTGGCGGAGTATTCAGTTATTTGGCCACGAAGGTATGCCTTTAGGGTCTCCCATAATGTTGATTGAGAAATATCTGGAAAGGCATTATTTTCTAGGAAGAAGCGAATTTGAGTGGAGACATGATTTACAAAGTGTTCATCAGCTAGAAGGAGGGGGTTATAAGTCTCCAGCTGTGAGAGGGCCTAAAGCAAGTTGGCAACATTACCTGAAATGAGAGGGCCCCGTGATCCGATATAGTAATACTATGATATGAGCAGGAGTTTACATTTCCAATCAACCTATTATCCACAAGAAAGTAATCAATGCGTGTGTATGCATGATGTACATTGGAGAAGAAAGAGAATACTTTTTTGTTGTTATATTTAAATCTCCATATATCTGAGACACCACTCTGTGTAATATATTCGTTGATAACGTTTGCAGATTTGGTAAGAGACTGTGGTCTGTTTGATGACCTGTCTAATACGGTATTGAGCACACAGTTAAAGTCCCTTCCTATTATCAAGTTGTAATTATCATCTGTGGGTATGGTGGAGAAGAGCTTGTTAAAGAAATTACAATCATCATACTTTGGAGCGTAGACATTGACCAGAACGACAAGACTGGCGAACAACAGACCCGAAACAATGACAAACCTCCCGTTAACATCAGAGATAATCTCCTCGGCTTGAAATGGGATGTCTTTATGTATGAGAATTGCTGTCCCTCTGGCCTTAGCGTTGAACCGTGAGTGATATATTTGCCCAACCCAGCCTTTTTTAAGGTAATTGATGTAATCATTCTTAAGGTGAGTTTCCTGTAGAAAGGCTATATCGGCATTCAATTGTTGTAAATAGGACATTATTTTTTGTCTTTTCACCCAGGTATTCATGCCTTTAGCATTCAAAGAGACAAAATGGATGGACTGATTTTGATTACAATTTGATGTAGGTGTCACATTCTAGGAGGAAATGTGATAGATGAGCGGCAAAGGTGATGGGGTGGGGGGGCACAGAAGAAAAGGGGAAAAAGAAAAAAAAGGAAAAAGAAAAACGAATCGTGCTCTTAACCGCCAGCGTGAAAAGAGCACCTAACTTACTTGAACTCTGTTTTTACAGAAAGGGATAGGGATAAATTTAACATGAAACTGCGCAAACCTGTTGATAATGACAGCTGGAATTACAGATGGCCCAGTAAGGTCAATATACACATTAGTATACAGTGTACACTACCGTTCAAAAGTTTGGGGTCACCCAGACAATTTTGTGTTTTCCATGAAAAGTCACACTTTTATTTCCCACCATAAGTTGTAAAATGAATAGAAAATATAGTCGAGACATTTTTCTGGCCATTTTGAGCATTTAATCGACCCCACAAATGTGATGCTCCAGAAACTCAATCTGCTCAAAGGAAGGTCAGTTTTATAGCTTCTCTAAAGAGCTCAACTGTTTTCAGCTGTGCTAACATGATTGTACAAGGGTTTTCTAATCATCCATTAGCCTTCTGAGGCAATGAGCAAACACATTGTACCATTAGAACACTGGAGTGAGAGTTGCTGGAAATGGGCCTCTATACACCTATGGAGATATTGCACCAAAAACCAGACATTTGCAGCTAGAATAGTCATTTACCACATTAGCAATGTATAGAGTGTATTTCTGATTAGTTTAAAGTGATCTTCATTGAAAAGAACAGTGCTTTTCTTTCAAAAATAAGGACATTTCAAAGTGACCCCAAACTTTTGAACGGTAGTGTATATACATATGTTTATGCACGGGATCAATCAAGCTTCAGCCTGCATTACTCTCATTTCTTCACTAATAAGCATTTACCTTCATTCAGAGTTTTAAGGCCCGGTCACACAGCACTCCGCGTCTATATCACGTACAAAAAGATACAAAAATCTGGTGGACGTGGTCGTAAGTGGTAATTTTTGGTCAATTTTGGCTTTGCCGTGCTTTGTACGGGGTATGGCCGTCGGCGGCTGTTTCACTGCTGCAGCACTGCCAAATCACGGGTAACCGCGGCTCAGCGTCGTTGGAAGAGCGGCTTGCTGCGCATATAAAAGCGGTAGGATATGTTGAGCCTGTATCAGTTGGTGCTGGAGCATTAAGATGAGGACATCACAGCGTTGAGGGTTCATGTTCACCCCTTGACATCTAGACTGCAAGTGCCGAGGTCTCAGAAAATTACGGTATTTATAAATGCCGCAAATCAGAAGTGATGCAGAAGTGATTAGACAGTGATCAATCGAATTTAGAACTTGTTTGAGTCGTCGTTTAACGGGCTTAGACAGTGCTATGTACGCGGAAAAATCCATTTCTCAGTGATAAGCCGCTAAACACACGCTATATCCCGTGATACCAACGCGTAACACCCGTCCGATGACCATGCTCTGCCCGTGATAGACCGCCAAACTTTCGCGTCTTACCACGTCTCCCCAAGTTTTAATAACGGCCGGGACACTGATTATCACGTGTTTTTCACCTGTGTTGCACGTCTTTACCACGTGTGCCGGCCGTGGTTGTCCGCGGTCTAAAGTTTTGAGCAGTCCAAAACTTTTTGCCGCGTCCGACGCCGTTCCGATTTTCCCCTGCGTCCTGTCACGTCTGTATATCGACTGTAACACGTCTTAACTTCGACATCAACACGAACAACATCGTCTGCTTCACGGGAGAGCACTTTTGGACGGGTTTTGGCCGTGATAAAGCCGTAAAGCGCTGTGTGACCGGGCCTTTAGGAATAGAAAGCAGTGTAGTAGTGTACATGACAGGAGCAGCAGCAGTATAAATGATGTGTTATGAGTCATTTCTTCTGACATTTCTTTCAATGCCATAGTCTCTGAGTCAATATCCTTCAACCACTTGTGTGGGGAGCAGGAGCACAACATCATTTAGCGGGGAGTGAAACCATGAGCTCGTTCACTATGAACTTTACTACTGTAAAACTATATCAAATTTGAACTAACCTTGATTCTTTTTACATAATCACTTATTTATTTCAAACTAGACCGAAACGTGAATAGCAGTAATGGAGAGAGGGTATTACCTAAAGAAGCAGGCACCTTCGGTGAATAGCATTACTGTTAGATATGGCTGTACTCAGGCAGCTTTCGGACCGCTACTGCCTCATGAAGGAGATGAAGTGGGATGTGAATCTGACCTGCTGTTTTGGAGAAAAGAGGAAACTTCACCGGGCGAGAAAAACATCAGTTTTTGTCCATTCTTATCGGTGACTTGGAGCTTAGCGGGGAAAAGCATCCTGTAGGGCCTACAGGATGCTTTTCCCCGCTAAGCTCCAAGTCACCGATAAGAACGGACGAAAACTGATGTTTTTCTTGGGCGGGTGCGGGGGGTCATCTTGCTTCTTGCGGAGGGTGGCGATTCTGTGGGCTCTGTCGACAGATGGAGGAGTAGGAAAAGCCTCTGGGCTGAACATTTCTCTCAGAAATACCTCCATAAAAGCAGTTAGATGGGCGCCCTCAACTTTTTCAGGTAAGCCAGTAATGCGGATGTTGTTGCGTCTCGATCTGTTTTCCAAGTCGTCTATCTTAAATTTGAGGGCATCGTTGTCCTTAGACAGGGCGATGCAGGTGGACTCGAGGGTTGCCAGTCTAGTCTCCATGTCATTACGTGACATCTCCATATGCTGAATTGATTGGTCATGACGATCAATGGTTGCTTGGTCAGCAGAAAGTTGGCTGGAGAGTTTGGCTATGATGCGGTCCTCAATTGATTTGAAAAGTTTCTCCATGTCAGCCAGGGTTAGCGGCGCATTGCTAGTAGCACCTTCTTGGTTTTGGCTAGCTTGCGTTCTGTCACCTTGCCTATTTTCAGATGAGTGTTCGTCTGCTTGGTGGTTTGGCTTTTTCGTAGGTTTTCCCATGTTTAACAATCTTTTGCACAAGTTTGCGTAGGTTGGTCGCAGCAATAACTCCCTTAAATTAAGGATTAAGACAGGATTTTAACAGAGCTCTCCTGGTGTGCGACTTACTCCATCCTGCGACAAACCGGAAGTCCCAAATGTTTTCTATGGGTGAAAGATCTGGACTGCAGGCTGGCCAGTTCAGTACCCGGGCCCTTCTTCTATGCAGCCATGATGCTGTAATTGATGCAGTATGTGGTTTGGCATTGTCATGTTGGAAAATGCAAGGTCTTCCCTGAAAGAGACATCGTCTGGATGGGAGCATATGTTGCTCTAGAACCTGGATATACCTTTCAGCATTGATGGTGTCTTTCCAGATGTGTAAGCTGCCCATGCCACATGCACTAATGCAATCCCATACCATCAGAGATGCAGGCTTCTGAACTGAGCGCTGATAACAACTTGGGTCGTCCTTCTCCTCTTTAGTCCGAATGACACGGCGTCCCCGATTTCCATAAAGAACTTCAAATTTTGATTCGTCTGACCACAGAACAGTTTTCCACTTTGCCACAGTCCATTTTAAATGAGCCTTGGCCCAGAGAAGACATCTGCGCTTCTGGATCATGTTTAGATACGGCTTCTTCTTTGAACTATGGAGTTTTAGCTGGCAACGGCGGATGGCACGGTGAATTGTGTTCACAGATAATGTTCTCTGGAAATATTCCTGAGCCCATTTTGTGATTTCCAATACAGAAGCATGCCTGTATGTGATGCAGTGCCGTCTAAGGGCCCGAAGATCACGGGCACCCAGTATGGTTTTCCGGCCTTGACCCTTACACACAGAGACTCTTCCAGATTCTCTGAATCTTTTGATGATGATATGCACTGTAGATGATAATATGTTCAAACTCTTTGCAATTTTACACTGTCGAACTCCTTTCTGATATTGCTCCACTATTTGTCGGCGCAGAATTAGGGGGATTGGTGATCATCTTCCCATCTTTACTTCTGAGAGCCGCTGCCACTCCAAGATGCTCTTTTTATACCCAGTCATGTTAATGACCTATTGCCAATTGACCTAATGAGTTGCAATTTAGTCCTCCAGCTGTTCCTTTTTTGTACCTTTAACTTTTCCAGCCTCTTATTGCCCCTGTCCCAACTTTTTTGAGATGTGTTGCTGTCATGAAATTTCAAATGAGCCAATATTTGGCATGAAATTTCAAAATGTCTCACTTTCGACATTTGATATGTTGTCTATGTTCTATTGTGAATACAATATCAGTTTTTGAGATTTGTAAATTATTGCATTCCGTTTTTATTTACAATTTGTACTTTGTCCCAACTTTTTTGGAATCAGGGTTGTATATCCCAAATTGTTTCATTCTTCTTTTTCCACAAAAATGTACCAAGATTAACAAGTTTTTATTTATTACAGAATGACACATCATTTTTTTTTATCCATTTATAGTTACATTTATTGTGGAACGTCTGTGAAACAAGTTAGTTCCTGTTATGCCTTACATTATAGCAGTTATAAACAGCTGTTCACCTCACCAACCTCTCTTTTTCTCTCGAGAAGTTAATAATACAAAAATGCAGCTTGTCATGCTACCAAGAAACCATAAATCCCTCGGTCCTGATGATTTTCCATGGCAGAAACTTTACCTGTGACGAGTATAAAAATGGTAAATAAAGTTGTCCTCATGAAAAACGTCATCATATTGATGATTATAATTCATGTATAGAGTACATCCTACATGTTGTCTGTGTAAGTTGTTACGACAGAAACTCCAAAAACAGAAACTATAGAAGCTTGTACTTCCATCCATCAATTATCTGTAACCGCTAATCCTGTGCAGGGCCTCAGGCAAGCTGGAGCCTATCCCAGCTGACTACGGGCGAGAGGCGGGGTACACCCTGGACAAGTCACCAGGTCATCACAGGGCTGACACATAGAGACAAACAACAATTCACACTCACATTCACACCTACGGTCAATTTAGAGCCACCAATTAACCTAACCTGCATGTCTTTGGACTGTCTGGGAAACTGGAGCACCCGGAGGAAACCCACACAGACACGGAGAGAACATGCAAACTCCACACAGAAAGGCCCTCGTCGGCCACTGGGCTCAAACCCGGACCTTCTTGCTGTGAGGTGACAGCGCTAACCACTACACCACCGTGCCGCCCCTAAAAATGTTACCTACAACCCCAATTCCATAAATTTGGGACACTGTGTGAAATGTAAATAAAAAAACATAATATGACAATTTGCAAATCATGGAAACCCTATATTTCATTTAAAATAGTACAAAAACAACATATCAAATTTTGAAACTGAGAAATTTTTATTGTTTTTTTGCTTTTTTTTTTTTAAATATACGCTCATTTTGAATTTGATGTCAGCAACACATTTCAAAAAAGTTGGGACAGGGACATGTTTACCACTGTGTTGTATCACCTCTACTTTTAACAACACTCTGTAAATGTTTGGGAACTGAGGAGACCAATTGCTGTAGTTTTGAAAGAGAAATGTTGTCCCATTCTTGCCTGATATACAGTTTCAGCTGCTCATCAGTTCGGGGTCTCCTTTGCGGTATTTTGCACGTCATAATTTCACCAAATGTTTTAAATGGGAGACAGGTCTGGACTGTACACTGCAAAGAATTGAAAACTGAATTTGAGGAGAAAATTGCATAATACTAGTGAAATTATCTTGTTGCATGGACAGATATTTTTACTTGATAAGACATCTTAGAATAAGTTGGTTGCAATCTAGAACTAGGTTTAATAATCTCAGAATTGGTGTCTTGTATTCTTCTAATAGGAAATGCTCGATCGTTTCAACGATTTTCAAGATATTTTCACTTGCTAAGATATCATTTTTTGCAGTGTAGGCAGGCCAGTTTAGCACCTGGACTTTTTTACTATGGAACCATGCAGTTTTAATATGTGCAGAAAGCGGTTTGGCATTGTCTTGCTGAAAGAAGGAAGGCCTTCCCTGAAAAAGATTTTATCTGAATGGCAGCATATTGCTCTGAAGCGTGTGTATCATTCAGCATTAACGATGCCTTCCCAGATGTACAAGCTACTCATGTCATGTGCACTAATGCACCCTCATACCATCACAGATGCTGGCTTTTGAACTGTGCACTGATAGCAAGCCGGATGGTCCCTTTCCTCTTTAGCCTGGAGGACGTGGTGTCCATAATTTCTAAAAAAGAATTTCTACTTTTGATTCGTCAGACCTCAGGACAATTTTCCACTTCGCCTCAGTCCACTGTAAAAGAGCTCAGGCCCAGAGAAAGTGGCGGTGTTTCTGGATATTGTTTATATATGGTTTTAACTTACATTTTTGGATGCAGTAATGAACTGTTTTCATAGACAATGGTTTTCTGAAGTGTTCCTGAGGCCATACAGTGATTTCCACTACAGACACGTGTCTGCTTTTAATGCAGTGTCGCCTGAGGGCCTGAAGATCACAGGCATCCAATGTCAGTTTTAAGCCTTGTCTCTTGCATACAGAGATTTCTCCAGATTCTCTGAATCGTTGAATGATATTATGTATCACAGATGATGTAACCCCCAAATTCTTTGCAATTCTACATTGAGGAACGTTATTCTTAAATTGTTGCACTGTTTGCCCACGCAGACTTTCACAGAGCGGTGAACCCCTCCCCATCTTTACTTCTGAGAGACTCCACCTCTCTGGGATGCTCTTTTTATACCCAATCATGTTACTGACCTGTTGCCAGTTAACCAAATTAGTTCTTTTAGCATTACACTTTTTCAGTCTTTTGTTGCCCCGTCCCAACTTTCCTTAAATGTGTTGCTGACATCAAATTCAAAATGAGCATATATTTTTCAAAAAACAATTAACTTTCTCAGTTCCAACATGTGATATGTTGTCTTTGTACTATTTTCAATGAAATATAGGCTTTCCAAGATTTGCAAATTGTCATATTCTGTTTTTTTATTTACGTTTTACACAATGCCCCACATTTATGGAATTGGGGTTGTACTACTGTCCTACTGTCATAGAGCCCTTTAAGCAGGAAATTTTCTTTTGCATTTTATAGGTTTCATTGTCAGTTAAAATGAAGTAGATGATTGAAGATTTGGTTTGCATTATGAATCTCCACTTTGAGAGACTGTTATGATGATTTTGCCTGGTTGTTGTCAGGGGAGGTGGTTGTGAACATTGCAACAGATCTCGGCTGGGCCATTGATGGTCCTGAAAAAGTTGAGGATTATTAAATTAGGACTTTTGAATGAAAGCAAATAAAGCTCTCTGTGCCAAAAAAAAGCTACCTGGCTTTGTCTCTCCTCTACCTCCCTTGTCTTCTTTTTCTTCTTCTTCAACAACCTCGTCCTCTGGGAAGTTGATATTTTCTCTAGACTGGCTGTTATGCCTTAAAAACCAAAGTCACTGTATTTAAGTATGCTACATTAATAAATATGCTGCCTTATTCCATTTCATGTCATAGGCATGCACATCGTTTTTGTCTTTACTGGTTGCATAGTAGTGTATGAGTTTGAAAAAAATCATTTAGAAGTCAGTACTTACCTGCCGAATATCATGTCATGAAGACCTGTACAAATATAGAGACCATATTAACGTAGGATGATGTATTATATGAAATGAATAAAACACAAGGGGGCATGCTATTACAGAAAATAATCAGTGACAGGGTGGTGGTGGGATACTGTTCACATCCTGAAGTGGATTACATTCACACACATCACATTATCTCTAGCCGCTTTATCCTTCTACAGGGTCGCAGGCAAGCTGGAGCCTATCCCAGCTGACTACGGGCAAAAGGCAGGGTACACCCTGGACAAGTCACCAGGGCTGACACACAGACAACCATTCACACCTACAGTCAATTTAGAGTCACCAGTTAACCTAACCTGCATGTCTTTGGGGGAAACCGGAGCACCCGGAGGAAACCCACGCGGACACGGGGAGAACATGCAAACTCCACACAGAAAGGCCCTCGCCGGCCCCGGGGCTCGAACCCAGGACCTTCTTGCTGTGAGGCGACAGTGCTAACCACTACACCACCGTGCCGCGAAGTGGATTATTTTCCTATAAAACCATGTCCAAAACAAGGGGTTTATTCCTCTTATACCACAGCAATTTGCCAATTATTTATTTATTTATTAAAGAACACCACATCATACTTTTTTTTTTAATCTGTTTATAGTTGCATTTAATGTTGTGGAACATCCTCTAAACACATTTGTTCCTGTTCTCACTTACATAATAACAGTAATTTATGCAGCATTCTCTCTTTCTTTTTTCTCTTGAAGTTAGTAAACAACAACAACAAAATATTCTGAAAAGATTACTGAGAAATCTGAATGTGCAAACTCCCCTGTCTGAAGACATTTCCATAGTGGAACATTTCCTGACTGTTACAAAGCGATGACCCTGGAGACTCATTTACAGTGGAGGCTCATGCAGAGAGGCAGGTAGAGCAGAACCCTACGACGTAAATCAGCTATTCAACATTCAGTCTTAACCTTCATAAAGTCCTCATTCACATGCATTTTAAATTCCGTTGAAATGCTAATTACGGCACTATCGCCTTACGGCAAAAAGGTTCCAGCTTTGAACTTGCTGGTCAACCAGGAGTTTGCATGTGAGAAGAAACCGTTATTTTGTCATATACATTCAAGCACAGCAAAATTCCTCCTCTGCATTGAACCCATCTGAAGCTGTGAGCACACACAAGTGAGCAATGAGCACACACACATACCCGGAGCAGTGGGCAGCTATGCTAGTAGCTGTAGCCAGGTGGGGAGCAGTTGGGGGTTAGGTGCCTTGAAGTCATGATACAGAGGGAGGGGAAAGTGCTGTTTGTTCACTCATATTTTTCCTGCTGGCCCCAGGAATCGAATTGGCGACCCTTTGGGCCCAAGGATTGCTTCTCTAACCTTCAGGCCATGGCTGCCCCGTACCTGTTCTCCTTGTACCTGCATGGGTCTCCTCCAGGTTTCTTCCAAAGACATACGGATTAGTTTAACTATCCATCCATCCATCCATAATCCGCAACCATTTATCCTGTGCAGAGTTGCAGGCAAGCTGGAACCTATCTCAGCTGACTATGGGCGAGAGGCAGGGTACACTCTGGACAAGTCGCCATGTCATCGCAGGGCCGACACATAAAGATAAACAACCATTCACACTCACATTCACAGCTACGGTCAATTTAGAGTCACCAGTTAACCTAACCTGCATGTCTTTGGACTGTGGGGGAAACCGGAGCACCCAGAGGAAACCCACGCAGACACGGGGAGAACAAACAAACTCCACACAGAAAGGCCCCTGTTGGCCACTGGGATCAAATCCAGAACCTTCTTGCTGTGAGGCGACAGTGCTAACCACTACACCACTGTGCCGCCGGATTAGGTTAACGAGCTACTCTAAATTGCCCATAGGTGTGACTGTGAGTGTGAATGGCTGTCTGTATCTCCGTGTTAGCTCCGTGGAGTCGGGACCTACCGAGGGTGTACCCTGCCTCTTGCCCAATGTCAGCTGGGATTGGGCCTTGCTTACCAGTGACTCTCAATGGATAAGTAAAATGAACAAATGCTAATTACCTCTTTTGAGTCACCAATGATTTAAAAAAAAAGCATGCTGTTGTTCTTTTGATTATGTTGCCTTTTAAGATATTGTACAATTGTGCAGCAGTTTCCTTACTGCCCCACATAAATCTAGAGAGTTTTTGGCCAAGTTTACATTAGACCGTATCTGTCTCGTTTTCTTCGCGGATGCACTGTCCGTTTACATTAAAACGCCTGGAAATGCCGGGAAACGGGAATCCGCCAGGGTCCACGTATTCAATCCAGATCGTGTCTGGTCCGGTGCTGTGTAAACATTGAGAATACGCGGATACGCTGTGCTGAGCTCTAGCTGGCGTCGTCATTGGACAACGTCACTGTGACATCCACCTTCCTGATTCGCTGGCGTTGGTCATGTGACGCGACTGCTGAAAAACGGCGCGGACTTCCGCCTTGTATCACCTTTCATTAAAGAGTATAAAAGTATGAAAATACTGCAAATACTGATGCAAATACTGCCCATTGTGTAGTTATGGTTGTCTTTAGGCTTGCCATCCTTCCACTTGCAAGTGGTAAGTGACTTGCGCACAGCGGCTCAGTCCCGAATCACTGCTCGTGCGCTTACCTCGCGCGCTCTGTGAGCTGCGCAGGGCCGGAGTGCGCACCCTCCAGAGGGCACTCGCTGTTCAGGGCGGAGTGATTTGGAGCGCAGCCGCTGAGGAGGAAGCGATGAGCCGCACTGACACATTTCTCAACTTACGTGCCGAATTAGTCATGTGATTAGCGTATCCGTGTATTGGCGTTGCTGTGTGCACGCGAATCGTGTATTGGCGTTGCTGTGTGCACGCTAATCGTTTTTAAAAACGTTAATCTGATGATCCGCTGATACAGTCTAATGTAAACCCCATCTAAATTGCACCTAATGTTCAAATATGGAAATTGTAACGAGCACTAATACGTAGAGGCCCATTACATGCTTTAGCAGTAACGACAGGGTAATGGTTTTGGACTAAATGAAAATTGGGCTAGTTTGAAAATACTCCACAGCCATCAAGATCTTATTTTGTAGCAAATGATCAGAATGAAATTGAATTTCCACAAACAAAGAAAAAGTGCAAGTGCAGATAATGTGTTTATGATGTACAGAAGCATTTATATTGTAAGATACTGTACATTGCAGATATTAGGAGAGGTAAAGGTGGATTTCTTTGGTGGAAAATTTCCATCTATCAGAAATTCATGTATAGCACGGTGACCTGTTTCCCACACAAACGCTGAGAAAAAGAAAAAAAGAAGAAAAATGGGCATTCTTTTTTCAGTGGCTGAATTTGTTTGGGTAGTTTTGGGTCTTTTCTGTGATTTTTGAGATGTAATTGGGCTGGAAATTTTGTTGAAACCTAGTAACCCAGGTTAATGATATTAGCTCTTTGCTCCTCACACACACTGTATTAAACACAGTTTAACATAGGAATGTCTAAAACCAATCAGAATGACCTGGTAGACTGTAGGCTGGATGACTGCATGTCAAGGACGCGTTATCCTAATGGGCTTCATGGGCAGCTGCCCAGGGCCTCGGCCACTAGGGGGCCTCAGAGGTAGCGAGATCGGAAAATATGAAACGATATTTTCAGAAGTTTTGATCATGTTGATAACATTTTTGATGCATTTCACCACCCGTAAGGAAGCCCACCTTGTCCCGTTGCATAAATCACCCATCATTGTCAATATGATCACTGTCCACCATGTCTTCACACGCTACGCTAGCTTGAGTTCAATGATTTAATTAATGACTTCGCTTTCCAGAAAAGTAGGAAAGTGCCCTTGTACCGTAAGTTGACCCATGGCTGTCAAACTGAATGCACAAAGCTGTGTGCCACTGCTGTTTGGGACATTACGTGTGTGAAAGGATGAAATGTTTCACATAGCCTAACATTTTGAGATTTATTTCTGAGAAGCAAGATATTTTTCTTTCTTTGTCATCGCTCTTTGTTTTCACAAGTTAAAAGTTGCCTGGATTCCAAAATGAAAACGAACGGTTATATACCAAATGAATGTTCTTGTTCTGAATACTAAAGAAACTGTTGTAGGCCTAGGTTATGTTCTTGACATGTTGTTCATTGACTCACTCATTCAAAGGCTTCTTGAGGCTAAACTTTAGTTAACCAGACTTGTTAACCGTGATGTCTGATGGATTTTTTCACCATGCAATTGCCTATTTCACCATTGCTTTTTCTCGATTAAATAGGTGTTGATGGAATTAAAGTTTTATCGTTCAATAGTATTTCTAATTGTGCCACTGTCATTATTTAAGTTTCTGTGTCTAGTTAGACAGGCACGTCTGAGGGGGTGAATTTGCTGAGCGCAGTTGACAACAGGCAGGGGTGGGGCCTCGGGGGTGTGTCTGCCCAGGGCCTCGGCAAGGGTTAACGCGGCCCTGCTGTATGTTGTCAACTCTCCACTGTTTATTATATGGTTACAGTAAAAAATGACTAGATAGTAGCCCACAGCACAAGTCAAATGTGATAGCCCATTGACTTCGTTTTGTTTGAGGTTATGGCATTATTAATGTTATCCTGCCCCAGCAAAATCTATAGTCATGAGCTGCTGCTGCTCCTGACATAACTGTTAAATAAGTGTCTCCTTACAGAACAACTATATGGTACTTTGCAGCCTGAATTATTATCAAAGCTGCTGTTATTACTAATTTATGAACATCTACTGACCAATCAGATTTGAACATTGCTGTGGTATAAATTGACATAATGTATATAGCTGCATCACAGCGAGGCACTCACGTGGAATGTTGTTGCGATTCCGCAGCACAAAAATGAAGAGCAGGACTGTAAATAATGTTGCCAGGAGCATGCCTCCAATGGCTGCTCCAATAACAGCAGGATAAGCTTTAAAGGGTGGGTTTGCTGGAAGACGACATAGGATGTAAGACAACAGTTACTGAAAACAACACTTGGCAATTATAGTTCTCCAATTGCTGGGTTTCACGTGATGTCACATCGGCCTCATCTCATCTCATTATCTCTAGCCACTTTATCCTGTTCTACAGGGTCGCAGGCAAGCTGGAGCCTATCCCAGCTGACTACGGGCGAAAGGCGGAGTACACCCTGGACAAGTTGCCAGGTCATCACAGGGCTATCCGCCTCATTATTTATTCAAAACTTTAGCTGGTGGTCTACCAAAGCTCAGTTGACAAAGCGTTTGTACGGAGAAGGTGCATTGCTTGCATGAAAAATGCCTTATGCTTGCATTGTTTTAGGTTGTTCGAATCAATCAAACCATGAAACTGATTAAAGTTTCTTCAGGATTCCCCGTGAACTAATAAAAAAGGGTGAACGAACACAGGATTTCACAAAAAGACGTCAAGAAAGGTGGCTTTTGAGCCTCTGACTGAAATCATAGGGAGCTGAGTTGAAGCATGCTCGAGTTTGCAGTGATCACTTCGTGAAAGGTTTGTATTTCCCTCTCAGCTATGGCCTTAGTGTTTTCCAAGTACTTTCCTTGCTATGTGTCGTTATTTTATGGTATTTTTTTTAGTCACGAAGCGCTAAAGTCCCCAGCTGTTTCTTTGTTTACTCCTAACAAAGTCCATATGTATGAAGGTCATGACAAAATTCTTCCCCAGCCATACAGTTATAATGCGCCATGATCATTTCTCCGTCTTGTTTAACTAAGATCCAGGTCTTTTAAAGGGGTTTCTGATGATCTTTGTGAATGATTTACCTGAGAGATAAGAGCCAACACAAGTGAGAATCAAGCAAACTGTTGTTTGTTTACACTTCAACTTGCAGCGCTTCATTGTAAAGATGCGAACGAAAAGCTTTAAAAAACCCATCCTTACACGGGCAAAAACAATACAGGATTCATTCGGCTGTGACTTGATACCGAGGTCCTTTACCCAGCTACATACAAAAAAGTTGTAAGCCTCCATACTCTTCCACGCTTTCATCTGTTTTGCGGTGTAGAAGGACGTCTGCAACACCAGATAGTTCGAGATGTCGGGGAACTCGACTGAAGGGTCGTTTTCGAGATCGTATGACAAATCCTTCTTTCCCAGACTGTAGGGGTCGATTCCATTGCACATAGCAATCTTCTGAATATATCTAAAGTGAGCAGTGGCTTCTAGATTACGAGGATATGCTGATAAGTTATCGCTAGTTGTTTGCATTACGGCAGTCGTTTAGACCACCAGCTATTTCACTTCCTGTAAAACCGCTAAGAAAAGTCATGTGACTGAAACCCAGCAATACCAGTTTCAGGTTAATGGCTTTAAGTGTTGGCTTTGACTCGAAATATTATAAAACGGTTCAGTTGATTTTATAAATAACATTCTGCTGTGGATGTCTCTTGGTAGGTCAGTTCAGGTTTTTGGCAGATGCATTAATATTACTCTCACATTCAGCTTAAGCTTTGTTCTCGTGTACATTATGGAATTTATTGTGGCAGTCTGCCCACATCATAGGACAGCAAATGTGACCCAAGACTCCTATAAAAGGCTTTGACTTGAAGAAAATCTCCTGATGGATTGAGAAAAGTGTTTAAACAAACGGAAAACTTTTAAATGGTTAAAGTGCTTAAAGTTTTGTGAAAACATTCCAAATAGGTTATAAAATAATATATTTTAAAAACCCATAGTGCAGTTTTCTTACAGTTTTGCTCAAATCTATTATTGCTCTAACACAGTACCTACTCCCTTAAGAACCTTAAACTTTCCCACATTTTGTAATGTTACAATATGTTATTGAAATTTACTTCTTAGGATTATATTTATGATTCTACGCAAAATGGCCCATAACATTGAAGTGGGAAAATAAATATAATTTTCAAAATTATTTACCAAGAAATTCAAAGCATTGCATGCTCTTAATATGTAGTAAGCTGTTTCTGGAAGACCCTAGAGATTGCTACAGAACATATCTAAGCAAATAGCATCCTGCAGACTAAGGAGTTATTAAAACAAGCCTGGAGTAAAGTTCTGGAAAAGTATAAATCAGGGATTGGTTGTAATAAAATATCCAAAATTTTTAACATCCTGTGGAGCATAATTAAATTTGTCCTGGATTTGTCTTAATCTTCATGATGCTGTTTGTTCAGCTGTGTTCTTCAACAAAATGTGGAAAAGGTCAACGGGGTGAATACTTATGCAAATCATTGACTATAATTTTATTATTTTGTATAATATATTTGGAGGCTTTGAAACATTTTTGACATCAATTCTGACCATTTTATGTAATTTCATGAAAAATATAAGGAATACTACAGACCCAAGATTAAATATATGAAGTTAATTTATGAAAATGAACAAGTTAATTGTTGACACTAGAATGCTGTTCTCACCTGGGCTCTTGACCTCTGATGGGTGTCCAGTGGTTCTGTGATTAACAGCAGTCACACGGAACGCATATTTCCCATTAGGGTCCAGACTGGTGATCTGGTACCTGCGGGTCCTTGGATCCAGATCTACTACCACTTTCTGCCAAAGTGGAACGACAGCACTCTTGCCTACAGGGAGCCTCTGACGTTCAATGAAGAATCCAGTGAGGTCTCCATCTCTCTGGACCAACCACTCCACCATGACATCTGTCCTCCGCTGACTGCTGTATGTGATCTTACTGATGGTCACGTTTGGAGGCATTGGGTATCCTGAATCAAGAAATTAGAGATTTTTTTTTTAAACATGTATTTTGACACCTTGCCACATGATTTGCCATAGTTACTCAAATGGGTAGGAAGTAGGACTAAAATTTTAATCTTTAATAGAGAATAGAACAAACAGCATGCATTCATTAAATAAATAATTATGCTTAATAATTTTAAGTCCATTTTTCTTGTTCTGTCAGAATTTGCAACCAGCTCTGTGTATGTTATTGGAGAACTGTATCTTGTTACTGATTACAAATGACATGACTAAAAATACGTGTAATGTAATCTTTCAAATTACTTGATACGGGTAATATGGCCTCTTTCTATTTATGGTGCTTTAAAAAGAACAAAAGATGTTTATATGCAGATATAAAATATATTTACTGTATATATCAATTTACTGTCACATGATAATCTTAGATTACTGTACATCCATTATGATCAGAGAGACACGAGTGCATTCTTATAGAAACCTTACATCAACAAATCAAAAATAATGACATTTTTTTCGCGGTCCGGTTTCCATCAAATCCTGCGCTCTGATTGGCTGGCGAGCGGGTCCGTATCCTACGATACGGACCCCAGTTACAGACCCCGGTTACGGACCTCTGGCGACTCGCTCGTTCACAATAACAACAAACATTGTAGCAATTTTTGTCAACATTTATTTTTGCATTTCTCAGGAGAATAGCATTAATTTTACATCATGGATAGCGATGACAGTGTTCACAGCGAAAGCGAGTTTTACTACCCTGAGGAAGAAGAAATAAAAGGAAACATTTCAGGAGAAAGCTAAAAACTAAAAACTGTTGCTAACGCTGAGCAAAAACATGGCTGAATCCTGAATGAGTCAATTTTGTATAAATAGGGGACTACATAGGCGGCAAAATGTAGTTTTTTTCCTGCCATGGAAGTGCACTTGTATACCGAGGAGGAAGCCATTTGCATTACAGCCGTGAATGAGGATTCAAAATGGCGGCTCGGCTCGGTTTTCCCTTTCGGGCGCTCTCGTTTTCTGTTAGAATTTGGTAAAGAAAAAAATTATTTACCAGCTTAAGGTCGGTCCGTATGGTGAAATACCGTGACCTCAGCCTTGAATACTGACCTCGGCCCAGAGAGCCTCGCTCAGTACTTTCAAGACCTCGGTCACGGTATTTCACGATACAGACCTCTCAGCTGGTAAATAACATATATGTATTACACAAATGTATCTTTACACTTTTAAGTAAAATAGGTACTAAACTGTACATTTTCTTCGACATTGGGCTTATCTTTTGTACCCTTAATATGTATTTTTTTCACCTGGAAATGAGAATATAGTATACCATCTAAGAAGATTT
Source organism: Neoarius graeffei (assembly GCF_027579695.1). NCBI lineage: Eukaryota > Metazoa > Chordata > Actinopteri > Siluriformes > Ariidae > Neoarius > Neoarius graeffei. The sequence goes on from NC_083580.1 coordinate 57,468,630, forward strand.
AAGGCACATAATTGGACTGTAATTTAAAGCTTTAAAAGTACACTCTATAGATCTTCTAGAGCAGGGCTTTTCAAAGTGTGGGGCGCGCCTCCCCTAGGTGGCGCCAGAGTTCTTCAGGGGGGGTGCAACGTGAGGAAAAATAAACCAGAATAAGTTACTATTGCGGGGCGGCACGGTGGTGTAGTGGTTAGCGCTGTCGCCTCACAGCAAGAAGGTCCTGGGTTCGAGCCCCGGGGCCGGCGAGGGCCTTTCTGTGTGGAGTTTGCATGTTCTCCCCGTGTCCGCGTGGGTTTCCTCCGGGTGCTCCGGTTTCCCCCACAGTCCAAAGACATGCAGGTTAGGTTAACTGGTGACTCTAAATTGACCATAGGTGTGAGTGTGAATGGTTGCCTGTGTCTATGTGTCAGCCCTGTGATGACCTGGCGACTTGTCCAGGGTGTACCCCGCCTTTCGCCTGTAGTCAGCTGGGATAGGCTCCAGCTTGCCTGCGACCCTGTAGAAGGATAAAGCGGCTAGAGATAATGAGATGAAAGCTGAGGCATTTATATTATATTTTAAGGTAACTTCATGTTGTGCTGTGAGGTTCTCTGCACTTTAACTTTTGAACCAACAGGTGCATTTGGATAAGTAAAGCCTATTTTTCTGCATTTTTGTAGTCCTGGTAATCTTTTATATTGGTAAAGTTGTTTATAGGACCATTTCTCAGTGTCTTTGTTTTTTTAATCAATAGTTTTTTCAGTAATAACTTAATATTTAACATATCACTCAATTTTAATCACAAAAAGAGAAAATCGCAACAATTTCTCGCAACTTTCCCTTCCTCCCGCAATGTACCGGTAATCCCAACAAAAACCTAAAAAACACCGCAACTTTCATCGCAATTTTTTGGAAACCCCCCGCAACATCAGACATTTTAGCCCACAACAATCACAAAAAAGGCCCGCGGAATCCTGGGGGGACTGAAAAAAGAAGGAAGTATGACCACGATTATTTAAAGTTTGGATTTTCATGGACTGGATCTGAAGATGCTCCACTGCCACAGTGTGTTGTCTGCCAAGAGGTGCTAGCTAACGATGCTATGAGATGTTTAAAATGTGTAAAACAAGATGTTTTAAAAAGCACAGATGTTTAAAATGTGAAAAATAAAAAAAATAAAAATGTGTACAACAACCATTTTTTAAAAATACGAATGGAACATTAAGTATAGCAACAACAAAAATTGTAAGGGGGGCGCTGTTGTTTATTTGCTCTCCGGGGGGGGGGGGCTGACTCTCCCACACTTTGAAAACCCCTGGGTTAGGTTAACTGGTGACTCTAAATTGATCGTAAGTGTGAATGTGAGTGTGAATGGTTGTCTGTGTCTATGTGTCAGCCCTGTGATGACCTGGCGACTTGTCCAGGGTGTACCCCGCCTCTCACCCATAGTCAGGTGGGATAGGCTCCAGCTTGCCTGTGACCCTGTAGAACAGGATAAGCGGTTACAGATAATAGATGGATGGATAATCATCTGTGTATTTATACTAAAACAATCATCCGCCTCAGGCTCAGTGAATATCGGTGAATAATAACCTCAACTTTGTCTTGGTTATTATTCACCTCGTGTTTGGCGAATAATTGTTAAGTAGTTACTGAACAAGATGTGAGTACTAATCATGCATATATTTTTCGCGGTCTGGTTTCCATCAAATTGTGCACTCTGATTGGCTCACGAGCGGTCCGGTATCCTACGATCCAGACCCTGTTTATGGACCTTTGGCGACTTGCTCATTCACAACAACAACAAACGTAGTAGCAATTTTTTGTCAACATTTATTTTCGCATTTCTCAGTATAATAACATTAATTTTACAGCATGGATAGCGATAACGACAGTGTTCACAGTGAAAGCAAGTTTTACTACCCCGATTAAGACGAAATAAAAGAAAACATTTCAGGAGAAAGCTGAGTAGCAAGTTTGTTCTAAATATGGTTTCCCATTTGGGTGCTCTCATTTTCTGTTAGAATTTGGTAAAGAAAAAAATAAATATATTTTTACCAGCTTAAGGTCAGTCCATATATTGAAATATTGTGACCTCGGCCTTGAAAATACTGACCTCGGCCCAGAGGCCTCGGTCAGTATTTTCAAGACCTCAGTCACGGTATTTCATGATATGAACCTCCCAGCTGGTAAATTTTATATATATATATATATATATATATTTATTTATTTATTTATTATTATTTTTTACTAATATGACCCTGTAGAAGGATAAAGCGGCTAGAGATAATGAGATGAGATGAGATGAGATGAGATGAGTAAATTCTAAATTTTTATTTCAAATTTTTCAAATGTTATAATTTTTATTTTATTTTACAATATCTAATCGTAAAATTTGATATTTTTGTTTACCAGATTAGGTGCAATAGTTATATGCAGCAGTTATATTGATGTAAGCCAGTGGAACGAAATTTCATTCAAATGTGCATTCTGAATGTACAGGTGAATGACAATAGTAATCAATCTATCTATCTATCTATCTATCTATCTATCTATCTATCTATCTATCTATCTATCTATCTATCTATCTATCTATCTATCCTTCAGTTTAAGAGATGGGTGTTTTTGTTCAGCAATTGCAAGCTTTCTTAGGCTGTTGTAAACTCAGCTAGCTAGCCATATGTTTCACTAACAATGATTTACTCTATTGCCATGTGCTATTTTTGTCAGCTTTCCAGAAAACAATGAATGACATCAAGTATTATTATTATTTTTTTAACCTGCCAACCAATTATCTCACAACCCAGGGAAACAAACATGGAAGACAAGGTGCCAGTGAAAAATGAGCCTTATTATTAAGTAAGAATTATGACATGTTGAACTGAAATATTTCATTGCCAGTATTCTCAAAGTTGCATTGTAACGAAACAAAACAATTATTGTTGGCACATTTGATGCAGCTGTGGCTGCATACAGTCAAATCACACAAGCAGCACTTCTTCTCTTGATTTCCTGCCTTAAAGCTGCAGTGAAGTCAGACAACTGTGTCATTACTGTCATTAAAAGAATCTTTGTTTCATTTGTATTGCTAATGATAATCTAATCTTGATAACAAGCTAGTTTACACTACCGTTCAAAAGTTTGGGGTCACTTTGAAAAGTCCTTATTTTTGAAAGAAAAGCACTGTTCTTTTCAATGAAGATCACTTTAAACTAATCAGAAATCCACTCTATACATTGCTAATGTGGTAAATGACTATTCTAGCTGCAAATGTGTGGTTTTTGGTGCAATATCTCCATAGGTGTATAGAGGCCCATTTCCAGCAACTCTCACTCCAGTGTTCTAATGGTACAGTGTGTTTGCTCATTGCCTCAGAAGGCTAATGGATGATTAGAAAACCCTTGTACAATCATGTTAGCACAGCTGAAAACAGTTGAGCTCTTTAGAGAAGCTATAAAACTGACCTTCCTTTGAGCAGATTGAGTTTCTGGAGCGTCACATTTGTGGGGTCGATTAAATGCTCAAAATAGCCAGAAAAATGTCTTGACTATATTTTCTATTCATTTTACAACTTATGGTGGTAAATAAAAGTGTGACTTTTCATGGAAAACACAAAATTGTCTGGGTGACCCCAAACTTTTGAACGGTAGTGTAGCTAGTTAGCTAATACTGTTGTAGTTATGGAAGTGTATTGTTATGGTTATGGTGTCCATGTCATCTGAGCAACATTTTTCATATCAGCACAAAAAATGCACCGATTCACTGATCCAGCAGTGTACTAGAACCTTTTTATAGCATGTGAGAAATGCCTGCATGAGAAACTGTATTATTCTCAATGTATGCTACAGTATGTGCTGTATGATCAGTGTGTGTAGAAACTGCAATCTCATCATTCTTCTCAACCCAGAAAGCCACTTAGACTTTGTACAATTCATCACGATTGTAATGCAGTATATGCTCATCTAGTATATTGCACATTTCAGTTAAATGGAGTTTTCCTAAGGTGTTCCATGTTCATTCAAACATCTGCAGCAGACTCACTCATTACTAGGAGCAAGACGGGAATCTCTGCTCCTCCGACAGCATTAGCAGCCGAGCACCAGTACTGTCCACTATCCACCTTGCTGTCTGTTTCCCTCACAGTCAGGTTAAACCAGGCGGCAGCTTGCTCAAGGGTGTATTTCTTGGGTGTCTCACCAACATTCTGCTTTAAGTTATTGTACCAGGCGATTTCTGTGACTGTCGGATAGTTTTTACTCAGGATGCAGGTGAGCTGGACATCATTGCCCTCATACACTGAAACCACACTGCGCTGAGTCATCAACACTGGTGCTTCTGGAAAGGATGCATATTGCAAAACAGTTCATAAAGTGATACTCAGTGGGGAATATACCATACTGTGTGTCAGAATATATATCTAACTCACTAATTCTTTAACAAATGGTCCTTACCTAACTTTAACACACACTGCTTGCTCTCTTTAACCAGTGGATGTTTGGCATGGCAAACAAATGCTTTGCCACTGTAGGTGGCACTGGAGCGCAGGACCAGGATGTTGGAGTTCTCCTCAGATGTGCCTTGCATATTTCCCGAACTAGAAGCCCACCACAGCAGAGCCCGAGGTAAACCACCCTCCCAGGAGCAGGACAGCATCAGGTACTCATTATTACGAGTGGCATATGCAGAACACTTGGGTTCTCCATATGGCAGCCCTGGGAAATGCAAGATATTTGTACTAAAAGTCTGAGGTCAATGAGAAGCATATCATATACCATACTCACAAGTTCTAGTGATACAGGTTTGGGCAATATTTAGTGCAACATGTGAGCCATAGCAGGGGAATACAGAGTTGTTAGCCGTCTCAAGCCCTGGCTGAATCCGAGTTATGTTAGCAACACCCTCTCTGTTGTCTCCATTCACATATGGACTCCAGTTCAAGGTAGGCGGAGGATAACCTCCCATCCAGGAACAGGACAGCAACAGGTCAGTGTAGTTGTTCACTGGGAGAACAGAACAAGATGGACTGCCGTCTGGTGGATCTGAGGAAAGAAAACATTATGTCTTATGGCTTGCTTAAACAAATTGCCTGTTTATAAGTGCTTGAAAAAGAACAAGAAAATTGAACGATGAGCTCACAGATACAGACGTTATTAGGAACACTTGTACACCTACTCATTTATGCAATTATCTAATCAGCCAATCGAGTGGCAGCAGTGCAATGGATAAACTCATACATATATGGGCCTGGAGCTTCAGGTAATGTTCACATTAATCATCAGAATGGGGAAAAATGTGATCTCAGTGATTTTGGCATGATTGATAGTGCTCGACAGGCTGCTTTGAATATTTCTATAACTGACAATCTCCTGGGATTTTCACACATAACAGTTACTCACAATGGTGCTATAAAGAAAAAAACATCCAGTGAGCAGCAGTTCTGAGGACAGAAACACCTTGTTGATGAGAGAGGTCAACAGAGAATGGCCAGACTGATTCGAGCTGACAGAAAGTCTACAGTAACTGAGATAACCACTCTGTACAATTGTGGGGCACAGAAAAGCATCTCAAAATGCACAACACATAATACTTTGAGGCGGATGGGCTACAACAGCAGAAGGTCAAACCGATTCCAATTCTGTCAGCCAAGAACAGAAAGCTGGGACTGCAGTGGGCATGGGCTCAGCAAAACTAGACAGTTGAAGACTGGAAACATGTAGCCCGATCTGATGAATCTCTATTTCTGTTGAGGCATACAGATGGCAGAGTCAGAATTTGGCACCAACAGCATGAATCCATGGACCCAACCTGCCTTGTTTCAACAGTTCAGGCTGGCGGGGGTAGTGTAATGCTGTAGGGAATGTATACTTGGCACAGTTTAGCCCTGTTAATACCAAACAATCATCACTTGAATGCCACAGTGTATTTGAATATTGTTGCTGGTCATGTACATCCCTTCGTGGCCACAATTTACCATCTTCTAAAAGCTACTTCCAGCATAATAATACACCATGTCACAAAGCAAAAGTCGTTCCAGACTGGTTTCATGAACATGACAATGAGTTCAATGTTCTTCAGTGGCCTTCCCAGTCACTGGATCTGAATCCAATAGAACACCTTTGGGATGTGATAGAACAGGAGATTCACGGCATGAAAGTGCACCTTAAAAATCTGCAGGAATTGTGGGATGCAATCATATCAGCATGGACTAGAATCTCAAAGGAATCTTTCTAGCATCTGATGGAATCCATTCCATGAAGAATTGAGACTGTTTTGAGAGCAAAGGTAGGCCCGACCCAGTAGTGTTTCTAATAAAGTGTTCCATAAGCATATATAAACAATGGGTTGATGATCATATGTATAAACATTACTGCCTGTCAAACTTTTTGAGCACCCTATATTTTATCATTTCAAAAATACTATCTCATTTTAAATACACTATCCATTATCTGTAACCGCTTATCCTGTACAGGGTCGCAGGCAAGCTGGAGCCTATCCCAGCTGACTATGGGCGAGAGGCCGAGTACACCCTGGACAAGTCGCCAGATCATCACAGGGCTGACACATAGACACAGACAACCATTCACACTCACATTCACACCTACGGTCAATTTAGAGCCACCAGTTAGCCTAACCTGCATGTCTTTGGACTGTGGGGGAAACCGGAGCACCCAGAGGAAACCCACGCAGACAACATGCAAACTCCACACAGAGGTCACTGGGCTCGAACCCAGAACCTTCTTGCTATGAGGCAACAGTGCTAACCACCACACCACCTAAATACACTATAATATGCAAATATAAGATAGATATAAGTGAATAGAGAATTATTATTACTACTACTTGCAGGAACCTGTAACTGCCTGCTATTTTGTTCTTTAGGTCCTTTGTTTTGTTAGTGTTTATGCTTAGTAGAGAGGTATGTGTTTTTATGTCTCTTGATCAAGCTTCTTTCTTGCCAATGACACATTATTAAATTGATTTTGAAAGTATATATTTATTGAATTTAGAAATGTTATGAATTACTTCTTTTATTGGAACAAACTACAGCCATAACTCTAGTTAGACACTTTAGGCACAGCACAGAATTTTTATATTTTACAGTTTATACTGATACTAGATGAGAAGGTTCAGCAAAGTCAAGTAAAAAAATATGAATGATACAAAACCTAGATGTTGGTAAAGAATGGATGAAGATAGCTACATGAATTGAGCATACCCTTGACAGTAGAAGATAGAAGACTAGAGAACTCACAGTAGACGGTGAGAGTGATGGTTTTCTTGGAGCGGGTGTTCAGGTAAGTGTTCTGGGCCAGACAGGCATAGTAACCCGTGTGCATTCTCAGGATCTTGGTGATGGTGAGCTGTGGTCCAGTGTAGACCTGGGAGTTGTTGTAGAACCAGACATACTGACTGGGAGGGTTGGATGAGGCTTGACATAGGAGGAAAACAGTCTCTTTCTCCAAAGCTGAGAATCCTCGATTCATTACTAAGTAGGGTGTTACATCAATCTGTGGCATGTCTGGACCAACTATTAAAGAAACCCAACATATAATCTTGATTGGCTTGCAGAAGTATTGAGCTTTTGCACAACTTTTATTGTTACAATCTTAAATTAAATTGAAATTAAGTAATCAGATACCATGTTATGAATCTACACAAAACAGGCCTTACTTTTGAAGTGGGCACAATACAGTTTGCAAAATTAAAACAGACACATTCACTGATTGCATAAGTCGTTACCCTGGTTGCTCTGAAACCCATAAATTAGTTCTGGGAAGTAAGGAGGGGTGTTGTCCGAGAAGCAGCCAGCAGAACTAGGGTAAAATTATCTGCAAATAATAATCAAAGCATTACAGATTGAGAAACCAAGACAGCTTTCACTCACATATAATGTCTAACCAGAGTCGGTCACTGCGCTGCTGATTGACCTCGTTTCTTGCCAGGCACCTGAACCAGCCTGTGTGATTGCGGGTCACTGAGGTGATATTAATCAAACTGCTGTTGCTCTCAGCTAATATGGTGACCAACCCATTGCGGCTCTCCTGCTCCCATGTGTACCATATAGGATCAGTTCCAGCATCCAGAACACAGTGCATCCACACTGATGCTCCTTCCACAGGTGACGAGTCACTCAGTAGGACATACGGTTTGGACACAGGTGTTGACACTGTAAAATGGTAAAGACGACAGATTTACTAACTGAAACTTCAGCTATTGTACTTAAAACTAGTCTCACATTAAAATATTAGTTCTCACCTGGGCTCTTGATCTCAGAAGGATATCCAATGGTACGGCGATTGACAGGTGTTACACGGAATGCATACCTGGAACTGGGATCCATTTTGGTGATCTGGTAGCTGCGAGTGCTAGGTTCCAGATTTTCGGCGACTTTCTGCCAGATAGGGACAGCGTCACTCTTCTCTACAGGGACAGTAAGTTTTTGACGCTCTATGAAGAACCCAGTGATGTCACCGTATGCCTGAACCAACCACTCCACTTTGACATCTGTCCTCTGACGTCCACTGTATATGATCTTACTGATGGTCACGTTGGGAGGCATTGGGGACCCTGAATCAGGAAGGCATTGAAATGCACCAGTGATCATTCCAAGTGAACATGAAAACATTCCAAGGTACCAGTTTTACTATACATAAAATTAAATTACATTCTAATTTTTGTCAACTCACTCATCACCAGCAGTAAAATGGGAATCCTTGTTTCTCCAAGAGCATTGGTAGCAGAGCACCAGTACTGTCCACTGTCCACTTTGCTGTCTGTCTCCTGTACAGTCAGGTTGGACCAGGCTCCAGCTTGCTGAACAATGTACTTCTTGGGTTTGTCTCCGACAGGCTGCTTTAAGTTGCTGTACCACGTGAGCTTTGTGACTGGAGGGAAAGTTTTACTCAACATGCAGTTCAGCTGGATATTATTGCCCTCAAAAACAGAAACCACACTCTGCTGTTGCATCAAGACTGGCTTCTCTGTAAGAGAGAAGAGGTGTAGAATTTCTTTATATAGAACTAATATTGTATATGTTAAGGTACCAATATCAATATTTCATCTTTTGAGCATCTTTTGAGTGATCTGTACCTAGTGTGATCACACATTTCTTGCTCTCTTTAATCAGTGGATGTTTGGCATGACACACAAAGGTTTTGCCACTGGATGTAGCACTTGAGCGCAGGACCAGGATGTTGGTGTTCTCTTCAGGTAAACCTTGAATGCCTCCTGAACTGGAAGCCCACCACACCAAGGCTCGAGGGACACCACCCTCCCAGGAGCAGGACAATATCAGGTACTCATTATTAAGGCTGGAATTGGCAGAGCACTGAGGTTCTCCAGAGGGCAGCCCTATAGGAACCAGCAAACGTTTGTGAAGACTGATGTACCATAGAATATCAAGTGGAAAAACTAAAAAACAGTTCCAGAAGGTGTAAGACTCAAAACACTGGATGAGCAAAGTTATATCACAAGTACAAGGTCTGATAATTGAACAATAAGTAGGTAATAAAGATATTTTTGTCCATACTATTTTTTTTTCAATACTACCATTCACAACACATGATTGATACACAAGCCAAATAAGATTTTGTTAACACGTCTTCACCCTGCAGCATCTTTAGTAACTGCCTGGTCAAGGTTGCACTGGTTTAATTAAGTGCTAGTTTGTTTATATTTTTTGAAATACAACTGTTTGTTAAAAAATACTGCTTGCAGGTACGAACAAAAATATTAACTCTGTGAGTAGGATTAAAAATCAATCCTGCACACATCTCTAGTTGAGACCAATGGTGAATTGAAGTGATGTAGCTGAGGTTGAGGAACTTTCAGAGCCAGAATTCATGTACAATTGTGAAATTGCTGGCATTTCTACCTCTGGGCATTTCCAGTGTCTTCTAGTTTTTCTATGGGCATAGTGGCAGGTTAAAAAAAAAGTGTTGTCAGGCAAAAGAAACCTCACTCGGCAGCACTTATTTTATACCTATATGTTGATAATGGTAATATTTCTCAATCATCAGCTGTCAGGTTCTAGTCCTATGAAAATCCATGACCTTGAGTTTGACATTTCGAAGTCATTCAAGGTCAAAGGTCATGCCAGCAACTGAAAGCCCATATGGGTCTTCTTATATGTTGATAATGGTAAACATCTGGCTATCGTTAACCATTTTAAAGTTATAGCCCTTTGAAAACCCATGACCTTGAGTTTGACCTTTCAAGGTCACTCAAGATCAAAGGTCATGGTGCCAAATGAAAGCCCATATGGCACTTCCTATAAGTTGATAAGGGTAAATATCTGTCTACCATCAACCGTTTTCAAGTTACAGCCCTCTGAAAATCCATGACCTTGAGTTTGACCTTTCAGGGTCACTCAAGGTCAAAGGTCATGGTGCCAAATGAAAGGCCATATGGGAGTTCCTATATGCTCATAATAATAAACATCTGTCTATCGGCAACCGTTTTTGAGTTATAATGAAAACGTTATTTTGACCGATGACCTTGCCCCCCCCCCCCGGCCTTTAACTGCCAACTGCTACAGAGACTGTCCAACCTACCCCATCATGCAGCATATGGTTGGAAGCAGAATTGACAGATGCACATTTTGGTTTTGGTTTGCAGTCAGAATGATGAATTTGAAGAAAATTATTGCAAAAATAATTATTTTTACCTTTCCGGTGACCTTGATCTTGACCTTGAACCGATTACTCCCAAAATTTAATCGAGTAATCTACGGACAATTGCCCACCTACCCTGAAAATTTGAAGTCAATTGGTGCAACCGTCTAGACACTAGATTGTTAACAGACAGACACACAAACAAACAAACCGCACTGATTACAATACCTTGCCCTGCTGATACCTCGCCCCGCTGACTCCGTCGCGGGTGAGGTAAAAAACAAACAAACCTGGTTTAAGCTTGCCTACTTCAGGTTTAAATCCAAATACAGGTTCAGATACAAATACTTGGAGCACTAAGTAGACTGATAGTGGCATTCTGTTACATCTCTAAAATAATATTGTTCTTTTCCTGTTGCTTAGAAATGCTGTTGTCCTGTGTGTATATGGAACTTTTTATTCCTCTGCAGTTCACAACAACATTATATTCACAAACACAACTCTCATACCTTGCATTAAAGACTTAAAGAGGTTTTAGGATATTTGTCATGGATTTTTACGAGACTGAAACTCTTCATTGTGAAAACTCAGTAACCATCATTACATTGATAAAGTGCAAAAATATTGATTGTATTTTTAAAATTAATTTAGAGGCCATATACAGTGTGATTTAATGTTTATGACTGCCTCCAAGCACCAGTGATTCCATTAGAAAGCCTCTGAGAGCATTGTTAAGAGTACCAACACAGGTAAGTAATACAATTTAGTCTTTCTAACTTTGTCTATTGTTCTTTTATGCCTCAAACAAAGCGCTTCATTTTTACTGATAAAATTTTTTAACCTATATTTTCCATAGTGGGGTGGCACGGTGGTGTAGTGGTTAGCGCTGTCGCCTCACAGCAAGAGGGTCCGGGTTCAAGCCCCGTAGCCGGCGAGGGGCTTTCTGTGTGGAGTTTGCATGTTCTCCCCGTGCCCGCGTGGGTTTCCTCCGGGTGCTCCGGTTTCCCCCACAGTCCAAAGACATGCAGGTTAGGTTAACTGGTGACTCTAAATTGACCGTAGGTGTGAATGTGAGTGTGAATGGTTGTCTGTGTCTATGTGTCAGCCCTGTGATGACCTGGCGACTTGTCCAGGGTGTACCCCGCCTTTCGCCCGTAGTCAGCTGGGATAGGCTCCAGCTTGCCTGCGACCCTGTAGAACAGGATAAAGCGGCTAGAGATAATGAGATGAGATGAGATGAGGTTTTCCATAGTTAACATGATAGTCAAACTCACTGAGATCTGCTGAATTCTTATAATTAACTAAAGAACATTTGTAGAATGATTTGTACAAGTGAGCTCATACTTACATGTCCTGGTGCTGCATGTTCGTGTGCTGCTTAGTGCAACATGTGAGCCATAGCAGGTGAATGCAGAGTTGTTAGCCATCTCAGGTCCTGGCTGAATCTGAGTGATGTTAGCGATACCCGGTGAGTTCTGTTCATTCGCATATGGACTCCAGTTGAGGGTAGCTGGAGGGTTACCCCCCTCCCAGGAACAGAAGAGAGCCAGGTCGGTGTAGTTGTTTGTTGAGAAAACAGAACACGAAGGAACACCATCTGGTGGATCTGTGGGAAGAAACCTGTTAAATAACATAGTGTATGGTGTTGGATCCTGGCTATCTGGTACCGCTTTAATAATGCAAATGAATATTCCTGAATTTAAGGCAAACGATATAGTGCTTACCTGTATGTCTGATCTTATTGCTATGTACAATACAGGTTTTAAACTCTTACTGTCAAAACTAGAGTTGTTTCCATCCTTCATTCAAATAAGCAAAAGTAATTATGTGTTTCATAGCACGTTATGAGTCATATTTTGAACTTAAAATATCAGGTTGTGTATATTGTTATAAACACAACATTGTTTTCAAACATAAAGTTTTCTTAAATAGTGTATTTTTAAAAACAAATCACTGGTTCCAAAATTATTGACACCCCACCATTATTATTATTCATCTCATCTCATCTCATCTCATCTCATCTCATCTCATTATCTCTAGCCGCTTTATCCTTCTACAGGGTCGCAGGCAAGCTGGAGCCTATCCCAGCTGACTACGGGCGAAAGGCGGGGTACACCCTGGACAAGTCGCCAGGTCATCACAGGGCTGACACATAGACACAGACAACCATTCACACTCACATTCACACCTACGCTCAATTTAGAGTCACCAGTTAACCTAACCTGCATGTCTTTGGACTGTGGGGGAAACCGGAGCACCCGGAGGAAACCCACACAGACACGGGGAGAACATGCAATCTCCACACAGAAAGGCCCTTGTCGGCTGCTGGGCTCGAACCCAGAACCTTCTTGCTGTGAGGCAACCGTGCCACCCCTATTATTATTATTATTATTATTACAGTGGCTTCAAAAGTTTGGGCACCCTTACTGAAAATGTCTGTTATTGTGAATAGTTAAGTGAGCAGAAGATGAACTGATCACCAAAAGGCATAAAGGTAAAGCTGAGACATTTCTTTTTAGCGTTTTCTGCAAGATTTGTGTATTATTTTTGTTTTGTACAATTGGAGGGTGAAAAAAGAAAAGGAACACCATGCAAATGTTTGGGCACCCCAATACATTTGAGTTCTCAGGTAACTTTTACCAAGGTTTCAGACCTGAATTAGCTTATTGAGCTGTGGCTTGTTCAAATTCTTCATTAGGAAAGGTCAGATGATGCATATTTCAAAGCTGTATAAATTCTCTGACTCCTCAAACTTGTCCCTAAAATCAACAGCCATGGGCTCCTCTAAGCAACTCCCTCGTATTCTGAATAATAAAATAATTGATGCTCACAAAGCAGGAGAAGGCTACAAGAACGTAGCAAAGTGTTTTCAGGTAGCTGTTTCCTCAGACTGTAATGTTATTAAGAAATGTCAGTTAACAGAAACAGTGGAGATCAAGGTGAGGTCTGGAAGATGAAGAAAACTTTCTGAAAGAACTGTTTGTCGGATTGCTAGAAAGGCAAATAAAAACCCCTGTTTGACTGCAAAAGACCTTCAGAAAGATTTAGCAGACCCTGGAGTGGTGGTGCACTGCTCTACTATGCAGCAACACCTGAACAAATATGACCTTCATGGGAGAGTCATCAGAAGAAACCCTTTCCTGCATCCTAGCCACAAAATTCAGCATCTGAAGTTTGCAAATTAACATCTAAAAAAGCCTGAGCCATTTTGAAAACAAGTCCTGTGGACTGATGAAATCAAAATAGGACTTTTTGGCCACGATGTGCAAAGGTATGTTTGGAGACAAAGGGTGCCAAATTCCAGGAAAAGAACACCTCTCCAACTCTGAAGCGTGGGTGTGGATCGATCATGCTTTGGGGTTGTGTTGCAGCCAGTGGCACAGGGCACATTTCATTGGTCGAGGGAATCATGGATTTGAATAAATACCAGCAAATTCTGGAAGCAAACATCACACCATCTGTAAAAAAGTTGAAGTTAAAAAGAGGATGGGTCCTACAATAAGACGGTGATCCAAAACATACCTCAAACTCTACAATGGAATACCTCAAGAGGCACAAGCTGAAGGTTTTGCCCTGGCCCTCACAGTCCCCTGACCTACTGTAAACATCATTGAAAATCTGTGGATAGATCTCAAAAGAGCAGTGCATGCAAGACAGCCCAAGAAACTCATAGAACTGGAAGCCTTTTGCAAGGACGAATGTGTGAAAATCCCCCAGGTAAGAACTGGAAGATTATTAGCTGGCTACAAAAAGTGTTTACAAGCTGTGATACTTGCCAAAGGGGGTGTTATTAGGTACTAACCATGCAGGGTGCCCAAACTTTTGCTTCGGGCCCTTTTCCTTTTTTGTCATTTTGAAAATGTAAAAGATGAAAATAAAAAATTGTTTTTGTTCAAAACATAAAGGGAATGAGTCATCATTAACTTTATGTCTTTTGGAGATCATTTCATCTTCAACTTGCTTAACTGTTCACAGTAGCAGCAATTTTGACCAGGGGTGCACAAACTTTTGCATACCACTGTATTATTATGTTAAGCTTCCCTTAAAGAGAATAACAGCACTGAACATCTTCTTATAACATCTAACAAAGTTGGAACACATATAAGCTAAAATTCCTGGTGACTAAGAGGAATTAAGAAGGAAGTACATTTTTTTCTAGAATAATGATTAGATTACAGCACTGTTGTAGTCGAGTCACTAAACCTCGAGTCCGAGTTCAGTCTCAAGTCCCCAATGTTCAAGTCCGAGTCAAGTCCAAGTCTCATCTCATCTCTCATTATCTCTAGCCGCTTTATCCTTCTACAGGGTCGCAGGCAAGCTGGAGCCTATCCCAGCTGACTACGGGCGAAAGGCGGGGTACACCCTGGACAAGTCGCCAGGTCATCACAGGGCTGACACATAGACACAGACAACCATTCACACTCACATTCACACCTACGCTCAATTTAGAGTCACCAGTTAACCTAACCTGCATGTCTTTGGACTGTGGGGGAAACCGGAGCACCCGGAGGAAACCCACACAGACACGGGGAGAACATGCAAACTCCACACAGAAAGGCCCTTGTCAGCCGCTGGGCTCGAACCCAGAACCTTCTTGCTGTGAGGCAACCGTGCCACCCCTATTATTATTATTATTATTATTATTATTATTACAGTGGCATGCAAAAGTTTGGGCACCCTTACTGAAAATGTCTGTTATTGTGAATAGTTAAGTGAGCAGAAGATGAACTGATCACCAAAAGGCATAAAGGTAAAGCTGAGACATTTCTTTTTAGCGTTTTCTGCAAGATTTGTGTATTATTTTTGTTTTGTACAATTGGAGGGTGAAAAAAGAAAAGGAACACCATGCAAATGTTTGGGCACCCCAATACATTTGAGTTCTCAGGTAACTTTTACCAAGGTTCCAGACCTTAATTAGCTTATTGAGCTGTGGCTTGTTCAAATTCTTCATTAGAAAAGGTCAGATGATGCATATTTCAAAGCTGTATAAATTCTCTGACTCCTCAAACTTGTCCCTAAAATCAACAGCCATGGGCTCCTCTAAGCAACTCCCTCGTATTCTGAATAATAAAATAATTGATGCTCACAAAGCAGGAGAAGGCTACAAGAACGTAGCAAAGTGTTTTCAGGTAGCTGTTTCCTCAGATTGTAATGTTATTAAGAAATGTCAGTTAACAGAAACAGTGGAGATCAAGGTGAGGTCTGGAAGATGAAGAAAACTTTCTGAAAGAACTGTTTGTCGGATTGCTAGAAAGGCAAATAAAAACCCCTGTTTGACTGCAAAAGACCTTCAGAAAGATTTAGCAGACCCTGGAGTGGTGGTGCACTGTTCTACTATGCAGCAACACCTGAACAAATATGACCTTCATGGGAGAGTCATCAGAAGAAACCCTTTCCTGCATCCTAGCCACAAAATTCAGCATCTGAAGTTTGCAAATTAACATCTAAAAAAGCCTGAGGCATTTTGAAAACAAGTCCTGTGGACTGATGAAATCAAAATAGAACTTTTTGGCCACGATGTGCAAAGGTATGTTTGGAGAAAAAAGGGTGCCAAATTCCAGGAAAAGAACACCTCTCCAACTCTGAAGCATGGGTGTGGATCGATCATGCTTTGGGGTTGTGTTGCAGCCAGTGGAACAGGGCACATTTCATTGGTCGAGGGAAGCATGGATTTGAATAAATATCAGCAAATTCTGGAAGCAAACATCACACCATCTGTAAAAAAGTTAAAGTTAAAAAGAGGATGGGTCTTACAGTAAGACGGTGATCCAAAACATACCTCAAACTCTACAATGGAATACCTCAAGAGGCACAAGCTGAAGGTTTTGCCCTGGCCCTCACAGTCCCCTGACCTACTGTAAACATCATTGAAAACCTGTGGATAGATCTCAAAAGAGCAGTGCATGCAAGACAGCCCAAGAAACTTGTAGAACTGGAAGCCTTTTGCAAGGACGAATGTGTGAAAATCCCCCAGGTAAGAACTGGAAGATTATTAGCTGGCTACAAAAAGTGAGCTGTGATACTTGCCAAAGGGGGTGTTATTAGGTACTAACCATGCAGGGTGCCCAAACTTTTGCTTCGGGCCCTTTTCCTTTTTTGTCATTTTGAAAATGTAAAAGATGAAAATAAAAAATTGTTTTTGCTCAAAATAGAAAGGGAATGAGTCATCATTAACTTTATGTCTTTTGGAGATCATTTCATCTTCAACTTGCTTAACTGTTCACAGTAGCAGCAATTTTGACCAGGGGTGCACAAACTTTTGCATACCACTGTATTATTATGTTAAGCTTCCCTTAAAGAGAATAACAGCACTGAACATCTTCTTATAACATCTAACAAAGTTGGAACACATATACTGTAAGCTAAAATTCCTGGTGACTAAGAGGAATTAAGAAGGAAGTACATTTTTTTCTAGAATAATGATTAGATTACAGCACTGTTGTAGTCGAGTCACTAAACCTCGAGTCCGAGTTCAGTCTCGAGTCCCCAGTGTTCAAGTCCGAGTCAAGTCCAAGTCATTAAAAAAAATTTCGAGTCGAGTCCGCTATTGATCCGAGTTGAGACCGAGAACAATGGCCCTTTTCCACTACCCTTTTTCAGCTCGCTTCAGCTCACTTCAGCCCGACACGGCTCGCGTTTCGACTACCAAAAAAGAGCACGACTCAGCTCGCTTCGGCCCTGCTTAGCCCCTAAAACTCGCACCGTTTTGGAGTGGGGCTGAAGCGAGCCAAACCGAGCCGAGTGAGGCTGGGGGCGTGAGCAGACACTCCCCTGTGCACTGATTGGTGAGGAGGAGTGTCCTCACATGCCCACACACGCCCCGCGAGCACGCTGGGATCTGTGAACACCGCAAACCCGGAAGGAGAAGAATTACGAATTACGAGAATTTCTGAAGCCTTATGCGCCTCGCCTCATCTATACGCTCTTGCCAGTATCTGTTCGCATTGTCGGTGACAATAAGCCACAGCACCAAGACCAGCAACACTAACGACTCCATGTCCTCCATGTTTATTGTTTACTATTCGGGTCGTGAGACTACCGCTTAAAAGATCACTGATGTCACTGTTTGCGGTGCTTAACGACATCACCTGACGTCCACCCACTTTCGCTAACTCCACCCAATGTGTCCACCCACTTCCAGCCAGCACGGTTCAGCGCGGTTGTAGTCGAAATGCAACTCCAACAGCCCCACTCAGCTCGGCTCAGCCCAACTCAGCACGGCACGGCTCAGCCGCGTTTGTAGTGGAAAAGCGGCACAAGACTCCAGCCGCACTATTTGACGGCGGCTGTTTTAGCGCCATTAACATTAGTTTGTTCCTGAACAGGTGAATGTGCTTCTCTTTGTCAGGGAGTGTGAAGTATTCTGTCAGAGATGGTTGGGAGATGGGTGTAAGTGCAGAAGGTGTGTTTATTAATACAAGTGAAGACAGGTAAACAATCCAGAATGGCAGGCAAAATCGTAAAACAGTGAAACAGGCAATAGGTCGAACGAGGCACAAACAGGCTATCGTAGACTCGGCAGAATCAAAGACGAGAAACAGAAAATCAGGGATCAGGAAACCAAACGAGGAAATAAGGCTCGGTAATGTATCAGCAATGCAACTCAATACTCAAGTGTGTTTTCACAGTTTTTATATAGGCGTGCTGATTGCGCCTTAATCCTGTGCGGGTGCGAGTTGTTTACGGCGTGTGTGTGTGAGAGCCCGCTTGGTGCGCGTACTGTCCAGAGCACACACCAAGGCACGCATATGTGATACTCTTGCACAAAATTAGTACAAAAATTAATGGAGATATAAATATGTTATGCCAAATTATTATGGCATGTTACAAAAAATAAAGAAAAAATCCGAGTCTTCGTCTCGAATTTATGAGTCTGAATGCAGTTAATGCACGAGTCTGAGTCACGAGTTGGACTAGAGTCCAAGTCCTGGACTCAAGTACTACAAGCCTGGATTACAGATCTCATCTCATCTCATTATCTCTAGCCGCTTTATCCTTCTACAGGGTTGCAGGCAAGCTGGAGCCTATCCCAGCTGACTACGGGCGAAAGGCGGGGTACACCCTGGACAAGTCGCCAGGTCATCACAGGGCCGACACATAGACACAGACAACCATTCACACTCACACCTACGGTCAATTTAGAGTCACCAATTAACCTAACCTGCATGCCTTTGGACTGTGGGGGAAACCGGAGCACCCGGAGGAAACCCACGCGGACACGGGGAGAACATGCAAACTCCACACAGAAAGGCCCTCGCCGGCCACAGGGCTCGAACCCGGACCTTCTTGCTGTGAGGCGACAGCGCTAACCACTACACCACCGTGCCGCCCTGGATTACAGACATTTAAAGTATTGTTAAGGGTTCACAATGTTAGATGTTGGAGACAAAGTATACTATATATAAAAGGGTTATGACTTTTCTAGAGTAAAAACAAGTAGTCTGTTTGGTTTCTTAATGGAAAAACTGAATAGTTGGAATTTTATAGGCTTTGTAAAGAATTCCATTTCAAGGCAGAATCATTGTTTATGTCCTTTTTTTTTTGGGGGGGGGGGGGGGGGGGGGGTTTGACATGATATTACCCTGAAGTTTTACTATTTGGATTTGTTTATTGAAACTGCCAGAGCAGGAATGCAATGCAATATAAAATCAGTGCTCATTCATATAGACAGGCGGAAAAAAACATTAAATGAGTCCAATGGTACGTAGCAGTGGTGTGTTGTAGCACTCACAGTAGATGATGAGAGTAATGATTTTCTGTGCATGGTTGTTGGTATAAGTGTTCTGGGCCAGACAGGTGTAGTTTCCTGCATGCACTCGCAGGATGTTGGTGATAGTAAGTTGTGGTCCAGAGTAGATCTCGGAGTTGTTGTAGAGCCAGACATACTGGCTAAGAGGTTTAGAAGTGGCTTGACACATGAGGGAGACATTTCCTTTTTCCAGGGCTGAATAGCCCCCTTCTGTTTCTGAGTAGACAGAGGCATTGATCTGTGGCATGTCAGGACCATCTAAAAAGAACGGTTCCATACAAACAAATTATAATTATAGAATAAAGTGGAAAGGAATACTTCCAAATTGAACAGATGTATGAAAGGCTTTCAAAATGAGTTAAGGACAAAAGTGAAAACCTTATGGACGTATTGATTTTGCACTTTTAACACAATAAATTCTTCTCTCTGATTGAGTGGTTCAAGATAGAGAAGTGAAAAGGAAGTAATAATCCTTCCATCCATTGTCTAAACCATTTATCCTACTGTGATGGCGTGCCCGTCACTATGGTTGAGTATGTGCTCTGACTGCCATACCAATGAGCCTGGCTCTTTGGTGTTGTGGTCAGGGTGCAGGTTTGGCATCCTGTAGACCTGGGTTCAAGGCAGGATAAGGTGACTGTTCTCTTGCTTCGCTACACCTACTGAGGGTTGCGGCTGAGCTAGAGCCAATCCCAGTTGACTTAGGGCAAGGGGTACACTATGAAGAGGTTGCCAATCTATCACAGGGCTAATACAGAGACAAACATTCACATCTGTGGGCAATTTAGAGTAGCCAGTTGACCTAATCTGCATGTCTTTGGACTGTGAGAGGAAACTGGAGCACTCAGAGGGAACCCGCACAGGGAATACATGCAAACTCCACATAAAAAGGCCTTGGTCAACTGAGGACTTGTTTTCCGTGAGGCAACAGTGCTTACCACCGTGCCACCTGGAAGCAATAATAATAAGTATTTATATAGGACTTTTCATATATATAGTAGCTGAAAATGCTGCACAGTCAAGTTGTAAAAATTAAATGATCATGAAAAAGTAAGCTAATAAAGTACACAGGATAAAATAAAAGATGAAGTGAAAATATAAGTATCAAAATATAAGTAAGGAAATCAAGGGTACACAAATTTAAATAAAATAAATATTCAAGTATTTTTATTGTGTAGATACTGAAGGGAAAAAAAAACAGAGTAAGCTGACAGTTCTGTAGGTGGAAATGCCTTGTTGATAAGAGAGGCCAGAGGAAAATGGCCAGATTGTTTCAAGCTACCAGGAAGGATATGTATAATAATCCACAACTGTGTTGAGCAGAAAAGCATCTCAGCATGCGCAAAACATGAACCTTGAGGTGGTTGGGCTATAAATGCAGAAGACCACATTGGGTTCTACTCCTGTCAGCCAAGGTCAGGAATCTGAGGCCATTATAGGCATAGGCTCCCCCAAACCGGACAGTTGAAGATTAGAAAAAGAAAAAAAATCACCTGATCTTATTCTGGTCTTCAACTGTCCAGTTTTGATGAGTCTGTGCCAATGATAGCCTCAGATTTTTCTTCTTGGCTGACAGGAGTAGAACCAGACATGCTCTTCTGCTCTTGTAGCCCATCCACCCCAAAATTTGATGTGTTGTATATTCTGAGATGCTTTTCTGATCACCATGTTTGTAAAGAGTGATTATATGAGTTACTATATCCTTCTTGTCAACTTAAACCAGACTGGACATTCTCCTCTGATCTCAGCCCAAATATATAATTGAACAAATGGAATAAAAAATGAATGAACATGCCTGAGTTTCCCAAAAGCATCACAGCGCAAAGATCATTGTTAGATGGTAGAGTGAGCAGCACACTGAATGCTCTCTCTCCTAGTTAAGATGCTCTTAGCCTTAAGAGGCTTTTGAGAAACCCACCCATGTCTCTAAAATTGATGTCGAAAGCAAGATTTTTAACTATGTGGAAAAAAAAATCTCACTTACATAAGACATCTAGCCAAATCCGGTCACTGAGCTGCTGATTGACCTGGTTCCTTGCCAGGCACCTAAACCATCCTGTGTGGTTGCGGTTAACTGAGGTAATGGTGATCAGACTGCTGTTGCTTTCAGTCAGTATGCTGATCTGCCCACTGTGGTTCTCCTGTTCCCATATATAGTGAATGGGCTCTGTGCCATTCTCCAGATCACAACGCATCCAGAATGATGAGCCTTCAACTGCTGAGTCACTCAACTGAATGCGGGGATTGGACACAGGAACTGTAAGACACCGTACATCACAGCATTAATGACTTAGATAAATATTTGCAAACTCCAGTTTCTTGGGAAGTTCTTTAGATATGTTGGTCACCACTAGAAAGTGAAAGGCTTTACTAAAAGCATAAATTCACTGATAACTTACATGAAACTGTTCCATTTGGACATCCGTATACAAGAAAGTGTACAAGAAAAGCACTTGTGATTGATGGTGTGACTTAAGGTAGAGGTTACACAAGGGATTGTTAGAGTACCACAGCACTTAGTAAAAAAAAAAAAAGGATTGAAAATATCCCAAAGAAGCACCTAAAAGCTTGGGCTTTTTAAAAGACAGCATGCAGGTTTAAGAGAAACAGATGAAGAAGAGAAACAGAGCAGATGGAAAAACACAGCTATCTCCCAGGGCTATGGGTGTTCAAGAAGCTCAACAAACATCACATTCCTGTTACTCTCCTGTTTCCTGATCCAGCAGCAAACAAACACAGAAACCGTTGCACTCAACTAGAACACTTGGAGCAAAATATTAGACTCCAGTGCCATAATACATTGGGAGTTCTAGCCAAGCTTCACTTCTTGGCCACCCCATTCCATTATGGCTAATGTTGTCAAGTCTGTTATTTATTGTGACTTTGCTTTTTTTTTTACGTGCAAGGTTGAGTTTCTCAAAAGCATTGCAGCATTGTTATATGGACAAATGAGCATCACACTAAACAATTTCTCTACTAGTAAACCATTTACTGAACTTCATGATGCTTTTGGAAAACTGGGGCCAGATTAAATGTATCATAAAAGTGTTTATATTACCATTATCAATTTAGGTTTTGTTTTTTTTTGCTTAGACTATCCTATATAATTCTGCTTGTGAGTCTTAAGAATATTTATCCTTAACAGGTTTCATGATATCTGCTCAAAATCACAAACAAGGGCATATGTATTGGGGAAATTTGCACCATTGATGTTCTTGGAGTGACTTGAATGGCTGAGCAACTTCATAACTCAGTTGTCACTGACCTAAAACCCGCAGATAGATGTAGTAATAGTAAAGCCTTGCTCCCTCTGTACTGTCATACAAAGCTTGGCAAGTGTATAAGCCCTCTGCAGCTAGAAGAAGTTTTCTTGTAAACAGAGAGGCACTGTTATTGATGACGTTCAGGTCACCCAAGTCCTGAGCCATCTGTTGCAGCTTTGGACCCTTGCCAAAGTTATACACCACGGCTCGAATTGTCTCAGTGCCTGGTTTGGTGAAGCTCCAGATGTAGACATCAGGGAGAGTGGGGCCACATTCCAGTGTTATTTCATGTTCCACCACTGCACTGATTCTGTTTTCTCTGTACACCACTTGGCCAGGGTCTGCGATCTCCAACCCTGCAGATATTAGATAGTGGGTCATTGTTAAAGACAAGTCTAATGCTTTCCTCAAACACAAACAAAACATTACATTACAGGCATTTGGCAGACGCTCTTATCCAGAACGATGTACAATGTACCCAGAGCAGCCTGGGGAGCAGTTGAGGGTTCAGTGCCTTGCTGAAGGGTACTTCAGCCATTCCTGCTGGTTCAGGGAATCGAACCAGTGACCTTTTGGTCTCAAAGCTGCTTCTCTAACCATTAAAATTATGAACATTTTAAAATTTCTGGATTTCTGCCTGACTGGTTTTAAAATGTTACCTGATTTGAGTGATAACTTATAACTTTGGTGTCTTCAGATTATATTAACATTTGAATATCAGCTAGTATTCCCTGAGACATTATTGCAAAATAGTTCATTGCGATGGATTGATAAGCTTTTTCGCTGCTTTCTCAAGGGCTCACAAAATATGTTTCATATTAGTATCAGTTTGCAGAAGGACACTGATAGGAATTTTCTTGTTGCTGATAGCAATGGATGTTGTATCTGTAGAAAAGCAACAAAACATTTGTATAATGTATTATGCCACAGCACCAGTGAATTCTCTATTCTGATCGGTCAGAATGTTTTGACTAATTTTCTATAACATCAGCTCAGTAGTTCTGGCTGCAAGACAAATAGGTTTATATAAATGTGCTTGTTCTTATACATTACCATTTCTACAGCAACAGCTCATTTGGAGGGACTTGTATATTGGATGTGCTACATAATATAAAATGGATGAAAAATGTGGGGCGGCACGGTGGTGTAGTGGTTAGCGCTGTCGCCTCACAGCAAGAAGGTCCGGGTTCGAGCCCCGTGGCCGGCGAGGGCCTTTCTGTGCGGAGTTTGCATGTTCTCCCCGTGTCCGCGTGGGTTTCCTCCGGGTGCTCCGGTTTCCCCCACAGTCCAAAGACATGCAGGTTAGGTTAACTGGTGAATCTAAATTGACCGTAGGTGTGAATGTGAGTGTGAATGGTTGTCTGTGTCTATGTGTCAGCCCTGTGACGACCTGGCGACTTGTCCAGGGTGTACCCCGCCTTTCGCCCGTAGTCAGCTGGGATAGGCTCCAGCTTGCCTGCGACCCTGTAGAACAGGATAAAGCGGCTAGAGATGATGAGATGAGATGAAAAATGTGTTGTTACTTCAGAAAGAAAAATGTATAAATCACTGATGATTTAATGTTTTGTTCAAGGAACTGTTTATTTAACATTTATGGAAAGAGTCTCCAGTGTCAGCACTTCGTAACAGTTTTTCTCCATGGGAGAGTTTTCAGAATAGAGAAGTTTATGCTTTGTGGGTTTTTTTGGGAACATAAAAAGCTGCATTTGTTTTACTTCAAAGAAAGAAAACTTCAAGAAAGAGGAAGTAAGCTGAGGAGATGACTCATTCGTGATAGGAACTTATTTTGAAGATGTTTCACAACATTAGAGTATGATGTGAAAGTCCATCAATCCATTATCCATAACTGCTTATCTTGTGCAGAGTAGCTGGCAGGCTGAAGCCTGTTCCAGCTACCTATGAGCGAGAGGCGGGGTACACCCTGGACAAATCTCCAGCTCATCACAGAGCTGACACATAGAAACCAACAACCATTCATACTCACATTCACACCTACGGTCAATTTAGAGCCACCAATTAACCTAACCTGCGTGTCTTTGGACTGTGGGGGAAACCGGAGCACCCGGAGGAAACCCACGCGGACACGGGGAGAACATGCAAACTCCACACAGAAAGGCCCTCGCCGGCCACTGGGTTCAAACCCAGGACCTTCTTGCTGTGAGGCGACAGTGCTAACCACTACACCACCGTGCCACCTGATACGAAAGTATGATGTGTTATTCTTTAATTAATGGAAATATAATCATTGTCAAATTGCTGTGGTATAAGTGGAGTAAAACAGCATGCACACAAGTATTTATTATTATTAGACTTTTTTTTTTTTTACATTATAATCTTATTGGGTGGGCGACACGGTGGTGTAGTGGTTAGCACTGTCGCCTCACAGCAAGAAGGTCCGGGTTCGAGCCCCGTGGCCGGCGAGGGCCTTTCTGTGTGGAGTTTGCATGTTCCCCCCGTGTCAGCGTGGGTTTCCTCCGGGTGCTCCGGTTTCCCCCACAGTCCAAAGACATGCAGGTTAGGTTAACTGGTGACTCTAAATTGACTGTAGGTGTGAATGTGAGTGTGAATGGTTGTCTGTGTCTATGTGTCAGCCCTGTGATGACCTGGCGACTTGTCCAGGGTGTACCCCGCCTTTCGCCCGCAGTCAGCTGGGATAGGCTCCAGCTTGCTTGCGACCCTGTAGAATAGGATAAAGCGGTAAGAGATAATGAGATGAGATGAGATAATCTTATTGAGTATCCTGCAGTGGCACAGTGGTGTAGTGGTTAGCACTGTCACCTCACAGCAAGAAGGTCCTGGGTTCGAGCCCAGTGGCTGTGCGAGGACCTTTCTGTGCGGAGTTTGCATGTTCTCCCCGTGTCTGCATGGGTTTCCTCCGGGTGCTCTGGTTTCCCCCACAGTCCAAAGGCATGCAGGTTAGGCTAATTGGGGTGGCTTTAAATTGACCGTAGGTGTGAAAGTGAGTGTGAATGGTTGTCTGTGTCTATGTGTCAGCCCTGTGATGACCTGGCGACTTGTCCAGGGTGTACCCCGCCTCTTGCCCATAGTCAGCTGGGATAGGCTCCAGCTTGCCTGCGACCCTGTAGAACAGGATAAGCGGCTACAGATAATGGATGGATGGGTATCCTGCCTTTCAAACATGGTCAACTGGCTACTCTGGATATAAACAATATGTGTACAATTAGTATCCTCTGTATAAACCTTTTGAATGTCATGGATATGACATTACAACATGGAAAGTATATTATTATTAAACTGCAGTGCACCGCTGTAAATGCAACTGGAGATTTCAGCATTAATGTCCAACCCCCCCCCCCCCCATTAATAAATAAATAAATGAATAGAAAATGTAATTAATGATTCACTGATCAACATTTTTGGTTTCTTATCGAACATTTGTATTGATTAATTTTTTATCTTTATTTTTATTGGTGCCACAGAGAACAAAAACATTCTTTAATGTAGATGTTACAATTATGTGGAAGGATCCTTGTATTGGAAAATTATTACTCTGCTTTTCATGACAACAACAACAACAAAAACAACAAAGGTTAAAGTATCTTAGACCCAGAAAGAATTTTAGGGAACCATAACATTTGTTTCAGGCACTTTCTTTAAGAGTTTGAGTTTTGCTTTATTAATAGATACTCTAATATACGCAACCTCCTAAAATAAAGGTGCTACGAAAGGTTTTTTAAAGCGATGACACAGAAGAAGTGTGTATATTTTCTGACCTGTATATGTAACCTCTTACCGTGCAGGAGGAGAGGAAGCAGGAATGCAGTTATGGAGAAATCAGGCACCACTAACAGTCTGTTTATCATGGTGCCATGACGCTCAATCAACCAATCTTTATCCACAATGGCAAAAAAAAGGCAAAATCTGAAGAAAAAATCCTACAAAAAAAAAAATTTATATATAAATATAGGTCAGTCCAAGTAAGCAGTGGGAAGGTGAGTGTGAGCCTGTTGAATCTGTTTAAACTGATTTGGCTTGAATTATTCACTGATCCCAACCTGCACCTGCAGGAATGCAGTGGAGTTGAGAAGAGAAGGTTTTAGATGACGCGATGATACGTGTCGCTCATTCATTATTGAGCACTCAGGGATCTAATACCTTTGTGTTTTTCCATTCCTTCATGTTAGACATGCTGAACTGTGAGCGATTATGAGAAAAAAAGTGGCTTTACATAATTCACATTATACAACAAATGAAGACTAGCATTAGTTATCACTCAGGCTCTACTCATTCTGTGTTCATTATCCATCTCTCATTTTGAGGTTAATCTTATGCCGAGATCTAATAGCAGGTCGTATTTCACACAACAGCAATATAGCTCCTTAATAAGTTTCTCATTTCTTCCTTCTGTGTAACTTGGATAATTACACCAGCTCTCTCACTTTTATACATTTATGCATAATTAAAAAACAGAACTGCACACTGCAGGGATCATTGTGATCCATGAACTATCTTCTCTGCTTTCTTGTTTCTGAGACTCATTCACTCTTGTCTGAGCTCTGTTTGTACTTCAGTATTTGGGCGCTGTGTCTTATACATTATGCAGTTATATATACTTAAATCAATTCTGCATGATTATGTGTTGACCTAAAAGACCTAAAAGAGTCTTTTACTGATTATAAAAAAATAATATAAAACAAATCAATCAATAAATTAAACAATAACAAGAATAAAACAATAGTGTATCAGTTTCTATAGCAGTAAGAAAGCATGTGATTCCTATAGGGTCGCTGCTACGACAGCTACAAATAACAACAGCATGACTGATAATAATTCCATCCACACATTCACAGATTCATACTTGCCTTGGGTGTTTTGCATGCTCTTCATATCAAAAGGGATTTTGTTCATGGTCCAATCTGTCCTTGTTTCAACCATCAGAAATGGGAAATTGAATGCTACAACATACACTCACTGGCCACTTTAATAGGAACTTGTTCTTGATTCTATGATTCCTGTTCTTGGCTGCAGGAGTGGAACCCAATGTGGTCTTCTGCTGTTGCAGAAGATGTTTTTCTGTTCACCATGGTTGTAAAAAGTGATTATATGAGTTACTATATCCTTCCTGGCGGCTCAAACCAATCTGGCCATTTTCCTCTGACCTCTTTTATCAACAAGACGTTTCCACCCATAGAACTGTCGCCGACTCACTCAATGTTTTTTGTTTTTTTTGCACCATTCTGTGTTGTGTGTGAAAAGCCCAGGAGATCAGCCGTTTCTGGAATACTCAAACCAGTCCTTCTGGCACCAACACCCATGCCACAATGACACACAGACATCACAATTTTTCCCATCCTGAAGTTTGAAGTGAGCATGAACTGAAGCTCTTGATTTGTATCTGCATGATTTTATGCATTGTGCTGCTCTCAAGGGATTGGCTGATTAGAGAACTGCATCAAACAGAAGGTGTGCTGGTGTTCTTAATAAAGTGGCCGATGAGTGTATGTAAACTGTCTTTTGGAAGGGATGAACAAAAGTATGCTAACGAATGTTAAGTAGTGAATAATGTCCAAAGTAATTCTGAGTTTATAAAGTTGATGAGGGTGGCACGGTGGTGTAGTGGTTCGCGCTGTCGCCTCACAGCAAGAAGGTCCGGGTTCGAGCCCCGTGGCCGGTGAGGGCCTTTCTGTGTGGAGTTTGCATGTTCTCCCTGTGTCCGCGTGGGTTTCCTCCGGGTGCTCCGTTTTCCCCCACAGTCTATGTCTATGTGTCAGCCCTGTGATGACCTGGCGACTTGTCCAGGTTGGACCCCGCCTTTCGCCCGTAGTCAGCTGGGATAAGCTCCAGCTTGCCTGCGACCCTGTAGAACAGGATAAAGTGGCTAGAGATAATGAGATGAGATAAGGTTGATAATTGTATTAATACTGTATTAAGACAGTTAGTAGCACAGCTATGTAATCTCCTGTATTGTGGATGTTTTGCACTTCTGTCTCATCCATCCAACATCTGAAATGTTGCAACGTATAATTTAACCACTGCTAACATTCGGGTGCTTCCTTTCTTTTTCCGGACATTTCCAAATTGCTGTATTAGCTATGCCCAATGCTTGTACAATGGCTCTGATTGATTTTCCCTGTTTTTTTTTTTCAGCTTCAGAATGGCTTTCTTTTCTGCCAAAGACAGCTCTCTGGTTTTCATGTTGGTTTATCCAACAAATAGTCTTCAAGGTGAAACTGACAGCTCAAACCATGATTAGACATTCAGCGCTATTAGTTGTTTAAGCAATCAATCTAACAGGGCATACCTGGGCAACATGAAATTGTCTTCATATGTTTAGTATATAACAAAAACAATAGAATTGCCCTTGCCGTTCCAATACTTCTGGAGGGGACTGTTTTTAATAAGTGGCAAAACTTGTTACATAGTAGCTGACACGTCATGGATGTTCATCTCACCCAAAATAATTTCTGTAAATATCTTCCTCAAACCACATACAGTTCATCAGTGATAGCATACACATTTACTGATTTGGTTTTCAAAGTATGATTTACTGCAATCTATAAACATGAACAAAACTTCACCATAGTTGAATACTAATATTATGGAGGCTGCACATTCAGATAACTAGGATTACTTTTTTATTTGAACCCATTTGACATCAATCCATAATCTAGACCATGCCTCATAAGACTTGAGGGTGGAATTGTATCAGAAAGCTGGGAGCATGAACTTTATATATTTACCGTAATAACTATTCTTGATATTTAACAGAACTGTTTTATTTAAAAGTAGGATTACATAACTTAACAATGCCATGTAAATAAAGTCTGTAATTATTTTTTTAGGGTTATGGAAAAGATTTTGAATGAGATAAGCTTCTGTTACTTGTTATCAACATTGCAAAATTAAATACCACCAGACACAAAATATGCGTTGGCTGGAAAAATGTGCATATTTCTTCTCCACAAATGATGCCTTTAATAAACTGAGAGAGATGTGTGATTCTAGATAAGCTTTTATGCCCCCTGAGTTTTGTGAATAAAGAAATGTCGAAAATTGTGCTTTAGATATTGACTAATGCAGTATTTCAGAGATTCAAAACTGTTACATAAACAAAAACAAACAAACAAACAAATGATTAATTGAATGCATGGAGTAGATGGTCATCTTTAATGGTGAATGGTGAAAGAGACTTCAAATCTTGTGGGCTATATTTCTAAAAGATATCAACATACAAAATTTCACACAGAGAAGGAACTTACATAGCTGTCAAGAAAACTTCGCTATTCTTCATATTTCATAAGGTAAAATGATACCAAACATGCACATTAGGAATATGTACAAAAATATCACAAACGTGGCATGACAAGTTTATATGGCAGTGCTGCTGAATTTTTAAATCTGATTGGTTAGAAGTTGTTGATCAATTTTCTATAACAGCAAGACAAATGACAGGTTTGCATTAATGTACTTGTTCTAGTACAATATTGTTTCCATAATAACAACAAACACAAGGACTTGTATGACAGACACTCCATGTAAACAAATAACAGTTGTTATGGTGAAGCTTAAGGAGATGTTTATTTAACACTTAGAGAAGGAGTCTCCAGTGTCAGAGAGGTAAAGCTGTAACGTTAAGTTTTCCGACATGGGAAAAACTGAGAACTTTGCAGTTTGTAGTTTCTCAGGAACACGGCAAGCTGTTTGTCTTATTAACTTCAAGATGGAAAAAAGACAGGCTGGTGTGGGAACAATTATTTATAGCTGCTATAACGTAAGTGATAACAGGAACTAACTTGTTTCATACAAGCCCTACAACCTTACATACAGGGGTGAAAAGTAGCAAAGTATTACAGTACTTGAGGACATGTTTTATTGTAATGGTAGTTTTCTGAATATGATTCGATCATTCATTGTACTTGAGTTTTTAAAAGCCAAATATTCAACTTCGCGACACTGAATTGAGGTCAATTAAAAGTGACAAGTCTTAATGTGCAAATTGTAAAGAATTGAATTTTAGGACAAGCCAAGACCCATGGAGATATCAGCATTCACAGCTCAACATCCAACCTGTGGAAACATGTACAGGTAAACTGTTAGTTAGCTAACTAAAATCTCTGTATTAAACTTAAGATGTCACTTTGATGTTTGGTAGTGATTGCTTGTTATGTTAAATATATCTAAGTGCTGCTGTAAACTATGGTCAATGCTCAGCATAATGTGCAAGGGACATATTTGCAACATAGCTAACTATGTGGGGGCGGCACGGTGGTGTAGTGGTTAGCGCTGTCGCCTCACAGCAAGAAGGTCCGGGTTCGAGCCCCGTGGCCGGCGAGGGCCTTTCTGTGCGGAGTTTGCATGTTCTCCCCGTGTCCGCGTGGGTTTCCTCCGGGTGCTCCGGTTTCCCCCACAGTCCAAAGACATGCAGGTTCGGTTGGTGACTCTAAATTGACTGTAGGTGTGAATGTGAATGGTTGTCTGTGTCTATGTGTCAGCCCTGTGATGACCTGGCGACTTGTCCAGGGTGTACCCCGCCTTTCGCCCGTAGTCAGCTGGGATAGGCTCCAGCTTGCCTGCGACCCTGTAGAACAGGATAAAGCGGCTAGAGATAATGAGATGAGATGAGCTAACTATGTAGCCACAAAACATGTATGAATTAACATTAGCTAGCTAACAAAATATAGCAAGCTACTGAAACCACAACAGCATTTAGCTTCGTTAGGTAGCCAGCTAATTTTACCTCTATTTATTGTTGGTAATCAAGGTGGTGTTAACTTCATTCGTGCCATTGTTTAAAAAAAATGCATTAATCACACTTAGAACATTTTCAGATTAGCTGTGTCAACTGAGGTAAAACAAATTGTGAAGTTGTTACTTAAGTAGTTTTTCACCATATGACTCCTTTACTCTTACTTGAGTAATTATCTTGACCACTACTTTTCTTTTTAGCGAATTGTTCCTACAGTAGAAGTACTTTTACTCAAGTCAATGTGTTTTGTACACTTTTCACCCCATTAAAGGAAATTATAAAGACATAACAAGTATGACATTGTTATAGGTAAATCGCTGTGGTATAAAAGGAATAAAACACTTTGGTACATGCCGTTATAGGAAAATAATCAACTTTGAGATGGTAACAGTAACTCCTTTACATCAGTTGTATGTATTCTTTACATAGCAGTGGTACAAGGAGGAAGGTAAAGAGTGTCAGGTTTGTAAGTGCATACTCATACATACTGTTCTTTAGGGAAGGTATATGAAGTGTTAGCCCCAGGTGGTGTAGGGTACGTGAACATGTTGTTCTGGGTGCATGGGTGCTGGGGCAGAAATGTAAGTGGTGGCTGGATGGGTGGAGAGTGCTCTTCTGGACAGTCATCCTTATTACACGACAGATGATAACTGGCATACTCAGCTGAGTTGGGAAGCTCGTCATATATCTCGCCCTGGTTCTGTGGAGAGGGTGCATTATATTAGAAAGAGATCTACTGCAGTAATTACAGCTCTCCTGCTTTAGCGCTTGTATGAAATGAAGAGACCAGAATCTAGTTTATGAGTAACAGTTACACTCTGAGAAAACAAAGTAGAACCCCAATTCCCAAAAAGTTGGGATGCTGTGGAAGCTGTAAATAAAAACAGAATGTGATAATTTACAAATCATGGAAACCCTATATTTCATTGAAGATAATACAAAGACAACATACAGTGGTGCTTGAAAGTTTGTGAACCCTTTAGAATTGTCTATATTTCTGCATAAATATGACCTAAAACATCATCAGATTTTCACACGTCTTAAAAGTAGATAAAGAGAACCCAGTTAAACAAATGAGACAAAAATATTATACTTAGTCGTTTATTTATTGAGGAAAATGATCCAATATTACATATCTGTGAGTGGCAAAAGTATGTGAACCTCTAGGATGAGCAGTTAATTTAAAGGTGAAATTAGAGTTAGTTGTTTTCAATCAGTGGGATGACAATCAGGTGTAAGTGGGCACCCTGTTTTATTTAAAGAACAGGGATCTATCAATGTCTGATCTTCACAACACATGTTTGTGGAAGTGTATCATGGCACGAACAAAGGAGATTTCTGAGGACCTCAGAAAAAGTGTTGTTGATGCTCATCAGGCTGGAAAAGGTTACAAAACCATCTCTAAAGAGTTTGGACTCCACCAATCCACAGGCAGACAGATTGTGTACAAATGGAGACAATTCAAGACCATTGTTACCTTCCCCAGGAGTGGTTGACCAACAAAGATCACTCCAAGAGCAAGGCGTGTAATAGTCGGCTAGGTCATAAAGGACCCCAGGGTAACTTCTAAGCAACTGAAGGCCTCTCTCACATGGGCTAATGTTAATGTTCATGAGTCCAGCATCAGGAGAACACTGAACAACGGTGTGCATAGCAGGGTTGCAAGGAGAAAGCAACTGCTCTCCAAAAAGAACATTGCTGCTGGTCTGCAGTTTGCTAAAGAGCACATGGACAAGCCAGAAGGCTATTGGAAAAATGTTTGGTGGACGGATGAGACCAAAATAGAACTTTTTGGTTTAAATGAGAAGCGTTATGTTTGGAGAAAGGAAAACACTGCATTCCAGCATAAGAACCTTATCCCATCTGTGAAACATGGTGGTGGTAGTATCATGGTTTGGGCCTGTTTTGCTGCATCTGGGCCAGGATGGCTTGCCATCATTGATGGAACAATGAATTCTGAATTATACCAGCAAATTCTAAAGGAAAATGTCAGGACATTTGTCCATGAACTGAATCTCAAGAGAAGGTGGGTCATACAGCAAGACAACGACCCTAAGCACACAAGTCATTCTACCAAAGAATGGTTAAAGAAGAACAAAGTTAATGTTTTGGAATGGCCAAGTCAAAGTCCTGACCTTAATCCAATGGAAATGTTGTGGAAGGACCTGAAGTGAGCAGTTCATGTGAGGAAACCCACCAAAATCCCAGAGTTGAAGCTGTTCTGTCCGGAGGAATGGGCTAAAATTCCTCCAAGCCGGTGTGGAGGACTGATCAACAGTTACCGGAAATGTTTAGTAGCAGTTATTGCTGCACAAGGGGGTCACACCAGATACTGAAAGCAAAGGTTCACATACTTTTGCCACTCACAGATATGTAATATTGGATCATTTTCTTCAATAAATAAATGACCAAGTCTAATATTTTTGTCACATTTTTTTAACTGGGTTCTCTTTATCTACATTTCAGGCTTGTGTGAAAATCTGATGATGTTTTAGGTCATATTTATGCAGAAATATAGAAAATTCTAAAGGGTTCACAAACTTTCAAGCACCACTGTATCCCATGTTGAAACTGAGAAATTTTTTATAGTTTTTTGAAAAATACGTATATGCTCATTTTGAAGTTGATATCAGCAACGCATTTCAAAAAAGTTGGGACAGGGGCATGTTTACCACTGTGTTGCATCACCTCTACTTTTAACAACACTGTAAATGTTTGGGAACTGAGGAGACCAGTTGCTGCAGTTTTGAAAGAGAAATGTTGTCCCATTCTTGCCTGATATACAATTTCAGTTGCTCAACAATTCGGGGTCTCCTTTGTCATATTTTGCGTTTCATAATGCACCAAATGTTTTAAATTGGAGACAGGTCTGGACTGCAAGCAGGCCAGTTTAGTACCTGGACTCTTTTACTACAGAGCCATGCAATTTTAATATGTGCAGAAAGCAGTTTGGCATTGTCTTGCTGAAAGAAGGAACGCCTTCCTTAAAAAAGATTTTGTCTGGATGGCAGCATATTGCTCTGAAGCATGTATATATCATTCAGCATTAATGATGCCTTCCTAGATGTACAAGCTACCCATGTTATGTGCACTAATGCACCCTCATACCATCACAGATACTGGCTTTTGAACTGTGTGCTGATAACAAGCCGGATGATCCCTCTCCTCTTTAGCCTGGAGGATGTGGTGTCCATGATTTCTGAAAAGAATTTCTACTTTTGATTCGTCAGACCTCAGGACAATTTTCCACTTCGCCTCAGTCCATCGTAAAAGAGCTCAGGCCCAGAAAAGGTGGCAGTGTTTCTGGATATTGTTTATATATGGTTTTAACTTGCATTTGTAGATGCAGTATTGAATTGTTTTCAGAGATGATGGTTTTCTGAAGTGTTCCTGAGCCCATACAGTGATTTCCACTACAGACACGTGTCTGCTTTTAATGCAGTGTCGCCTGAGGGCCTGAAGATCACAGGCATCCAATGTCAGTTTTCAGCCTTGTCTCTTGCATACAGAGATTTCTCCAAATTCTCTTAATCTTTTAATTATATTATGTAACATAAATGATGTGATCCTCAAATTCTTTGCAATTTTACATTGAGGAACATTATTCTGAAATTGTTGCACTGTTTGCTGATGCAGTCTTTCACAGAGCGATGAACCCCTCCCCATCTTTACTTCTGAGAGACTCCGCCTCCCTGGGATGCTATTTTTATACCCAATCATGTGACTGACCTGTTGCCAATTAACCAAATTATTTATTTATTTTTAGCATTACACAACTTTTTCAGTCTTGTGTTGCCCCATCCCAACTTTTCTGAAGTGTGTTGCTGACATCAAATTCAAAATGAGCATATATTTTTCAAAAAACAATAAAATTTTCTCAGTTTCAACATTTTATATGTTGTCTTTGTACTATTTTCAGTGAAATATAGGCTTTCCGTGATTTGCAAATCTTCAAATCCTGTTTTTAT
The DNA here is from genome assembly GCF_027579695.1 of Neoarius graeffei. NCBI lineage: Eukaryota > Metazoa > Chordata > Actinopteri > Siluriformes > Ariidae > Neoarius > Neoarius graeffei. The sequence goes on from NC_083580.1 coordinate 57,503,906, forward strand.
TTATGTTTTACACAGTGTCCCAACTTTTTTGGAATTGGGGTTGTACATCATTGTAGCTTTAAGGGTACAATGGCTTGTCACTGGGGCAGTACCCTCTTAGGTACTTATTTGTACCATTTATATACTGATTGGGAACACATATGTACCTTTTTGACTCTAAAAAGGTACACAAATGCCGCTTTTCCACTACAAACGCGGCTGAGCCGTGCCGTGCTGAGTCGAGCTGAGCGGGGCTATTGAAGTTGCATTTCGACTACAACCGCGCTGAACCGTGCTGGCTGGAAGTGGGTGGACACATTGGGTGGAGTTAGCGAAAGTGGGTGGACGTCACGTGATGTCGTTAAGCAGCGCAAACAGTGACATCAGTGACAGTGGCGGAACAAGTCAGAGCCGGGCCGGGGGCGGGGCAAATGACCGGGCATTTTATTAAAGCTTATCATAACATCATTTTAGGCTACAAAATGTCCGCAACTGCGGTGTTTACCAATTTCAACACTACCGGGTGCAACTATGTTATTTAGTACATCAAGTCCTTCAAACGAACATGTAACTCAGAAACAAAAAACATTAGGATACTGTACATGGCTCATAATAAAACATCAATAGCCTATACTGCGCACATTATTTGAAGGGCATACGAATGAGCGCTCAGAGGTTGCAACGGTGACAGGGCGGTGTCAGAAATAAAAGGAGGGCGGTGCAAACCTCACTGAATGCACTGTGTTTACCAATTTCAACACTACGGGGTGCAACTATGTTATTTTGTACATTAAGTCCTTCAAACGAACATGTAACTCAAACAAAAAAACATTAGGTGACATACTGTACATGGCTCATAATAAAACATCAATAGCCTACTGCGCGCATTATTTGAAGGGCATACGACGAGCCTTGCGCTCCGCGAACTCGTCCACGATGCTCTGTAGGTCACTGATTCAGTGATCTTTTAAGCGGTAGTCTCACGACCCGAATAGTAAACAATAAACATGGAGGACATGGAGTCGTTAGTGTTGCTGGTCTTGGTGCTGTGGCTTGTTGTCACCGACAACGCGGACAGATACTGGCAAGAGCGTATAGATGAGGCGAGGCGCATAAGGCTTCAGAAATTCTCGTAATTCGTAATTCTCCTTCTTCCGGGTTTACGGTGTTTACAGATCCCAGCGCGCTCGCGGGGCGTGTGTGGGCATGTGAGGACACGCCTCCTCACCAATCAGTGCACAGGGGAGTGTCTGCTCACGCCTCCAGCCTCACTCGGCACGGTTTGGCTCGCTTCAGCCCCACTCCAAAACGGTGCGAGTTTTATGGCCCTTTTCCACTACCCTTTTTCAGCTCACTTCAGCTCGCTTCAGCTCACTTCAGCCCGACACGGCTCGCATTTCGACTACCAAAAACCAGCACGACTCAGCTCGTTTCAGCCCCGCTTAGCCCCTAAAACTCGCACCGTTTTGGAGTGGGGCTGAAGCGAGCCAAACCGTGCCGACTGAGGCTGGGGGCGTGAGCAGACACTCCCCTGTGCACTGATTGGTGAGGAGGCGTGTCCTCACATGCCCACACACGCCCCGCGAGCGCGCTGGGATCTGTAAACACCGTAAACCCGGAAGAAGGAGAATTACGAATTACGAGAATTTCTGAAGCCTTATGCGCCTCGCCTCATCTATACGCTCTTGCCAGTATCTGTTGGCGTTGTCGGTGACAACAAGCCACAGCACCAAGACCAGCAACACTAACGACTCCATGTCCTCCATGTTTATTGTTTACTATTCGGGTCATGAGACTACCGCTGAAAAGATCACTGAATCAGTGACATACAGAGCATCGTGGACGAGTTCGCGGAGCGCAAGGCTCGTCGTATGCCCTTCAAATAATGCGCGCAGTAGGCTATTGATGTTTTATTATGAGCCATGTACAGTATGTCGCCTAATGTTTTTTTGTTTCTGAGTTACATGTTCGTTTGAAGGACTTAATGTACAAAATAACATAGTTGCACCCCGTAGTGTTGAAATTGGTAAACACAGTGCATTCAGTGAGGTTTGCACCGCCCTCCTTTTATTTCTGACTCTTCCTGTCACCGTTGCAACCTCTGAGCGCTCATTCGTATGCCCTTCAAATAATGTGCGCAGTATAGGCTATTGATGTTTTATTATGAGCCATGTACAGTATCCTAATGTTTTTTGTTTCTGAGTTACATGTTCGTTTGAAGGACTTGATGTACTAAATAACATAGTTGCACCCGGTAGTGTTGAAATTGGTAAACACCGCAGTTGCGGACATTTTGTAGCCTAAAATGATGTTATGATAAGCTTTAATAAAGAGCCCGGTCATTTGCCCCGCCCCCGGCCCGGCTCTGACTTGTTCCGCCACTGTCACTGATGTCACTGTTTGCGCTGCTTAATGACATCACATGACGTCCACCCACTTTCGCTAACTCCACCCAATGTGTCCACCCACTTCCAGCCAGCACGGTTCAGCGCGGTTGTAGTCGAAATGCAACTCCAACAGCCCCGCTCAGCCCGACTCAGCTCGACTCGGCACGGCACGGCTCAGCCGCGTTTGTAGTGGAAAAGCGGCATTAGGGGCTAAGCAGGGCTGAAGCGAGCTGAGTCGTGCTGGTTTTTGGTAGTCGAAACGCGAGCCGTGTCGGGCTGAAGTGAGCTGAAGCGAGCTGAAGTGAGCTGAAAAAGGGTAGTGGAAAAGGGCCAATAGTTCCCTTGAAGTCCAATAATGAGCCTTAGGAGGTACATTAGTGTATCTTGTACCTTGGGGGACAGAAATGGACTCCTAGTGTGTCCCTATTTCTGACAGTGTATGAGAAGACAAGATGATACTTCTGTTCTTCATGTTACAAGGGAAGGAAAATGTTAACAGTTCATTTATCATTGTCTGTTCACCAGTAGGAGGTGCTCTCTGTTCATGGACACTAAACCCTGAAGCACAAACGCCATCCTTTTCAGCTTAAAAAGCAAGGTGTAATGCATTAATGTATCTTTTCAAGATGGCCAATAAACCACAAGGACTGAGTGCTGTCTTACCTGGAAGTCATCTGCTGGCTTCTTTTTAAAAGAAGGCTTTTTGTGGGCGGGAGAAGAGCCGGGCCTGTTGAGGACAAAGATCTTTAGGGAACAGAGGAGTCAGCAAAGTGCAGGTTTCAAAAACCAAAACTGCCTCGAGACCGTTCTTAATGAGACGGTACTCGTATGCGACATGCAAAATCTCTCTAACATAGGGTGACCAGACGTCCCGGACAGTCCCGATTTGGGGTTGTGTGTCCCGAGTCCCGACAAAAGTCTGTCGGGACACGGATATGTCCCCGTTTTCGCCACTCGCGACGTTTGCAACTGAGCAGCGTGGGAATCATTAGCGGAGAAATGTCTGCATTTACTATTTTGATGAATTGACAGGAATCACACACTTTCCTGGTTGCTGCCCCCTGGCCCTGTGGCATGGGTGTTTATTTAGCCACATTATTCCAGACAACAGAACGTGTTGCCATGCAACAATAAAATAAACATTAACTGGTGCGAATGTTCTTTGTCTAGCAGCTAGCAGCAGTAATGCCGCAGCAATTATGCCGAAAAGAAAATGTACCTTTTCCAAAGATTTACAGGGCACCTACCCCTTCCTCCGAGAGGTGCAGAACAACGTGCACGAAGCCGACTGCACACACTGTAAGTGTTCCTTCTCCGTAGCTCACGGTGGTAACGCCGATATACAGGATCACATTAAAACGGCTAAACACAAGCGGTGGGTTGAGGCAGGGCTAATGCATCTTGTTTAGGGTGGGTGGATTGACAGTCGCCTTAGCTTTGTTCCTGTGTTTTGTTCTTGTACTGAGTTGGGTAGCCTATGTTGCAAATGCTGTGCGCTCCTGTGGGGGCTTTCCTCGGGCTGTCGCCCCTCTCCTCCTTTATTGCTGTTTTGTTTGAGTGTATATTCTCAAATCACTTGTCTCTTTTTTGTTTCTGTTTAACATACCATTCTGACAGTTTGGCCATATTGCTGTGTTGAACAGCTTGTTGTACCTTCCATTAAAGTGTTCACTTTTGTACACATCTTCTTGCTTTATTCATTCAGTTGTGGGGAATGGTTAGTAAGGTTGATTCTGACCTAGGCTATGTTGAGGTCACATATCTACTTTTTAAGTTCATGCTATAGTGCATACAATTTTAGAGATATAGCCTACATGTGCATATGCATTCTTCTTGGTGTTCTCACAAACAGGTGAAATAAATCAGTTTAAATTTGGCCTATGGACATAGCCTGGCCTATTCTCAGCCACTACAAAATCTGTTGTCTGACCATAATTTAACTGATCTGTATACCACTATGCTACTAGATAGCAAAATGCTTGTTTGTTTTATTTCATGTGAGATGTTGATAAATGTGAGCTTCAACAAAATGATAACAGCACCTCTCTGAGTGTCACGTTTACATAAAAAAAAAAGGTGTGCATGCACGAGCATGGTCGTGCGCAAAAGTGTCCTGGTTTCAGACTAGGGAAATCTGGTCACCCTACTCTAACAAAAACTTCCAGTATAAACCAATAATAATGTGTGCACATGGAGCAGGCAACCAGAAAATCATGCTAGTTCAGTACACACACACACACACACACACACACACACACAAAAAAAAAAAAACAACAAAAAAAAAAAAACACTGGTTTGCTAGTAAGTACAACCCCGATTCCAAAAAAGTTGGGACAAAGTACAAATTGTAAATAAAAACGGAATGCAATAATTTACAAATCTCAAAAACTGATATTGTATTCACAATAGAACATAGACAACATATCAAATGTCAAAAGTGAGACATTTTGAAATTTCATGCCAAATATTGGCTCATTTGAAATTTCATGACAGCAACACATCTCAAAAAAGTTGGGACAGGGGCAATAAGAGGCTGGAAAAGTTAAAGGTACAAAAAAGGAACAGCTGGAGGACCAAATTGCAACTCATTAGGTCAATTGGCAATAGGTCATTAACATGACTGGGTATAAAAAGAGCATCTTGGAGTGGCAGCGGCTCTCAGAAGTAAAGATGGGAAGAGGATCACCAATCCCCCTAATTCTGCGCCGACAAATAGTGGAGCAATATCAGAAAGGAGTTCAACAGTGTAAAATTGCAAAGAGTTTGAACATATCATCATCCACAGTGCATAATATCATCAAAAGATTCAGAGAATCTGGAAGAATCTCTGTGCGTAAGGGTCAAGGCCAGAAAACCATACTGGGTGCCCGTGATCTTCGGGCCCTTAGACGGCACTGCATCACATACAGGCATGCTTCTGTATTGGAAATCACAAAATGGGCTCGGGAATATTTCCAGAGAACATTATCTGTGAACACAATTCACCGTGCCATCCGCCGTTGCCAGCTAAAACTCTATAGTTCAAAGAAGAAGCCGTATCTAAACATGATCCAGAAGCGCAGATGTCTTCTCTGGGCCAAGGCTCATTTAAAATGGACTGTGGCAAAGTGGAAAACTGTTCTGTGGTCAGACGAATCAAAATGTGAAGTTCTTTATGGAAATCAGGGACGCCGTGTCATTTGGACTAAAGAGGAGAAGGACGACCCAAGTTGTTATCAGCGCTCAGTTCAGAAGCCTGCATCTCTGATGGTATGGGGTTGCATTAGTGCGTGTGGCATGGGCAGTTTACACATCTGGAAAGACACCATCGATGCTGAAAGGTATATCCAGGTTCTAGAGCAACATATGCTCCCATCCAGATGACATCTCTTTCAGGGAAGACCTTGCATTTTCCAACATGACAATGCCAAACCACATACTGCATCAATTACAGCATCATGGCTGCATAGAAGAAGGGTCCGGGTACTGAACTGGCCAGCCTGCAGTCCAGATCTTTCACCCATAGAAAACATTTGGCGCATCATAAAACAGAAGATACGACAAAAAAAGACCTAAGACAGTTGAGCAACTAGAATCCTACATTAGACAAGAATGGGTTAACATTCCTGTCCCTAAACTTGAGCAACTTGTCTCCTCAGTCCCCAGACGTTTACAGACTGTTGTAAAGAGAAAAGGGGATGTCTCACAGTGGTAAACATGGCCTTGTCCCAACTTTTTTGAGATGTGTTGTTGTCATGAAATTTAAAATCACCTAATTTTTCTCTTTAAATGATACATTTTCTCAGTTTAAACATTTGATATGTCATCTATGTTCTATTCTGAATAAAATATGGAATTTTGAAACTTCCGCATCATTGCATTCCATTTTTATTTACAATTTGTACTTTGTCCCAACTTTTTTGGAATCGGGGTTGTATTTGCTAGTCAAGCCACTTGGCCAAGATGGCTGTCCAACTAAAGCAGAATTAGATGAGCACTATCCAGTAAAACAGCTTGGATTTCAGGCCTGTTGTCCATGAGTATACTTGTGAAAATGACATTAACAGCTACAAAAAAGATAAATTTTGTGTTTCATTGTAGGAATGACTACCAGAAAAACACAACTAGGTCGTGCTTTGTATCAAGGGTTGATTGGATATTCTAATTACCTGTAGTGTTTAGACAGGAATACACCTACTGTATTTAATATATTCCCTTTTTTCTCTAAAACAGTTAGATAAGCACACACAAAATGTTCCGGCACAGTATTCTGTATGCCAGTTACATGGTACCCACGAGTCACTGTTGGTTTCACTTTGCTTCTTCCGCTGCTGTCTGTTGATCATAAATACGATGGCGGCTATACTGAGGATAATACCAAGAGCAATCACCCATCCGAGGACACCCATCACCCTCTCGGCTGCGCTCAATGGCCGGGGGGTTTCTGCAGGAAACACAGACACTTGGTGATTGCCCTACTATAAAAATGAACCTTTGTGTAGTTTTACCTCTGTAAAATTGATATAAAGAGATATTATACACCAGTTAGTTCCAAGCCATTCATTTGATTGGTCGAGCCGCATTCCAAGAGCGCTTCTGTTTACGATAACGACATTGGGATGTTTCACTGTTTTTATCGCTCAACTTGTCTGTGCTCGCTACATAAAAAATTGCACTTCCTAGCTTGAAACAGTTACTACAGTAGTGTTAGTGACATCATCAGCAAACATGGCAGATGATACTTTTCAGGAATATAACTATTGGCTTAAAATATGACAGCTGATCAGATGACGATGAAACAGAAAAAGAGATGTCAATTTTACCAGAAGCACCTTTAATGAATGTGCAAATCATCATGAGTTAGCTCGCCAGCTAGCCAGCGTGCTATAAAGTGAGTGTCGCTACAGTATTTCTGCTTGTGAAGCAAAAATTAAACAGAACAATGAGCCATACCATGTCTGAAATGTCACTTCATTAATATTAATAATAATTCAGTGTTGCCTCATTCTTGCTTGTGCGATATTGCTTAATTATCTCAAAATATCATTTTTAGGCTGAAATTAGCACGAAGAACACAATGTACAAATGAATGGCATCGTAACATGAATTATTCTCGATCGCTGATGAATAAGATGCCTCTGAAATATCAATAACACTATATATTAAGGTTCCCTTAACTTATACTATTTTAAAAGTTCATTAACATGAGCAAACTTTGAACTGAACTTCATATGCTCACATTATCAGCTTGTAAAATAAAACCTTTAATGACCAACTTGAACAACACCAGAATGAGCATGTTTGTAGTTGTTCACTGACAACATTTTAATATCAGAGATGTTGTTATGTAGGAATAAAACATAATGGGGTGTGTTGTTGGAGGAAAGTAATAAGTGACAGTGTGGTTTGAAACAGAGTGACTGTTCCCACCTCGAACGTGATCATTTTTCCTATAACCGACCATCCAAAAGTGTTTTTGTGTGCTCAGTACAGCAATTACATTTTTTAAAAAATTATTAATGGATGACTCACCACACGTTTTATATATTTATAGTTGTGGAAGATTCACCAGAGAAGTTAGTTCTTGTTATCACTTACGTTGTTGTAGCTACAAACAGTCAAGCCCTCATTAGCAAGTTAAGACAAAAAAAAAAACCAAATTGGCAGCTTTTCATGTTACCTAGAAACTATCCATCCATTATCTATGCTGTTTATTCGTCAGGGCAAAGCTGGAGCCAATCCCAGCTGACTTTGGATGAGAGGCGGGGTACACCCTGGACGGGTTGCCAATCTATCACAGGGCTAACACAACGATGAACAACCATTCACACTCACAGTCACACCTATAGGAAATTTAGAGTAGCCAGTTGACCTAATCTGCTTGCCTATGGACTGTGGGAGAAAACCCACGCAGGTATGTGAAGTCCAGGCAAACATGCAAACTCCACACAGACAGGCCCCAGTCAGCCACAAGGTTCGAACCCAGAACCTTCTTTCTGTGACGCAACAGTGCTAACCACTGCAACACCATGCTGCCTATCTAGAAACCAGAAACTCCTCTGTAGTGAAGACTTTCCTGTGGTGGAAAATGTACTGACTCTTGGGCCGGAATATACTTGACGCTCAGAATGCTTTCACGCACGCATCATGGCTGCCATGCGTTCCCAGCGCTCTTTTGACACGTCCTCTGAGCATGTCGTCAGAAATTAATGTGATGCGTGCGTGAGTTGCAGTACCAACAAAAATTGGGATGACAGTGTGTTCATGTTTTGGTACGTGACATCAGCGTTGTCGTTTACTAGTCTGAAGTTATCAACATTGCATAATGCTTTGAGGACGAGCTGATAGACCAGGTTAGAAATTAGCATTGTCTTTACGATTGGACGCCCCCTCTCCATACCTGTCAGCACAGCTGGTGTCTAATTGCCAGCTTTTTGAAAGTGGATCTTTTAGCATCATTACATTAATGGCATTTAGCAGACGCTCTTATCCAGAGCAATGTACAGCACACCCAGAGCAGCACGGGGTTAGGTGTCTTGTTTAAGGGCACTTCAACCATTCCTGCTGGTCCAGGGAATCAAATCGGTGAACTTTTGGTCCCAAAGCTGCTTCTCTAACCATTAGGACATGGCTTCAACACAGTGAAACCGGACGTTGTTTTCTCACCATGATGATTTCTTACACTACCACCTGTTGGAATCCTCCAGATTTACATAAAGCACGTTTGCAAGTATAGTCAGTACACTGCTTGCATAGCAGCAGCATCTGCAAGTGTACGAGTCACGTAGCGTCAAGTCTATCCCAGCCCTTACAAAGCACTGACACTGGAGACTCCTTCCATAGATGTTAAATTAACATCTGCTTATAGAAAACTTCACCATATAAAAAAAAAAATAGCCTCAATGAGGCTGTAGCTCATACCGGCTAAGATGCCCATAAAATCATAAATGTGACAAGTGGTGCCACAATCTTTACAACTTTTATACACACCCACCTGGGGAACATTGTATGTGAGTTTAATTGAAATCCGATCAATCCTGTAGGAGGAGTGATTTTTGTAAATTGTGGACAGACGACGACGAATGACGGTCAGACTACGGACGACGCGTGATCGCATAAACTCACTCGGCCGCAGGCCAGGCCGGATGAGCTAATTAAGCATTTTTCTTTGTTAAATAACGCTATTTATTATTAGCCTGAGATCACGTGGTGCATCTGCCTGTGATTTGCCTTCTAGCCAGAGTTATTGTTCTAGAAAATTAATCATCACCTTCTGACAAATCAGAATCAAGTATTCAACAGTGCTGTGGTATAATGTTAACTAACTTTTGACTATATCGCACACAGTTATAGAAGGGAATGAATTATAATCACACTATCCAGTGTTAGCCAGATGAAGATGGACTGAACTAATGCAGTAAAAATGTTAGTTAAAGAAACCATAATGTCAAGCTTTATTGAAAACATTTTTAGCTACAGTATAAACACTTATTTTTTCACTGGGTTTGAGGAGAATAGCACAAATCACCAGTGCATTTCCTGTTGAAATGTGTGTGGGTTTGTGTGTGTGTGTGCGTTTAAATTGTGCCAACTCAGCCCTGCAAATGGGGTCCGTCGTGAATGGCTTTCACGTAAGTTTTCACTTAGGTCACTGTGTACACAGGACAATGTGATATTAGTTCCTGACGAATGAAAGTTTTATATTGGAGTTAGAAAGACAATGGTTGGATTCTGTCCAGGAAAAAAAAGACAAGAGCCAGCCACAAACTAAAAGCCTCCAGTCAGTATATCTGTCTCAAATAAGTCTCTAACACATCACTACGGCCAAGGGAAAAAGGAATTCACTGTCAGAACTAAATGACAACAGACAACGCAGGCCAGTTACTCAGCAAAAAAGAAAAAAAGAAAGAAAAAAGCTTTTGTGCACTAAACAAGCCCATTTGACAAAATGTTTCTTTTCCCTTCAGATGAAACTGATTACAGGGAATTTTACAGATGGATTTTCACAATTTATTTGCAAAAGAACAATTCATGTGCTTATGCCCAAAAATCCCAACAAATACACACACACACAAGCTACACTCAACTTATTTAAAATGCACTTACAACCAACAGGAAAATAAAGCATTAATTTAACAAATGACATGCCAGTGTAAATATATACTGTACAGCATAGTGATTTCACAATAGTGACTTATTGCACAACACTCAACATATGTCAGATATTTACAAAACACTATACAGAGAAATTAAATCCATGTGCAAAAGCAAAAACAGAGGAGTCATCACATTTCAGGATTATGTAACACTTTGGGGAACAGAACTGTCTTTGAGCACGACATTTACACATTATACATGTTCTATTGTATTCTTTTGCACAGAACCACTTGCACGACAAGACATTTATACAGCCAATATATACAAGTATGTTTTTACTGTGTTTTCAACTCAATAAATTACATCTTAAACATCAAACCGTAAACGAATTTAAGAGCTTTTGTGTCATTTGTTCGAACATGTTAACGTTTACGATAGTCTTTGGTGAAGTTTATAATGCACTGCATGCACAGCATCTAGCTGTATATCTATAAAACATGATGATTTCATGCAGCTCTAAAATATTAGCCTAATTTGTACAACTATTATGGACTATGAAGTACATAATACATAATTAAACCAACTTGCAGCCTGTTTATGAGTTTTCACCGACATTTTTTGCAGATAATATCGGACATGATTGTGCTAAATACACTTACTGGACATGTTGTTTTTGATAAATTACAGTTGATTTACCATAACGTTAAGTTATAACCTGCTTTCTAGAATTTATTCGTCATCCATTGTTTGACTTTAACTTGGTTTTAATCTAGTGACAAATTTGTTTGTAGTAGCATTGCTGTCACAGCCAAACTGATTCCATCCTATCAGCATGTACAACTGTCACTGCTAGCCATTTCCTTTCCTTATATGGTCACAGCTTCCTGAGATAGAACACATATTTTTGCACAATGTTTTTAATTTACATTTCGATGACTTTGAAAAAGACCTTCTCTGCTAATTGGGAAGATGTAAGATAGTCCTTGTGCGCAGAGCCAAAAGTCCAGGGGGAGAGATGGATCTGATCCGATCTCTTCTATAAGTCAGGCAACAGCGTACAATATGAAACAAGACACTTAACACAATTATCCAGCCGAAAGGTCGGATTAGCTGGATTAGCTAGTTGGTCCATCTCATGGACTTTTTCTTCTGCAGTGAGAGGTACTTGGATGGTACTTGGTTATTTGTTGATCATCTGCTACTTTCAGCCATTTTTGATTATAATGTGTGATTTAAATCAGTCAGTGTTTGATAAAAGTGCCCCCTAGTGATGATTATTTCTTTAATCCATGCACTCCTGCCATGTTCATAAGCAGATTCAGCTCAAGTTCCCTTCACGCAACTTTCCTCCTGCGATTAATCAACAAAGTAAAATATGTGTTGCAGCACTATTTAGCTGCTAACACAGGGTAACACATCTGGATATTCTGCACAGTCTCTCGGGTTATTGGTTCTTTCTGTTCCCAAGAGACGTAACTGTCATATTTTATGAAACTTCCAATTGTTCATTTTCCAAATGCTTATAATGCAGCACAGCTGATTATATACAGGTCAGATATCATTGGTTTGCTCAGTAATTGCACTATAATGATGTTCCATTCGTAATTATGATTCTTCCATTTTTAACTGGGGTCATGCATTTTTACTGTTTCTATATGAAAGCTACTAGCTAGCTAGCTACTCTGAGCATAGGAAAGATCGCTGATAAGGTTTACTGTTACTATTATTTGATATGTTTTTAAAATCATTTCACTTATGTTTTTGGCACCATTTGTTTGTCTGTTCCCAACATAACTCAAAAAGTAGTGAACGAATTTTGATGACATTTTCAGGAAAGGTGAGCCATGGGCCAAGGGACAATTGATTAGATTTTGATGCAAATCCAGATACATATGTGGATCCAGGTTTTTTTTTATATTCTAATATGTGATTTGGCAGAGAGGCAATGTCTTGCAAAGGTATTCATTCCCTTTAGTATTTGTCCTGTTTTGTCACATTATAAGCTGGAATTAAAATGGATTTTTTGGGGAGTTAGCACCATTTGATTTACACAATATGCCTACAACTTTAAAGGTGATTTTTTTTTTATTGTGACACAATAATTAAGATGAAAAAAACAGAAATCTGGAGTGTGCATAGGTATTCACCCCCCCAGTCAATACTTTGTAGAGCCACCTTTCGCTACAATTACAGCTGCTAGTCTCTTGGGGTATGTCTCTATTAGCTTAGCACATCTAGCCACTGGGATTTTTGTCCATTCCTCAAGGCAAAACTGCTCCAACTCCTTCAAGTTAGATGGGTTGCGTTGGTGTCCAGCAAATCTTCAAGTTATGCCACAGATTCTCAATTGGATTGAGGTCTGGGCTTTGACTAGGCCATTCCAAGACATTTAAATGGTTCCCTTGAAACCACTCCAGTGTAGCTTTCGCAGTATGTTTAGGGTCATTGTCCTGCTGGAACGTGAACCTTCGTCCCAGTCTCAAACCTCTGGCTCACTCAAACAGGGTTTCCTCTAGAACTGCCCTATATTTAGTGCCATCCATCTTTCCTTCAGTCTTGACCAGCTTTCCTGTCCCTGCAGATGAAAAACATCTTCACAGCATGATGCTGCCACCACTATGCTTCACTGTAGGAATGGTGTTCTCAGGGTGTTGGGTTTGCGCCACACATGGCATTTCCCATGATGGCCAAAAAGTTCAATTTTAGTTTCATTTGACCAGAGGATCTTCTTCCATGTGTTTGGGGAGTCTGCCACATGCTATTGGGCAAACTCCATATGTGTTTTTTTTTTTAAACAATGGCTTTTTCTGGCCACTTTTCCATAAAGCCCCACTCTGTGGAGTGTATGGCTTAAAGTGGTCCTATGGACAGATACTCCCATCTCCACTGTGGATCCTTGCAGCTCCTTCAGTGTTCTCTTTGGTGTCTTTGTTGCGTCTCTGATTAATGCCCTCCTTGCCCAGTCTGTGAGTTTTGGTGGGCGGCCTTCTCTTGTCAGGTTTGTAGTGGTGCCATATTCTTTCCATTCTGCTATAATGGATTTAATGGTGCTCTGTGGGATATTCAAAGCTTGGGATTTTTTTTTTTTATAAGCCAACCCTGATCTATACTTCTCCACAACTTTTGGGGCTTTTCCACTACCAACGCGGCTGAGTTGGGCTGAGCCGTGCCGTGCTGAGTTGGGCTGAGTCGAGCTGAGTGGGGCTGTTGGGGTTGCATTTCGACTACAACCGCGCTGAACTGTGCTGGCTGGAAGTGGGTGGACACATTGGGTGGAGTTAGCGAAAGTGGGTGGATGTCACGTGATGTCGTTAGGCGGCGCAAACAGTGACATCAGTGACCTTTAAAGTGGTAGTCTCACGACCCGGATAGTAAACAATAAACATGGAGGACATGGAGTCATTAATGTTGCTGGTCTTGGTGCAGTTTTCTGATCTTCTTCTTCTTTGTCGTAATTCTTCTTCTTCCAGGTTTACAGATCCCAGCGTGCTCGCGGGGCATGTGTGGGCATGTGAGGACACTCCTCCTCACCAATCAGTGCACAGGGGAGTGTCTGCTCACGCCCCTAGCCCCACTCGGCTCGGTTGGGCTCACTTCAGCCCCACTCCAAAACCGTGCGAGTTTTGGGTGCTGAGTAAGGCTGAAGTGAGCTCAGTCGTGCTGCTCTGAGGTAGTCAAAACGCGAGCCGTGTTGGGCTGAAGTGAGCTGAAAAAGGGTCGTGGAAAAGGCCCATTTGTCTCTGACCTGTTTGGAGTGCTCCTTGGTTCTCATGTCGCTTGCTTAGTAGTGTTGCAGAGTCAGGGTCCTTCCAGAACAGGTTGATTTATACAGACATCATGTGACAGATCATGTGACACTTTGATTGCACACAGGTGGATCTTAATCAACTAATTATGTGACTTATGAAGTGAATTGGTTGGACCAGCTCTTATTTAGGGGTTTCATACGAAAGGGGGTGAATACCTACAGGTATGCACACTCCAGATTTCTGTTTTGTTCATCTTAATTATTGTTTGTGTCACAATAAAACAACAATTTGCACCTTTGAAGTTGTAGGCATGTTGTGTAAATCAAATGCTGTTAACCCTCCAAAAGTCAATTTTAATTTCAGCTTGTAATGCAACAAAACAGGACAAACCCCAAGGGGTATGAATATTTTTGCAAGACACTGTATGCACTCTACTGAGTGCCCTTCTATTTGGTATTAATATGGTAAGATCAGTTGATGGTTGATCAATCCTACCACTTATCCAGGCCAGAAAAAAGTAAGCAGAAAGTGTAGGTTATTGGTCATGGGTTTTCTAATATTATAAACATATAATTATAACTATGAAGCACTTAAACATTACAAACATCACCTATGAAGCATTAATAATATTTAAAAATCCAACCAAGTCTGGCTTCAGGCATAATTCAGCTTCACATCACAACACCATCTGGGTCTGGATTTCAAACACGATGCCATAAGTATCACTCTAAGTACTCATTTGAACACTTTGAGAAATAAAAGTGCATTTGGAGCTAAGCTCTGTCCCACAGATGCTATAAAACCCTATACACCTAAATCTTCACTGTTTACCGAAGGCTTCTGGTGTAGTCAATCAGTTTAGATGCCTAAGAGCGTTGAAAAACAGTGGATTTTACACTTCTGATACTGACGTGAAATTCATTTCCAATAGATGTGAACTTGTGATTATAAATATATTTATTCCCTAGTGTTCATTTTGTATGCCTGACACAACCTACTTGACTTATGTTATTGGTAATCTCTCATGAAGGAACTGTACATTGATTGTTATCGTAGGATTCGCCTAAGCAAAAATCACACATTGTAATCTGTTTCATTTTTTATTTTGTGCTTTGAGCATCTGATCATCTCACTTCATAATGTCTGACAAAAATGTAAACTGTTTGGCACCATCATGAAGCCCTGTTTGTTAGGAAAGTTACAATAGAAATGCCAAGTACTAATCCATGTGTTTAGCCTCATCGCAGTTTATAATAAATCAGTCCTAATATGTTTTGTGGCTGTGCATACATACTCGCTCCACGTTTTGTTTGGTTTTAATAAACTGCTTTTTCTTTTGTTCTTGATTTTAGTCTCTGTTGACACTTTTGATGTGAAAAACGATATTTTATTCTCTTATAAAAATCTACAATATCTAGTATAATAACAAAGTATCAGCAAAGTACAACACTAACAGCGACAGTGCAAAATTTTCACAGTAAACAAAGTGCATGTTTGAATGTTTTAATTCTGAACCCGTTCTGCATGTGCATGAGATGCTGTGACCTCTCACACTCTTTTCTTGTCACCAATAGATATTTAGACTTCACTGACTTGACTCATCCCCAACTGTCTCATTTTGTGACCATGTCTTGATAAAACCAAGGTCAGGTGTGAGTAAATCGACTGTACAGGGTATGCGTGAGCTACTCTGTGAAAAAAAAAAAAGATCCCCACATTCATAGTGCCCTCGACGATTATTTTCACCCCTCGAAAGATTCGTAAAAAGGGTTAGAAAAATCTACCTTTTGGTGAAGTAGCTTCATTTCACACTGAAAAAAAAGAGAAAAATCCAACCTTTAACTGAAATAAATTTAATTAGAGAAAAACAAATCCCTCATCAAGAAATAATTACTTTCAACAAAAACACATGTGCCACTATTATTGGCACCCCTGGAAATTATAATGAACCCAGTGTAATTGTACAGTTTTTGAGTTGATTGGAGTGTGTAGGAACTTTCAAGCCATGACTTCCTGATTAACCGGGGTACAAATATGAGGTGACGCAGAGACCAAATTCCCTTAGTCATCCGTCAGCATGGGAAAGATAAGAGAACACACAAACCAAATGAGGGAGAAGTCTGTTGACCTTCATGTCAGGGAATGGTTATAAAAATAGCTACTACTCACCTGAAAATGTCCATTTCTACTGTTAGGGCAATAATAAAAACATGGACACCAACTAGAACTGTTACAAATTGCCTGGAAGAAGACCCAAGTTTATTTTTCACCCCACGTACAGTGAGGAGGATTGTAAGAGAGGCAAAAAATCCCCAAGGATCACTGTTAGTGGATAACAAGAAAAAGTAAAATTCAAGTCTGCAAAACCACCATCAGACGCCACCTCCATGCTAACAGATTATTTGGAAAGTATGTCAGAAAAAAAGCCTTTTTTGTCAGTTATCCACAAACATAAATGTATGAAGTCTGCAAAACGCTACTACAACTTTGACTGGAACTGTGTTCTATGGTCTGAAGTAGCAAAAATGTAGCTTTTTTTGCAATAAACACTCAAGGTGGGTTTGGTGTAAAAAGAAGGATGGCTATAATAAAAAGAACCCGATCCCAACTGTAAAATATGGTGGAAGTTCTGTGATGTTTTGGGACTGTTTGTCTTCCAAAGGCCCTGGAAACCTTGTTTGGGTCCATGGCATCATGGACACCATGAAATACCAGGACATTTTAAATCAAAATCTGGCTGGCTCTGGCAGGAAACTAAAACTGGGTCGATGCTGGATCTTCCAGTCGGACAATTATCTAAAGCATATGTCCAAATCAACACAAAAATGGTTCACTCAGTACGTTTACATGCACATCCAAATCGAGCTGCTGTCGGTAATCGAGCAAAGGGTCCCAGCAGGGGTGCCAGAGAAATCCAATCCTACATGCACACAAGGAAATCGAGCTATTGTGTGAGGTACATTGTGCACCCGAGCCACAGGTGGCACTACACGCCCCATCGTGTTGGTACACTTCCGGTTGTCGTCATGAAGAAGAGCTATTCAAGAGTGTAAACAAAGTTATCAGTTCCGTGTTCTCCATTGCGCGTTTTTCTCCCGTCCATGAATTTTAATATATTCAACTCCTTAAGCTGAATGAGCATGAACTCTGTCTCCTCATTGCTCCAGAAGTGCACGTTTCTGCTCGCCATTTTCTCTTCTTCGTTTGTTCCTCCTGACCTCTTCTGCTGCTCGCTACTACTGTTGTCATGCCGACCGAGGCTGTCGTGTTTCCCGCTTGTGGTCTCGTCACTCGTTACTTCCGGAAGGGGCAGTGCTGAAGTAAGTAGCTCGACTACATAGCTCGATAGGGTATACATGCACTAAGTAGCTCGGCAAAAATTGCATAATCTAGGTCGTGTAGCTCGATTACGAGAAATCAAGTTCGGTTCAATTTCAGCCTAGCTAAGGTGTATCCATGGCATTTAGAACTTCGATTTCAGTCGAGCAATGGCAGAAATTCGATTTTCTCTATGTGCATGTAAACGCACTGAGTGACAATCAAGTTCTGCCCTGGCCATCTCAGTCCCCTGACCTGAACCCCATTGAAAACCTGTGGGGTGAGCTGAAGAGGAGAGAGCACAAGAGAGGGCTGAAGACCCTGGATGATCTGGAGAGATTGTATAAGGAGGAATGGTCTCCGAGTCCCTGTTCTGTATTTCCAATCTTATAAAATGTTATAGAAGACTCGGTGCTGTTTTACTGGCAAAGGGAGGTTGTACAAAGTATAAAATGCATGGTTGCTAATAATAGTGGCACATGTGTTTTTGTTGTAAATAATTATTTCTTGATGAGAGATTTGTTTTTCTCTGAATAAATTTACTTCAATTAAAGGTCGGATTTTTCTCATTTTTTCAGTGTGAGATGACGCGACTTCACCAAAAGGTGGATTTTTTTTCTAATCGGTTTTACTAATCTTTACAGGGGGTGCCAATAATCTTGGAAGGCACTGTATATACACACTGTTATCACTTATGTTATAGCAGCTATAAACAGTTGCTCCCTCACGTTCTCTTGAAGTTTATAAAATAGCAGCTTGTTAACGACAAACCGCAGCTCAGCTTTGACTGTTATAAAGCAATGCTGGAGACTCTTTCCAATAATGTTAAATAAAAATCATCTTATCGAAAGCTTCACCATATCAATGATTGTTTTTCTTAGTTAATTCACACTTTTTATTTTATTTATTAGACTTAGATTCTGTGAAATGTTTGATGTAAAAGTCTCTGTGTTTTTACGATGGAAACAATAATGTATTAGAACTAATACAGTGATTTTCCTTGTAGCTGGAACTATTGCCAAAGCTGCTGTTATAAAACATTCAATACTTTCAGGCCAGTCAGTTTCAAAAATTTACCAGCACTGTGGTATAATTTACTTTAGTACATGACAAACGTATCAAAATGTAACAGAAAGGTGACCAGTAGATGGTTGAAAAATGTTCATTATTCTGGACTGCATTTCAACACCAGCAATTAATATAAATAAAGTTGACCCACATTTATTTGGATTTTAAGCTCTATTTACTAACATGTAAGGTGGAAATAAATTCTAACGATGGCATGTATTAATTTATATGCAAAAACATTTTTTCCTCCTTTTCTTTTCACACATACCACTCCTCTTTCGAGATGACAGAACCATCCATTTGAGGAACCATATCCACTGAGACTTCCACTTCAGACCCATAGTCATCCCTGTAGCTCTGCTCATTATATCTCAACCTCTTGTTTTCCTCTACTGGACTGTAGGTCTTCATCCTGTTGGGAGGATGATTATGGAACTCATGAACACTTTCACCTAAGAAACTGGGGCTTCCATAAAGTTCGGGTTTCTTTTCATCCTCAGGATAGTTCAGGTCTTCGGGATAGGTCATGCTCTGAGGCAGAGAGGGGCATGACGACAGGTCACTAGCTTTGCCAAAGCCGTTGGCCAGGACCTGTTTTTTGGTGCTGTAATCTCCTTTAAATGTGCGCCTTTGCCGATGAAAGAAGACCACCAACAAAATAATGGCTGCCAGCAGCACTGTACCACACACAACCGCTCCACCAATAGCAGCACCTGTTCGCTGTTGCTCAGCATGTGTGGAGCTAGGGGACTCTGGGTAAGGAGAGATGGAAGGGAAGAGGGTATGAGGCTTTCTCTAATTCCTCCAATACTTCACATAGTTAAAGCTGCTGGATGTATATTTTAGTATTTTAAATCTTAAATAGTTTTTAGATGGGAGATTCACAACAGTATATTAGGGCCATTGGAGGTAAAAAAAAAACTGAGGTGAGGTGGGGAGTAATATTCTGAGAGAAAAAAAAGAATCTCTGAGATTAAAGTCATACATTTATGAGAAAGAAATATGATATTCTTAGTGATTATAAAGTCATAAATTTGCAAGAAAAACAGAAATTCTAAGATTAAGACGTCACAAATTTATGAAAAAAAAAATGCTTCCCGGCTTCCTGGCTGCAGTGCATTCTGGGAAACGTAGTTGAAAATCTCTTAGTACTTTATCCTTGACTTGCAAGTGACGTCAAAGCAAAATAGAAACCTGGATGTCGGCCATGTTGGTGGATATACAAATGCAGTGTTAAGCGGCATTCTATACAAAACATAGTCATGAGTGCGCAACTCTGTTTTTCCACTACTTTAAGCATTCTTTTAGCTATGCCATATCTTTGTTCTGTATATGGTTATGGTCACAACAGTACTCATGACCGTGGCATGTTCTGATTTTTTAGAATTCTGTCCGTGATTTGGAAAGGGGGCGAGGAAACTCTGAAGCTTAGTATGGAGAATAGACAAGCACGGCTGAACAACATTGGCAGGGCTGATCTAACAGAGGCTAAAACCAAAACAGCTCATGTTTGCAGTAATCATTTTATCTCAGGTGAGATTCAAAAGCTTTCTCAAGAATATCATGGAAGAATTTTATTTTGTGTTGCTAGAATTTTGCTATAAAATGAGCATTCTCTTGTTGTAGTTCACTTGGCCGTTGTTATAATTTTAACACGTGTATTACCCTTTCACTTCTAGAAGTGCCAGTAAAATTGTATGAAAGAAACAATCCAGACTGGGCACCCACTCAGAAAATGGGCTATGTTTCGTCCAAGGTCAGACTTGATTCTGCAGCAGCCGAACGACACCAAAGAGCTCAAAGGAGGAGGAAGACAGCTGAATTTGCAGAAGCTGCATGTGGTAGCTCGCCCATGGAGTTCCAAGACATCCAACACACCATGGTTAAAGCTTAGAAATTAATACCAGGTCAGCTAATTTTGACTGAAACAAAGTAATATTATTTTGAAACTTCCACAAATGGTTAGCGCTGTCGCCTCACAGCAAGAAGGTCCGGGTTTGAGCCCCGTGGCCAGCGAGGGCCTTTCTGTGCGGAGTTTGCATGTTCTCCCCGTGTCCGCGTGGGTTTCCTCCGGGTGCTCCGGTTTCCCCCACAGTCCAAAGACATGCAGGTTAGGTTAACTGGTGACTCTAAATTGAGCGTAGGTGTGAATGTGAGTGTGAATGGTTGTCTGTGTCTATGTGTCAGCCCTGTGATGACCTGGCGACTTGTCCAGGGTGTACCCCGCCTTTCGCCCGTAGTCACCTGGGATAGGCTCCAGCTTGCCTGCGACCCTGTAGAACAGGATAAAGTGGCTACAGATAATGAGATGAGACTTCCACAAATGTAAAATTTCCAAACTGATTTGGGTACTGGTCAGTGGTCAGTAGAAGCATCTTATCCTCAGAAAAATCCGACTTTTTAAAAAATAATATGGGTCAAAACCCACACGTATCTATCGTCTTTTTGTATCAAATCTTCGCTCGACCGTTCAAATCATGGTAATACTGAGAAAATTCAGCATTGTTTACAGACACGCTTTCAGCGGCTGCCATTCTAGTTGTTTGTATATCCACCATCATGGCAGATGCTCACGACGTAGCACATTTTGATCACGTGGTTGCAAGTCATATATTCTGTTCCACTGTGCGATCAAGGAGAAAATACTGCACTTCCTATAACTCTCAGCTCAGCCATGGTGTCTGTGGTGTGATGATATTGATCCAACCTTGCAAAGTAAAATGGACTGGTTTCTTTAAAAAAAAAAAAACACTATTTTTTCCAGTTTTTTTTCTCATACATTTGTGACTTTTTAATCTCAGAATTTCAAGTTTTTTTTCTCACAAATTTATGACTTTATAATCTCAGAAAATACCCAATGTTTTTCTTGTGAATTTCTGTTTTTCTTGAAATATCACTCCCTCCTGCAGCTCCATATTCTTTAAACTATAATGGCCTGAATATTCCCTGTGAGAGATTTCTGATAGCATACATTGATGCTATGCAAGTCAATACACTTAAAGGTTGTGTCCCAAACCATATATTAGCTACATAATAGCTTATTAATAATGACACCATTGTTGTACTGGAATACCATTTATGTGGTTTGGATTGCAGTTTAAATGATTTAATTGTCCAGTACTGTTAGCATCATTTAATGAGAATAAATGTCTGTCACATTTACTGAGTACATGTAAGAGCAAAATGTCCTCATTGAGAGCCACTGTTTTGGTTAGCATGCTAGTGTTAGCTAGCATTAACTCCCTCTGTTGACTTTTTTTTTCCTTCAGATTTCAGTTCAGTTGGTCGGGTTCAATGCCCAAACTGATGATCACATCATCAGTTTTTCTTTGGCTAATCAGACACAAGGTACGCCACCACTCTTGCCGGAGCGGTTGGGTGCCTTGCTCAAGGGCACTTAAGTCAATCCTGCTAGTCTGGGGAATCAAACCAGCAACCTTTTGGTCCCAAAGCTGTTTCTCTAACCATTAGGCCATGACTTCCCCAGATTTTTCAGATTTTCCAGTGCTCTGTTTGGGCATTTCCGACTTGATCTATGACTGCTGTTTAACTGTGCTCATTCTTTGGGATCAGGAGACAGCAAGAACCTAGCATTGCAAAATATGCTTTGAATTTTACCTGGTTTTCTAAAACCTACAGTACCAGTCAAAAGTTTGGACACCCCTACTCATTCATAGGGTTTCCTGCATTTTGACTATTTTCTACATTGTAGAACAATACTGAAGACATGAAATAACATATGGAACATATATGGAGTTTTGTGGTAAACAAAAAAGTGTTAAAAAACAAAAACAAAATATGTTCCATATTTCAGATTCTTCAAAGTAGCCACCGTTTACCTTGACGCTTTGCACACTGTTGGCATTATCTTAACCAGCTTCATGAGGTAGTCACCTGGAATGCTTTTCAATTAACAGGCGTGCCTTGTCAAAAGTTAATTAGTGCAATTCATTGTCTTCTGCATTTGAGATCAAACAGTAAATAGTATCCATCCAGCCATTATCTCTAGCCGCTTTATCCTGTTCTACAGGGTCGCAGGCAAGCAGGAGCCTATCCCAGTTGACTATGGGCGAGAGGTGGGGTACACCCTGGACAAGTCGCCAGGTCATCACAGGGCTGACACATAGACACAGACAACCATTCACACTCACATCTACTGTCAATTTAGAGCCACCAATTGACCTAACCTGCATGTCTTTGGACTGTCGAGGAAACCCACACAGACACGGGGAGAACATGCAAACTCCACATAGAAAGGCCCCTGTCAGCCACCGGGCTCGAACCCAGAACCTTCTTGCTGTAAGGCAACAGTGCTAACCACTACACCACTGTGGTGCCCAGTAAATAGTAAATAATAAAAATACAGTAAATAGCCCTATTCCACAACTCCAACTACATATTGTGTCAAGAACTGCTCAAGTAAATAAGAGAAATGACAGTTCTCTTTACTTAAAAGACTAAGTGTCTTTTAATTAATAAAAATAAAGAAAAGAACCTAAATTAGAAAGTGTGTCCAAACTTTTGACTGGCACTGTAAGTTCTTGTTGTTGGGCTCTTGTAATAAATTTTTCCTACTATCATTTATTGCAGTGTTGGCTGTAGCCCTGCGGCCCATGTAAGCTATCTGGTTAATGTTAATTGTTTAGTTAAAATATAAGTTATTTTTGAAGAAGAAACTCCCTCCACTCTGATTTCTTAGTGGTCTGTTTGTGCAGAGCCATGTGGTGATTCATGTGTCTATGATGTCAATGATCGCAAACTAACTGACTAGTTAACTAACTAGCTAGCTGAAAGACAGTGTGAAGGAACAAATATCTTGGTCACTTCCAAGGTGTGTATTGTTATTTTCTGACCTGTGTTCTTTTGTCATCCGATTTGATTTGTGTTCTCCACTCCGTCTTTTAGATAAATAACTAAGGATAGCCAGCTCGTTTGTTAACATCAGACATGCGTTCAAAAATTTCCACTACTTTTTTCTCCCCTGACTCATTTTCTTTTTCTTTCATGTTAAACAAGAAATTTAAATCCTACACCCAGCAGCTTTAAATAAAATGATGAAAAGGGAGGTAAATGAGGGAAAGAGGATGACAGTGTTTTGACAACCTGAGCACTTTCATTCAGGAGAAGAGATCCAAGCATGCAGCAGACACACAGCAGCAAGCATTGCTGCATATTTCTAATAGTCTAATTTTGACAGATTATGACACTCCATTACCACAAGCAAGCAAGTAAAGAGATAAATGAGACATCATGCAGTATTTCTGTCTTGTTACAAGATTTCTATTAAATTTATACACAGATCACATCAAGCATCAAACACATGGCAAAACATGAAACTCAAAGAACAATGAGATGAATCAGAAAAGGACGAGATACTATTGTAGAAAATCACTGCAGCTAAGAATGGCTTATATATTGGTGAGGTTTCAGAGGCAGTCCAATCCAATGACAATAGCATTCTCACATTAAACATGCATAATGAGCACTTTTACATCCAGAGCTTTAAATTCCAGTCCTTACCTATTATAATCACCTCAACTGATGCTGAACCTGCACCGACAATGTTGGTGGCATCACACATGTATGTCCCCGCCATCTCATAGGTTACAGGACCTTTAAAGATTAGTGTCTCCTCACGTTGCTCGGCTGTATTCGGCATGGAACCATTCAAACTAGGAGGACAAAAAATTGATTTCAAAATAGGAAGCAGTGTTACAAACACCCATATATTCAAGGAATTTATGACAAATTGTTTATGTTTAGTTTATATTATGTTTCAAAGTTATGTTCTGTTTCAAATTCCCTCAAGGCGTTCTTGATATATCATGTTCACGAGAACATGAGGTCACTGTGAACTTGACTTTTGACCACCAAAATTTAATCAGATCATCTTTAAGTCCAACTGAACATTTGTATTACATTTGAAGAAATTCCCTCAAGGTGTTCTTGAGATATGGCATTCATGAGAATGGGATGTACATGAGGTCACAGTGACCTTGACCTTTGACCACGAAAATCTAATCAGATTATCTTTGAGTTGAATTGAACATTTCTACCAAATTTGAAGAAATTCCCTCAAGGCATTCTTGAGATATCATGTTCATGAGAACGGGACATACAAGGTTACAGTGGCCTTGACCTTTGACCTTCAATGCCCAAAATCTACCCAGTTCATCTTTGAGTCCAAATGAAATTTGTACAAAATTTGAAGAAATTCCCTCAAGGCATTCTTGAGATGTCACATTCACAAGAACCGGATGGACGTACAGACCAACGGACAGATATATGGAAGGATGGAAAACCCAAAAACATATAAAATTCTGAATTTGATGCCTGGAACACATTACAATAAAGATGGGACAGGGGCATGTTTATCACTGTGTTACATCGCCTTATCTTTTAAGAACACTCAGTCAGTGTTTGGGGAACTGAGGACAATAATTGCTGAAGTTTTGAAAGTAAAATTCCTTGCTTTATATATGACTTTAGTTGCACAACTGTTGTTGTATTTTGCACTTCATAATGCGCCACATATTTTCAATGGGAGGCAGACAGGCCAGTTTAGCCTCTGCACTTTTTTAC
This sequence comes from Neoarius graeffei, assembly GCF_027579695.1. Classification (NCBI taxonomy): domain Eukaryota; kingdom Metazoa; phylum Chordata; class Actinopteri; order Siluriformes; family Ariidae; genus Neoarius; species Neoarius graeffei. Next base: position 57,529,065 of record NC_083580.1, read on the forward strand.
TGTGAAGCCATGCTGTTGTAACACATGCAAAATGTGTCTTGGCATTGTCTTAATGGAATAAGTAATCCCTGAAGAAGACATGGTCTGGATGGCAGAATATGTTGCCCCAAAACCTATATGTATCTTTCAGCACTAATGGTACCTTCACAGATGTGGAAGTTACCCATGCCATGAGCACTAACCCACCCCTGTACCATCACAGATGCTGGCTTTTGAACTTTGTGCTGGTAACAACTGGATGGTCCTTTTCATCTTTAGCCCGGAGGACACAACGTCCATGATTTCCAAAAAAAAAAAAAAAATGAATTCAAAATGTGGACTTGTCAGACCACAGCACACTTTTCCACTTTGCTTCAGTCCATCTCAGATGAGCTTGTGCCCAGAGAATTCGGCAGCATTTCTGGATATTGTTGATATTTGGTTTTTGCTTTGCTTGCTAGATGCAGTGATGAAATTTGTTTACCATCAATGGTTTTCTGAAGTGTTACCAAGCCCAGATAGTAATATCCTTCAAACAATCATGTCAGTTTTTAATGCAGTGACACCTGAAGGATCGAAGGTCACGGGCGTTCGATGTTGGTTTTCGGCCTTGCCTCTTATGCGCAGAGATTTCTCTAGATTCTCTGAATCTTTTGATGATATTATGGATTGTCGATGGTGAAATCCCTAAATTCCTTCCACTTGTATGGTGAGAAACATTGTTCTTAAACTGTTGGACTATTTGTCCATGCAGTTTTTCACAAAGTGATGAGCCTCGCCCCATCCTTGCTTGTGAACGCCTGAGCTTTTCCAATTACTAATTAACCTGTTTACCTGTAGAATGTTCCAAACAGATGTTTTCTTTAGCATTCCACAACTTTCCCAGTCTTTTGTTGCCGCTGTCCCAACTTCCAATAAAGTTTATCAGTTTGAACACGAAATATCTTGTCTTAATATTGTATTCAATTGAATATAGGTGAAAAGGATTTGCAAAGCATTACACTCTGATTTTATTTACGTTTCACACAGTGCCCCAACTTTTTTGGAATCAGGATTGCACAGACAGATAATCAAAGGATCAGGAAACAATAAAACAAAAGAGGGTCCCAACCAGAATGAGCAAAAATGAAATCAAGGCTTGGTAATTGGGTGAACTTGAACATGTGAATTGGGAGCTGGAGTCCATAGTAGCGAAAGCTTGTAGTTGGAGGTGCATTCTGGGAAATGGAGCCAGATGCCAAATTTGGCATTGGCATGACATTGTCAGAGCTGTTGTTATAGGACATTAATCAAGACTCGGTAATTTAACATCACTGTCATGTAAAATCAATTTTGAAAATGTGTAGAATAATTTTTCTTACATTTCAGTTCCACAAAAATACACTGTGAACACACTGAAGCTTGTACATGTTTCAAACCTTTTGGTTTTTCAAAGTTTGTACTTGCATATTATAACATCTTTTTGCTATCATATTTTATGACTCAATTCCCCAGTTTTTCACACAATTCCACCTTAAAAAATAAATTTTATTTAGATGAGGCTGAATTTAATGCTGAAGAAGCCAGTGTGGAATTATGTAATCCTTCCACAGTGTACGGCTGAGTGCAATCATTTGCATCCTCCAATGATTTCTGGGAAAGGACAGAAGGCAACAATTCAAAACATAAGTAAAATTCACAGAAAAATAGTGCAAAAACCCAAAAGAAATACATTCAACATGGCCTTCTTGGTATTTAGACCCGACCTGAAGAAAGCAGAACAAATATTGTAAGAAAAATCAATAGCCAAGAAGTTTGGCAGTGTTAGAACTGAGATGTCAGAAAGAATTACAACTGAGTCCAAAGGGTCCAAAAACAGATCCAAGAATATGAAAGAGGTTAAAGCACAAAAGGAGATGCAGATTTCTTAAAACATAACTGATTTTTTTTACTATTGATATTTTTTAACATATATAACTTGACTATTTTGTTACCTGTAATCAGGGCTGTAGTCGAGGCTAAATGCATGTAAATGGTATTTACACACCTCCTACACTTCTGAAATAGCTTTTACACTCCTCTGAATCAGTGCTTTTCAATCACTGGGCCGCGGCCCATTAGTGGGCCGTGAGGTGCCATCTAGTGGACCGTGAATTTTTTTTCCAAGTTGAAGCTAATTTTTACTCGTAGTAGGGAATAATTGCTGGGTTGCATCCAACGTCACATCCGGCTCATTAAGCTACGGTCACAATACAGCTCGCGATGCTTTGCGATGGGTAATTGATGAAAATGAGGCATTTTGGTAGCGATGCATGGCAATGTACACATGAGCTAAAAGTTGTGGTCACACAAAAGGCGAACACTTGACTGTCACGCCTTCGTGTGCTTGAGTTTGGCGCAACTCGAGCGGCCACGCGCTTTCACAAAGATTGTTGTGTGTGCTCTTGAGACCCGGTTGTTATGGGAAACACCTGATACTGATTTGAGCGCAATCAGCATGCGCAGATGCGGAAGCTGTTTTCACAGAGGCTTTGCGAAGTATTATCAGTATCACTGTCACGTTTGTTTCTAGCCATGTTTATAATGCTGTTTAAATACCCTGCTTTATGATTCTGCTTTCTGTTTTGCTTTCGTTTTTGTAAATATCACGCCTGCTAATAAACAGTCTTCCTGCACGTTGATTCATCTACTGCCATCTATCTTGTAGTGTCCTGATCCCCAGATCTTTAACCCAGCCACATATAAAAAGTTGTACTCCTCTATGCTCTTCCAGGTTTTCATCTGTGTGTCCGTGTAGAACGATGTCTGCAGCAGCAGGTAGTTTGAGATGTCGGGGAACTCAATGGATGGATAATTTTCCAACTCATAGTAAAAATACTTCTTTGTTAGCATGTAATGATCTATCCCATTGAGTGGTTTCTATATCCACTTCTTTTGAGTGTACTTCTTGGTTTTAATAACTTGCTTGTTTTCTGCACATAAACAGGGCAATAAGTTCTTGTATTAATCGACCAGACTCCACTTTTGGGTCATTAATCCCTTTTGACTGAGAACGCCCTGCATGCATGGTTTTATGTTGGCTTCTGGCACATCCATACAGTTTTAAATACAATACCTACCATTAAAACAGTTTGTTTTTATTGCATTTATTTAATTCCTGGGCTCCCATCTGTAACAGGGAGTGATGTTGCATCCCATTAATACACTTTACAATAGATTATTAGATTCTAATAGAATAGATGAGACAAAATAATTGGTGATCTTTTTTAATGGGCCCCGACTCATTACAAGTATGAATAGGTGGGCCTTAAAGTAGAAAAGATTGAGAACCCCTGCTCTAAATAATGGTTGCACACCTCTCAATAGAGTTTATGCAATTTTAATACTAACGAGAGTTTCCTACTGTTTTACCAGTGCAAGCCATAGTATATTTAAAATATCGGCATTTACGGTATCTAGACTGTGTGACTAAACACATCTCTTGCTAGAGGGTATGCACGTGACATCACTGGATGCGGAAGCAACTCCGGTGACACACTGCTGAGTGGCAGAATGATTCACTTACTGAGTTACAGCATTAGCATTCAGCTCAAACACCATCAAAAACACACATTTAAAATGGGAAAGAGCTGTTGTGCGATTGACTGTACAAATTGACTGAACAAACAGACTGTACAACAAGAAAGGTTGACTAGCATTACATGTCTCGATTCCTGTCACCGACAAATGGACATATGCCAATTTCTGAAATGTGATGAAAACAAGCCTCCTCCTGCCAATGCCAGCAAAAGATCTCAACCACAAAGAGAGTGCAAAAAACGTATTTAACAAGTTTAAGGTTACTTAGCTCTGTTCAAGGCAAAACATTATCAAACACAATCAGCTAGCAAGCTGCAATTAATAGTCAGCAATATCAGTCATTTCACAAAGGGCACGTATCTGTGCTGGATAAAGAAAGAGTAAAAGTAGATACAAATCTTTATTTTACTCTGAAACCAGTCCATTTTGCAGTGCACGTTGAAGAGTGCTGCAGAGGACGGTTGGACGAATGACTTTTTTAAAACTTGTTAGATAGCTCAGATAATGAAACAACTGACCCAATTAAACTGACCCAGCCGCTGGGTAGATTATGATCACATCTGGTTTAGGAGGAGAGGTGCACTGTCTTCAACCACAAACCCAGCAGCTGGGTTTCAGAAAACAGCCCAGAATGAGTTAGAATACACCCCTACCCTCTCAAAAAAAAAAAGTCAAAAAGCCTCAACCCACCATTTGGTTTTAAAAAACAACCTAGTATTTTTTTAGTGTCATATTGAACTTTCAGTTGTTTTTTTTCTCTCATTGAAATGCACTGTAGAGCGTTCAGTTCTTCAAGTGGTGGCAGTTTGTAAATTGCTGCTGCTCCCTTTTTCCTGTTTTTAGACTCTCTCTATCTATCTATCTATCTATCTATCTATATCTATATGTATATATCTCATCTCATTATCCGTAGCCGCTTTATCCTGTTCTACAGGGTCGCAGGCAAGTTGGAGCCTATCCCAGCTGACTATGGGCGAAAAGCAGGGTACACCCTGGACAAGTCGCCAGGTCATCACAGGGCTGACACATAGACACAGACAACCATTCACACCTACGGTCAATTTAGAGTCACCAGTTAACTTAACCTGCATGTCTTTGGGCGAAACCAGAGCACCCGGAGGAAACCCACGCGGACACGGGGAGAACATCCAAACTCCGCACAGAAAGGCCCTCGCCGGCCACGGGACTCGAACCCGGACCTTCTTGCTGTGAGGCGACAGCGCTAACCACTACACCATCGTGCCACCCCTATATGTATATATAAAACATCAAAATGTTCAGCAGCTTCTACTGTCCCTCACATTTAAATATCTAAGCAATGTAACTTATAGTCTTTATCCTTTCATAGTTTCATTCTCTCTTTTTGGTGATTAATACATTTCATAGACGTCAACTACAACTCCAAATCAGAAAGTTGGGACGGTATGGAAAATGGAACGTAAAAAAGAAAGCAGTGATTTCTAAATTTATTTAGACTTGTATTTTGTTGCAGACAGTATGAACCCAAGATATTTCATGTTTTGTCTGGTCAACTTCATTTCATTTGTTAATATTTATTTGCTACTATGCATCCATTCCTGCCTTTCAGGCTTGTAATACATTCCAACTAAAAGCTGGGATGGAGGCAAATTAGGGCAAGTAATGAGGTAAAACAATTAAATAATGATGTAATTTGAAACAGGTGATGTCAACAGGTGATTGTAATCATAATTTGGTACAAAAGCAGTATCCAGGAAAGACCTAGTCTTTGAGGAGCAAAGATGGACAGAGGATCTCCAGTTTGTCAACAAATGTGTGACAAAATTATTGAAATGTTTAAAATCAATGTTCCTCAAAGAAAGACACAAAGGGATTTTTTTTTATATTTCACCCTCTATGGTGCATTATATCATTAAGTTATTGGAGGAATTTCGGAAAGTAAAGGGCAAGGGCACAAGCCTAAGCTGAACATGGCTTAGACGGCAGTCTAATTCCTCAGATGACACTGCATCAAGAACCGTGATTCATCTATAGCTGAGAAAACCAAATCAAATCAAATCAAGTTTATTTGTATAGTGCTTTTAACAATAAACATTGTCGCAAAGCAGCTTTACAGAATTTGAACGACTTAAAACATGAGCTAATTTTATCCCTAATCTATCCCCAGTGAGCAAGCCTGTGGCGACGGTGGCAAGGAAAAACTCCCTCAGACGACATGAGGAAGAAACCTCGAGAGGAACCAGACTCAAAAGGGAACCCATCCTCATTTGGGCAACAACAGACAGCCTGACTATAATATTAACAGTTTTAACAGGTATAACCCTCAACTGTCCTCATGGGGCCGTCCTTCACAGGAGCGGTGCGATAAAACTCCGACCAGACACAGGGCCCCAGGATGGATCAAGCAGGTCCGAGGGGCAGAAGAGGCCAGCATCTCAATCCCAGGATCAACATGTAACTCAGAGGGACAGATTAGGGGGGGGGGCTTGGGATTACTTTGTCAAGCACAATACAGAGTTATACCCAGAAATGCTAGTTAAAAGTTTACTGTGCAAAAAGGAAGCCTTATGATAACGGTGTCCAGAAGTGCTGTTGACTCGGAGGTCAGAGGCATCTGGGATGGACCATCACACAGTGGAAAGGTGTATTTTGGTCAGATGAATCAATATTCCAGGTGTTTTTTGGAAGAAATGTATGCTGTGTGTCTGGACAAAAGACAAAAAGGATCATCCAGACTGTTACCAGCAACAAGTCCAAAAGCCAGGGTCTATCATGGTATGGGGTTGTGCCAGTGCCCTTGGGAAAGGTAACTTACACTTCTGTGATGGCAGCATTAATGCAGAAAAGTACATGGAGATTTTGGAGCAACATACGGTATGCTGCCTTCAAAACGACATCTTTTCCAGGGAGATTTCAACAAGACAATGTACGTAGAACCACATTTTGCACACATTACAAATGCATAGCTGCAGAAGGAGAGGGTGCCTGTGCCCTCTGTCCCCAATAGAGAATGTGTGGAGAATTTTGAAATGAAAAATATAACAATCACAACCTCGTACTTTTGCACACCTTAAGACCTGTTTGCAGGAAGAATGGGACAAAATAACACCTGAAACACTTCATCACTTGGTGTCTTCAGTCCCTAAATATATGTTAAGTGTTGTGAGAAGGAATGGCAACATTATAAAGTGGCAAATGCTTTACTGTCTCAACTTTTTTGAAAATGTGTTGCAAGAATCAAAATTGTATTTTGAAACAGCAATAAAATCCATGAGGTAAACCATCAAATAATGTGCTGCTGTATTGTTTTGAGTGCAGTACAGGTCAAAGACTATTTACAAATCATTGTTTTCAGTTTTAATATCATTTTCAGCATACTGTCCCAACTTTTTCTGATTTGTGGTTGAATGTTTATTCCTTCCATAGTTTTGTTTCACAAAGAATTCCAGCTTCACCTTTTAAATATATGCAGGAATTACATGGTCAGGCCACAGGGGAAACCCACTGATGCCCAGCAACACCCTAGGAACCACCTAATGGTAGCCTATACCAACCTCTATTGTTATAGAAGAGCTGTATTGCTCGGGACCCAAGCATTGGGTGATAATCTCCATGGAGCAGCTATCCCACTTCACATTTTCTCTAGGAAATGTACATATAAAGAAATAAATAAACAAATATTCTGAATATTATTTTTGGCTCAGTCTTTGGCTGAAGCCTATACAGTAGAGGCACCTGTTTGTATGTGGTTCACATGTTTAAGAATGTAATTGGTGTGCCAGCTTCAGGTAGTGATTCCACAGTCATGGTGTGGTGCCACTGCATACTGACTATGTAAGTGCCATGTTACATAACCTCAGTTTGCAATGTGGTCCTCTGTGGCTAAGGGGTATAGTGTACTTTCCAGGAAAGGAATGGCTTTTGCAACATTGGTTTGAATCCTGGTGTCAACGTAAAAGGCTGAGCTCAGATATGCCCAGGTCTCTCGTTATTACTGGTATGTTGTGGTCCATCTTATGTTGATCACAGAATTCATAGTTTACCCACCTCTCTCTCTCTCTTTTTAAACGACACCATTGCTTGTAATAGCAAAGGAACATCTGTGAAACCCAACACTTTATCTTGCTCTGAGGGCATGCAAACTTTTGCACTCAACTATATACAGTTGTGGTCAGAAGTTTACATACAGTGACATGAATGTCATCTTGGATATGAATGTGATGGCAATATTTGGGCTTTCAGTAATTTCTTTGAACTGTTCTTTTTCTGTGGCAGAATGATTGTACAGCATACAGCTTTAAAACAAACACTAGAATTTGGTGCACAAGTTTTAATTTTCTTTGGGTTTTCTGAAATCAACACAGGATCAAAATTATACATACAGGGTCAAAAATTTACATATGCTCACTTAGATGATTAATTCAGAGGTGCTGAAACTTCCAAAAGGTCTCTTATCTTGCCAAGGCCGAGGTCTCTTAACTTCCTGTTCGTGATCATGATTGACTACAGCTGGTAGCTTCTCTGTGCCTTCATAAAAAGCACTCATTGGATTGACCAACACACAGTAAAATGGGAAAGTCCAAAGAGCTCAGTGCAGATCTGAGAAAGAGGATCACAGATATACACAACTCCGCAATGTCTCTTGGAGCCATTTCTAAACAACTGCAAATTCCAAGATCAGTTCAAACAACTATATCCATGTTATTGTGAGGTGTAGTCACTTTGCCAAGTCACTTTGCTTCAAGAAAACCCAAACTGTCACCCTCAGCTGAAAGGAAATTGGTTTGGATGGTCAGGAACAACCTGGGAACCACCATGGCACAGCCCTGCCATGAACTGGAAGCTGATAGATCACTGTCTACAGTTCAGATCACCATGGACTAAGAGGCTGCTATCCAAGAAATAACCCCCTGCTCCAAAATTGACACCTTCAAGCTTAACTAAAGTTTGAAGCTGACCACACGGACAAAGAAAAAGCCTTCTGGAGGAAAGCTGTATGGTCACGAGACAAAGATTGGAGTTGTTTGGCCACAATGACCACCATGTACAGAGGGGCACTGTACCAGCTGGTGGTGGTGGTGGTGGTAGGATCATCATGTTCTGGGGCTGTTTTGTGCTGCCAGTGGAACTGGTTCATTGCACAAAGTGGATGGAATAATGAAGAAGGAGGACTACCTCAGAATTCTTCAGCATAAACCATCAGAAACTTGAACACAACTTGGGAATTTCAACAGGACAATGAACCCAAACACGCATCAGAGCTAGTTGTGGAGGATAAAGCAGGCTAACATTAAGCTTAAAACAAGTCCTGACTTTAACCCTATTGAAAATATATGGACCGTGCTTATAAGTCAAGTCCATGCCAAGAAAAAAAAAATTATTGAACCCTACCAATTCTACCATGAAGAGTCGTGAAATATCCAACCAGAATTCTGCCAGAAGCTTGTTCATGGTAAACAAAAATGTTTGGTCAAGATGAATCTTGCAAAGAGACATTTTACCCAAATATTAGGTGTGCTGTATGCATATTTTTGACCCTGTATGTATAATTTTGACCCTGTGTTGATTTCAGAAAACCCAAAGAAAATTAAAACTTGTGCACCAAATTCTTGTGTGTGGGTGGGTTTTTTAATTAAAGCTGTATGCTGTACAATCATTCAGCCACAGAAAAAGAACAGTTCAAAGAAATTACTGAAAGCCCAAATATTGCCATGACATTCATATCCAAGATGACATTCATGTCACTGTATGTAAACTTCTGACCACAACTGTATGTACCCATATTCTTGTAATGTTTCCAGGAATCCGTCTTGCAATGCGGTGTACTTACTATCTCCACTGAAATGAAGAAACAGCTGGATTAGCATCGGCCAAGCAAGTTAGCTGGACATTCTCTCGATTTATATACCAGTTTCCATCAAAGCCCTCAATGCTCACCTCTGGCTCGTCTGTGCATAAACAAAACAAAACAGATACATTATCAGAGCCCTTATCTCATTTTAAAAAAGATATGCTATAAAACTCGACAAATATATGTTTGTTCTTCAAGAAAATGCAGAATGTCTGCTTACACTGTACATTGAGAATAACGTCGTCTGTTTGCTGATCATTATTGTAGGTGGAGATACAGGTAAGTCGCTGCTCATTTGCTTCTCGACTGGGTGTCATGATGTAGTCACTGCGCACTGTTATTGTCCCATCAGTGTTCTTAATCTCCTCGGTGTTTGCTTCACCATTTAACTCAGTGTCCCACGTGATCACAGCAGGGGGCTTCCCGTTGGCTGAGACACATGTTGCTACGGTCATTTTCATATCTTTTGATCCTGCTACTATGGTGGGTGTGGAAAGACTCATCTGGACCATTGGTCGAGCTGCAGGATAGAAATAATGCAACGTTCATTAATTTCACCTGGATACTGCAGAACTGCTGCTGTAATTATAAACATTAGTCCTGTGTTCATTCCAGGACTCTTATTCACAATCTGCTCATAACGAACATACTTTCAACACACTTAGTACTGTTTGACTTTACTCTTCAACACCTGGATACAATAATGATTTATGATCCCACTTTCCGGTGTTACGGAGGAAAAACACTCCTTTTAGTGCCTGGGTCCTCTCCAGGTGTCTTTCTCATGTTACCTCAAAGTTTTTTCTTCAATCTGTTGCCTCTGCATTGCTCATTAGAGATCGAAATTTACACCTGGATTTCTATAAATCTGCTCTGTGACTATGTATATTTTTAAAAGTGCTTTATAAATAAAAAAGTAATTGAATTGAAGAGTTAAGTAAAGCAAGTAGATGACTTTTTTTCTAAACTTGATTGCTGCAAAGCTTCCAGGGAGGGGGAAAAAAACTGTTTCTACTGGAATCTTGGCTCTGTAATCCCAATAAGAAAAATGGAGCCAAGAAACTGTATGCTGTTCCAAATTTGAACACCACATCATGAACTCGGGTCACCAGCTAAGACATGTATCCTTGGCTGAACTAAACTGTTGGAGCTTTACCAAGAAAATGGCAATGTGTGTAGCTTGCAATTCTTCAGATTAACTCTGATTAAATTCCTGTATAGAGGTTGGCATAAACAATGAATGAGTAACCATTATAACACTTAAGTCCATCTTACCCACCCAAAATAATACTAATTATTATACATACAGGACACTTTTTCCATGGAATAAAAACATGTTCTATTCCCTTCTAGCGGGTTTCATTCATTTGGTTCAATAGCATGCAATATTGTTAGCATATTGCTTATCCTACGTGTATTACGCCACTCTATTCAATGGAGAATGAGCATACAATATTGTTACGATATTGCACTTTGTCAAGACGACGCGACATCACATGTCAGAAACGTAAAAGTTCTGCACTAGCACGTGACTGACAATTTGTAAACAAACATGGCCGCCAGATTTGCTTTATTAAAGCCAGAAGATTTTGTGAGAATTTTGGCTGCCAGGTAGCTCCGTTGTGTGTAGTTGTTGATGTTGATTTTAAAAGAAACTAAGTAAATTACACAGGAAAATGAACACTTAAGTATGAGTGAAAAATACTGTGGTGAGTGTGCATGGAAGAAGAGCCTGGAGACAGAAATCTTAGTTTTTCGGTTGTTAGCCTGTGCTGCTAGCTCTCGATAGCACTGGCTTGACTGTGCTAGCACTGGCCTTTGCTAACACTGCTGATGAATGCTACATCAGCTGGAAGGTAACTGGACCTCTGTACTAACAGCACCAAGTCGCAGATAAGCTAGCACTGGCCTTCACTAACCCTACTGATGAACGCTACACCAGTTGAAAGGTGGTTGGACTGCCGCGCTAACAGCACTGAGTCATGGGTAAGCTAGCGTTGGCTTTTGAGAATGCTGATAAGAAGAGAGTGTGTATGTATAATAATAATAATGTTGGCTGACTTTTTTCATGGTCTATCAGATATATTCCATTCAGCTAGCATGATATTGAACTCGTCTTCGACTCGTTCAATATCATGCTAGCTGTATGGAATATATCTGACAGACCACTCAACGCCAACCAATATTATTTAAATATATAATGGCAATAATCATGAAAATTATGTTTTCTCTTCATGACTGATTCAATTCTGAAGTAAACTGTACCTTATATACTTAAACATACCGTAAACAGTGAGATTGACCATGCTCTCCCTGTTACCCGCAGGAAATGTGGTGTACTCGCAGATGTATGTGGCCTCATCAGACAGTTTAAGGTTATTGAAGATGATAGTCGTGTCCTCCAGGGAAGGTGTTCTTTGGCGAACCGCTGGGTTCTTGAACCTCACCCGGTCTTTATAATCTGGCAGCATAGACACACCCAGAGCTGGATTGGCAATGGCCACATTCTGCTTGGTGCCATTGACAGACTTCTGCCAGGTGACCTGGGAAATTTTCACCGGTGGTTTACTGTTGGCAAAATGACAACGCAGCTCCACCTGAGTGCCCACATAGCCTGATCGGTCGCTGTCCGTGTGAACAGTCTGACCACTGGTGCCTGAGAGACAAAATAAAGACAAAAGAAGATTTGCTACATTCCTACATTCCAACATATCCAAGATACACTTATTTTCACATTTTTTTAATGTATTTATTATTAATCTCACAAATTTCATGGTCAAACATTTAAAGTCATTCATACTAACATAGTTTTGTCCCTCGGATAGCCATTATATTTTTTTTATATACAGGACATGGATTTCCTAAGAAATCCATTCACCTGAGAACGTGTCTAAAAATAGTAAGGTTTAAAGGTTTAAGTGCTCTGGTTGAAGGAAGACATTGAAAGTAAGTGCAGAAAGAAAGTGCTGCAGTTCAGCATTGGCTCAGTGGTTTTACATATGCGATTGCATTTGTGTGTGTCCTAAAGCCAATGCTGGATAAGTAAAGGATTGAAACATGATGGCCAACCCACCATGCAACTAAAAAACAAGGCTGTATTGTATTGCAGGAAAGTATCTTATGTAACCATAGCATTAGATTGCTCTTTCTTTCTTTCTTTCTTTCTTTCTTTCTTTCTTTCTTTCTTTCTTTCTTTCTTAATTACAACTTTTGGAGTTGGAAATGTTGACTCAGTATGCCATGCACAATTTCTCTGCCTTAAGGGTTGATAAACTGAAAGAAAGCCTTTTTATTTCAACTCAGCAGTTCTGTTTTTATGACTTGCAGTGTTTGAAGAGTGGAGGTCATCTGTCAAAAATGATTCTCGTCTTGTTTTTTTCATGAACACACACAAGAAATAAAGCCAACACCATAATTTCCCAATGATTATGTAAGCCAGGCGGTTGATGAATGGTGGTAAGGCAGATCACTCCTGACATACACAATAACCAAGATGGAGAACATTACACAACTTCCAGCAACTTAATGATCCACATGTGGGTTGCCAGGTCTGCATGGCAAAACCAGCTCAATGCATAAACTGAAAATATGCTCTTTCAAACCAAAGACACAGCTTGAAAAGTGCAACATCATGCCAGCCATTGCCACTTGTATTGTTGCATTTACAAAATATTATACATTACATTTTTAAAGCATCCACCCATCCATTATCTGTAACCACTTACCCTATGCATGGTTGTGGGCAAGCTGGAGCCTATCCTAGCTGACTATGAGCAAGAAGCAGGGTACACCCTGAACAAGATGCCAAATCATCCCAGGGCTGACACATAGAGGCAAACAACCATTCACACTCATACCTACAGTTAATTTAGAGCCAACAATTAGCCTAACCTGCATGTCTTTGGACTGTGGGGGAAACCCACACAGACACAGGGAGAACATGCAAACTCCACACAGAAAGGCCCCAATCAGCCACTGGGCTCGAACCCAGAACCTTCCTGCTGCAAGGCGACAGTGCTAACCACTACACCGCTGTGTTGCCCCAGTTTCAAAACAGTTTCTCTTAATAGTTCTTTCTCCAAGGTCTCAAACTCATCCCATATTATTACAATTATTAACAAAAATAAAGCTATGACTCAACCAATTCACTGACACACAATAGAAGGTAATACAGTCATAAAATAATTTATATAGATAATGTTTCAAATGCCTGGCGACTCGTCCAGGGTGTACCCCGCCTTTCGCCCGTAGTCAGCTGGGATAGGCTCCAGCTTGCCTGCGACCCTGTAGAAGGATAAAGCGGCTAGAGATAATGAGATGAGATGAGATGTTTCAAATGTACGGAAGTGTATTGCTGCCACACCAGAAAAACAAAAACTGTTCCGTATCATGTTATAATGTAAAAATTTTATTGTTATAACGGGATATTTTACATTTTATTGAGATATTTTCATGTCAGTATGGCACACAAATGTATCATTTTGCATTGTTATAACGATGCACTATTTATCTTGTTATAATGTGATAATTTATTGTTCTAACATAAAACATTTCATGTTGTAATGTGAGAACTTGTAATAGAATGAAACGTTTCATTTATATTGTTAGGATATTAGGTGAAATTCATTATTGAATGAGGAAATGGTGTACAGAGAATGGATAAACTGAGAGATATGGCTCATTTACACGATTTTATTAAGTTGTACTTCATGCTTGTGTTGAGAAATGTCAAGATTCTGCTGTTATTGAGCATGGTGGATGATATTCTAATAAGTATGCATAAGTTGAATAGCGCATTGTTATAACCAAAAAAGTTTCTTGTTATGACCTGATAAGTTTGTATGTCATAATTACATGAAAATATCTTGTAATCACAATAAACTAGGGCTTGACATTAACTTTTTAATCCACTTATCCAGTTGGACAAGCAGCAAAATTTTTCACTTGTCCTGACCATAACCTTTTTATTACTGTGTATTTACTAGTTCAATGAAAGGAAAGTGGTTAACAAAGTTTATCAAAAAGCAGGTATAGTTATAATAATCATTATGCTTTGATGATTTATAATTTTTCAATAAAACTCAAACTTTAACTGTAGCTATAAACAAAAACTATCTAATGCCCCGTTTATAGTGCGTGTTGTTAATTACCTGATCTGCAGTTTTAAAAGTTGGACAAAGTTAAATCTTGATTAAGTCAATAAAACTTGAAGTATAAATTAATTTAAAGAAATGAAACTGAAAGTAAACTAGTTGGACATGATCAGGGTGACAGAATCATGCTGTGAATGAAAACCATGAGTGAGTTCAGCATCTTCGTAAAATTACCACAAACTATTTTACAACATCTGCGATCATTAATGTATACCATACAAAAGAAAAATACAATGAATGTCCAAATGAAATGAAGATTCACCACAGATTTTTATTTTATTGAGGTATTTGATCACCATTTCTCCAATTTGGATGAATTCAAAGTCTAATAATCTATAATTAGATATTACGACGTGGTTATTTTTTACACACATACCTGCTGTACTCGGCTTCCCCGGAATTTCGTAGACAATAACATGGCCGGATCACTGAGGTAATTGAACTAGTTTTATTGGAACTTTATTGATGGAACTCTGGAATAAATACTATAAAAATGGTGATTTTCAAAAAATATTCAACTTGTCCCATCAGACAGGCAGATGCAGATTTGACTTATCCGGACTAAACGTGGTTGTCCTGGACAGTCGGACTACCATTAATGTTGAGCCCTGTAAACTTTTCACATTATAACATGATATTGACCCATTTTTCTTTTTCTCATGTGACAGCAATACACTTCCATACAAATGAGATCAAATTAAGGAGTATCCCTGTTTTGCAGGAAAAAACAGAGACAACTTTTTTGTTTTCTACTCCTCAGAAATGAAGACCAAGTAGCACTCAACACTAATGGCTTCGACAGGCATGCTTCCATCTCCAACAAGTCTAGCCCATCTTGTTACTAATCTGTATGCCTGAAATACCCTTAAAATATACTTTTAACAGAGAAAAACTATATCCAAAGATTGATTTGTTTGACCTTGACCTTGTTTGGTTCAATTTTAAAATATATTCATTTCATCTGCTGGTTACAATTCTGTAAAAACTCTACAAACTTTCCATGAATCAAAATTGCTGAGGTATAAGAGCAATAAAACACTTGAGAATGTGCTGTTAATATAGGTTGATTATTTTCCTATATCTGTACATCCCCACGTGTTTTATTCCTTACTTACCTAAACAATTTGCAAATAAAGAATTAAACATACTTTTTGTGCATGGTATGGTCTTTGGTATGGGCAGATATGAAGTCCACGTCATGCTATAAAGCCTAAGCTTCTTCTTATTTTGGCTGCTCTCGTACATTTGGGGTCACCACAGCAGATCTGTTCCGCATATTTGATTTGGCATAGGTTTTACACCGGATGCCCTTCCTGACGCAACCCTCCCCAATCTATCCGGGCTTGGGACCAGCACTAAGTATACACTGGCTTGTACGACCAAAGTGGCTGGGGATTTTACTTAATCTGCATATCTTTGAACTGTGGGGGAAAAATTGGAGCACCCAGAGGGAACCCAAAGAGACTCCACACTGAAAGGCCCTCATCAGCCATGAGGTTCAAACCTGGAACCTTCTTGCTATAAGGCGACAGTGCTAACCACTACACCACTGTACCACCATGTTATAAAGCTTAAGCATCAGAGAAGAATAGTAATTTCATTTGAATAATTCAAATGTCACTCAAGTAATATAATTGGGTGACTAGATATCATATAGTGATTTAAGGAGGAAAACATTGTTGCAGAGGAAAAAAATTACCAAATGAACACTGCCTTCAATATCTACATCCAAATAATATCCTTAAATACAACCCCAAATCATACAAAGTTGGGACGGGATATGGAAATTGAAATTAAAACAGAAAACAATGATTCGAAAATAATCTTTGACCTGTATTATGTTCAAAACAACACAGCAGCACATTATTTGATGTTTTGCCTCAAAAATGATCATTTTTCCAAAATAAACACTTATTTCAATTTTGATTCTTGCAACACATTTCAGAAAACATTGGGACAGTAAAACATTTATCACTAATGTTGCCATTCCTTCTCACAACACTTAAAAGATGTTTAGGGACTGAAGACACCAAATGATGAAGTGTTTCAAGTGTTATTTTGTCCCATTCTTCCTGCAAACAGGTCTTCAGGTGTGCAACACTATGGGGTTGTTGTTGTCATATTTTTTGTTTCAAATTTCGCCCCACACACACACACACACACACACACACACACACACACACACACACACACACACACACACATTCTCTATTGGGGACAGAGGGGACAGGCACCCTGTCCTTCCACAGCTATGCCTTTGTAATGTGTGCAGAATGTGTTTTTGCATTGTCTTGGTAAAATATCCCTGGAAAAGATGTCGTCATGAGGGCAGCATATGTTGCTCCAAAATCTCAATGTACTTTCCTGCGTTAATGCTGCGATCATAGGAGTGTAAGTTACCTTTGCCAAGAGTACTGACACAACCCCATACCATGACAGACCCTGGCTTTTGGACTTATTGCTGGTAACAGTCTGGATGATCCTTTATGTCTTTGGTCCAGACACATAGCATCCATTTCTTTCAAAAAAGACCTGTAATAGTGATTCATGTGACCACAACACATGTTTCCACTGTGTGATGGTCCATCCCAGATGCCTCAGAGCCCAGAGAAGTTGATGGTGCTTCTGGACACAGTTAACATAAGGCTTTCTTTTTGCACAGTAAAGTTTTAACTGACATTTGTGGATGTAACTCTGTATTGTAGTGCTTGACAAAGGTTTGCCAAAGTAATTCTGAGCCCATGTGGTTATATCAGCTATAGATGAATGATGGTTCTTGATGCAGTGCTGTCTGAGGGATCGGAGATCACAGGCGTTCAGCTTAGGCTTGTGCCCTTGCCCTTTATGCACCAAAATTCCTTCAAATTTCTTGAATCATTCAATGATATGATGCACCATAGAGGGTGAAATATCCAAATCCCTTCCTATCTTTCTTTGAGGAACATTGTTTTTAAACATTTCAATAATTTTCTCATGCTTTTGTTGACAAACTGGATATCCTCTGCCCATCTTTGCTCCTCAAAGACTAGGCCTTTCCTGGATACTGATTTTGTACCAAACTATGCTTACAATCACCTGCTGACATCACCTGTTTCAAATCACACAATTATTTAATTGTTTTACCTCATTACTAGCCCTAAATTGCACCTGTCCTAATTTTTTTTTTTTGGAATGTGTTGCAGACCTGAAATGCAGAAATGGATGTATATTAACAAATGAAATTATGTTGACCATAAAAAAACAAAAACAAACATGAAGTATCTTGGGTTCATTCTGTCTGCACTGAAGTACAAGTCAAAGTAGAAATCACTGCTTTCTTTTTTTCATTTGCACTTTCCATACCATCCCAACTTTTTCTGATTTGCGGTTGGAACTCTCCAGACTATTTGATCTCCAGGACAGGCATTTAATAATATTAAATCTCTTAGTGATATAGGGCCTTTAAAAAATTAAAAAAAGGAACAAAAAGGGGGAAGGGGGGATTAACATGAAGGCTACTAACTAAATGAGCAGTTAAATGATGCAGGCATTTCGAGAGAGACTGCCCTACATTGGAGTAGACAGTGGGGGTGTGGGTTTGCCTTAGCAGGGTCGATGGCTATTATTCAGCGAACACAAATATGGGAAAGCGCTGATGAACATAGACCTGAGTGCACTGGATACAGCAATAGATTACAGCACTCAGTAAGGATATTAAGGTCTCGGCTGATGTCCAACTGCATGGATGAGGACAATCCGCCCTTTACCCTCAGCTTGTTGCTGCACTAATACCTGAGACATTACAAACACTTTATCATCTGTAAACACAGTACAGCTAAACTCAGAGACCAATAATGAGATTACATTCACAAGCCAGAAACTAACATACTGAGATCTTTTCAGGATCAGGATCAGAATTAAACTTTAAAGAACCTTTTAACGTCCTTAGAATGATCAAGTTAGTTTTGTTGGGGTTTTTTAGACATTAAATTTGACCTTTCTTTAGCAGCAAAAAAACTATTTCCCTCTTTACATGGGGATAAACCCAACATATCTTTCAGCTATTAACTCAGCTATAAATATGACAGCTGTGTATCAGCAGCCAAAAACAAGAAAACTGCATTCATATTTATTTATTTATAAATTCATACATCTCATCTCATCTCATTATCTGGAGCCGCTTTATCCTGTTCTACAGGGTCGCAGGCAAGCTGGAGCCTATCCCAGCTGACTACAGGCGAAAGGCGGGGTACACCCTGGACAAGTCACCAGGTCATCACAGGGCTGACACATAGGCTACATCCACACGACAACGGCAACGAGATTTTTTTTTTAGCGGGTAAAAAAAAATATCGCGTCCACATGGGCAACGGATCAGTAAAATATCAGGTACATATGGCAACGCAACGCTTGCTGAAAACGATGCAATACACATGCCACACCTCTACGTGCGCTGTAAGACGGTCCCATCGGAGACACCAGAACAATAGAAGAAGTAGGATGCATGCGCATAAACCCGAGAGTACTGCTTGTTCTAGTCATGTGGTTGTGACGTCATCGTAAACAAATCCGTTCTACTCATCCAGACGACTTCGCAACGGCGCCATTGCCAGATTTTTCCACTTTGGAAACCGTTCTCAAAAAATATCGTTTTGGGGCACCCAAAACGCCGATGCTGTGTGGACGCCAGGCTGAAACGATAAACAATTTTATCGGATTCACCTGAATCCGTTGCCGTGTGGACAGGGCCATAGACACAGACAACCATTCACAATCACATTCACACCTACGGTCAATTTAGAGTCACCAGTTAACCTAACCTGCATGTCTTTGGACTGTGGGGGAAACCGGAGCACCCGGAGGAAACCCACGCAGACACGGGGAGAACATGCAAACTCCACACACAGAAAGGCCCTCGCCAGCCATGGGGCTTGAACCCGGACCTTCTTGCTGTGAGGCGACAGCGCTAACCACTACAACACCGTGCCGCCGAAATTCATACATATTTACTACAAATCATTTAAACAATTATGGAAGTAAGTTGGAGATCTACTGTTATTTGACAGTAGTAAACACAATTTAAACATAACCAAAAACCCTCACTCATATTGGAAATATTGAAACAATATATCCTTCCTTTCCTCCTCATGCTTTTCCTTGTTTCAGTTGTTTCAAAGTCATGGCCATAGTCAGACCGTTTACCGTAGCAAGATTAGACCCAATGATTTTACTGGTGTGACTATTTAGACTGGAGCAAAATACTAATCCACGTCCATAAAAAATGATATAATGTGGCTACTCCTATCTGTGTGTGACCTGAATCCCCATCGGACATAAAAAGCACACGTCTAAACAAGTGTTGTCTAGTAAGCTACAAAAAAGTCAGACCAAATGTAAAATTAGGCTACTTCTTATAAAGTATGCTTGTGTTACAAATTCAATGGCATGAGCTAATGGGAGCTAACAGTGAACTGAATAAATTCAATGATATGCCTCTAAATAGTGCATATTGTTATGTTTGCAATTTTTGTTCACTTGTTTGTTCTTTGTGGTCAGTGAGGTCCAGGAATAGTTTGTGTTTGTGTTAGCTAGCTACACTTACTTGTTTCTGCCTTACTCCTGGGGTGGCCATGCTATATGCTAGAGTGGCACTGGCCACCCTGGCCAGGTACAGTACAGTTGTGGTCAGAAGTTTATATACAGTGACATGAATGTCATCTTGGATATGAATGTCATGGCAATATTTGGGCTTTCAGTAATTTCTTTGAACTGTTCTTTTTCTGTGGCAGAACGATTGTACAGCATACATCTTTAATTAAAACACACACACTAGAATTTGGTGCACAAGTTTTAATTTTCTTTGGGTTTTCTGAAATCAACACACGGTCAAAATTATACATACAAGGTCAAAAATGTACATACACTCACTTAGATTATTAATTCAGAGGTGCTGAAACTTCCAAAATCTCTCTTATCTTGCCAAGGCCGAGGTCTCTTAACTTCCTGTTTGTGATCATGATTGACTACAGCTGGTAGCTTCTCTGTGCCTTCATAAAAAGGGTTTGTTTACAGCACTCATTGGATTGACCAACACACAGTAAAACGGGAAAGTCCAAGGAGCACAGTGCAGATCTGAGAAAGAGGATCACAAATATACACAACTTCGCAGTGTATCTTGGAGCCATTTCTAAACAACTGCAAATTCTAAGATCAGTTCAAACAACTATATCCATGTTATTGTGAAGTGTAGTCACTTTGCCAAGCCACTTTGCTTCAAGAAAACCCAAACTGTCACCCTCAGCTGAAAGGAAATTGGTTTGGATGGTCAGGAACAACCTGGGAACCACCATGGCACAGCCCTGCCATGAACTGGAAGCTGATGAATCACCGTCTGCAGTTCAGATCACCATGGACTAAGAGGCTGCTATCCAAGAAATAACCCCTGCTCCAAAAGTGACACCTTCAAGCTTAACTAAAGTTTGAAGCTAACCACACAGACAAAGAAAAAGCCTTCTGGAGGAAAGCTGTATGGTCACATGAGACAAAGATTAAGTTGTTTAGCCACAATGACCACCATGTACAGAGGGACACTGTACCAGCTGGTGGTGGTAAGATCATCATGCTCTGGGGCTGTTTTGCTGCCAATGGAACTGGATGGAATAATGAAGAAGGAGGACTACCTCAGAATTCTTTAGCATAAACCATCAGAAACTTGAACACAACTTGGGAGTTACAACAGGACAGTGAACGCGAACATGCATCAGAGCTGGTTGTGGAGGATAAAGCAGGCTAACATTAAGCTTAAAACAAGTCCTGACTTCAACCCTATTGAAAATATATGGACCGTGCTTATAAGTCGAGTCCATGCCAAGAAAAAAAAATTAATTGAACTCTACCAATTCTACCATGAAGAGTCATAAAATATCCAACCAGAATTCTGCCAGAAGCTTGTTCAGGTTAAACAAAAATGTTTGGTCAAGGTGAATCTTGCAATGAGACATTTTACCCAAATATTAGGTGTGCTGTATGTATATTTTTGACCCTGTGTTGATTTCAGAAAACCCAAAGAAAGTTAAAACTTGTGCACCAAATTTGTGTTTTTTAAATTAAAGCTATATGCTGTACAATCATTCTGCCACAGAAAAAGAACAGTTCAAATAAATTACTGAAAGCCCAAATATTGCCATGACATTCATATCCAAGATGATATTCATGTCACTGTATGTAAACTTCTGAGCACAACTGTATACCCATGTTCAAAGTCTTTGTGCCTTCCAGGAAAATCAGACATAAATCTCTTTGATTACAAACACAAATGTTATACGGAGAGTTTAAAATCTGACATTTCAAAGTAATTTCAATTCCTTCATATAGCTGATACTTCTAAGGGTTAAAGAAACAAGCAGTCTGTCCAAAAATTAAATGTACATAACTTTTTTTTTTGAATCTCAGAATCAAACAATCAATCAGAATCAAATGTTTGTTTGTTTGTTTGTTTGTTTGTTTGTTTTAACGCTACATGGCAAAATATGCTTAGCAAGAAAAGCACGTTGATGTTATAGATGCTGGCTTAACTTCAGGAATACTGCAGGCACACATCTCAAACATGATTTGTTTGTGAATTCACTTGTGCATTTCACAGTTAAATATGGTTTCAATGATTTTAAACTAATGCCATGTGCCTTACTTGTTAGAATAACTAGCTTTGTGGCTCCAGTGTAAAAGTATAAAGGAAAAACTTCAGCTGCCAAACTTGGCAGATGTCTTGGCTGATAGACTACATTTGGAATGAAGGGAATATTGCTTAAATTTCATTTTTTGGCCAAACTCTCGTTTTAAGATTTGTTGAGATTCAAACAAATATTTCTATTCACAAAGGAACAATTATTTTAGGCAAGAGCAAATCCATCCTTATAAAGCCTCATGACTGCACACAGCTGAGGTTGGGAACTGAACAGGGACAGGAAGGCAGAAAAACACAAGGCATTCCTAATAACATGATGCTTTTTTTGGTTTGATCTTTCACATTGTAGCAACACCTCCGGTTTATATTTAGCCAGTTAGAATTAATCATGTGAGTTAGAACAGCTGTGTATTGCTGTGCTCCCCTAGCTCATGGCAGAACTGGGTACACTGATGGGCTAAATAACCTCTTAGCACACCTCATATTTTATCCCTTCCTCACTACATGACCTTACAGACTCCAGACCACCAAACTGAACCGCTTCTGGGTGTTCCCTCTCCTCGGAGAACTCAAAAATTTAACTGCACATTATTCATTGCATATTATTATAATAATTATTATTATTTTTAGTTTGAACTGAAAGAGCAGGGTCATTTCTATCTAGTGCTATAAACAATATCTTAGGGTCCCACAGCAACCTGTATATAGACATACAGGTTAATGATTGGCTAATGATTTAATCATTTGTTTGCTGAATGATATATACATGTTTCAGAGCAATATGCTGCCATCCAGACAAAATCTTTTTTAGGGAAGGCCTTCCTTCTTTCAGCAAGAAAATGCCAAACCACTTTCTGCACGTATTAAAACAGCATGGCTCCATAGTAAAAGAGTCCAGGTGTTAAACTGGCCTGCCTGCAGTCCAGACCTGTATCCCATTTAAAACATTTGGTGCATTATGAAGTGCAAAATATGACAAAGGAGACCCCAAATTGTTGAGCAACTGAAATTATATATCAGGCAAGAATGGGACAACATTTCTCTTTCAAAACTACAGCAACTGGTCTCCTCAGGTCCCCAAAGTTTACAGTGTTGTTAAAAATAGAGCTGATGCAACACAGTGGTAAACATGCCCCTGTCCCAACTTTTTTGAAATGTGTTACTGACATCAAATTCAAAATGAGCATATAATATGAGCATTTAATATGTGCAGAAAGCGGTTTGGCATTTTCTTGCTGAAAGAAGGAAGGCCTTCCCTAAAAACGATTTTGGTGGTGCTTGAAAGCTTGTGAACCCTTTAGAATGTTCTATATTTCTGCATAAATATGACCTAAAACATTATCAGATTTTCACACAAATCCTAAAAATAGATCAAGAGAACCCAGTTAAACAAATGAGACACAAATATTATACTTGGTCATTTATTTATTGAGGAAAATGATCCAATATTACATATCTGTGAGTGGCAAAAGTATGTGAACCTCTAGGATTAGCAGTTCATTTGAAGGTGAAATTAGAGTCTGGTGTTTTCAATCAATGGGATGACAATCAGGTGTGAGTGGGCACCCTGTTTTATCTAAAGAACAGGGATCTATCAAAGTCTGATCTTCACAACACATGTTTGTGGAAGTGTATCATGGCACGAGCAAAGTAGATTTCTGAGGACCTCAGAAAAAATGTTGTTGATGCTCATCAGGCTGGAAAAGGTTACAAAACCATCTCTAAAGAGCTTGGACTCCACCAATCCACAGTCAGACAGATTGTGTACAAATGGAGGAAATTCAAGACCATTGTTACCCTCCCCAGGAGTGGTCGACCAACAAAGATCACTCCAAGAGCAAGGCGTGTAATAGTCAGCAAGGTCACAAAGGACCCCAGGGTAACTTCTAAGCAACTGAAGGCCTCTCTTACATTGGCTAATGTTAATGTTCATGAATCCACCATCAGGAGAACACTGAACAACAGTGGTGTGCATGGCAGGGTTGCAAGGAGAAAGCCACTGCTCTCCAAAAGAACATTGCTGCTCGTCTGCAGTTTGCTAAATATCACGTGGACAAACCAGAAGGCTATTGGAAAATATTTTGTGGACGGATGAGACCAAAATAGATCTTTTTGGTTTAAGTGAGAAGCGTTATGTTTGGAGAAAGGAAAACACTGCATTCCAGCATAAGAACCTTATCCCATCTGTGAAACATGGTGGTGGTAGTATCATGGTTTGGGCCTGTTTTGCTGCATCTGGGCCAGGATGGCTTGCCATCATTGATGGAACAATGAATTCTGAATTATACCAGCGAATTCTAAAGGAAAATGTCAGGACATCTGTCCATGAACTGAATCTCAAGAGAAGGTGGGTCATGCGGCAAGACAACGACCCTAAGTCGTTCTACCAAAGAATGGCTAAAGAAGAATAAAGTTAATGCTTTGGAATGACCAAGTCAAAGTCCTGACTTTAATCCAATCAAAATGTTGGGGAAGGACCTGAAGCGAGCAATTCATGTGAGGAATGGCCTAAAATTCCTCCAAGCCGGTGTGCAGGACTGATCAATAGTTACCGGAAACGTTTAGCTGCAGTTATTGCTGCACAGGGGGGTCACACCAGATACTGAAAGCAAAGGTTCACATACTTTTGCCACTCACAGATATGTAATATTGGATCATTTTCCTCAATAAATAAATGACCAAGTATAGAATTTTTGTCTCATTTGTTTAACTGGGTTCTCTTTATCGACTTTTAGGACTTGTGTGAAAATCTGATGATGTTTTAGGTCATATTTATGCAGAAATATAGAAAATTCTAAAGGGTTCACAAACTTTCAAGCACCACTGTATTTTTCAAAAAACAATAAAATTTCTCACTTTCAACATGTGATATGTTGTCTTTGTACTATTTTCAATTAAATATAGGGTTTCCGTGATTCACAAATTATCGCATTCTGTTTTTACTTACAATTATTGGGTTTATATATCTCTCATCTCATCTCATTATCTGTAGTCGCTTTATCCTGTTCTACAGGGTCGCAGGCAAGCTGGAGCCTATCCCAGCTGACTACGGGTGAAAGGCGGGGTACACCCTGGACAAGTCGCCAGGTCATCACAGGGCTGACACAGACACAGACAACCATTCACACTTACGGTCAATTTAGAGTCACCAGTTAACCTAACCTGCATGTCTTTGGACTGTGGGGGAAACCGGAGCACCCAGAGGAAACCCACATGGACACGGGGAGAACATGCAAACTCCACATAGAAAGGCCCTTGCCGGCCACGGGGCTCGAACCCGAACCTTCTTGCTGTGAGGCGGCAGTGCTAACCACTACACCACCGTGCCTCCCCGGGATATATATATATATATATATATATATATATATATATATATATATTCCTGCGTAGGGTCTCAGGCAAGCTGGAGCCTATCCCAGCTGACTATGGGCGAGAGGCGGGGTACACCCTGGACAAGTCAGCAGGTCTGACACAGAGACAAACAACCATTCACACTCACATTCACACCTATGGTCAATTTAGAGCCAACAATTAGCCTAACCTGCATGTCTTTGGACTGTGGGGGAAACCGGAGCACCCGGAGGAAACCCACACAGACACGGTGAGAACATGCAAACTCCACACAGAAAGACCCCCATCAGCCGCTGGGCTCGAACCCAGAACCTTCTTGCTGTGAGGCGACAGTGCTAACCATTACATCACTGTGCCACCCCCAGTTATTACATATCAGCTGTAAAATAGTAAAAGGTTACACTTTAAAAGCTGGTCTCTAAAATGTAATTATTCTTAATATGTATGGTTGCAATAAATAACCCAATACTGTTTACTAAAGTTACTACATGCTCTTTGATAGTGGTTCTCAACTGCTCTTGCCTCAAGACCCACATGTTCCTTCCATGTCCCTGGTTCAATCTTGAGCTCACAGTTCTGCCTGTACAGAGTTTTGCATGTTCTCCTCATGTCCATGTGGGTTTCTTCTGGGATCTTTGGTTTCCTCTCATCTTCTGAAAATTACTAAGTAGCCCCTAGGTGTGAATATGTCTTTATGGTGCTCAATAATGGCCTGGTAGCCCATGTAGTGTGTATTGCCACCTTTCTTTCCAGTACTTCAGGGACTGAATCTGGATCCACTGTGACCATGACTGGGATAAAGCAGTAACTTAAAATGAATGAGTTTTGAAAAACCACACAAAAAGTGAGAGTCAAG
This sequence comes from Neoarius graeffei, assembly GCF_027579695.1. Taxonomy (NCBI): domain Eukaryota; kingdom Metazoa; phylum Chordata; class Actinopteri; order Siluriformes; family Ariidae; genus Neoarius; species Neoarius graeffei. The sequence goes on from NC_083580.1 coordinate 57,555,455, forward strand.
ACATTTCCACTTCCTGCAACTCACTTCTGGGTCACTTCCTGGTTTGACGCAATATATCTTCACTGTTGCATTCTGGTAAATCAATGGTTTTCTGGATAATTTAATACAACACCTAGACAGTAGGTCTACGCATTACTGTTCATCACCATTATCTCAGACACAAGCTGTAAAAGGGACATGATGGATGCCTTTAAAAATGAAAGTCCACTGCTGAACGATATGTAATTTAAAAGTAATAAAAAGTTTGATGGAGAAGTACACCACACCTGCAACCCATTCTGTCCCTGCTCATGACCCAGTGAAGACAACCACCGGTCTGTGACATGTAATAACACAGATAAAATAACAGTGTGTCAGGCTCATGCATTCATGCTCACTCACTGAGCTAGCATTTCAGCACTGATAAAAGTGTTAGACTGAATGTTGAATTTCGCTCCTTGACTCTAAAGTCTGTGATTAATGTTGATTTTTTTTTCTAGAAATATCCATTTTGTACTTTTAAAGTTCTTAAGAGGCCTCTGTTGACAAAAAATATGTCTCTTATCAACTAGAGACGCCTTCAGTGTCTGGGTCTAAGGATGTACGGTTTGTTCTTAAAAGTTATTATGGCTTTAGTGTTTTAGGTTTACCAAAGGTTTACTGTGACCTCTGTAGTCATTTCGTCAGTCAGCAAGGAGGCACTTAATGTCAGATTACAAAGCAAATTGATATTGACTTAGACGTAGCTTATTTGTTGAGTGGATGGCAGGAGATATGGTTTATTTGTGCATTTTATAAAGACGGAGCCTTTTTTCTCAGCCTGGGATGCTGTCCGGTTTACCCAATATTCCCTGCTGAATTTCTAATATTTTTATTTCCCATATACAGTTGTGGGGCGGTACGGTGGTGTAGTGGTTAGCGCTGTCGCCTCACAGCAAGAAGGTCCTGGGTTCGAGCCCCGGGGCCGGCGAGGGCCTTTCTGTGAGGAGTTTGCATGTTCTTCCCGTGTCCGCGTGGGTTTCCTCCGGGTGCTCCGGTTTCCCCCACAGTCCAAAGACATGCAGGTTAGGTTAACTGGTGACTCTAAATTGACCGTAGGTGTGAATGTGAGTGTGAATGGTTGTCTGTGTCTATGTGACAGCCCTGTGATGACCTGGCGACTTGTCCAGGGTGTACCCCGCCTTTCGCCCGTAGTCAGCTGGGATAGGCTCCAGCTTGCCTGCGACCCTGTAGAAGGATAAAGCGGCTAGAGATAATGAGATGAGATATACAGTTGTGGTCAGAAGTTTACATACAGTGTTTACATACAGTGTGGTCAGAAGTTTACATACATCTTGGATATGAATGTTATGGCAATATTTGGGTTTTCAGTAATTTCTTTGAACTGTTCTTTTTCTGTGGCAGAATGTACAGCATACAGCTTTAATAAAAAAACAGACTAGAATTTGGTGGACAAGTTTTAATTTTCTTTGGGCTTTCTGAAATGAACACAGGGTTAAAATTATACATACAGGGTCAAAAATATACATACAGCACACCTAATATTTGGGTAAAATGTATCTCTGCAAGATTCACCTTGACCAAACATTTTTGTTTACTATGAACAAGCTTCTGGCAGAATTCTGGTTGGATATTTCACAACACTTCATGGTAGAATTGGTAGAGTTCAATTAATTTTTTTTTCTTGGCATGGACTCGACTTATAAGCACGGTCCATATATTTTCAATAGGGTTGAAATCAGGACTTGTTTTAAGCTTAATGTTAGCCTGCTTTATCCTCCACAGTCAGCTCTGATGCGTGTTTGGGTTCATTGTTCTGTTGTAAGTCCCAAGTCATGTTCAAGTTTCTGATGGTTTATGCTGAAGAATTCTGAAGTAGTCCTCTTTCTTCATTATTCCATCCACTTTGTGCAATGAAACAGTTCCATTGGCAGCAAAACAGCCCCAGAGCATGATCCTACCACCACCAGCTGGTACAGTGTCCCTCTGTACACGGTGGTCATTGTGGCCAAACAACTCAATCTTTGTCTTATGTGACCATACAGCTTTCCTCCAGAAGGCTTTTTCTTTGTCCGTATGGTCAGCTTCAAACTTTAGTTAAGCTTGAAGGTGTCAATTTTGGAGCAGGGGGTTATTTCTTGGATAGCAGCCTCTAAGTCCATGGTGACCTGACCTGTAGACAGTGATCCATCAGCTTCCAGTTCATGGCAGGGCTGTACCATGGTGGTTCCCAGGTTGTTCCTGACCATCCAAACCAACTTCATTTCAGCTGAGGGTGACAGTTTGGGTTTTCTTGAAGCAAAGTGGCTTGGCAAAGTGACTACACCTCACAATAACTTGGATACAATTGTTTTAACTGATCTTGGAATTTTCAGTTGTTTAGAAATGGCTCCAAGAGACATTTCGGAGCTGTGTATATCTGCGATCCTCTTTCTCAGATCTGCACTGTGCTCCTTGGACTTTCCCATTTTACTGTGTGTTGGTCAATCCAATGAGTGCTGTAAACAAACCCTTTTTATGAAGGCACAGAGAAGCTACCAGCTGTAGTCAATCATAATCACTAACAGGAAGTTAAGTGACCTTGGCCTTGGCAAGATAAGAGACATTTTGGAAGTTTCAACACCTCTGAATTAATAATCTGAGCATATGTATATTTTTGACCCTACATGTATAATTTTGACCCTGTGTTGATTTCAGAAAACCCAAAGAAAATTAAAACTTGTGCAACAAATTCTAGTGTTTTTTTTTATTAAAGCTGTATGCTGTACAATCATTCTGCCACAGAAAAAGAACAGTTCAAAGAAATTACTGAAAGCCCAAATATTGCCATGACATTCATATCCAAGATGACATTCATGTCACTGTATGTAAACTTCTGACCACAACTGTATTCTTCTTCTACAATTATCGTCTTTTATTTGCCTTTTCTGTCTTTTATCATAAAATGTTTTGTTGGCCAAGTCTTACCAGACTGATTTATTTTTAAATATCCAAGCAACATTAGAAACTTGAATATCATAAGATAATAAGGTAGTATGATTGAAAATATCAACCAGTTCACAAGTTAAAGGATATGGGACATGGATTTTTACCTGGGCATAATTATGTATAAAGGACATAAGAAATGCCATCTAAATCACTGCAGGGTGTCAAAAATGTGAAAATCATCACATTATTCAAGTTTTTCTATACATCAGTGTAAAACAAGGATTCATTAATGAGCTAGGTGGTCACATGACCCGTGACGTCACAAAAACTTTCCAAGGAGCCAGCGCTTGGGAATCTAATGTAAACAGGTTACCGAAATGGACACCATCGACAGTGATATTCCCGATGTTTCACAGAGATGTGAAGTTAGACCCTATCAATTCGAACCGATAGCTGGAAATTCACATGAACATAGATCTTGTCTTTACTCTGACGGGTCAGATGATTCTGAGAGTGAGAGTTCATTCAATCCCCATGAAACTGAAAGCGGTCGGCTGGATAACACTTCCTGGTAAGTTAAAAACAATTCTGCTCAAAGGCTAATGATCTGTTGAAAGAAGTATTATTTTTGTATCATACATTGAAAGTTCATCATAGATCTAGCTAAAGTCCGTTGCAAGCTAGTTTTTTTTTTTTTGCTGATATTTTTCGAGATTGATTGAGATAGAATGCTTCCAGAGTCCGAGATGAAAACATTCAAAATGGCGAAACGAGTCAGAATTATGATAATCAATAATTGATACACCCAAAATTATAATACTAATCCTTACCTCGGCTTTCAGTCGCTTAGCGCAGAGGTCTTCAACAGGGGGGTCGCGAAATCGCACCAGATCACTCATATCAACAAAAATATTCCTGCCCTGTCCCCTGGCCTCCGTGCAGGGATGCAAACAGCGCGCCTTTCGGCGGATGCTGCCTTTTTCACGGCTGAATCGCGCAGATCCGATTTAAAAAAAAAACAATAGCGATGTTGTTTCATGGAGCATGAGGCATGAAGTGTAAGGATGAGAGAGAGGCGGTTTGGGTCGGGAAGCTGCGCGCATTTGTGCAGCCTGGCGCAGGTGTGCGCGGCTTCCCGATTTGAACTGTTTTTTTTTCTCATCCTTATGCTTCCTGTTTCATGTTTCATGAATTAATATCGCTCAGTACCTGAGTATTAATGTTGAAAGAATCCTCAGTGAAATGGTCCGAATACAGTTTGTGGGAAACAGTAGGTGCAAAGTTTTTTTCAACAGGTGTTCTGTAAAGTTGTCCTACCAAGCCTACTGCGCATGCGCGAAGCCTACTGTGCATGCGCAGGTGAGCCCACACTTTCCTCAGCTTCGGGTCCTTGGAAATGCAAAAAAACTTACTCCAGGGCATTTCCCATTGGAATTATTGCAACCATAAGCAGCACAATACACCATGATGTCCAAGTATGATGTCCAATGTACTTTAAAGACTATAAAAACAATTTTCTTGTCATCCACTTCTCCATTCATCTACCCGCTTGTGCTGTGCCCGAAAGTTTTTGTGACGTATGATCACGTGACAGCGGCTCTTCCGGTTGCAAAAAATGCATATCGGAAGTCGAACAGAAATGCCATACAATCATCACGAATATAACGATTTTGCTGAATTTAATAGATGATTTTGTATTTGTTGATGCAATTAATTCATATTTTTAATGGAAAGAAACTGATATAGCGTGCTTTTATGTTTCATGTCCCATATCCTTTAAAAGCACAATAAACAACCAGGGCATTTGAACATTTTTTAAAAAGAACCAAACTCCATAATTCCATGTGAAAACATTTTCAGAAAAAAACAAACAAACCCTGATCTAATTTTACAAGAGGAAGCTTTAAATTTGCCAGATGGTTAGTCCTGATGGTCTAGCAGGGTCTAGGCAAGACCGTGCTGTGTAAGACGGATGTCACAGTCCTGAGGACATGGGTTAATGAGAAGTGAAGGCTGTCTCGGAAGTAGGAGCGTGGTCTGTGTCCGAACCTCTCAGTTTATCTTTCATGTCAAGCATAAAGACATGCACCTCTGTACTTTGTAGGACAAGTCTGGACAAACGCTGCATTTCTCTTATTACATAATAAGACAAAATGACAGGAACAGAGCACAACAATCATGTCCCAATTTACAGCTGATAATGCATTCCGCCAGTGCAAATCATATTTCAGTGTTACAAATGCACTATCACACAATCTGTTAAACAGGTGCAAGAGCATTTAGTGCTTTTAAAAAGATCAAGTGGAGGGTACTGTTTTTCTCTGCTGCCGTCGATATTTGTTGAGTGGAAGGGTTTTTTTCACAAAAACAACTCGGAAGAGATAAAAGGAAAAAATCTGTTCCTATTAATCAAATCTGATAATAATATGACTTTGTGACTGAGGAGAACCTGGTGAATTAAAGCTAGACTGCCTTTCAGATTTTTCAAGTGTAGGTCATAAGAAGAATTTTCCCTGACACCCAATTGTTTTTGTTTAATGGACCGAAAGCTACTGAATTCAAATCACAGACTTCCAATTTTATTAGTTTTTTTTAATAGAACAATTAATAAATTTAGGGCCACGTGGCCCTAAATTCTCCACTATATTTTTTCTTGCTTCACCATGACCCAATACAAGATACTATGTCATGCATGATGTGGTGGGCTTTCCCCGTTTGCGCAAGGCATTGTGGGATACAAATTTGAAACAGGAGAGGAAAATGGAAGACACGAATGAAACATGAAAGACCGACTCCAGTAACGGAAAGCGAGAAGAAAAAAACGTAATGTTGTGAAGGAAAGGAAACACAGGACCAAACTAAAAAATATCAGCAGTCAGCGAGCACCTCGGTGTGATCAGCTGTTCGTTTAGCAACAGAATAATGTAACTGTCAGTGCACGGTCAAAGGTAAACCTGCACATGCGCACATGAACTTCATCTGTCTGCTTGATTGCACTAAGCTAGCGATTTCATGCACATTATTTGCTGGGGAATCCCCTCAAATTATATAACTTCCCAGCCACAGAATGGCCTGTTTTTTTTTTAGATGTTGCAGAAATTAACTATCACAATGACCAAATTTAAGAGGGAACTAAATTTCACAGATTTTATAAAATCGAAAAGCTGTCTAGCTTTAACAGATATTATTATATGGCACAAGCTACTTCTGGTAAAAATCGTGCACTCTGATTGGTTCCTTAGTGGGCAGAATTTTCATGTAATGCCCGTGGGTGATTACGGACTTTCTTTCCAAGGCACTGGCTTTCAATGTTGCAAAAAGCAAACAAAAACAAAACGACAAAGAAAGCTTAATTGGAAATCAAAATGGAATCAAAAACGGCCGAAACACAAAAGACAAACAAGATTCACCAAGTTATTCAAGAAATGAGCAACGAAGAGCATTCAGAAACCGCTAACCACTAACAGAAATTCAGTTTTGAAACCGCTAGCTGTTTATTCTGTATGCGTGACTTAACTACGTTACAAATATGACGTGACTGAAAGCAGCATCACACCTCATTATAATGACCATCTATTTTAATCTCAGAAATAAAAAAGCCATATAATAAACTTCTTATTAACCTTGCTTGCTCAGTCTTTATTGGAAAATATCAGACCTTGGTCTTTTTGTACGGATGGAGCCGCTCGGTCCATACTGTCAAGACCTCGGTGTGATATTTTCCCATAAAGACTGAGCAAGCAAGGTTAATAAGTAAAATATTCTTAACAGAAACAGATACAAATAGGAGGCTTCCTATTCTATCCAGAAAAATCTTGCCAGAAAGGTTCACACTGCATCTGGTTGAGACTTGAGATGTGTATTGAGATGGGAATCCCATAGGACACAAGAAAAAGTCATGAGAGCAGGAGTGATCAGATATGAAGCTTGCGAGACAACCAATGCCCATATGAATGCACAGTGCTGCATGATACATTTACAACCTCCTTAGTAACTGCCTGGTCAGGGTGGCAGTGGTTTAAATTAGGCTTCTAGCTTGTTTATATTGGGGAAATATTGCTCAGAGAAATTAAAACAAAAAACAAACAAACAAAAAAAACAACCACCTTTCGATAAGACCTGTCATGAACTGGTGTCATGTAACTTGAGGAATTCTTGGATTTCATGTGACGTCACATCCGCCTCATTAGTTATTCAGAACTTTAGCTGGTGGTCTACCAAAGCTCACTTGACAAAGCATTTGTATGGAGAAGGTGCATTGCTCGCATGAAAAATGCCTTACGCTTGCTTTGATTTAGGTTGTTCGAATCGATCAAGCCGTGAAACTGATAAAAGTTTCTTCAGGGTTCCCCATGAACTCATAAAAAAGGGTGAACAAACACAGGATTTCACAAAAAGACGTCGAGAAAGGTGGCTTTTGAACCTCTCACTGAAATCGAAGGGAGCCGAGTCAAAGCATGCTTGAGTTTGCAGTGATCACTTCGTGAAAGATTTGTATCTCCCTCTCAGCTATGTCCTTAGTGTTTTCTTGCTGTGTCATTATTTTACAGTACTTTTTTTAGTCACAAAGTGCTAAAAAAGCTTTGTGACTAAAAAAAAAAATCCTGTGTTTGCAGCGCTTTGCTGTAAAGACGCAAATGAGAAGCTTAAAAAAAGGAACATACTTACACAGGCAAAAACAATACAGGATTCATTCAGCAGCGACTTGATACCGAGGTCCTTTACCTAGCCACATACAAAAAAGTTGTAAGCCTCCATACTCTTCCACGCTTTCATCTGTTTTGCGGTGTAGAAGGTAGGGAAGGCGAAAACTAAAAAAAATCTTGACCGACCACCGAGCCTCATTGGCCGGTTAAAGTCGGTTAACCTATGAGTTTACAGGGATGCAAACGACGCGCCTTTTGGCGGATGCCGCCTTTTTCATGGCTGAATCGTGCAGATCCGATTTTTTTTTTTTGGGGGGGGGGGGGGGGGGGGCGTTGGAGTGTCTGAATAATTTCAACGGCATTTGCTTATTTAGTAATTTTAATACAGAATTTACTCTGATGAAATTATTCAGACACTCCAACGCCCCCCCCCCAAAAAAAAAAAAAAAAAATCGGATCTGCACGATTCAGCCGTGAAAAAGTCGGCATCTGCGCCTTTAGTTTGTGTGGAGAGATATGATCTGCAATAACATGCATTGTTGGCTACAGACCGAAACATACTTTCAGAATGCACTGGCCAAGGCAGGACTAAACTCGATGTGCCTTCTAATAATAATTAAAAAAAAAAACAGAATAGTAATTTGTAAGCTAAAAAGCCTGTGTCTACACTTTTCTCTCGCCGAGTGGCAGCTGTTTTCAACTGGGGCGGGAGGGCGGGACATGACTGAATGGGTGTTTCTGATTTGTCAGCTGTCTTCAACTGGGGCGGGAGGGCGGGACATGACTGAATGGGTGTTTCTGATTTGTCAGCTGTCTTCAACTGGGGCGGGAGGGCGGGACATGACTGAATGGGTGTTTCTGATTTGTCAGCTGTCGTCCTTACACCGCATGGCATGCCCCAAGCGTTTACAACACAGAATTCCAGGTTCTCCGCTCCAAAATCGGCAGCTTCAAAACGATTGATTTTTTTTTTTAATCGACAACCAAAAAAAAATTAACCGGTTGACGTTGATTTGGTCAACCACCGGTCAAACGGTCATCGGTTAACATCCCTAGTAGAAGGACGTCTGCAACACCAGATAGTTCGAGATGTCGGGGAACTCAACTGAAGGGTAGTTTTCGAGATCGTATGACAAATCCTTCTTTCCCAGACTGTAGGGGTTGATTCCATTGCACATAGCAATCTTCTGAATATATCTAAAGCAAGCATTGGCTTCTAGATTATGAACATACTCTGATAAGTTATCGCTAGTTGTTTGCACTATGGCAGCCGTTTTGGTTTGCTAGACTACCAGCTGTTTTACCAGAAGTGAAATCGCTAAGAAAAGTCACATGACTGAAACCCAAGAATTGTCAGAGCGAGAATTCTCATATCATGCTGATCGTGCTGGTATTTCTTCCTCTGTGTGTTTTCTACTGTTTCCAAAAGCATCATGGTAGGGTTTGTATTCCATTAAAAAATGAACAAACAACAAGCTTCCAGTTTACGCTATACCCACTTTGAATTTAAATCTGACTACTGGTACAGAAACAGATACAGGTCGTGGCATTGAGTTACACTCCACTACATATACATACTTATGTTTTCTTCCATGCTGGCTCAGCAGTTCAGGTTGTGAACCGTTTGCCAGAAGGTTCAGTTCAAATCCCTGTACTCACAAAAAGCCACTGCTGGGCCCTTGAGCAAAAATCCTTAACTGCACAGCTCTGTGCTGGGACTGGAATCTCCCCCGCTTAGAAGCTGTCTGCCAGATGAATAAAATGTGATAAATGTTCAGAATAAAGCCAAGCTGGCTCTATTACACTGTACAGTGGCTATTTTTAATCTGAGGTTGATAAAATCAGTGGCAGCAGGCGATGACAGGTGAACTTTTATCACTAGATCACCTTCAGAGCTCAGTGCTGTGTTTCTGTCTAAGGTCTGTGCCTCATCATCTTTTTGTGCCCTAGTACATATTTTAGTTGGATAACACATTCTTTTCAAGTTAACCACTTCTGTTTATATCACACTGCTGTGGAATTCTTTGAAGAGTCATGGATTCATTTTCTGGAACAATAACTCGGACAATAGTGGCGACTGTAATTCAAATCACACATTTGTGTTAATGTGTTTATTTTAATCATGTTATTGTTTCTGTGGTGACTATATTCCTGAGATGGTGAAGTTTTCTGGAAGAAAATGTTTATTTAGCATTTTTGTAAGAAGTCTCCAATTTTGGCATAAGTTTCACCTGTAAGTTTAGGTTTGCGAGGAGTTCGCACTTGACAGTTTCTCTGTAACATGTCAAGTTGCATCTTATTAACTTCACATGAAAGATAAATGAAATGATGGTAAGGAAACAAATGTTTACAGCTGCTATAAGGTAAGTGATAACAGGAACTACGTAACTTGTTTTTGCCACAACAAACGTTACTCTAAAAGGATAAAAATATGATTTGTTCTTTAATAAGCAAAAAAAAAAAATTACCGTTGTGGTATAAGAGGAATAAAACATTTAAAGACATCCTGGCATTTACAATTAATTAATTAAATTCAGGGTAGGGCGGCACGGTGGTGTAGTGGTTAGCGCTGTCGCCTCACAGCAAGAAGGTTCCGGGTTCGAGCCCCGTGGCCGGCGAGGGCCTTTCTGTGTGGAGTTTGCATGTTCTCCCCGTGTCCGCGTGGGTTTCCTCCAGGTGCTCCGGTTTCCCCCACAGTCCAAATACATGCAGGTTAGGTTAACTGGTGACTCTAAATTGACTGTAGGTGTGAGTGTGAATGGTTATCTGTGTCTATGTGTCAGCCCTGTGATGACCTGGCGACTTGTCCAGGGTGTATCCTGCCTTTCGCCCGTAGTCAGCTGGGATAGGCTCCAGCTTGCCTGCGACCCTGTAGAAGGATAAAGCGGCTAGAGATAATGAGATGAGATGAAATTCAGGGTAGTAATGAACTCCGAATAAAGAACTTGGGCCACACTGTCACCTCACAGCAAGAAGGTTCTGGGTTCGAGCCCAGTGGCCGACTGGCGTCTTTCTGTGTGGAGTTTGCATGTTCTTCCCTTGTCTGCGTGGGTTTCCTCCGGGTGCTCCGGTTTTCCTCACAGTTCAAAGACATGCGTTAGGTAAACATGGGGCAGCCTTGGGCTGGAGTGCCCTTGAGCAATGCACCTAACCCCCGACTGCTCCCCGGGCATTGTAGCATAGCTGCTGACTGCTTTGGGTATGTGTGTGTGCTCATTGCTCACTTGTGTGCGTTCACTGCTTCAGATGGGTTAAATATAGAGGATGAATTTCACTGTGCTTGAGTGTGCATGTGACAAATAAAGGCTTCTTCTTTTTCTTAACTCCACTTTACATCATAGTAAAATATTCTATAACACCACATCCATCATGTTCTTTACGTAACATCTACTTCTTAGATTTGTACTCATGGCAATGAGTCAACAGAATATTAGAACCAAAATATAATGTCAGTGGCATTGGATTCATTCTATTGCTCATTCAGGTCATTTTTTGTGGAAGAAAATCTCAGTCATCTTTTATAAAATGTAGACTTTGGAAACTGATTATTCGTTTCCCTCATCTTACTGGAAGTCTTTATAGAGTCTGAGTCAAAGTCTATTCATTCTGGTTAAAGCTGCTTTTTTTCCCTTTCCACATTTTGGACCTGTCAGCAAATGGGGCCAGATGTAAAATCCTTACTCTCAGAAGTGCACACCTTTCATCTGACTTTCCCCATAGTTTCTAAATAACGTGAATTAGGTTGAATAACTAAAAAATAAGCCAAAAGTTTATTAGGTCAAAGAAACGATTCAGTGCACAATCAAATTGACACAATTTCTCCCCAAACCCAAATGTAATTAATGTGTTTGTGTCTTAGTTTTGCATTACAGATATTATGCCTATATATATATATATATATATATATATATATATATATATATATATATATATATATATATATATGTAGAAATACCTGGGTTGGTGTCCAGGCGCGTGGTAAGCCCACTGGGAGAGAGTGGCCCCTTAGTCTTTGTCAAGATATTTCTCTAGGAGATGGAAAACTCTGATGTAAAACCTACGGCTCCGTAGTAACCGATGATGCTGATTTTTCTTCTTTTCGGAACATTGCTATTGTAGTTCAAAGAGTGGGATTGACGCCGTACAACGTTTCTCCTCACTTAAAAAAGTTTCATGCATAGGCATTGCTTGTTATTCTAAGATCTTATTGTGATGCGAATGGATGGCTTTAGCCGTAATAAAAGGCAAAAACAACCTTATGATGAAAAACAATATTATTGAGACAAATAGCAATAAGGGCTCTGGAACTTCAGGTGAAAGGGTCTGGCCTGGCAGGTGCCCCAGGGCATCACAGCCTGGGCCCAGTCGTCATCCTGCTACTGTGATAAAACCTTTGAGTATTGCATGCTGGAATGTTCAGACATTGCTTGACACTGTCCTCAGAAAGTCCAGAAAGATGTACAGCTCTCGTTGCAAAAGAGCTGCAATGCTACAACCTGGATGTAGTTGTTCTTTCAGAGACAAGATTAGCAAACGACGGCCAATTACATGAACGATCTGGAGGTTATACCTTCTTCTGGAAAGGTAAAGGGGAGGAAGACAGGAGAGAAGATGGGGTAGGGTTTACTGTTCGTTCTTCTCTGGTAGGGAAATTGGAAGAATTACCTCTTGGAATTAGTTCGCGACTTATGACTTTGAGAGTTCCTTTGGTTAGAAGTCGTTATGTTACTCTTGTGAGTGTCTATACACCAACTATGACTGCCTCAGAAGAAGATAAGCTGTCATTTTACCAAGCCCTGAAGGATGTAGTACGGAGTATACCACGTGCAGACAAGGTCATTGTTCTCGGTGACTTTAACCCTTTGGTGACTGACCCCTTGAAAATGGTTCCTCGAGGAACGATGACTTTTCAGTTGTCGAGACAACGGAAAAACTAAAATACAAAAACAGAAAGATACGTCACAATGCTCTTGTGCACAAAACAAAATGCTCTTGTATTTTAGTTTTTCCGTTGTCTTGACAACTGAAACGTCATCGTTCCTGGAGGAACCATTTTCAAGGGGTCAGTCACCAAAGGGTTAATGCATGTGTAGGAAGGGACTACAACACCTGGACTGTGACTGGGAGGCATGGGTCAGGTAAGTGCAACAGTAATGGAATGCTTCTTTTGCAGATGTGTGAAGAACTTGAGTTATATGTGACAAACACCATGTTCCAACAGAAAAATAAGTATAAGACCACATGGATGTACCCTGTTTCAAAACAGTGGCATCTGGTGGATTATGTCCTTGTGAGAAAGCATGACATGCAGGATGTCTGTTCTGTACGGACACTGCGGGGTGCTGAATGTTGGACGGACCACCGGTTGGTCCGTGCCAAACTGAAGTTGATTATGAAAAGAAAGGCTAGAGTGGCTGGTGTCACCTTGCCAAAAAAGCTTAATATCTCGAAGTTGAAAGATCCAGTAGTTTTAAAAGTTTCAGAAGGTAATGAATGAGGTGAACCTTGGAGATGACTGGCCTACATTTAGGAAAGTTGTTCATGATGTTAGCAATCAGGTTATTGGCCTGGTTGAAAGGAAACACCAAGATTGGTTTGAACAAAATGATAGTGATGTTGATGTGGTTCTTGCTGAGAAGAGGCTCACACTTTTGTGCTACCTCTCTGCTGACACCCAGCAAAAACCCAAACTTCAAACTGCAGTCAAAGCAACTAAAGTGCAAATGCTTTCTCGTATGAGAGATACATGGTAGGATAAGAAAGCAGATGTGCTACAAGCAGCTGCAGATGCGAACAACACTAAGTTGCTGTACGATCTCTTGCGTGAAGTTTATGGGCCAAACTCCTCACCAGTCACACCAGTAAAGCGCAAGGATGGTAATAATCTCCTGCGTGACCCTAATGGTATATTGACTCAGTGACGGGAGCACTTTGATGATCTCCTTAATCTGCCCTCTGTGGTGAATCCGGATTACCTCAATCTAATTCCTGAAAAACCAACCATAGAGGCTCTAGCAGATCCCTCGAATCTTGATGAAGTTGATGCTGCCATTCAGAAACTCAACAACGGTCGATCACCACGTATGGATGGCATTAATGCAGAGCTTCTGAAGTCTGGTGGTGAGAAGGTTGTGCACAGCCTCCATTCACTATTCCATACAATGTGGGCTGCAGAGAAAGTCCCAGATGACTGGAGAGACGCGGTTATGGTAGTTTTGTATAAGGGAAAAGGAAGCAAGGCTGATTGTGGGAATTTCTGTGGGATATCCTTGCTTTGTGTTGTTCGTAAAGTTCTGTGTAGGGTGCTTTTAGATCACCTTCTTACTCATGTAGCTGGAAATGTTCTTCCCAAGACTCAGTCTGGATTTCATGCAGATTGTGGTACTGCAGGTATGATTTTCTCAGCTAGACAGCTGCAGGAAAAATTTATTGAGCAGCAGATGGATTTATAATAGGTATTTGTTGATTTGACAAAGGCATTCGACACAGTGAACAGGATAGCTTTGTGGAAGATCTTGCATAAACTTGGTTGTCCTGACAAGTTTATAGCTATGTTGCGATCCTTTCATGATGACATGAAAGCATGGGTGAATGTTGGTGGGAGAATGTTGGAGTCAATATCTGTTAAGAATGGAGTTAAACAGGGAGACATTCCTGCTCCAACACTCTTTGCTGTATACGGTACTTTGGTATGGTGCTCAACATCGCATTTAAAGAGTGCAACCATGGTGTTTACATCCGCTATCGGACTTCAGGTAGTGTATTCAATATCAGATGCTTCGCTGAGAAAACCAAAGTCTTTACAACCTTGGTTAGAGATTTACTCTATGCAGATGACTGCGATCTCGTTGCACATACTGAAACCGATATGCAATGGATGCCTTTTCTGATGTGTGTACTGCGCTTGGGCTGACTATTAGCCTTAAAAAGACTGTCATAATGTATCAACCGGCACGGGGTAAGCAGTACATAGAACCAAACATCTACGTTTATGGCAAGAGGCTTGGAGTCGTTGATCAGTTTGTGTATCTTGGTAGCACTGTTAATCGGCACTGCAACCTCGACAATGAGATTCCTCACAGAGTGCAAAAAGCCAGTGATGCTTTTGGTAGACTGGAACAGCATCTCTGGAGTCAACACGGTGTCCATCACAAGACAAAAGTGAAGGTTTACCAAGCATGTGTGCTGACATCTCTCTTATATGCATGTGAAACCAGGGTGACATATCGCCATGACCTCAAACACCTAGAGCGCTTCCATCAGATGTGCCTCAGAAGGATTCTTGGAATCCATTGGAAAGAGTATGTCATTGATGTCAAGGTGCTGCAAAGGTCAGGCTATGAGAGTATCAAAACTCTGGTATTAAAACCCAGGCTTCGATGGAGTGGTCATGTTGCCCGCATGGAAGATGACAGGCTGCAAAAGCAACTATTCTATGGCAAACTGGCAAATGGGAGTCGACCCCAACACAAGCCAAAGAAGAGATACAAAGACTGCCTATAACAGCTTTGAAAGTGGCAAACATCTGCACTGACACATAGGAGATAGAAGCAGCTGATCGCAGCAATTGGAGGAGAGTAGTACATGAGGGTAAAGCTGGTTTTGAAGCTGCTCAAATTGCGAATGAGGAATTGAAGCGGGATGTCCATAAAGGATTTCCTGTTCAACTCCCTTTGAGTAAAGGCAACCAGGATGAGCTTACGTAACAGGTTTGCAGAAGGTTGTGCCTAAGCAAGGCAGGCCTGATAAGTCACATGAGAAGTCATGAAATGAGAGTTCCAGTTGATTATAATGCGATACTCGATCAACCACTTATCCATACAGTGGTGCTTGAAAGTTTGTGAACCCTTTAGAATTTTCTATATTTCTGCATAAATTTGACCTAAAACATCATCAGATTTTCACACAAGTCCTAAAAGTAGATAAAGAGAACCCAGTTAAACAAATGAGACAAAAATATTATACTTGGTCATTGTAGAGATGGGTAACCGTGGGAGGCAAGTCTTTGTAACCAATGAGGAGTCAGGAGAAGGATGATGTACGCAAAGGATGGTTAAATTTATTTTTAACTAATAACAGCTCCCAAAACCGTGCAGCATATTTACAGTGAACCAAAAAAAAAAACCTGAAAATAAATAATGACACGATGGTCAAAAAAAAAAGGCAAAAAATAATACTGGAAATAAAGCTAGCTAACTACAGCAATAGCAAATACAAAATCACTCAGACACTGAGTTAACAAGGCCTACCACTCACAGGTCCGCACTCATCACTGGCCTCCCTAGACTGACTCAGGTAACTCTTTTAACAGAGTTCAAGTACTCGTCCCCCAATGGATCATACCACTGTTACAAATTACATGGGGGGTAAACTGACAGTGGAGCACTGAAATAGGCAAAAGAAAATAAATACAACAAAATACTGAAATACAAATCAAATATGCTAGCATAGAAACCAATAGTACATGCACTAAAATCATAATCAAACCCTAAATAAGCTTGAAACACAAGATAACACAAATTGGAACATACCATAATTAAGTATGCGCAGCACTTGTGCATGCCTGAACGCGCCTAACCTGAGAACACCAGTATATCAACTCAACAGTGACCGTGCGGACTCTTTTACAAAAGTGAGGAAACGCTACGGCACTGGTAAGTTGGTTATCACACATTTTATAGACATTAGCAAACTCATAGCTTTAAAACATGTTGAATACACTGGCAAGAAAGTTTACATGCAAGAATAATTAAATAAACATATCACGGCTACAGTGTCTCTGGAATGTTTATGTCAGCGTTTCGCGGAGTTGAAGACATGTAAAATGTTCGACAGCAAACTTAACCGTGTGCACCCAAGTTAAGATAATACTGCACATGAAACACAACATATAAACAGCAAACTTAACCGTGTGCACCCAAGTTAAGATAATACTGCACATGAAACACAACATATAAACAGTGTAAACTCACGCGACAGTCCGCTGTAATGTCTTTATCAGCTAGTAATCCACAAGGCAGTTTGAATGGGGAGAAAGCGTCCTGAAAGTTCAAGGCAAGCGCCATGAGAACTTACGTGATGACGTGGTGGCCAGCCACGGCATCACAGTCATTTATTTACTGAGGAAAATGATCCAATATTACATATCTGTGAGTGGCAAAAGTATGTGAACCTCTAGGATTAGCAGTTAATTTGAAGGTGAAATTAGAGTCTGGTGTTTTCACTCAATGGGATGACAATCAGGTGTGAGTGGGCACCCTGTTTTATTTAAAGAACAGGGATCTATCAAAGTCTGATCTTCACAACACATGTTTGTGGAAGTGTATCATGGTACGAACAAAGGAGATTTCTGAGGGCCTCAGAAAAAGCGTTGTTGATGCTCATCAGGCTGGAAAAAGGTTACAAAACCATCTCTAAAGAGTTTGGACTCCACCAATCCACAGTCAGACAGATTGTGTACAAATGGAGGAAATTCAAGACCATTGTTACCCTCCTCAGGAGTGGTCGACCAACAAAGATCACTCCAAGAGCAAGGTGTGCAATAGTCAGCGAGGTCACAAAGGACCCCAGGGTAACTTCTAAGCAACTGAAGGCCTCTCTCACATTGGCTAATGTTAATGTTCATGAGTCCACCATCAGGAGAACACTGAACAACAATGGTGTGCATGGCAGGGTTGCAAGGAGAAAGCCACTGCTCTCCAAAAAGAACATTGCTGCTTGTCTGCAGTTTGCTAAAGATCACATGGACAAGCCAGAAGGCTATTGGAAAAATGTTTTGTGGATGGATGAGAACAAAATAGAACTTTTTGGTTTAAATGAGAAGCGTTATGTTTGGAGAAAGGAAAACACTGCATTCCAGCATAAGAACCTTATCCCATCTGTGAAACATGGTGGTGGTAGTATCATGGTTTGGGCCTGTTTTGCTGCATCTGGGCCAGGACGGCTTGCCATCATTGATGGAACAATGAATTCTGAATTATATCAGCGAATTCTAAAGGAAAATGTCAGGACATCTGTCCATGAACTGAATCTCAAGAGAAGGTGGGTCGTGCAGCAAGACAACGACCCTAAGCACACAAGTCGTTCTACCAAAGAATGGTTAAAGAAGAATAAAGTGAATGTTTTGGAATGGCCAAGTCAAAGTCCTGACCTTAATCCAGTTGAAATGTTGTGGAAGGACCTGAAGCGAGCAGTTCATGTGAGGAAACCCACCAACATCCCAGAGTTGAAGCTGTTCTGTACGGAGGAACGGGCTAAAATTCCTCCAAGCCGGTGTGCAGGAGTGATCAACAGTTACCGGAAATGTTTAGTTGCAGTTATTGCTGCACAAGAGGGTCACACCAGATACTGAAAGCAAAGGTTCACATACTTTTGCCACTCACAGATATGTAATATTGGATCATTTTCCTCAGTAAATAAATGACCAAGTACAATATTTTAGTCTCATTTGTTTAACTGGGTTCTCTTTATCTACTTTTAGGACTTGTGTGAAAATCTGATGATGTTTAAGGTCATATTTATGCAGAAATAGAGAAAATTCTAAAGGGTTCACAAACTTTCAAGCACCACTGTACATATGAAGCATGTGGTAAAGAATGCAGGTCAGCAGGTGGTTTGAAAAGACATGCTAAGATTCATGGTAACCAGATGCTACCGCCAGCAACCAATTTAAACAAGTCTCAACAATGCGCAATATGTGCAAGACAGTTTAAATCACTAGCAGGGCTTAAAAGCCATATTCGTTCTCATCACTGAATCTTTCTGTAATTATGAGCGATGGCCTTACTCGAAACTCGAAAGCAAGGAGGCAGCCATCATATATATATATATATATATATATATATATATATATATATATATATATATATATATATATAAGTTGCTTGTCTGTCAAACAACTCTGCTTTTTGTTGTCTTCTGCAAAAAGATACTAAAATGTGTTGGCGGAAAAAATGATTCCATTTGTCCAAGATGGCTCCCCCTGCAACATTATAATGTTCATCTACACAGTGAAATTGTCTTCATGTTTATAGATTACAGTAAGTCACACTGTGTCCTAAACAACACCAGTAAGACCGTGTGAAGGCTGCTTTACACAGTGTGATAACAGCTGCCTTCAAAGTTTATTGTGTGTCACACTGTAGGGAATGAAGGTAATAAACTCCTTGTCAGATTCTGTGGCAGACTGTGTGATATCAGCTATGATCACATGTGCTGTACATTGGATTATACAATAAATTCTTTCACGATAGTCCTGTGATGCAATTGTTCTGTTTAGTGACTTTTTAGATGTCTGTCTTAGCAGTAAACACATTACAAAAGTAAGATTTTTGACACTACCAGAACTTGTTTGCTCCTCATCATTGATCAGAGAGGTGCTTTATTCAGTTGCATATCATCTTAGGCAATCTACGGTCACTGAGTCTACCTCATGGCAATGTTGTAGTCGAGACACTAAACCTCGAGTCCGAGTCCATTCTCGAGTCTCCAGTGTTCAAGTTTGAGTCAAGTCCAAATCATTAAAGAAAATTTCGAGTAGAGTCCAAATCGAGTCCACTACTGAGCCGAGTTGAGTCTGAGTCAAGTCCAAGAACAAGACTCCAACCGCACCATTTGACGGTGGCTGTTGCTGCCTTTCTGTGAAACCATCTCTGCTACTGTGTTGGACTAACATTACTGCTTGACTGCCCCATTTTAGTTAATAGGCTACAGATAAAAAGCTTGTTCATTGCTCAGCAAGCCCCGCCCACTATCAACAGGGCAAATAACATGAGAGAGGGTTAACACTAGCTAGTTCATCGGTCAGCAAACAAGCCCCGCTATCAACAGGGCAATGAACATAGCATGTCACTTACTTCTCTGGATGGAATCTTGCCAAATGACGACTGAAGTTCGAGGTTGCCCCCATCATTTCCCCGATAGTTCTTCTACATATGGAACACACAGCAGTGTGTTTTTTCCCACTGCACGAAAAGTCTGTAGAAGCAAAGCGGACAATCCTAGGGGCTTCTCTCCAGGCATTTTAGTGCCATTAACATTAGTTTGTTCCTGAACATGACATATGAACAGGTGAATGTGCATTCTCATCTTATCTCATTATCTCTAGCTGCTTTATCCTGTTCTACAGGGTCGCAGGCAAGCTGGAGACTATCCCAGCTGACTACGGGCGAAAGGCAGGGTACACCCTGGACAAGTCACCAGGTCACCACAGGGCTGACACATAGACACAGACAACCATTCACACTCACATTTACGGTCAATTTAGAGTCACCAGTTAACCTAACCTGCATGTCTTTGGACTGTGGGGGAAACCGGAGCACCCGGAGGAAACCCACACGGACACGGGGAGAACATGCAAACTTCACACAGAAAGGCCCTCGCCGGCCACTGGGCTCGAACCCGGACCTTCTTGCTGTGAGGCGATAGCGCTAACCACTACACCACTGTGCTGCCCCTGAATGTGCATTCTCTTGCACAAAATTAGTATAAAAATTAATGTAGATATAAATATCTTATGGCAAATTATTATGGCATGTTACAAAAAATAAAGAAAAAACCCACGTCCTCGTCTCCAACTTACGAGTTCAAATGCAGTTAATGCACGAGTCCGAGTCCATGTCCGAGTGATCAGTGCTCGAGTCCAAGTCAAGTCACAAGTCCTTAAAGCATATACACAGAACCATGGCCTCACTTTTTGTTTATAAATGCCTTGAGACCTCAAGAATGGCACAGGAATAGTTTTAAAGGTCTCATTGCATCGTTTTTTCATTAATTGTGTGGTGGTCTCTAGTATGAATGAATGCCGTGAGCCGGTTTTGGTGAAAAAAATGCTGTGGTTCTCCTGTTTCAGGCTGTTCTAATTTGGTGGAGGAGTGGGTGGCGGGAGAAAGAACGACAGGATTTCAGCTCTTACTCATTAATATTCATGACATGTAAACGTGTTACCTCTGATTGGCTAACAGCAATCAGTAAACGTGTTACCTCTGATTGGCTAACAGCACTGTGATGCTACCTCCAGTGGGTCAGAACAAGCGGATGTGGGTGTCTTTGTAAAAAAGGTTTTGATTGGCTATTATGGTCTCGACATTGATGTTTTGACCGAAGCAAAACCACTACTGAAGGCACCGAAGTTTGAAAAATCACTGTGGTTGAAATGATCAGAACACAGTATTAACGTTGCATTATACTTCGCTGGTGGTGTTCCAAAGATAAATTCCAACCATTTCTTCTTTACCTCTTCTATCTTGGGTAAGAAATGCAACGTTGATGTGTTACTGCCACAAATAACACAGGCATGAACTTGTTCAGACATGTTTTCAACTTGCTGTTAGGTCCTCTTCGTTAGCTACTGACGAGATGGGCTCTGCTATCTCTCCTCGCGCTTAAATCCAAACTTTCTCCCCATGGGCGGTCGCAAGCCAAGGTGGGCGAGGCCATGAATACTAATTTTCAAAGTGACATAAGTTCGTAGGGCTTTTTCAGATTCGCTCATTTTTCCGACTGTTTTCTTTCATAAGCTAATACTGGGAATGGGAGTAGAATTAAATTTTCGCATGCAGCATGCATATGCAACTCGGAGTGAACTATGGTATTTCAAAAAGAGCCAGTATTAAACGTTTTTGGTGGAAGGGCACCTTTAAGCATTAACAATAAATCCATCCAGCTCTAATTTGACCATAGGTGTGAATGGTTGTTTGTCTCTACAGTGGTGCTTGAAAGTTTGTGAACCCTTTAGAATTTTCTATATTTCTGCATAAATATGACCTAAAACATCATCGGATTTTCACACAAGTCCTAAAGGTAGATAAAGAGAACCCAGTTAAACAAATGAGACAAAAATATTATACTTGGTCATTTATTTATTGAGGAAAATGATCCAATATTACATATCTGTGAGTGGCAAAAGTATGTGAACCTCTAGGATTAGCAGTTAATTTGAAGGTGAAATTAGAGTCAGGTGTTTTCAATCAATGGGATGACAATCAGGTGTGAGTGGGCACCCTGTTTTATTTAAAGAACAAGGATCTATCAAAGTCTGATCTTCACAACACATGTTTGTGGAAGTGTATCATGGCACGAACAAAGGAGATTTCTGAGGACCTCAGAAAAAGTGTTGCTGATGCTCATCAGGCTGGAAAACATTACAAAACCATCTCTAAAGAGTTTGGACTCCACCAATCCACAGACAGACAGACTGTGTACAAATGGAGGAAACTCAAGACCATTGTTGCCCTCCCCAGGAGTAGGCGACCAACAAAGATCACTCCAAGAGCAAGGCGTGTAATAGTCGGCGAGGTCACAAAGGACCCCAGGGTAACTTCTAAGCAACTGAAGGCCTCTCTCACATTGTCTAATGTTAATGTTCATGAGTCCACCATCAGGAGAACACTGAACAACAATGGTGTGCATGGCAGGGTTGCAAGGAGAAAGCCACTGCTCTCCAAAAAGAACATTGCTGCTTGTCTACAGTCTGCTAAAGATCATGTGGACAAGCCAGAAGGCTATTGGACAAATGTTTTGTGGACAGATGAGACCAAAATAGAACTTTTTGGTTTAAATGAGAAGCATTATGTTTGGAGAAAGGAAAACCCTGCATTGCAGCATAAGAACCTTATCCCATCTGTGAAACATGGTGGTGGTAGTATCATGGTTTGGGCCTGTTTTGCTGCATCTGGGCCAGGATGGCTTGCCATCATTGGTGGAACAATGAATTCTGAATTATACCAGTGAATTCTAAAGGAAAATGTCAGGACATCTGTCCATGAACTGAATCTCAAGAGAAGGTGGGCCATGCAGCAAGACAACGGCCCTAAGCACACAAGTCGTTCTACCAAAGAATGGTTAAAGAAGAATAAAGTGAATGTTTTGGAATGGCCAAGTCAAAGTCCTGACTTTAATCCAATCAAAATGTTGTGGAAGGACCTGAAGTGAGTAGTTCATGTGAGGAAACCCAACAACATACCAGAGTTGAAGCTGTTCTGTATGGAGGAATGGGCTAAAATTCCTCCAAGCCGGTGTGCAGGACTGATCAACAGTTACCGCAAACATTTAGTTGCAGTTATCGCTGCACAAGGGGGTCACACCAGATACTGAAAGCAAAGGTTCACATACTTTTGCCACTCACAGATATGTAATATTGGATCATTTTCTTCAATAAATAAATGAGCAAGTATAATATTTCTGTCTCATTTGTTTAACTGGTTTCTCTTTCTCTACTTTTACGACTTGTGTGAAAATCCGATGATGTTTTAGGTCATATTTATGCAGAAATATAGAAAATTCTAAAGGGTTCACAAACTTTCAAGCACCACTGTATGTGTCAGCCCTGCAATAACTTGGCGACTTGTCCAGGGTGTACCCTGCCTCTTGCCCATAGTCAGCTGGGATAGGCTCCAGCTTGCCTGTGACCCTGTAGAACAGGATAAACGGCTACAGATAATGGATGGATGGACATTGCTTGTGGACATTGGACATCCATGCATTATCTGTAGCCGCTTATCCTGTTCTACAGGGTCGCAGGCAAGCTGGAGCCTATCCCAGCTGACTATGGGTGAGAGGTGGGGTACACCCTGGACAAGTCGCCAGGTTATCGCAGGGCTGACACAGAGACAAACAACCATTCACACTCACACCTACGTTCAACTTAGAGCCACCAATTAGCCTAACCTGCATGTCTTTGGACTGTGGGGGAAACCGAAGCACCCAGAAGAAACCCACGCAGGCACGGGGAGAACATGCAAACCCCACACAGAAAGGACCTCGCCAGCCGCTGGGTTCGAATCCAGGACCTTCTTGCTGTGAGGCGACAGTGCTGACCACTACACCACTGTGCCGCCAACAATAAATCTAATATAGTAATTTTTATGATTAAAGTGATTCATATAGATAGCGGTCTGAGTGAATGACCTTGACATCTGTGACATCACAGCAGGAAGTCTATTGGTCTCATTGCCATACCTGTCAACTTTGAGGTTTGAAAAAAAGGGATATTTCCCAGATTTTTAACTCAAAATAAGGGAAAATTTCGGAAAGTCATACCCTTCACCAAAAGTGGGTGTGTAATTGAATGGGGGGCAATTTTCTATCTAGTATTTGTGATTTCCTGTACTCTGGTGCATGTTGGTGATAGCCAAGACCCAAACTCAATATGCTTATGGTTTATAGAGTGCATTTGTGAATAAACTATACATTTATTTTTATTTGCTTTCAGTGGTACCAGTTATTTCCCAAATTAAGGGCTAAAATACATATCTTATGTTAAAATAAGAAAGGTCATTATATAACCAGTCAATAAATTCAATTCCATTGCAATTTATTATGGTTTTACCATAATCATGGCCTCGGAACACTAGATAGATAGATAGATAGATAGATAGATAGATAGATAGATAGATAGATAGATAGATAGATAGATAGAGTAATAAAGAGTAATATAAAATATTAAACCAAGAGTGATTTAAAATGGGTAAGTTTCAGATAGAAAATAAAACAGACAATGAGTGGATAAAACAGTTAATACACCAATTAGTTTACACTAGGCTATTTATGAGGTCTTAGCCAGGACATACTTAATGTAAACATGTGTAGCTTACCTTTGATTATTTGGGAGGCTTTCGTTTTCCCCATGGAAAATTTCTTTGCGATGGAAGAGTCTGGGAACATTCCAGCCACGCACTTGTTGAAATCATCAAAGAAAGAGAGGCTAATGTTTTTCTTAGCTATTAGCATCGCCATCTTCACCTCAGACCTAATCAGTGTTGCCAGATACTGCTGACGTTTTCCAGCCCAAAATATGTTCAAAACCCGCCAAAATGCACTTGAAACCGCCCAACTTGGGCGGGAAACCGCCCAATCTGGCAACACTGGACCTAATCACTTGTTCAGCCTCGCCTCCGGACGGAGTTATGTAATTACTGATGCCTGAGAGGGCGGGGACGTGAATTCATGGCCCGACTTCCTGCTGTAAACTCCTGTCAGAGGCGCGTCATGAATTCTGGACCTACCGACTTTTTTATATTGTGAAAATACGGGACTTTTATATAATGTCAAAATACAGGATATTTTTGGGAAAATAAAAAAACGGGAAGACAGCGGGAAATAAGTCAAAATAAGGGAGTTCCTGGGAAAAACGGGAGGGTTGACAGGTATGCTCATCGCCATTTCCGCTATACTAAAACATAGAACTGACTCCAACTCCAATCCTCCATTTTGAGCTAATTTATTGCCATGCCATGTAGATGTGTTGCTGGTGGGTGCAGCAACACGACAGAAGGTGGATTTATGCTGCATTCATGGCCCAAGAATGTTCAAACTGCAAAGATTTGGTCGCGTTTTGCGAGAAGTTCACGCGCACATTGGGCGCCTATGAAGTGGGCTCTCCTCTGCTCTGCACATTTTACCAAAGACTTGTACGAAACCTCTGATCTGTTGAGAAGCGTTGGCTATAAGCCCGAATTGAAAGAGGATGCAGTACCAACAACTAAAGGAAAATAAAACTATAAAAATGGAAAGTAAGTTCAGTTGCAACAGTTCTCCTGGAGTGTGAGCCGAGGGTTGTTGCTAAAACCCGGGACGGAACGGGACATCGCTTGGGCAGTGACCTCCCCGC
This sequence comes from Neoarius graeffei, assembly GCF_027579695.1. Taxonomy (NCBI): domain Eukaryota; kingdom Metazoa; phylum Chordata; class Actinopteri; order Siluriformes; family Ariidae; genus Neoarius; species Neoarius graeffei. The sequence continues at coordinate 57,580,616 of NC_083580.1, forward strand.
GGTTGTTGCTAAAACCAGTGACGTCCAGTCCCAGGTCTTAGTAATTGTCTGAGCCAAGCAGTAATGGTGGAGTCCTCAGTATGAAGAAAACGGAGAATGAGTGGCGCAGCCGTCTGATTTCTCCGCTGGATATGCTTGCCTCAGCAGCAATATCTCGCCCTTACATGGAAGAAGCGAATGAACGGAGAACTGAACGAACAACTTAAAGTCAGATTGTTTCAAAACAATAGGCCACAAGATCAGCCTTCAAGAAGCGAGAACACAGATGGGTAAGAAGCGACTCTCATTTGGATACAAAACAACAAAAACAACAACACTCGTTGTTTACCTGCATTTAGATTAATACATGTAACTTGTATTGTGTGTTTAAGTTGCTGGTATAAGATTATTTAATTTGCTTCAGAATGTGATTGTCTCAGTTCATCTGATTATTTAATGAGCCTTTTACGTTATATCAGTGAAAATGCATGCATGTACATATATGTTGCATAAGTTATAACACCGATCCTGTTTTAATGAGAGTCAACCCACAATCAATGAAGTCAAATCAGTCTTAGTTTAACAAGTCGGTAACGGTATTTCTTACTTTCACCATAAATTTTTATTTATATGACTTTGGTCTATAGCTGTCAAAGGCCTCGGCCTTAAAACCGGTTACCGCTGTGACGTCATGCATTCAGGGCTGGCTGGCTCAGCGGGGCAACTCGAATGCCAATTTTGCAGTCAATTTTAAATCTCAAAAATATATATTTTTATTCCCATTTATGCAGCATACAAGAGTCAAGGATGGAGATACTATCCACTCAGAAATTTATTTTAAAATAAAGTTTCTGCATATCTCCTTTAAAATTAGGGCACGAGTCAGACTCGAGTTCAAGTTCTGGACTCAAGTACTACAAGCTTGCCTCATGGCCATCATTCAAAAATGGCACTATCAGAAATAGGGGTACAGTATGAGTTCATTTCTGTCCCCCAAGGTACAATCTACAATAATGTACCCCCTAGGGCTCATTATTGGCTTCAAGGTAGATATGTGTAACTTTTTGGGGTTAAAAAGGTATATACATGTTCCCAATCAGTATATAAATGGTACAAATAAGTACATTAGAGGGTACTGCCCCACTGACAAGCCGTTGTAGCCTTAAAGGTACAGTGATATACTTTTTTTTTCTGAGTGTGTGGATCTGAGTTGAGAAACAGACAGGTGACAAATTAAAGGAAATATGGTCATTCTGTTATTCCATGATTGCATTTATTTATTCATTTTGCTCGCATGGTTTGAGTATACTTGAACCCTTGGAGTGAAAACTCACAGCAAATAAATGCAACGCTCTTCTGACTGAGCTCATTTATCCAAAGATGAAACATTTCTCATAGCAGTGGTCTTATCCAGGATGACTCTGCCCCCATCCACAGGACACGATGGTTCACTGAATGGTTTGATGAGAATGAAAATGATGTAAAACATATGCTATGGCCTTCACACTCAACAGATCCTAACCTAGTTGAACACCCGTGGAAGATTTTGGAGTGGTAAACAGTGTTCTACCATTATCAAAACACCAAACCGTGAACCAAATCTTTCATAAGAATGGTGTTCGTTGCTCCATTAGAGTTCAATGTCTAGAATTGCTGCTAAAGTGCAGTGAAGCTGATCAGGTAGCTTATGGTGGTCCAACACATTTAACGTTGACATTTTAAGCCATTTTATGTTGGGTTTTCCTTTAATTTGTCATCCATCTGTAGATATCTAATGTGTGAGGGCATGCATTACTTCTATTATATGTTAGCTGCATCAGTTTTGTTGCTCCAGTACAAAACTACAGAAGATATATAGATATTAAATAGTCTATTGAAAATTGTGTGCTTGATTTTTCTCTGAGCCATTCCTTTATATAAGCTAAAAATAAATTAGGGGAAAAAAAAAAGACTTGTGCAGGAACAATGTGGCTGTGTTTTTTCTGTATGGAGAATAATGTGCCAAGAACCTCTTCTCATCACTGGTAAGTACAAAAAATGTGATCCAGATGTAGGACTTTGTCTGGTTCTGATTAAGCAAATCCCCGTTGGGGTTTAAACAAGATCAAATGCTAGCAAACTGTATATATTTCTTACAATGAAGAGACATGAGGGGATGGATATAGCCCAATTTATGGTGCAACAATGATTATAGATGTATGATATACAGTGATGGGTTTCGCAACGCACCGCGTGAGTTGATTCATTTTTCAGACTTCAGATTTCACTTATGTGTACTGTGTATGGATTAAAATGGAAAATATCTCCAAAAATTTAGGGTCAGTTCAAGTTCAAAAATGTAGCAAGCAAACTGAAAGTCAGGACATTCAACCCACATTCCTTTATAGCCACGTGGGAATGTGATATGTTCATTCTGCAAGCAGCGGCTGATCAGTCTTTTAAAAATAAAAAGTGTCATCTGATATCATCCATGTCCTGGAGCTTGAATAGTTTTCATATCAGCTGGATATCAGAGCCATTACGACAGTGTCAGAACCAAAAGGAAGGATGTGTACAGGGCAATATTGTTTAACCTCCTCAATATAGCAGGTCTTCTCTCCTGCTAGTAAAAATATAAGCTCACATACAGTATCTTCTATCACCTGTAAGGCCTTTTAATGTAATTTAGTGTACACAGTGTACTTCAGTGGCATAGCCAGGAATTAATTCCAGGGAAGCCTGAGGAAATATGCTAAATGAAATCCCTGTAGGATTAAATTAATAAGTGTGGCATGCTCATGCATTTTAGGCGATGCCACCCATCCAATCTTGTCCTATTAATATAATATTCATATATGTAGGCAGGGGAAATGAAATAGGTTTATGACCGTTCTACTGAAAATGATTAAAATAACATGCACATAATAGGATTTTATAAAATGACATCTCTGATCTAGGCTGCTTTATTTTCTCCTCCTGAAGTAAACCTCGGGTACTTTATCGCTTTGTCACCTATGCTAAGAGTGTAACTAGCTGGTTAATCCTGTTTCTCCTAATAAAATGTGATTTAGCTGTCTAAGGGAAGTGTTTAGGCAGTGAACACCAAGAAAAAGTCCAAGTAGCACCACTGCCTTCATAGCAGTAATGTTGCTTGACTTCCAATGAGGACTGAAGACAGTTACATTATTTGAAAGCATATATTGAGCTTATCGCAGCATGAAGTGTCAAAACCATCACGCTTGGGTGGTTATACAGAATCAGGAGGGGTCCAGAGCACAATGTGCTGAGGCATTTCACTCGTGTATTATACACACACACACACACACACACACACACACTCACCAGCCACTTTATTAGGTATACCCGCTGTTTTATGCAGTTATCTAATCAGCTAATCCCTTGACAGCAGCACAATGCATAAAATCATGCAGATACAAATCAAGCTTCAGTTAATGTTCAATTCAAACACCAGAATGGGAAAAATTATGATCTCTGTGACTTTCACTGTGGCATGGGCATTGGTGCCAGATGGACTGATTGAGTATTTCAGAAATGGCTGATCTCCTGGGGTTTTCACACACAAGAGTCACACAGAATGGTGCGGAAAATAAAAAAAACATTGAGTGAGCGACAGTTCTGTGGGTGGAAACGCCTTGTTGACAAGAGAGGTCAGAGAAAAATGGCCAGATTGGTTCGAGCTGCCAGGAAGGGTATAGTAACTCATATAATCACTCTTTACAACCGTGGTGAGCAGAAAAGCATTTCAGCATGCAACAGCAGAAGACCACATTGGGTTCCACTCCTGCAGCCAAGAACAGGAATCTTAGAATCAAGAACAAGTTCCTTTTAAAGTGACCGGTTTGTGTGTGTGTGTGTGTGTGTGTGTGTGTGTGTGTGTGTGTGTGTGTGTGTGTCGCGCCATGGGATTTTTGTACCAGATGCTCTGTTTACAGAATGTGTAGAAATGGTGTTGAAAAGTGTATGATATTTTGGACTGTTTTTGCTGGCTGATCCTGTAGGGGCGCTATTGAGGCGATTATTCGTTGATAGTTACTGGATCAGCCAGTGAAAACAGTGCAAAATATCATGCACTTTTCAAAGCCATTTCTACACATTCTGGAAACAGAGCATCTGGTACAAAAATCCTGTGGTGCAACACACACACACACACACACACACACACACAAACCATCTTTATTATTCTGTCAGTCAGAGGTAATGGAGCTCAGGATTAAACTCTGATGCAACTTCACAATAACCCTGCAACTTCTACAGCACCAAGTTAGGTTTTCATTCCTCAGACCCAGCAGAGGTTTCCATTTAAATCTTGACACATAGTGCATAAATATTTCTGAGATATGACAAAAGCACTCCAGTCTCTTTCTTGTTTAAGTTGGAAGTGCATCTACAAACTGCCCACACAATCCCAGAACCTGTTGAGACAACTAACAGAATACAAAACAAGAATTAAACAAGCTTACCTTCACAGGCTACATTAAATACAGCAAATAATAAGCATTAAAATATCTCAGAGGTCATACAGTATAAAAAATATGGTGGTTATTGAGCCAAAGACTGAGAAACCCATATTTAGCAACTGAGTCATGTGCAGGTGGACTGAAGGCCTGCAAAGGTCACCATTGCCTCATATTGTATTCATATTCCCCTGGGTTTAGTCAACAAAATCCGGAAAAGGTATCATGCCCAAGTATGACCTTGGCCGCATTTCATTGTTTAACACATCAGCATAGTCTGGTAATTCAGAATCAGAATCAGTAAAGCAAAAACTGCAGAACATCACTATTTTGGGGCTATTATTTTGACTCATAAAATATTATGAGTGTATCCTGGTACTGGAAAACAACTTCAATTAACTGCCACACACAGGCGATAAATTACATTTCCAGCTTCAGTGCTTGTTAGGCTACATTGTTAACTATGAAAACAAATAAAACAGTGCACCATATTACACGATTAAATTACATACCGTTACATAAAATGCACTCATGTGGACAACCTGTTCAGCTGAAATTGTTGATTCTGGAAATGAGAGTACGCAGCATGGAAGCTTATATCTGTCAACAGACCTCTCCTTATAGCTCATGGCCAAATGCACTCAGACAGAGCTGGTCACAATGGAATTTTCTATTCAACAGTGCAAAGATGCTAGATAGATAGATAGATAGATAGATAGATAGATAGATAGATAGATAGATAGATAGATAGATAGATAGATAGATAGCATGGGCGATTGCTCTAAGACAACGAGGGAGGCTCAGCCTCCTCTAAAAATTCTGGATCTGAAATAGCAATGTTATAAGTTATAACATTGCTATTTCAGATCCAGAATCATAGAAATATATGTGCTCAACCCAACTACAGTGCAAAATCATTCAGTTATAACTTTCCCCAGTTCGCCTAATGTGCGCGTGAGTTTTTCCCCCTCGTGACAGTGTGATGCAGCCCAGCCTCAGTGGACTTCAATGGCATTTGGGAGCTACAGTATGCGCTTTCAATATCAAAATGCAAGACAATTATTGGACAAATACTGCGAAAACGCCCGCCCACCGGACTCCCAGCCTCAGTGGACTTCAATGGCATTTGGGAGCTATGCGCTTTTCAATATCAAAATGCAAGACGATTATTGGACAAATACTGCGAAAACGCCCGCCCACCGGACTCCGAGCCTCACAGTGGGAGGGACATGGCAAAGCTTTCCGCGAGGAGACTGGTGATTGGTAAAAGCGGACGGATATTTTCTTTGATTGACAGCTCATTTCAACTATAGACAGGCAGCGGTGAATTTCAGTTCAGTCCCATGCGGATTCGCGAGTGCTGTGGTGTATTGTAAGAGATCAGCTTACATTTCGATTTCATTCATTACATACGGTTTCTACCAGCTTTTTTAGTTTGTATATATTTTCATTGTAAATAAAGTGTAAATATAGTGTTGTCAAGTTTGCTATCTTAGTTCCAGAAATTTCGTTTATTTGAGTGACTGAACTTGAACTTGAGGGGGCTAGTCAGCTAGCAAGAAAGCTGCGCACGGATGCCAAGCATTGCTGATTTAATTTTGGCGAAGCCATTTGCCAGTCTTCCTTTCGAGGAAAAAATTTAAATTAAAGAGCAGGGTAGACCAACGCCTCAAATTGACTTGGTGAAAAAGGTAGGGAATAATACTCGTTCCTTTCAGCTCTCCTGGTACGAGAAAGTGAATTGGCTAACAGCAAGTGACCCACATCAACAACAGTAAATAGGCTACTTTAGTAATATGTCATGGATGGACCAAAAATATAGAATCTATTTGAAATGTTTATGCTGAGTATATTATATTGGAATATATATTTTTCTGGATATGAATTAAACACAGCTACAATTTGGAAAACATTTTTAAACAAAAACACAGCCGAGAACATTTCACACTACAGACCTGGATTAAAAGTGAAGGGTTATCAAAATTGTCAATAAAACATTTCTCAGTCAAAATAAGTAAAATATAGGGAAAGTGTCATTGAATGAAATGTGTGGCACCCAGCTCTATGTTTGGCTCCCCAAGGTCAGTGCTTGTGCCTATTCCAGAACACTCTGCTGTTACTGCTGAGGTTCCTGACAAAGAGCTACTTTCAATAATGATCAATTTTTAAACAACTTGCCACAATTTTAAAATATAAAATGTTAAAACATACCCCCCAACACCACCATCATGTATATTGGACAGTAGGCTAATGGGCCAAAAGAACCTGTTATTTCACAGTTTGTGACCCTGCCAACAATCAGCCAGATCAGAGGCAAGAGTATGGGCAAAATTGATGTTTTTTCTTTTTTCTTTTAAAATCTGGAAATATCGTAACCGACCAGCCTCCCCTGTTTGAAAGACTACCAGCCGTCACAGATAGATAGATAGATAGATAGATAGATAGATAGATGGATGGATGGATGGATGGACGTATGCACTTTATTGCTCCCCAAGAGGAAATTTGGAGGAGATTAACTGGACAACAAAAACAGCAGATTTTGTTTTACTAATGGGCGGGATTGTTCAGGATGAATATAATTCTATGATTTGCCTTGCACTATTGTCAGCACTGTTGTTACTGAAAATTGACACTCTGACTAATCAGAATTGAGAATTCAGCAGTGAATATTAAATAATCATGGAAGAAATTATTGAGTAAAATATAATATCTGAGCAGCAGGATATTCGATTATATTATCTGTAATTACACTGAGATTGTTATTATGTTTGTAAGTACAGTTGAGCTCTGTTACAGAAGGTAGCCTTAAGCCAGACATTAAACTTAATACAATGTGCCAGGAAGCTGTAGGAGTTGCTATCTATCTGAGTAATACTATTAGGCAGGGTTAGTCACACTTGACAGTATTACTGTCATTGCATACCACAGCATCCCTCCAATCTATGATTTTATCTGGACAAAAGCTGTTTACATGACATGTGGAAGGATGATTGTGCTCTGAAGGCGCTTTCCAGTCTATGATAAGAGAACATCATGATTAGATGTTTGTAATTTTGCACTACCGAGCTCTAGGTGTGTTGGAGGGGATAGGGGGTGGTTGGGGCGGATAGCTGTTGCGGTATTCTGTGATTACTCTGTCTTCGTAATCACTGTTCCTGATCACTGTAGCGCAGACTGCCGTGTACAGGTTATAGCTCATCCACATCAGGTTATAGCATGATCCACGGTCAAGTCCAGGTCTTTCCAACGTGGCCTGTGACCAGCTGCATTGTATCTGTGTGGAGAAGTCATACAGTATCGCCATGGCAACGGTCCAGAGTGTAACAGATGGTCGGAGCGTGCTCAGTAGAGACTAAATAGGGATTGATGAGACCCAGAGGGCGAAAAGTGGGTCAGGATTATCCTCTGTACAGTCAGATGATGTTGGACACCAGAAATAAACACATGCAAGTTCTCTGTGAGGCAAGGATGTGCAGGATGTGCATTTGAATATATTTGGAGGATTATTTGCCAGGCTTTCATATAACTGTGAAAAGGTTTTTTTTCCCCCTCTCTGACATTAAGCCTTGAGTCTGTTGCATAATTCATAAAAAATAATCAGAATCAGTTCACAGGTATTATAACAATTTCCAAGGGGCTTATGTTGAAATATATCTTTATCTGTCTACACAAATAGTGCAAAAACACATAACCTAATGCTTCAGTTCAAATACTACAAATTTATGTCTTATTCAGTTTTTAGAAATGCAGAATGTCTAGTTATACTCTTCTAAGGTGTTGAATTTCCAGTCTTATTTTAGTGTCAATAATATACCTGTATAAATAAGTAATAATTAAATATTAACAAAACGTGTCATTAATTAGGAAAATCCTTTCTGCAGGTTTTTGTAATGTAAAAAATTAATGTGCTCCGAATGAACCAATCACATTCAAACGCATGTATTTATCATACACATGTCATCAGTGAAGTGATTCTGGTTAACACCAAGTAGAGATCAGCTGTTTCTGTAGGATTTTCTTGGTTTAATGTGGCTGCTGAAGCTACGGTCTGCACAAAGCATGGACAGGATCTCATTGTCAAAAGGTATTGATCAGGAAAGTGGTATAAAGCAGTTTCCAAAACATTCAATGCACCATGGAAAAGAGTTCAGGTCATCATCATCAACAAGTGGTGAAAATGGGCCACCACAATGACATTAACAAGAACAGGATGTGGGAATGGCATAAATAGACACTTAGATAATTAAGTGTTAAAAACATCCATCCATCCAACCGCTTATCCTGTGCAAGGTCGTGGGCAAGCTGGAGCCTATCCCAGCTGACTACAGGCGAGAGGCGGGGTACACCCTGGACAAGTTGCCAGATCATCGCAGGGCTGACACATACATCCTATGGCTACATCCACACGACAACGGCAACGAGATGTTATTAAAAAAAATATCGCGTCCACATGGGCAACGGATCAGTAAAATATCAGGTACATATGGCGACGCAACGCTTGCTGAAAACGATGCAATACACATGCCACACCTCTAGGTTCGCTGTAAGATGGTCCCATCGGAGACACCAGGACAATAGAAGAAGTAAGGACACATGCGCATAAACTATTATGCGCGAGACTTCATATTAGCCACAAAGTCAGGAAAATCTGTTCGTAAAGTAACGTTATAATGACCAAATACAATCAAAAGTATTTTTCCAGTCTCACCTGTGAAAGGTAATCCCATGTGATCTCGTTTGGATGGTAAACCTGTTGGTACAGTTAAATGCAGCACATGAATGAGGCATCTTTATTCTCCGCTTTGACCCATCCAATATGGCGGCGAGGATGACGTATGATTCTACGCGGAAGGCAGCATCTTTAATGGTCCGGAATAAATTGAATGCTACACGTTGATGGATTAATTTGTTCTTCTACGCCCTTTTTGAGGAATGTATTGTAGGACTTAAACCAACATCTGAAGAGGTGAGATCACTCCTTTTTTTCCCTATTTTTGCTGGCGGGATTGACTCTGCCCTAAGGGCAGAGTCTCTCTCTCTCTCACTTTGCACCATTACACAATAAATATTCACAGTGAAAATATTTTGTAAGCGCGTTTCATGAACCAAGTTATAGGATTTGTTGACAACTCGCATCGAGTTCGTTATAATTCTACCCGGCGTGAAGCACTGACAGTCATGTGGTTGTGACGTCATTGTAAACAAATCCGTTCTACTCATCCAGACGACTTCGCAACGGCGCCGTTGCCAGATCTTTCCACTCTGGAACCCGTTCTCAAAAGATTTCGTTTTGGGGCACCCAAAATGCCGGTGCCATGTGGACGCCAGGCCGAAACGATAAACAATTTTATCAGATTCACCTGAATCCGTTGCCGTGTGGACAGGGCATAGAGACACACAACCATTCACACTCACATTCACACCTACAGTCGATTTAGAGCCACCAATTAGCCTAATCTGCATGCCTTTGGACTGTGGGAGAAACCGGAGCACCCAGAGGAAACCCACGCAGACACGGGGAGAACATGCAAACTCCATACAGAAAGGCCCCCATCGGCCACTGGGCTCAAACCTACCGTATAACCTTCTTGCTGCGAGGCGACAGTGCTAACCACTACACCACCATGCCGCCCTGTGTTAAAAACATGATAATATGAAATGTACCACATTGATACTGTGTGTTTGTCCTGGACTAGTGATAAACAAACTTGCTGTTTGGTTTGTCTAATTCTATCCATCCAGCCCACTGAGGTGATATCTCTACATCACAGTGATATGCTGACTGACATAATGCAGATCTTTCATGTCAACACATATTGTCTTCAAGTTATAGTCTGTAATTTTGCCCTGTCTTACTGTCGCTGTTTTAAAGCTGAAAACTCAAACAAGTCAAGCCTCTTTCTTTAGCATTCCTGTGAAAGCCACACCCCTGAAAACACACTCACACCTAATGTTAGAGGCAGAGGTTTCTGAATTGACAGACGGCATGATTGACATGCAAATAAAGACGCCTCCTTGTCTTGGTGGGTTATAGCGTTTCTCCACTAAAGAGTGAAGGTCGTCACGGCTCAAATGCAGGCTTATCCTGGCATATGTCAATTTCCCATCACATAACTCAGGGCATCCCATCATATAATTCAGGGCATTAAGAAGTTTTTGAGGTTACTGAATGGTGAGGTTACCGGACATCTTCCATTACACATTAATACACTGCATTTCTCTCTCAAGCCAACAAGCATGAGACACAGCGAGTTTGTTTTAATGGAAGTGTGCACGCAAATACAAGCGTTACATGACCTTTCATGACAAAGCTCAGAAAACGTAAAGTTACAGCTTTATGTCTGACTATTACAAAGCACTGACACTGGAGACTCCTTCTATATAAAACGCAACCAGACAAACAATTATACTTTTGTTAAATAGCAATACATATATTAATCTGTTTATTATTAGGCTTAAATAATAATAATAATAATAATAATAATAATAATAATATTATTATTATTATTATTATTATCAAGTCCCTGTGAATTAGCTGTTACTAGTGTTGTAGTGCTTGAGATTGGTCTTAGTCTCAAGACCACTTTTTGAAGGTCTTGGGCTCGTCTCGGAATCAATCAACTACATTTTTACTTGGTCTTGTCTCGATCTCAGACATAAAGGACTCGGGATTTTATTTCAAGACTGGTCAAGACCACAACTGCAGGGATTTCACTAAATTACCTATGTACTATCTGATTTATTCATTAACATCATTACTGTGATTGTATGTAAAATGTCCTGCCTCAAATTTCCTCATGACTCACTGCTAATTTTAAACTTTTGTTACTGTTAAAGGCCGTCATCCCTCCCTACCCCCCTTCACACACGCTGGTCTGGTCCCGGTCTTGACCCTTCAAAGTCTTGGTCTTGCCTCTGTCTCAATACAGACTCTGGTCTCGGTCATGACTTCATCTCAATTTAGATGGCCTTGACTACAACACTAGCTGTTACTACAGAAACAATAATGTATTAGAACAAGCGCATTAATATAAAGCAGTGATTTGGAAATTCAACAGGGCTCTGCTGTAATAAAAGTTAGTTTGTAATTATGTCAGGAATATGTAAATCAAGTACTAATAATCCAAAGGACTTGCATAATTTGCAATGCCATTTAATTTCAAGTTGTTTATATAGCATTGCCGTTGTAATTAACCCGTTTTGTGGAAATCCAGATGTTGACTCCTGTGCTAGGGAAGCCATGGCCTGATGGTTAGAGAACCAGCTTTGGGACCAAAAGGTCACCGGTTTGATTCCCTGGACCAGCAGGAATGGCTGAAGTGCCTTTGAGCAAAGCACCTAACCCACAGGCTGCTCTGGCTATGTTATATGTTGCTCTGGATAAGAGCATCTGCTAAATGTATTTAATGTAATGCTAAAAATGACACAAAAAATAACCTAAGGACTTTTGGAGAAACCTGAGAGTTAAAAAGTGCAACCCCTCCTCTTCTGGTTGCCAGTTTTAGATATACTGTAATACCATTCCAGGGTTTCATATCAATAAATCCTGACATCATCTAGCTATATCATTCTGCATCCCTAAGATTAATGTTTCTTTTTTTTTATAATTTCCTGAGACATTCCCTTAGGAATTATGGCATGTTTATTTTAAGTCTCATTAGTATGATTCGGAGAAGACGGAATGTAATCTTATGGGACTTGGGAGGAGCAGAGGCCTATAAACTGCAGCATGAATCGATGAGAGAAGTGAAACAAACACATCATAATTTAATCTAAGACAAAGCGAGGAAAGAATGAGCTGATTATCTTAGTAAGGGGAGGTTGGGTTTTACTTTTTTGATTAATTTGCTTCTTCTGAACTTTTATAATGTTATCATTAGAATTGAGAAAGCAGCTTATGTGTGAATGATTAATTCATTGAGGATTTCATTACCAAAATAAATTAAGTTTTATAAGCCAAGACAAACCTTGTCAGAAATATGAGTCACCTGCAAACCTGCTATAAGTAATTACATTTTCACACTTGGGGCTCATTCACCAGCCTAAGCATTTACATGCATAATATATTTGCTTTGAGAATTCATTACCCTTCAATGAGGATTTCTGGCTTAAAAACACAGCACTCTTGAGGAGAACAATACTTGCCAGGTACCTAACATAAAAACACTCAACTCTGTCAAGCGAACGAACATAAAACTGTATTATGCTAATTAGACGTACATTAGTAAAGCTAACATTAGCCTTGTGCTTTTAGTTATAGCTGATGCATTGTGATGTGTTGTGTTGGAACTCATATTGGAGAAATGAGTTCCACAAGAGTAATGCATTAAAGGATATGCTCTAATGTGATATATTGGGAGAAACACAATGGTTGTGTGACATAGAAGGGGCATATAAATCATTGAAATGCAGCCTACATATACACCGATCAATCATAACATAATGGCCACTGACAGGTGACGTGAATAACATTGATTATCTCATTACAGTGGCACCTGTTAAGGGGTGGGATAAATTAGGCAGCAAGAGAACAGTCAGTTCTTGAAGTTGATGTGTTGGAAGCAGGAAAAATGGGCAAGCGTAAGGATCTGAGCAAATTTGACAAGGGCAAAATAGTGATGGCTAGATGACTGGGTCTGAGCATCGCCAAAATGGCACACCTTGCAGGATGTTCCCGGTATGCAGTGGTTAGTACCTACCAAAAGTGGTCCAAAGAAGGACAACTGATGAACCAGCGACAGGATCATGGGTGTCAAAGGCTCATTGATTCGCATGGAGCACGAAGGCGAGCCCATATGGTCCAATCACACAGAAGAGCTACTTTAGCACTTCTTTTTCTTCCATCTTGTCTCACTTATGTGTGTGGGGTTGCTGCCATGTCCTTGGCACGTCATAGTTTTACGCTGGATGCATTTCCTGCCACAACCCTCCCATTTCCGGGCTTGGGACCAACCATTCACATACACATTCATACCTATGGACAATTTAGAGTAGCCAGTTAACCTAACTGCATATCTTTGGACAGCGGGGAAAACCAGAGCACTTGGAGGAAACCCATGCAGACACGGTAAGAACATGCAAACTCCACACAGAAAGGCCCCTGCCGGCCACTGGGCTTGAACCCAGAACTTTCTTGCTGTGAGGAAACAGTGCTAACCACTGTACCACCATACCACCCAGAAGAGCTACTGGAGCATAAATTGCTGAAAAAGTTAATGCTGGCTAAAACAGAAAGGTGTCAACATTAACTTTTTCAACAGTTTGTGCTACAGTAGCTCTTCTGGGGGATTGGACCATATAGGCTAGCCTTTGTGCCCCATGCAAATCAGTGAGCTTTCGACACCCATGACCTTGTCGCCGGTTCACCGGTTGTCCTTGCTTGGACCACTTTTGGTAGGTACTAACCACTGCATACCAGGAACACCCTACAAGATGTGCCATTTTGGAGATGTTCAGACCCGGTCATCTAGCCATCACAATTTTGCCCTTGTCAAAGTCACTCAGATCTTTACACTTGCCCATTTTTCCTGCTTCCAACACATCAACTTCAAGAACTGTCTGTTCTCTTGCTACCTGATAAGTGTATAGTATCATATAAAAAAGTGATGATGATGATGATAGCTACAAAATGAATCTGATACAGGCCTCAATCATATAAAATACATTGTGCACATGACACTGTGATAGCTGATTACTTCAGTATTGAATGACTGAAAATATAAAAAGGTTCTAACTAGAAGGAATAAAACTTCATGGGGACATGCTGTTATAGGAAAATAATCAACAATATAGTGATGTGGCCTGATGACAAGAGAAGTTAATCTTACTACGCTGAAGTTGTTTATTTTTAAATTATATAAGTGTTTTATTCCTCGTGTACCACATCAGTTGAATAAAGATTGCAATTTTTCATTTATTAATGACTGGCATCATACTTTTATCACGTCTGCACCTGCTTGCACTCAAGACTCCATTTCCCAGAATTCACAGCAGCCTTCAAATATGGCCACCACAGACTACAACAACCATCCTGCACCTCATCGCTCACAGCCTTCAGAGTTCTAATCACACACACCTTAACTTAATCACTTCTCAGTCACACAGCCATAGTATAAAAGGACGTTCAGCGAACCTTGTGTCTGACTTGACTAAGCTGTTGATCATGGCATTGTTTATCTGGTTTGACTTTGTTTGTGGTTTTAATTCTGCGCCTTTGCCTCTGATACTCTGTTTGTGCCTCGCCTGATCCTTGCCTGCTTTTTGATTCTGCGTTTTGCCTCATGATTTGGATTCGCTTGCCTGAATAAACTCTCTTTCACCTTTGATGTCCATCTGTCGCCTGCATTCCTGACAACTTTTTTTATCCGTTTATATTTGCATTTAATCTCATGGAAGTTCCTGTTGTCACTTATGTTAGTGACTATAAATAGCATTTCCCTCACCAACAAAAACTCTTTTTAATACATTAAGACAAACTGTTACAAAGTTCTAACACTCTAGAATCCTTCCTTAAATGTTAAATAAACAGCAGCTTCTGGGAAAGATTCATAATAAACGTGCGTTTTGCTGTTTTTGTTCTTAAAATCTGTTTATCACTGGACTTAGATTATGTTGCGTATTTTCCATATAAGTCTCCGTGAATGAGCTGTTACCATTCATCCATTATCTGTAGGCGTTTATCCTGTTCTACAGGGTCGCAGGCAAGCTGGAGCCTATCCCAGCTGACTATGGGCAAGAGGCGGGGCACACCCTGGGCAAGTCACCAGGTCATCACAGGGCTGACACATAGACACACACAAACAACCATTCACACTCACTTTCATACCTACGGTCAAGTTAGAGCTACCAGTTAACCTAACCTGCATGTCTTTGGACTGTGGAGGAAACCGGAGCACCCGGAGGAAACCCATGCAGACACCGGGAGAACATACAAACTCCAAACAGAAAGGCCCTCATCGGCCGCTGGGCTCGAACCCAGGACCTTCTTGCTGTGAGGTGACAGTGCTAACCACTACGCCACTGTGCCACCCAGCTGTTACCATAGAAATGGTATACTATTAGAATGAGGGCAATAATAGGTTATAAACCTGTAATTTGTAGCTGGAACTACTGTCAGAGCTGCTGTTATATCCATCCATCATCTGCAGCCACTTATCCTGTTCTACAGGGTCGCAGGCAAGCTGGAGCCTATCCCAGCTGACTATGGGTGAGAGGCAGGGTACACCGTGGACAAGTCGCCAGGTCATCGCAGGGCTGACACATAGACACAAACAATCATTCACACTCACGGTCAATTTAGAGCCACCAATTAGCCTAACCTGCATGTCTTTGGACTGTCAGGGAAACCAGAGCACCCAGAGGAAACCCACGCAGACACGGGGAGAACATACAAACTCCACACAAAAAGGCCCTCATCGGCTGCTGGGCTCGAACCCGGACCTTCTTGCTGTGAGGTGACAGTGCTAACCACTACACCGCCAAGCTGTTACCATAGAAATGGTAAAGTATTAGAATGAGGGCAATAATAGGTTATAAACCTGTGATTTGTAGCTGGAACTACTATCAGAGCAAATTAACCAACACTTGCTTCAGTTCAAATGTAATAAATCTTCTTTCATTTTCTGTTTTTTTTTCTCCTTTTTGTACATTTTGAGCGCGCGCGCGAGAGAAAGAACAAAACAGCTGGAACTTATAGACATCTGCAGCAGCAGCAGCAGCAGCATCCTTTTCTTGTCTTCTTTATGCAGCTTGCAACTATACAACCAACCATTCATTAAGCAGCATGATGCTGTGCTTTTCCAGGCACTGAGTCTAGTTTGCCTTCTGGCTTCACTGATTGTTCAGTGTGCATTAAAACCCAGCCTAAAAGCACTCCGGTCACAACCTAGTAACCTTCGTCGGAACAGAAAATAAACCACCAGTCTTACCTGATATTGCAAGGACGGCGATCAGAGGGAACTGGAAAGCCAAAATGAACATAATCTGTCTTTATGAGCAGGTTATGATGTGAGAAACAGTCCACAGTCCCATTTATCGGGGCGAGTGCGATCAATTGCGCGATCGGAAAAACGAAAAGTGCGCTTGCTGTTCGGTTCAGTCAGTGGTGCTCTCTCTCTCTCTCTCTCTCTCTCTGTTCAGCTGTGCTGTGCGTGGGCAGCTCCAAGCACAAGACACTGAGATTAATGAGCTACAGGTCACAATAACAGCACAAGAGCTAGTGATCTCTGATGGTATCCGCTGACTCGGTTCCTCATGCTGTCTTTATCTGCTTTATGCCCGTGCGGTCGCATCCCACTGTTCTTCCCCTCATTGTATTTAACCAGATGAGTGGATACTCATTCATACACATAGCCTCGCCTACTTTTGCTGAGTCTGTGTGCATGAATCTACAGCCCGACAGCCCTCTTAGACCTTCGACCTTGTTTATCTGGCTTTAATTGGAATGTTTTGCCTTTTATGCTGTCATAGTTAGTTCGAGTCCCTTGTGCTCAGTGTAAAATGTATAGGGTTGTTTTACAATCAGGGTACGCAAACTAAGAATCACATTTAACACTTATTATCTTCAATATCAAAAGGCTTGACTAAATAAACTTGGTTGCTTATTGTAGCCCTGTGATAGCTCTATTAAATTTGGTGATAACATATTTAGCAAAATTACTCGTGTCATTTAGAAAAAGTGCTTTTTTGACCAAAAGGGATGCAGTTAAATCATTCTTTATACCATAAAACTTGGTTCCATATCATTGGAAACATCTCATCTCATTATCTGTAGCCGCTTTATCCTGTTCTACAGGGTCGCAGGCAAGCTGGAGCCTATCCCAGCTGACTACGGGCGAAAGGCGGGGTACACCCTGGACAAGTCGCCAGGTCATCACAGGGCTGACACATAGACACAGACGGTCAATTTAGAGTCACCAGTTAACCTAACCTGCATGTCTTTGGACTGTGGGGGAAACCGGAGCACCCGGAGGAAACCCATGCGGACACGGGGAGAACATGCAAACTCTACACAGAAAGGCCCTCGCCAGCCATGGGGCTCGAACCCAGACCTTCTTGTTGTGAGGCGACAGCGCTAACCACTACACCACTGTGCCGCCCATTGGAAACATAGTTAAGTTTTAATCTTGAATGCCAGTAAGTTTTCAGACTATTTTGATCAAATTAGTATGTAATTGTGTCAAAAAAATGTCCTCTCCGAGACAGCTAATTTTTCAATATAAAATAACATATCTAAAATGATTATTTTCATCCTAAAATGTGGTCAAGATATTGGGACATAAATATTATAGACAACTAACACAAAGCTTACAGCCTTGTATTTAAAAGCACTATGGAAGTAGTGGATTCTGAATTGTCCAAAAAAAAAAAAGTCCTCTCCGAGAATCATTTCATTTGTTTCTCCCATCTTATAGCAGATTACACAAAACTACCATACACACATGTCAAAAAATTACCTGAAATCTGTTCTTTAACTTGTCCTTCACTTAAAAACTGGTACAAGAACCAGTTTGAATCAATTTGAATTTTGGACCCCTGTGACACAAACTGTGTACCCTGATTGTAAAACAACCCTATACTGTTCCTACTTATTCAGGTGACATTGGGCATACCTAACAACCTGTGTTTTCTCTCTCCCGCCCTAAATCTGTCCCTCTGAGTTACATGTCAATCCTGAGATCGAGATGCTGACCTCTTCTGCTCCTCGGACCTGCCTGATCCATCCTGACGCCCTACGTCTAGTTGGAGTCTCATCACATCGCTCCTGTAGAGGACGGCCCCTGAAAGTCACGCTTGGAAGATGCTCTGGACTCTTACAGTAATGCTTTTATGGCTGAGGACTACAGTTGACTTGCTAACTTTAGGACTGCAGTTGTCATGAACAGTTTTGCACTCAAGTTTCCATCAATGAAGAGTTTATAACATCAACGAAACTGACTTCATGTTAAAACTGTTAATGTTATAGTCATGCTGTCTGTTGTTGCACAAATGAGGATGGGTTCCCTTTTGAGTCTCGAGGTTTCTTCCTCATGTCGTCTGAGGGAGTTTTTCCTTGCCACCGTCGCCACAGGCTTGCTCACTGGGGATAGATTAGGGATAAAATTAGCTCATGTTTTAAGTCGTTCAAGTTCTGTAAAGCTGCTTTGCGACAATGTTTATTGTTAAAAGCGCTATACAAATAAACTTGACTTTTCAGTATGAAGTTTCCCAGGATGCGTAAAGATGCACAACAAAGGGATGGAGTTAAAGAGTGCACGAGGATGCGATGATGGTTTAGAGCAGGGGTTCTCAACCTTTTCTGCTTCGAACCCCACCCATTCATACTTGTAACAAGTCAGGGCCCATTAAAAAAGATCACCAATTATTTTGTCTCATGTATTCTATTAGAATCTAATAATCTATTGTAAATGGGATGCAACATCACTCCCTGTTACAGACCCAGGAATTAAATAAATGCAATAAAAACACTTTTTTTTTTAAATTGTAGGTATTGTATTTAAAACTGTATGGATGGATGTGCCAGAAGCCAAACCATGCATTCAGGGCATTCTCAATCAAAATGATCCAAAAGTGGAGTTTGGTCCATTAACGCAATAACTTGTTGCCATATTTAGAAGAAGAAACCTTGATTTGTCACATGCACACTTCAAGCACAGTGAAATTCATCCTCTGCATTTAACCCATCTGAAGCAGTGAACACACACACACACCCAGAGCAGTGAGCAGCCACACTACAGTGCCTGGGGAGCAGTCAGGGGTTAGGTGCCATACCTTGCTCAAGGACACTTCAGCCCAAGGCTGCCCCACATTAACCTAACTGCATGTCTTTGGACTGTGGGGGAAACCAGAGCACCTGGAGGAAACCCATGCAGACACGGGGAGGACATGCAAAGTCCACACAGAAAGGCCCTCGCCGGCCACTGGGTTTGAACCCGGAACCTTCTTGCTGTGAGGCAACAGTGCTAACCACTACACCACCGTGTTTGTGCTCAGCAAACAAGCAAATTATTAAAACCAATAAGTTCATTCGAAAGAAGTGGGTATAGAAACCACTCAGCGGGATTAGATCCTTACACGCTAACAAAGAAGGATTTTTACTATGAGTTGGAAAATTATCCATCTGTTGATTTCACTGACATCTCAAACTACCTGGTGCTGCAGACATCGTTCTACATGGACACACAGATGAAAACCTGGAAAAGCATGGACGCGTACAACTTTTTATATGTGGCTGGGTTAAAGATCTGCAGCTCAGGATACTACAAGATAAATCCTGTATTGTTTTTTCCCGGGTAAGTAGGAATTTTTGGACTTTTTGTACGTGTCTTTGTGATGGTTGGTAGGACATTACAAGTTTTAGTATCAGGTGTAAACAAACCACAGCTGCTTGATTCTCAATCCTCCCTGCTCTCCTCTTCCAGGTAAATCTTTCACAAAGATCCACAGTAACACCTGTAAAGACCTGGGTATTACACATATTATATATGCATTAGTTTACAATATGGCAACCATGATCAAAGAGTAAACAAAAACACATCTGAGGACTTGAGCGTCTCCTGAACTTCAAAACATCATGAAATAATGGAAAATGGTGAGAAAAGTGATTTAGGAATCCAAACGAAATAAATCAGAGGAATTTACAAACTTTTCACAAAGTGATCACTGCAAACTTAAACGTTCTTTGACTCTGCTCACTTTCATCACAATGAAAGATTCAAGAGCTACCTTTCTCATTGTCTTTTGGTAGAATTAATTGCTCTTTCACCATGTTTATCACTTCACGGGGAACCTGGAAGAAACTTTTATCAGCTTATTTGATTCGAACAGCGCAAAACAGTGCAAGCATAGGGCATTTTAATGACTAGCAAGGCGCCCCAGTGATACTAACATGAGCTTAGCTGACCACCACTTTATGTATTGCATATCTAATGAGGCAGATGTGACATCAGATGCAACCCAACAATTGTACCCTACTAAAAATTAGCTTCAACTTGAAAAAAACAACAACTTGCGGCCCACTAGATGGCGATTTGCAGCTTACTAATGGGCCACGGCCCACTGGTTGAGAAACACTGGTTTAGAGGCTTGTTGTTGTCGTTTTCCTTTCCTTTTCTGGTAACTACAAAATGTAACAAAACCTCAGTTTATTTAGTTTATAGTCCATTACTTTAACTAATGTATCAACAAAATGCCATTAAACAACATTACAGAAACACCTACAGTTTTAGCCACATGAAGAACTAACCTACACACCCTATGAATATTACCGATATGCAAAGTAAAGACACGTCCCAAACACTGTAGGCCACGCCCCCAGAGCTGTGCATACTGGAACATAATTGGCATTTAAGACTTACATTATGTAACCAGTAAACCTCAACGAGGCGTGTTGTTATAGAAAAACGATCAACACTGAGGTGGTGTGATGTGCTTTCCTGAAAAACATATCCTGAAATATTTATTATAAAGATATACCTTTAACACAACTTTAGCAATTTGACAATGCTTAAAAAAATCCCTATTTATAATAATAAAGCACACATACTTTTTTATTTGTTGATTTTTATGTTTAATGGAGTGGAACATCCAGAATGGTAGTTCCTGTTATCAGTTACAGTATGTTATCATGATAAATTATATAAGTACTGGTGCAGAACATTGGATAAAATTGAGATCATTTGACATCAGCATCAAGTAATTATTAAGCCCCTTTTTCACTGCATATGAAAAAAAAAAACCAACATAAGGGATATGCAAACAATCCGTGGAGTCCCTCAGACTGGGGCCCAACATTCATGTATGCTTGTATGTGAGTTACTACAGTATAGCTGATGTCTAAAGCAACTATCTCCCCCGCGTGGTCAATGCGTGTTACTACAACAGATGTAGGGGTTTTAGAAGAAACCTTTACTCGTCACATGCACACTTCAAGCGCAGTGAAATTCATCCTCTGCATTTAACCCATCTGAAGCAGTGAACACACGCACACACCCAGAGCAGTGGGCAGCCCAGAGCGCCCAGGGAGCAGTTAGGGGTTCGGTACCTTGCTCAAGGGCACCTCAGCCCAAGGCTGGCCCACATCAATTTAACTGCATGTCTTTGGACTGTGGGGGAAACCGGAGTACCCAGAGGAAACCCACACAGACACAGGGAGAACATGCAAAGTCCACACAGAAAGGCCCTCGCCGGCCACTGGGTTCGAACCCGGAACCTTCTTGCTGTGAGGCAACTATGCTAACCACTACACCACCGTGCTGCCTTTTGTTGTTGTTGTTGTTGTTGTTTCTTTTCTTTTTCTTTTTTTTATCCTTGCAGCTGGTTCTAACGTCTACATTTTTTGGTCTGTCTAACCTTACAAAACAGTCACGCGAGTTTCACATGTGAAATGTACAAATATGCTTTATAGACTTTTCACAGGAAGTTTCATTAGATGTTTTGTGCATCCCCCCCCCACACACACACACACATGCTGTGGATGTTTCGCATATATGCGTTTTTATTTTCACATGCAGGGCACAGGGTTTGAGTGTTCAGCAGGTCAGTCATCTTCAGTAACCATTTTATGCTGGTCAGCACTCAAAGAGAATTCAGAGCCTATCACAGAATCACTGGGTGTGAGCTAAGAATACACAGGGGCACTTTAGCATAGCCAGTTCAGCTGCTAGAATGTTTTTGCAAAAGGGGAAACCAGAGGAAATCCACACAGACATGGGAATAACATATGAAGTTCCGGGCAGGACAGCGGTGCAGTGTTTAGCACTGTCGCCTCACAGGAAGCAAGGTTCTGGGTTTGAGCCTGATGGTCAACTGTGGCCTCTCTGTGTGGAGTTTGCATGTTCTCCTCGTGCCTGTGTGGGTTTTCTTTGAGCGCTCCGGTTTCCTCCCACAGTCCAAAGACACGCGGATTGGGTCAAGTGGCCACAAGTGTGAATGTGAGTCTGAATGGCTGTCTGTCTCTATGTTAGCCCTGTGATGGACTGCCAACCTGTCCACACTGTATCCCGATGTCAGCTGGGATTGGCCTGCAATGGATAAACAGTGCAGAAAATAGATGGATGGATGTGAAATTCCACACAGACAGTAACCTGAGCTCAAGACTGAATTGGGGACCCTGGAGGTGTGAGGCGACAGCACTACTTGTTGTGTCACTGTGTCACCCTGTGATATTCACATGGTGATTTGTTTATTTTCAGATGTGCAGCATGTGGTTTCATTATTCAAAGTGATCTCACACACACAATATCAAGTGCATGTGCACTTTGAGGGCATAACTGTTTGCAGTGGTCGAAATACTTTTTTCCAGTGTTCTGCAATATTGCAGAATGTCAAAATTTTGTTCTGCAATTTGGAAATATTTTCTGCAAATACACAAGCCTCCATACTACACCCTTCTCAACCTAACAATGCCTATATTTACATCATATCTAGCTTTACAACTCATAGCATTACTGTAATTCTTTATTCTCTCACTCTATTTTTAATTTCAGTCTTCACAGATCCTTCTCTGCAGCAAAGTTATCATTCCATGATACCTCCACAGGTCTTTCATCCCCCTCGCCCTGACACTACGGGCTACTACAACTTGAAGTATACCAACTAATTCAGAAATGTACTAGTTATCACACCCACACATTATCCTTCCACACAACATACTAATAAAGGTATCACCACAATAAAAAATAGAACACAACTGTTCTTCAAGAAACAAAACATTTATTTTCATGTTACACGTCATGTTACATTTTGTCAAGATTAAGTTTCTAGCTTGAACAATAGATTGTTACCCAAAATGTACTTCATTCACAGTGTTTGCATCTGCAACCTGTAGTTTTAAATTGAAAGCAAGGTTTCAATTCTGGTGGCACGGTGGTGTAGTGGTTAGCGCTGTCGCCTCACAGCAAGAAGGTCCTGGGTTCGAGCCCCGTGGCCGGCGAGGGCCTTTCTGTGTGGAGTTTGCATGTTCTCCCCGTGTCCGCGTGGGTTTCCTCCAGGTGCTCCGGTTTCCCCCACAGTCCAAAGACATGCAGGTTAGGTTAACTGGTGACTCTAAATTGACCGTAGGTGTGAATGTGAGTGTGAATGGTTGTCTGTGTCTATGTGTCAGCCCTGTGATGACCTGGCGACTTGTCCAGGGTGTACCCCGCCTTTCGCCCGTAGTCAGCTGGGATAGGCTCCAGCTTGCCTGCGACCCTGTAGAAGGATAAAGCGGCTAGAGATAATGGGATGGGATGGGATGGGTTTCAATTCTACACTCTGTTACATCTTATGATGATGCAAAGAATTGATGCCATTCAGGAATAAAACCCAACTGGCAAATGGAAAGACGTTTGGGTTCATTGTGTTTGCCTGGCTTCTAAAGTGCAAGGTCATGAACTGAACTGAGAACTACTGCAGGGGCTTCACTGCTCTAAACGAACAACAGAGAACTGGGTACAAACTAATCATGGCAGAACTGAGAGCTACAGAACTACTGAGCTACAGAACTGAACCTATGAGCTTTGTCTTACAGGGCAACTGTTTTACTTTGTGCTAGTCTGCACCACAGGCAAGACAGCACTAGTAAAAAAAAAAAATAGAACATGTACACAAAACATGTATTAGTGTAGCTTGGTATGAGAAAACAAAATATTCAAAAGTATCTATGAATAAAGGTAAAATACTGTTGCTGTCTTCAACAGGGATATAATATCAGTATAATTTTGCATGATTCAACCATACAATCATGGGCACCGCCGGGGGGGGAAAGGTTAGAACAATTCTAGGGGCCCAGCACTGCCATGGGGCCCTTTAAGGGGCTGATAATATGCTTTTAATGATTTTAATAAGACTTTTGAAATAACAACAATGCAATATTCTATCTGGTAAAATGAGCTAATTGAACAAGGTTGTCTATTTCTTGAGTTCTTCAACATATTGTCATTTAACCCTCCCCCTTTTACGAAATGGTACGGCCCAGTTCTGGTAGAAGCGCGATGCGTTAAATCTGTGTGCTGATCAGTGCGACGCTACTTGCTGCTGTGTCACAGTGCAGCAGCAGCCAGCCAGCAGTGGAGTGCGTACAGTCTATGATCGCTAAATATGAAGAATGGCTGTCAAAAACGTAAAGAAAGGCAGCTGAAAGCTGAGAGGGACCAGAGAGGCAGGCAACTGGTCACTCAGTTTTTCCCAAAGAAAGGTAGCTATCGCTCACATGTGTGTTCAAAATATTAGCGAATGGTAAATGAACAGTATGAACGTGGTTGGATTAGCCTATCAAGAGAACACTTTTACAGTTTGTACAGTGACATTTTTCCCATTTTAATAACTGAACTGACTTGTGTGATAAACAAGATGAAATATTACGTTATGCTGGTGCTAATAACTAGTGCTAATAACCAGTTTCATAACTAATGGGGTGCTGTAAATATGCACAGATTCAGCCTCAGGGGGACCTCCGCCCTACCAAACCACTGAACCCCCCTTTGGAGAAGGAGGTAAGCAGCAATACAACCCATAAATGCTTTAGGATTGAAGTTTTTAATGAGCGAGCTCCATATACAGTTTGCTAGATTAAAGTGTTGCTAATAACGGACACCAGTCAAGTGTTTGACATGGTTACGTGTGTGGAATGTTCACACGTTCTAAACCATTGGTTTCAAATTGAGGAGCTGGAGAAAGTGCAGCACACATAAAAGAGGGATAGAGGTTACAACATATGAAGAAATACGTACGTAATTGATCAAATTGAAATGTCACTCCGTGTCACTTTGAAATAAATTCATAATAAGATGTTTCCTGTCTTTTATGGGTAACATTTGTAAGGCTACTGAGTATGGAGTTCATTTAAACGCATCAAACTTGAATGCATCAAACTTTTTCATGCATTAACTAGTTGGGGGGCCCAAAATTCTAATCTTTCATGGGGCCCAAAATTTCTGGCAGCGCCCCTGAATACAATATACACAAACCTATACAGGCGGCACGGTGGTGTAGTGGTTAGCGCTGTCGCCTCACAGCAAGAAGGTCCTGGGTTCGAGCCCCGGGGCCGGCGAGGGCCTTTCTGTGTGGAGTTTGCATGTTCTCCCCGTGTCCGCGTGGGTTTCCTCCGGGTGCTCCGGTTTCCCCCACAGTCCAAAGACATGCAGGTTAGGTTAACTGGTGACTCTAAATTGACCGTAGGTGTGAATGTGAGTGTGAATGGTTGTCTGTGTCTATGTGTCAGCCCTGTGATGACCTGGCGACTTGTCCAGGGTGTACCCCGCCTTTCGCCCATAGTCAGCTGGGATAGGCTCCAGCTTGCCTGCGACCCTGTAGAAGGATAAAGCGGCTAGAGATAATGAGATGAGATGAGACAAACCTATACAATTTACCAATATACATGTATGCAACTACGTATAACAGCGACCGTCTTCATTTTTGTCACCCTCGCGGACGCACGATCTGTCGCTGTTGTTGTTGTAGTCACGCTGGCTGCCGGTTTTGCCGAGATACAACAAAATCGTCCTTGTTTTCTTGGCATTTTTGTTGGACTCTTGCCCCGAAGAAACAATCCTCTTCTTGGGAGCCATGTTTGTTGTGCCGCATTGAATTCTGGGAGATGCATGGCAGAAACTGCCGAACACTGCCGAGGTAGTTGTCGGGTCCTCCTGGCGGGTATTAAAAGTGATGAAATCTTACATCGGAAAATGGCAACTGCCCTTATTTGGTTGTCGTCGCCTTTCGTCTGTATTACGTAAATATTGCTCAACTTTGACCTGGAAAACTCCGTCAGGTTCGTGCGGCACAGGTTTCAGTTTATTTACAGCGCTGCTAGTTTGCTAAATTGAGAACCATTGAATCCCGAGCCTGATTTTTTCATTCTGCAAAATTGCAGGTTGTTTAATTTTTCTTCTGCAATCTTGAAAATCATTCTGCAAAATGTAGACTGCAGACGGGTATTTTGAACACTGGTTTGAAATGCACTTTCTCATGTCTTTCACAGTTTACTCA
Organism: Neoarius graeffei; assembly: GCF_027579695.1. Classification (NCBI taxonomy): domain Eukaryota; kingdom Metazoa; phylum Chordata; class Actinopteri; order Siluriformes; family Ariidae; genus Neoarius; species Neoarius graeffei. The sequence goes on from NC_083580.1 coordinate 57,607,015, forward strand.
CATTGACATGAAAAGCATGTGATTATATTGTGTATTTTTGGCCTGCTTAGGTATCAAGACTTTCTGTTTTAGCCACCATTAACTTTTCCAGCAGTTTGTGCTACAGTAGTTCTTCTGTGGGATTGGACCATATGGGCGTGCTACAGTAGTTCTTCTGTGGGATTGGACCATATGGGCTCGCCTTCGTGCCCCATGTGAATCAATGAGACTTCAATACCCATGACCCTGTCACTGATTCACTGGTTGTCCTTCCTTGGACCACTTTTGGTAGGTACTAACCCCGAGCTAAACAAAAAGGTAGAAATATTCAGAGAGTTTGTTCCAGTAACCTAATCAATATAAAATTAGATCATACTGACTGTACAGCTGCTGCCAGCACCTTTAATCTAAAGGTGGGGCTATTAAATATTAGATCTCTTACATCTAAAGAGGGGGCGGCACGGTGGTGTAGTGGTTAGCGCTGTCGCCTCACAGCAAGAAGGTCCGGGTTCGAGTCCCGGGGCCGGCGAGGGCCTTTCTGTGTGGAGTTTGCATGTTCTCCCCGTGTCCGCGTGGGTTTCCTCCGGGTGCTCCGGTTTCCCCCACAGTCCAAAGACATGCAGGTTAGGCTAACTGGTGACTCTAAATTGACCGTAGATGTGAATGTGAGTGTGAATGGTTGTCTGTGTCTATGTGTCAGCCCTGTGATGACCTGGCGACTTGTCCAGGGTGTACCCCGCCTTTCGCCCATAGTCAGCTGGGATAGGCTCCAGCTTGCCTGCGACCCTGTAGAACAGGATAAAGCGGCTACAGATAATGAGATGAGATGAGACATCTAAAGAGCTAATGGTTAATGAACTTATTACTGATCAGGAGTTTAATGTACTTTGTTTAACTGAAACATGGATTAAGCCAAATGAATATATAGCATTAAATGAAGCGAGTCCTCCTGGGTACAGTTATATATACCAGCCTCGTCTAACTGGCAGAGGAGGAGGCGTCGCGGTTATTTATAATGATTATTTAGGTGTAACACAAAAACCTGGTTATAAATTTAATACATTTAAAGTTCTTCATACTCATATAATGTATGTAGCCTCAAAAAATAAGTCTACCCAGTTAATTCCGTTACTTATTATTTACAGGCCCCCAGGGCCATATTCTGAGTTTCTTTCTGAATTTGCAGATTTTATCACAGAGCTGGTTATTTCCTTAGACAAAGCTTTAGTTGCCGGAGATTTTAATATTACTTTGATAACCCAGAAGACCCTTTGAAAACAGCATTTGTGTCCATTTTAGATTCAGTAGGATTAATCAGAATGTCATAGGACTGACTCATAATTGTGGTCACACCCTCGATCTAATACTAACATTCGGGTTAAACGTAGAAAATATAGTCTTACTTCCACAGTCTGAAGTTATCTCAGATCATTATCTCATCTCATTCAAAATATGTCTGAGTAGTAATATATGCACCTCACCACGCTACTGTATTAAACGTACATTCACATCAACTACTGCACAGAGCTTTATAAATGATCTCCCAGAGCTGTCAACTTTGATTGGGTCACTGTCAGCCCCTGCAGAACTTGATCAGGCAACTGAATGCTTAGAGTCAACATTCCGCCATACCTTAGATCAGGGGTTCTCAACCTTTTGCAACCTGGGCCCCACCAAAGCTGGTTCATTGCAGTTGGGGGCCCCTCTTCTCGCCCCGCCCCATCCCCCCCCAAACACACTCACCCGCAGTGACGCCACCCGACCTACAGCACCTTATATCGACCGATAGATAGATAGATAGATAGATAGATAGATAGATAGATAGATAGATAGATAGATAGATAGATAGATAGATAGCCCTGGGCTAGATTATTATTATTATTATTAGTAGTAGTAGTAGTAGTAGTAGTAGTAGTAGCAGTAGCAGCAGTAGTAGCATTATCCATAGTAGACTAGCAGTAAGAAAACAACAAAAACAACAAATTATTTGGGTAGAGCTGAAATGGGGAAAGCAAAAATACAGTGTGGGGTAGTAGTCTTTAAAAAGACTGTTTGGGTTTTGCGCTGTATCGATGGATTGATGATAGTAGACTAGCGAGAGTCGGCACAAGTTAACTCGGCAAGAAACCAGACTAGTTTGTGTGTGGCAAGCACTCACACGGTGGCCACGGTATGCAGACTCACTCACGTGACGTTGCGTCATGTTCGCGTCACGGGCTTAAAATAACCTACACACAAGATTTTATGATAGATTGATGATAGATTTTATAATAGTATTGATTTGTATGTAATAGTCCAATGTCCTGCATTTTGACATGGGTAAATGTGTTGCATCTGCTTAGCTACTATAGCCTGTTAGCCCCAGATTTTTTTTTCCTCCATACATGAAGCCTACTCGCGACCCCCCTGGAGTACCTCCGCGCCCCACCAGGGGGGCGCGCCCCCCCGGTTGAGAACCACTGCCTTAGATAATGTAGCTCCTCTTAAAAGGAAAATGGTCAGAGACAAAAAAATTAGCACCCTGGTATAATGATGACACTCACACATTAAAACAGACCACTCGAAAATTGGAACGTAAATGGCGTCAAACAAAATTGGTAGTGTTCAAATTAGCGTGGAAGGAGAGCTTCCTGAAGTAAAAAGCTCCTAGTGCTGCTAGATCAACATATCTCTCCTCCCTAATAGAAGATAACAAAAATAATCCTAGATTCTGATTTAATACTGTAGCAAAATTAACCAGGAATAAGTCCACTATAGACACATGCACACCTGTAGTATGTAGTAGCAACGACTTCATGAATTTTTTTAATGACAGAATTGAGAATATCCAACAAAAAATTCAAACTACTAATTTAAGGTCAGACAATGTAAGTGACCCTGTAGTTAACAATATAACTGTATCAGATCATCAATTAGAATGTTTTACTCCCCTAAAATAAACTGAATTACTTTCATTAATCTCGGCATCAAAAGCCTCAGCTTGTGTACTAGATCCCTTACCTACACATCTATTCAAACAGATAATACCTGAAGTAATTGAACCGCTTCTAAAAATAATAAATTCTTCTCTTACGATTGGCTATGTACCCAAATCCTTTAAACTAGCAGTTATCAAACCCCTGATTAAAAAACCTGACCTTGATCCCTGTCAGCTGTCCAATTATCGGCCAATATCAAACCTCCCCTTTATCTCCAAGATCCTTGAAAAAGCTGTGGCACAGCAGTTATGCTCATATTTACATAGGAATAACATCCATGAAATGTATCAGTCAGGATTCAGACCTCATCATAGCACAGAGACAGCTTTGGTTAAAGTAGTAAATGACCTACTGTTGGCGTCTGATCAGGGCTGTGTCTCGCTGCTTGTGTTGCTTGACCTTAGTGCAGCATTTGATACCATTGATCATTCCATTCTTCTGGATAGACTAGAAAATGTTGTGGGAGTTAAGGGAACGGCCCTCTCCTGGCTCAAGTCTTATTTAACTGATCGCTATCAGTATGTTGATATAAATGGTGATGTTTCTAGACGTACTGAGGTAAAGTTTGGTGTTCCACGAGGTTCTGTCTTGGGTCCACTGCTTTTTTCTTTATATATGTTACCTCTGGGTGATATTATTCGTAAACATTCTATTAGTTTCCACTGTTATGCTGATGACACACAGTTGTATGTTTCTGCAAAACCCGATGAGAGACACCGGCTTAATAGAATTGAGGAATGTGTGAAGGACATTAGACACTGGATGCTTATTAACTTCCTTCTGCTTAACTCTGACAAGACTGAAGTACTTGTACTAGGACCACATGCAGCTAGAAGTAAGTTTTCTGATTACACAGTAACTCTGGATGGCCTTTCTGTTTCTTCATGTGCAGCAGTAAAAGACCTCGGAGTGATTATTGACCCCAGTCTTTCATTCGAAACTAACATTGATAACATTACCCGGATAGCTATCTTTCATCTCAGAAATATTACTAAGATAAGAAATTTAATGTTACTACATGATGCAGAAAAACTAGTTCATGCTTTTGTTACCTCCAGGTTGGATTATTGTAATGCCTTATTGTCTGGATGTTCCAATAAGTGCATAAACAAGCTCCAGTTAGTTCAAAATGCAGCAGCAAGAGTCCTTACTAGAACTAGAAAATTTGACCACATCACGCCTGTCTTATCCACACTGCAGTGGCTCCCAATCAAATTTCGTATTGATTATAAAATACTACTATTGACCTTTAAAGCACTGAATGGTCTCGCACCACAGTACCTGAGCGAACTTCTGCTCCTCTATGACCCACCACATCTACTTACTGTAGATCAAAAGGTGCAGGCTATCTGCTGGTAGCTCATATAGTGAAGGCTACATCAGGGGGCAGAGCCTTTTCTTACAAAGCCCTACAATTATGGAACAGCCTTCCAAGTAGTGTTCGGGAATCAGACACAGTCTCAGTGTTTAAGTCTAGGCTGAAAACATATCTGTTGAGTCAAGCCTTTTGTTAACAGTGTTTATGAGGTAAAGGTGTAGATCTGGAGGATCCTCAGACATAGAGTGTTTTGGTAAACTGGGATGTATGGATGCTGTCAGTCCCCACTCGCTTGCTCACTCAAGTTTGTTGATGGTGTAGTGGCTGGCTGCTTTATGTCCCAGGACTCCCTCATGCCTGTGTTACCTTCTGGCTCTCCCCTTTTAGTTATGCTGTCATAGTTAGTTGCTGGAGTTCCTGCTTGTACTCAGTGCAATATGTATACTGTTCCTACTTATTCAGGTGATATTGGACATACTTAACAACCTGTGTTTTCTCTCCCCCCCCCCCCCCCCCCCCCCCAAATCTGTCCCTCTGAGTTACATGTTGGTCCTGGGATCAAGATGCTGACCTCTTCTGCTCCTCGGACCTGCCTGATCCATCCTGGTGCCCTGTGTCTGGTTGGAGTCTCATCGCATTGCTCCTGTGGAGGGCGGCCCCATGTGGACAGTTGGGGATTGCGCCTGGAGGACACTCTGGACTCTTGCAGTGGTGCTTTTGTGGCTGGGGACTGCAGTTGACTTGCTGACTTTAGGACTGCAGTCGACTTGCTGACTTTGGGACTATGGTTGTCGTGAACAGTTTTGCGCTCGGGTTTCCGTCGGTGGGGGGTTTATAGCATCAACAAAGCTGACTTTGTTAGGACTGTTAATGTTATAGTTATGTTGTCTGTTGTTGCCCAGATGGGGATGAGTTCCCTTTTGAGTCTGGTTCTTCTTGAGGTTTCTTCCTCATGTCATCTGAGGGAGTTTTTCCTTGCCACCGTCGCCACAGGCGTGCTCATTGGGGATAGATTAGTGATAAAATTAGCCCATATTTTAAGTCGTTCAAATTCTATAAAGCTGCTTTGCGACAATGTTTATTGTTAAAAGCACGATACAAATAAACTTGACTTGACTAACCACTGCATACCGGGAACACCCCACAAGATGTGCCATTTTGGAGATGCTCAGATCCAGTCATCTAGCCATCACAATTTGGCCCTTGTTAAAGCTGCTCAGATCCTTACACTTGCCCATTATTCCTGTTTCCAACACATCAACCTCAAGAACTGTCTGTTCTCTTGCTGCCTAATATATTGTTTTTTTTTTGGGGGGGGGGTGGGTTGGGCCTGCTTAGGTATCATGACTTTCTGTTTTAGTCACCATTAACTTTTTCAGCAGTTTATGCTACAGTAGTTTTTCTGGGGGATTGGACCATATGGGTAGGCCTTCGTGCCCCATGCAAATCAATGAGCCTTCAATACCCATGACCCTGTCGCTGGTTCACTGGTTGTCCTTCCTTAGACCACTTTTGGTAGGTACTAACCACTGCATACCGGGAACACCCCACAAGGTGTGACATTTTGGAGATGCTCAGACCCAGTCATCTAGCCATCACAATTTGGCCCTTGTCAAAGTCGCTCAGATCCTTACACTTGCCCATTTTTCCTGCTTCCAACACATCAACTTCAAGAACTCTCTGTTCTCTTGCTGCCTAATATATTGTTTTGTGGGTTTTTTGGACTGTTTAGGTATCATTACTTTCTGTTTTAGTTACCATTAACTTTTTCAGCAGTGTATGCTACAGTAGTTCTTCTGTGGGATTGGACCATATGGGTGGGCCTTCGTGACCCATGCGAATCATGATTTTCTGTCCCATAACTGTTTTTTTCCCCCCCACACTTACACAATTGCTGTATTAACAGAGATGGGATAGTTTTTAGCCAAATAAACACAAACATAATTTACCTAAATTGATAGAGCATAAAACAGATTTCCAGTGTATATCTATGTATCTGTGTATCATGATTATACAGGCACTATTCCAAACAAAATACAATTTACCGGTAGTTATTTATTTTAATCAGCCAAGGCAACAGTTTGTGTCTACACACTACATTTTATGTGCGTTGTCAGGTCTTATTTTAGAATCCTTTCAAATGCAAAATGCTTCCTCTCAGATCCCCACTGTTGTTACCATCAGACGAGGGAAATCAGCAATTCAAAATAAATCAGCAGAATTAATTTACCCACTATCTGTCTGTGTCATATTCAAAAGCACAGCTTTTTTGGGCACATCTGAAGCTGGATATTTCACCATCTCACAAGAAAAGATTCAGATTTTAATAATATTGTACAATATTACAAGGTCTTCATGCACAATTTGTTTGAAGAGCATTTGTTTTCTGAACATATTCATTCTAGGATTTTATTCACTTCAGCTCATGGCTTAGTTTGAGCTGAAACCTGTGAATGACATACATGCACTGATGGCTGATAATGATATTAGATGGGTGCCTTAAATATCTTCTTCTTCTTCTTCTTTTGGCTGCTCCTGATTAGGGATAACCACAGCGGATCTTTCGTCTCCATTGCTCCCTGTCTTCCGCATCCTTCTCTACCACACCTGCCACTTTCATGTCCTCTCTCACCACATCCATGTATCTCCTCTTTGGCCTTCCTCGTTTTCGTTTGGCTGGCAGCTCCATCCTCAACATTCTCCTTCCCACATGCTCTGCATCTCTTCTCAGGATGTGCCCGTACCATCTCAGTCTCATCTCTCTTAGCTTAATTCCCAAGCTCTCTACATGTGCTGTCCCTCTGATGTACTCGTTCCTTATCCTGTCCAACCTCGTCACTCCCATCGCAAACCTTAACATCCTCAACTCCGCCACCTCCAACTTTGCCTCCTGTCTCTTCGTTAAGGGTACGGTCTCCAATCCATACATCACAGCTGGTCTCACTACTCTCTTATACATCTTACCTTTCACTTTTGCTGGGACTTTCCTATCACAAATGACTCCCAAAATCCTTCTCCAACTGCTCCACCCTGCCTGCACTCTCTTTCTCACCTCACTATCGCAGCCCCCATTTTCCTGCACAGTTGACCCCAGGTACTTGAATTCACCAACTTTCTTTACGTCTGCTCCTTGCATCTTCACTACACTCTCATCCCCATTCTCATTGATGCACATGTATTCTGTTTTGCTCCTGCTCACCTTCATTCCTCCTCGTTCCAATGCATACCTCCATCTCTTCAAACACAACTCAACCTCCTTTCTACTTTCACCACATATCACAATATCACTCGCAAACATCATGTTCCATGGTGACTCTTGCCTCACTTCGTCCGTCAAGCTATCCATCACTATGGCAAACAAAAAAGGACTCAAAGGAGATCCTTGATGGAGTCCCACCTTCACCTTGAACCATTCAGTCGTTCCAACTGCACACCTCACTGCTGTTTCACTGTTCTCATACATGTCTTGCACCACTCTAATATACTTCTCATTCACTCCACTCTTTCTCATACAATACCATAACTCATCTCTCGGCACTCTATCGTATGCCTTCTCTAGGTCTACAAACACACAGTGTAGCTTTCTCTGGCCTTCTCTGTACTTCTCCATTAACATTCTTAGAGCAAAAATTGCATCCGACGTGCTCTTCCTTGGCATAAACCCATACTGCTGTTCACAGATTGCTACCTCTCTTCTCAATCTCGCCTCCAATGCCCTTTCCCTTAGCTTCATGGTGTGGCTCATCAATTTTATTGCTCTGTAATTACTGCAGCTCTGTACGGTACATCTCCCTTATTCTTGTATATTGGGACTAGCACACTCTCCATTCATTTGGCATTTTCTCATTCTCTAGGATCTTATTAAACAATCTCGTTAGGAACTCCACAGCCATCTCACCCAAACATCTCCAAGCCTCAATCAGGATACCGTCTGGTCCGACTGCTTTCCCAGTCTTCATTCTTTTCATGGCTGCCCTCACCTCATCCTTACTAACCAACTCTGCTTCCTGATTTGCTGTCTCCAATGAAGCTGACCTTTTCTCTCTTGGATTCTCCTCATTTAATAAATCCTCATACTCTTTCCACCTTCTTAATACACTCTCTTTGTTTTTCAGCACATTTATATTTACATCTTTCATCACTCTTACCTGCTGTACATCCCTCGCTTCCCTGTTTCTCTGCCTAGCTAGTCTGTACAGGTCTTTCTCTCCTTCTTTGGTCTCCAGTCTTTCGTACAACTCCTGGTATGCATCTGCTTTCGCCTTCGCTACCGCTCTTTTTGCCTTCTGTCTCGTCTCTCTGTATAACCGCCTGCTTTCCTCGTCTCTCTGCTCGTCCCAATTCTTCTTTGCTAGCCTCTTCTCTTTTATAATTTCCTGCACTTCTTTATTCCACCACCATGTCTCCTTGTCTTCCTTCCTCCTTCCCGATGGCCACCCTAGCACCTTCCTTGCTGCCTCTCTTACTAGTACAGCAGTAGTATTCCAATCTTCCGGCAGACTTCCATGACCACTCAATGCTCGTCTCATTTCTTCCCTAAACTCCTTCTTATGTTCAACCTCTTTTAGTTTCCACCACTTAAAGGATATGGGACATGAAACATAAAAGCATGCTACATCAGTTTCTTTCCATTAAAAATATGAATTAATTGCATCAACAAATACAAAATCATCTATTAAATTAAGCAAAATCGTTATATTCATGATGATTATATGGCATTTCTGCTCGACTTCCGATATGCATTTTTTGCAACCGGAAGAGCCGCTGTCACGTGATCATACGTCATAAAAACTTTCGGGCACAGCACAAGCGGGTAGATGAATGGAGAAGTGGATGACAAGAAAATTGTTTTTATAGTCTTTAAAGTACATTGGACATCATGGTGTATTGTGCTGCTTATGGTTGCAATAATTCCAATGGGAAATGCCCTGGAGTAAGTTTTTTTGCATTTCCAAGGACCCGAAGCTGAGGAAAGTGTGGGCTCACCTGCGCATGCGCAGTAGGCTTCGCGCATGCGCAGTAGGCTTGGTAGGACAACTTTACAGAACACCTGTTGAAAAAACTTTGCACCTACTGTTTCCCACAAACTGTATTCGGACCATTTCACTGAGGATTCTTTCAACATTAATACTCAGGTACTGAGCGATATTAATTCATGAAACATGAAACAGGAAGCATAAGGATGAGAAAAAAAAAAACAGTTCAAATCGGGAAGCCGCGCACACCTGCGCTAGGCTGCACAAATCCGCGCAGCTTCCCGACCCAAACCGCCTCTCTCTCATCCTTACACTTCATGCCTCATGCTCCATGAACCAACATCGCTATTTTTTTTTTTTTAAATCGGATCTGCGCGATTCAGCCGTGAAAAAGGCGGCATCCGCCGAAAGGCGCGCTGTTTGCATCCCTGCACGGAGGCCAGGGGACAGGGCAGGAATATTTTTGTTGATATGAGTGATCCGGTGCGATTTCGCGACCCCCCTGTTGAAGACCTCTGCGCTAAGCGACTGAAAGCCGAGGTAAGGATTAGTATTATAATTTTGGGTGTATCAATTATTGATTATCATAATTCTGACTCGTTTCGCCATTTTGAATGTTTTCATCTCGGACTCTGGAAGCATTGTATCTCAATCAATCTCGAAAAATATCAGCAAAAAAAAAAAACTAGCTTGCAACGGACTTTAGCTAGATCTATGATGAACTTTCAATGTATGATACAAAAATAATACTTCTTTCAACAGATCATTAGCCTTTGAGCAGAATTGTTTTTAACTTACCAGGAAGTGTTATCCAGCCGACCGCTTTCAGTTTCATGGGGACTGAATGAACTCTCACTCTCAGAATCATCTGACCCGTCAGAGTAAAGACAAGATCCATGTTCATGTGAACTTCCAGCTATCGGTTCGAATTGATAGGGTCTAACTTCACATCTCTGTGAAACATCGGGAATATCACTGTCGATGGTGTCCATTTCGGTAACCTGTTTACATTAGATTCCCAAGCACTGGCTCCTTGGAAAGTTTTTGTGACGTCACGGGTCACGTGACCACCTAGCTCATTAACGAATCCTTGTTTTATGCTGATGTATAAAAAAACTTGAATAATGTGATGATTTTCACATTTTTGACGCCCTGCAGTGATTTAGATGGCATTTCTTATGTCCTTTATACATAATTATGCCCAGGTAAAAATCCATGTCCCATATCCTTTAATCTTTGGCTCCACTATTTCACGCTTCCTCTTTTTCACTTTCAAGCTCATCCTGCACACGACCACTTGATGTTGTCTAGCTACACTCTCCCCTGCCATCACTTTACAGTCTCCAATCTCCTTCAGGTTACCCCTTCTGCAGAGTACCACGGGTGCCTTAAATATAATATCTATCATTATCTTGACTATGAATCTATTATAGTTGAGAAATGTTATATCGCAAAGTTTCATTGGTGGTGAAATAAGAGTAATGCACAGCTAAAATATCACACTCATACAAGGCTTATGGTTCTGTTGTCTGTCCCTTTGTGCAATTTTTACTTTGATTGGACAGAGGGCTTAGTCTATCTACTTTTAGCTTCTCCTACAAATGCATTGGTGGGAGGAGTGGCTGGGGAGGAGGATGGAAGCATAAATAATCCACTTTGTTCACATTCAATACACCTGTGACTGTGTTTCACATACACCTTCTTAACCAGTGCTGGGGACAGACACGTTAGAGACGTGTGCTGCAAAACTTGAATCCAAATGGAAATCAAAACTAGAGGCATTTCACCCTGTGTAATCAACTTCCATGACCTGTCTTTGATAGTCAAAGTCAAAGTCCATCCCGTGCCAGGACCTGGTCTTCCCAGGCAGTCTCCTGCCCCAGTACTAACCAGGCCCTTAAGGCTGATCTCTGTTTCTGTAACCCTCAGCTTCTCGCCTCTAGATGGCTTGCAACCATGTGATCAAAATGCGCTACGTCATGAGCATCCGCCATGATGGTGGATATACAAAGCAACGAGGATGGCGGCTGCTGAAAGTGTGTCTATAAACAATGCTGAATTTTCTTAGTATTACCATGATTTGAATGATCGAGCGCAGATTTGATACAAAGAGAAGATAGACGTGTGTGGTTTTGACCCATATTATTTTTTAAAAAGTCAGACTTTTCTGAATATAAGACGCTTCTACCAACCATCAAGTACGAATACAGGTCATTTCATCCAATGCCTTTTTGTCCAATAGTTAAAACATTTCATCCAAAGCCTTTTTCATATGCACTATCAATTATTTTATATTTCAGGTATTTGTTTGCTTGAAAAAAGGAGGAATTCTCAATGGAATTTGACCAAAGCAAAGCACATTTTTGTAAAGCAAATGAGTGCCATAGTACGTGCGCTTCGACACTAAAGAGCATACTAGTGGGGGTAACCATGTAGGCCAATGCCACTTGCTGACCCTGGGATGAGTTAAGTCCCTTGGTACTGCAGGCTGCTCGCTTGTATGTTTATGTTTCCGGCTGGATCATATTAAATCTTCAGACACGGAGCAGTGCTCTCGCAGGGGCTTTGTTCGTGAATCCTGGGCTGAGGTGTGGTCCTACCGACCCGAGACCGTGCTCTTTCGAAGGGGGAGGCTTAGAGGGAGGTGCCTGTAAAATTTGCCTTCGCTGCGTTGGCCGAGTTACTAATTTTTAAAGCTGGCTGGATCATATTAAATCTTTAGGCACGGAGCAGCGCTCTCGCAGGGCTTTCGTTTGTGAACACTGGAATACCTGAAATATAAAATAATTGATAGTGCGTATGGAAAAGGCTTTGGGCGAAATGTCTTAACTATTGGACGAAATGGCATTGAACAAAATGGTCATTGGACAAAGTGTCTTGATCCCCTCATCTCTCCTCCATACTAAGCTTCAGAGTTTCCTCGTCCTCTTTTCGAATCACAGGCGGAATTCTATAAAACTGGAACATGCCACGATCAAGAGTACTGTTGTGACTGCAACCACATACAGCACAAAGATATGGCATAGCTAAAAGAATGCTTAAAGCAGTGGAAAAACAAAGAGACTTCTGAACGCATGACTATTTAGTATGGAATGTTGCTTGACCCCGCATTTATCCACCAATATGGCCGACATCTGGGTTTCTACTTTGTTTTGACATCACTTGCAAGTCAAGTATTACATAGCTAGGGTTACAGTGGGAGGCTGGTCCTTTGGTAACTGTGAGAGTTTGAGTCCCTAGTCACATCTGTATTGTGGCGTGCCTCGCCAGATAGTAGTAAGTACCATTTTTATAATCGTCTTTAGTATGAACCGACCGCGAGTAGAACTCACAATCTCCTGGTCAAGAGGTGGACACACCGTCTCTGATATGCTGCATGAAAATACAGACTGGGCTAGAAAGAAATCAGCACCAGCCTTGCTTCTTTGTACCATTGTGTGTGTGTTTGATCATTGCTGGTGCTGTTGCGTTTGGTTTCACAAAAAAAATCCAAAACAATCCATCTTCAATCATTTTTTTCAAACAAAATCTGCAAAACCTCATCTGGATGCTAAAAAGGAAACATCCAGTCTTCATATCACAGTCTGCATATCTTTGGACTGTGGGAGGAAACTGGAGCACCCAGAGGAGACTCACACAGGCATAGGAAGAACATGCAAACTCCGCACAGGAAGGCCACGAGGTTCGAATCCAGAACTTTCTTGCTGTGAGGCAACAGCAAGAGAACTTACATGAGAATAATAAATGAATGAAGCTGTATTATATTGCAATTGTACATAAGTGTTTCAGGAGTTCACAATGAAAAAACACAAACAAATGCAAACTGGAGCAGAGCAGTGGACGTCTCATCATGCATGACAGAATATAAGTGGCAGGGCTTGTTGCAGATAACAGACTAAGACCCCGTCCACACGTAGCCGGGTATCTGCTAAATCGAAGATATTTTTCTACGTTTTGGCCTGTCATCCACATGAAAACACATCAAAAACGAATATTTAAAAAAACTCCGGGCAAAGTGAAGATTTTTGAAAACTCCGTGTAGGCCTTTTCGTGTAGACAGAGATAACCGGAGTTTTGCGTTTTAGAACGTCACAATCTGCGCCAAAAAAATGACAACAAATCTGCCCTGACGTCAAACGTGCGACCTTTGTTTACTGCAGAAGCCAGATTAAGCATGGACTTAAGCTAGCCGCACACCACGGCGATCCACGCGGTACCGAACCGACCCATTTCAGAGCCGACTCCCGACAGGGCACGCACATATCCCCCGACTGCTGACGAGTGCAGTCGCGATTGAAGCGACACGTGACAACTTAATAGCTTTGTGATTGGCTATTGGATATAGTTACTGTTAAATCCAACACTTGAAGATGCTACAGGCTGAATTACAAATGACACAACATGGAATATGTAGCGCACTATCTAGTCTGCATGAGCTATTATTCCCAACCTTAAATAGTGCACTTATATAGGGGAGTTAAAGCGATTTGGAATTCAGCCACACAACTTGAGCAGAGTGGCTTTCCAGCCCACTGTGTCTATGGATAAAGCTTCAGTCTATGGAATTACAGTATATACCTGCATTAGGTGCTACCAACACGTATTTCTCGCGCTGGAAATTGTGTTTAATGATGTCACGTGTTATATGCGAAAGATATGATTGGCTATTGCTCGCGACTCTCGCCGATCAGTCTGGCTCCCGATTAGTTTTTCGAATCGGCTGTGAGATGAGTCGGTACCATCGAAAACTAGTCTTTACGCCTGACTCGCGACTTCAGTTGGCTCGGTACGCTGAAAATCGGCGTAGTGTGCGGCTAGCTAAAGAGTAATGGATCGGAGTAGTGCCTTGAAAGCGTTAATTATTGTGCAGGTGCTATTTAAATGTTTAATTTTAGAAGCCCAACTACTGCTCCAAGAGCACAGGCGATGTGATTAGGGGGTAGGATTTGGGGAAATAGCCATCTACAGGTTTGGAATGCTTATGAATGTGATTGAAAACGCAGATGTTCGGTTATGTGTGGAAGGGATTTTTTTCGAAGACGAGGTGGTGTGGATAAAACATTTTTATAAACGGAGGGGGGGGATGTTCGGTTTTAAAAATACCCGGCTACGTGTGTACATGGCATAAATCAATATGTTCATTATTCGAAGGTGAAGACCTGATTTATAGTGCTGCTTCTGTCAAACATTATCAAACATTAAAAAAATTCAGTGTTACAGAGAATTACTTTTAGTATTTTGTTAAGTAATGCACAATATTAAAAATTATTATACATACAGGGCACTTTTTCCATGGAATAAAAACGTATTCTATTCCCTTCTAGCGGTTTTCATTCATTTGGTTTGATAGAATGTGATATTGTTAGTATATTGCTTATCCTGTGTGTATTACGCCACTCTACCCAATGGAGAATGAGCGTTGAATATGCTTTACGATATTGCATGGTTGTCAAGACAACATAACGTCACATGTTGGAGCTGATGTGAATATTCAATGAAAAAGTTTTCTGCTGCGCATAAGCATTTCTTTGCTGGGAAAGAGAAAGATGCACTGAACACCCAAAAGGCTACCAAAACTTCATTAGATATTCTTCATGCATCTTTACAAGCAGTGGCAAACAGTTACCATTAGAGCTGGGACTTCAGCTCAGTCAAGCCTTAGCCAGACACACCAAAAAAGCAACAGGGCAAAGGATTTTGCAAGGGATTAGCAGCAGACTGCCAGATCACTCCGTTGTGTGTAGCTGTCGATGTTGATTTTAAAAGTAACTAAGTAAATTACACAGGAAAATGAATACTTAAGTCTGAGTAAAAAATACGGTGGTGAGCGTGCATGGAAGAAGAGTTTGGAAACAGAAATCTTAGTTTCTCGATCGTTAGCCTGTGCTACTTGCTCTCAATAGCACTGGCTTGACCGCTTTATTAGCATTCACTAACACTACTGATGAACACTACACCGGCTGGAGGGTGACTTCACTGCAGCACTGACGGCGCCAACTCACAGTTAAGCTCGCGTTGGCTTTCGAGAAGACCGAGCGCTATACATTTTTGGTCCCTCCCACTATAAATCAAAATCTGATTGGTTAATTCATCTGTCACTTCCTCCAGAAACATACGGTACACTGCCATGGCCTTCTGTCCCGGCAATGAAGTCCTAACCAATGAATGAGCCAGCTCTAAACTCTTCTCAGCCTAGTGACAATAAACAAAAAAATCTCATTGGATAACTCCATTTTAATGTTTTCAGGACAGCAACCCTTTCATTTCTGAAGCAAATTTGATAGAAATTGAGGCCAAATTAGAATTAGAAGAAAATAATTATAAGGAAATTATGAAAGAATGAAAGCAATTGAAGAATGAAAGAAATTAAATATAACATTTGAAATGTTGACATGTTTGGGCGTTCTCTGAATGCCTAGAAGGCCTGATGGTTCCCCTCTGTTTACAACCCGGATTCCAAAAAAGTTGGGACAAAGTACAAATTGTAAATAAAAATGGAATGCAATAATTTACAAATCTCAAAAACTGATATTGTATTCACAATAGAACATAGACAACATATCAAATGTCGAAAGTGAGACATTTTGAAATTTCATGCCAAATATTGGCTCATTTGAAATTTCATGACAGCAACACTTCTCAAAAAAGTTGGGACAGGGGCAACAAGAGGCTGGAAAAGTTAAAGGTACAAAAAAGGAACAGCTGGAGGACCAAACTGCAACTCATTAGGTCAATTGGCAATAGGTCATTAACATGACTGGGTATAAAAAGAGCATCTTGGAGTGGCAGCGGCTCTCAGAAGTAAAGATGGGAAGAGGATCACCAATCCCCCTAATTCTGCGCTGACAAATAGTGGAGCAATATCAGAAAGGAGTTCGACAGTGTAAAATTGCAAAGAGTTTGAACATATCATCATCTACAGTGCATATCATCATCAAAAGATTCAGAGAACCTGGAAGAATTTCTGTGCGTAAGGGTCAAGGCCGGAAAACCATACCGGGTGCCCATGATCTTCGGGCCCTTAGACGGCACTGCATCACATACAGGCATGCTTCTGTATTGGAAATCACAAAATGGGCTCAGGAATATTTCCAGAGAACATTATCTCTGAACACAATTCACCATGCCATCCGCCATTACCAGCTAAAACTCTATAGTTCAAAGAAGAAGCCGTATCTAAACATGATCCAGAAGCGCAGACATCTTCTTTGGGCCAAGGTTCATTTAAAATGGACTGTGGAAGAGTGGAAAACTGTTCTTTGGTCAGATGAATCAAAATTTGAAGTTCTTTATGGAAATCAGGGACGCCGTGTCATTCGGACTAAAGAGGAGAAGGACGACCCAAGTTGTTATCAGCGCTCAGTTCAGAAGCCTGCATCTCTGATGGTATGGGGTTGCATTAGTGCATGTGGCATGGGCAGCTTACACATCTGGAAAGACACCATCAATGCTGAAAGGTATATCCAGGTTCTAGAGCAACATATGCTCCCATCCAGACGACGTCTCTTTCAGGGAAGACCTTGCATTTTCCAACATGACAATGCCAAACCACATACTGCATCAATTACGGTACAGCATCATGGCAGTGTAGAAGAAGTGTCCGGGTACTGAACTGGCCCAGCCTGCAGTCCAGATCTTTCACCCATAGAAAACATTTGGTGCATCATAAAACGGAAGATATGACAAAAAAGACCTAAGACAGTTGAGCAACTAGAATCCTACATTAGACAAGAATGGGTTAACATTCCTATCCCTAAACTTGAGCAACTTGTCTCCTCAGTCCCAAGATGTTTACAGACTGTTGTAAAGAGAAAAGGGGATGTCTCACAGTGGTAAACATGGCCTTGTCCCAACTTTTTTGAGATGTGTTGTCGTCATGAAATTTAAAATCACCTAATTTTTCTCTTTAAATGATACATTTTCTCAGTTTAAACATTTGATATGTCATCTATGTTCTATTCTGAATAAAATATGGAATTTTGAAATTTCCACATCATTGCATTCTGTTTTTATTTACAATTTGTACTTTGTCCCAACTTTTTTGGAATCGGGGTTGTACAAGAGAAAAACATACCAACAGACATCGAAAAACTGGAAAAGACAGTGTGTATGTATACAGTGTCTTGCAAAAGTATTCATCCCCCTTGGTGTTTGTCCTGTTTTGTTGCATTACATGATGGAATAAAAATGGATTTTTGGAGGGTTAGCACCATTTGATTTACACAACATGCCTACAATTTTAAAGGTGCAAATTGTTTGTTTTTTTGTTATTGTTTTTTTGTTTGTTTTTTATTGTGACACAAACAATAATTAAGATGAAAAAACAAAAATCTGGAGTGTGCATAGGTATTCACCCCCCCAAAGTCAATACTTTGTAGAGCCACCTTTTGCTGCAATTACAGCTGCAAGTCTCTTGGGGTATGTCTCTATTAGCTTAGCACATCTAGTCACTGGGATTTTTGCCCATTCCTCAAAGCAAAACTGCTCCAACTGCTTCAAGTTAGATGGGTTGCGTTGGTGTACAGCAGTCTTCAAGTTATGCCACAGATTCTCAATTGGATTGAGGTCTGGGCTTTGACTAGGCCATTCCAAGACATTTAAATGTTTCCCTTGAAACCACTCCAGTGTAGCTTTAGCAGTATGTTTAGGGTCATTGTCCTGCTGGAATGTAAACCTTCGTCCCAGTCTCAAACCTCTGGCTAACTCAAACAGGTTTTCCTCCAGAATTGCCCTGTATTTAGTGCCATCCATCTTTCCTTCAGTCCTGACCAGCTTTCCTGTCCCAGCATATGAAAAACATGCTTCACTGTAGGAACCATGCTTCACTGTAAGAATGGCGTTCTCAGGATGTTGGGTTTGCGCCACACGTGGCATTTCCCATGATTGCAAAAAAGATCAATTTTAGTCTCATTTGACCAGAGAATCTTCTTCCATGTGTTTGGGGAGTCTGCCACATGCTGTTGGGCAAACTCCAAACGTGTTTTCTTATTTTTTTTCTTTAAACAATGGCTTTTTTTCTGGCCACTCTTCCATAAAGCCCCACTCTGTGGAGTGTACGGCTTAAAGTGGTCCTATGGACAGATACTCCCATCTCTGCTGTGGATCTTTACAGCTCCTTCAGTGTTATCTTTGGTGTCTTTGTTGCATCTCTGATTAATGCCCTCCTTTCCTGGTCTGTGAGTTTTGGTGGGCAGCCTTCTCTCGTCAGGTTTGTAGTGGTGCCATATTCTTTCTATTTTTCTATAATGGATTAAATGGTCCTCTGTGGGATATTCAAAGTTTGGGATATTTTTTATAACCCAACCCTGATCTATACTTCTCCACAACTTTGTCTCTGACCTGTTTGGAGGCTCCTTGGTTTTCATGTTGCTTGCTTAGTAGTGTTGCAGAGTCAGGGTCCTTCTAGAACAGGTTGATTTGTGCAGACATCATGTGCTAGATCATGTGACACTTTGATTGCACATAGGTGGATCTTAATTAACTAATTATGTGACTTATTAAGTTTACTGGGTGAACCAGCTCTTATTTAGGGGTTTCATACAAAAGGGGGTGGAAACCTATGCACACTCCAGATTTCTGTTTTTTCATCTTAATTATTGTTTGTGTCACAATAAAGAGACAATTTTCACCTTTAAAGTGGTAGGCCTGTTGTGTAAATCAAATGGTGCTAACCCCCCCCCCCCCCCAACAATCAATTTTAACTCCAGTTTGTAATGCTACAAAACAGGATAAACACCAAGGGGGATGAATACTTTTGCAAGACACTGTAATAATAATATTGGCTGGCTTTTTTTCATAAAAGAATGAATGAATGAATAAATGAATGAATGATCAGTTTATTTAGCCCTTTGGTAGTGATAACACTAAATTACAAGGGATGCCAAATACAAATACTAATACAATACAATAGCACACACAAAAAAAAAACATATTTAATCCCTACTGAACTTATAAGTCACAAAGTTACTGAGTCGGTCGGTCCTCGCTACACGATAGTCATCGCGGAACAGGCCAGACCTCAGACCATAGCCATGAGCGACACTCATAGGCTGTGGTAGCATGTGTGCTAGGAAACCAGGCTCCCTGATGTTAGCAATAAATTTCCTGCAAGCCGCATCGCGGCGCGCTACCAGCATAGACAAACCACAACCCGCGAGTGCCGACTCATATGATCGCTTGGGAAATATAATTTTAAGTGCAGCCCTCTGAATGCCCTCCACCAGCTGACCTTGACAAGCTGGTAGCCCAGCCCACACAGGAGATGCATATTCCAGGATGGGCCTAACCAGGCTACAATAAGCCTGAACAAGGTCAGATGATGAAACACCAGATTTCTTCAACACACACACAAAGCATATAGGTGTTTCCGAGCTCTCTTTACAATAAATTCACAGTGGGTAGACCATGACAAATTATCTGAAATGTATACACCAAGCAACTTATAAAAAGATACTTGCTCAATAACTTGACCTGACATTTACAAGGGAGGTAAGTAAAAGCGCTTATACTGTAAAAAATCTATGCACAGTTCTTTACATTTGGTAGGGTTCAACCTCATTCCATGACTACAAGCATATGTACAAATATCCCTTGCAACCAAGGGCAGCAGGCTGGTCGAACATCTAGGAATAATTTCAAGTATGGAAAGGTCATCTACATATTTTACCCTTGTTTTCCAGTCACTAACCAGATTGTTAACTAGGACTGCAAACAACAGGGGAGCCAGCTTCGTCCCCTGAGGAATGCCGCCCCTTGGGACAACTCAACTCGATAGAGTGTTACCAATTTTGACCTGCTGAGACCTTTCAGTCAGAAAGGCCCCAATCCATCTAATTAAGATCTCATGTACTCCCAAATTGCGAAGCTCAGATACTAAAACAGAATGATCCACCAGATCAAATCCTTTACTAAAATCAGTAAACAGTATGCGCGCATAGCAATGACCACTGTCCAAAGCCTCAAAAATACAATGTAGCAAATATGCAAGTGCATGCGTGGTTGATCTACCTGGTAGTGCAAACTGCCTTAGATCAATTTTGTTGGAGACCTGTCTAAAAAGTGACTCTATAGTAAAACCCTCCAGTATTTTAGCTATTTGGGAGGTCAAAGTAATTGGCCTTAAATCGTTTTTAATACATTTAGGTGGAAAACATTTGGGCAAAGGTGTAACTATAGATTCCTTGATCTGGACAGGGATGAACCCTTGCTTAAGTGAAGCATTATAAATATCTGTAACAATAGGGGCAAGTTCACAAGCAAACTCTTTCCAGATCTTGTTGGGCACCGCTGAGGGCCCAGGCGACTTATTGTTCTTAACTTGGCACAAGTCTTTATAACAAGATGCGATATCAACAAGAAACTTCCTTGGGACATCCAGGTTAGGGTCAACAGCAACAGGTGTAATGTCTAGGGGGGTGAAGTGTGACGTAAAATCAGCTAAAAAGGAGTTGAATTTCTCCCCTAGAGCAGCTGGTGTTGGAGTATCCTCATCGAGTAGCTGGGTTACCCAGTCTGTTTGAGTTCTCTGTCCAGTAAGACCCTTTACCTCACGCCACCAGCGGCTGATGTTGCTTTCTTTAAGAGTGGCCACCTTGCCCTCATAGAACTTTTGTTTACATTCTACACATGCCCTTTGCACCTTATTCCGCAGTTCTTTATAGTGCTGTGAGTTTTTCCCATAAACTGCAAGAGCTCTTTGACATTTAATAATAAGAGCTTTTAACTTGTGAGTGATCCAGGGTTTATCTGATGTACAGCACTTGGTACGCTGTAAGGGCAGATAATAGGTAACTGCCTCTGTCAAGGTGGAAATAAACAAGTCATATTTTTCCTGGACATGTGTATGGCTCAGTACACCAGACCAGTCATACTGTGTAATCCAGCGGCCAAAATCACGGACCCTACTGTCTTTATACTTTAACGATAGTATTGACAGAAGGGACTTGATTGGAAGCAATAGTCTTCGGCTTAATCAATACAGTAAAATGATTGCTCGTACCAAGTTTGGGCAACTGAAGAGGTGGAGCAAACAGTTTAGGCCTGTTAGACAAACACCATTCTAAAGTCTCTGTATCTCTAGTTAAGATCTTGATCAATTGTGTTAGTCCAGTTGCATTCTTAGTTTGCTGTTCTGTAATACCTGTGCTAGTAGGGTTGAAATCCCCACATACCACAGGTAACCCATCAGGATGTCGATATAGGAATGAGTCAACATTATTATGAATCTGCTGTAGTAAAACTAAGTTTTCTGCAGCTCCATTTTTGGGAGGATGGTAAACAGCACCCAGTAAGATACAAGATACTGCCCTAGGAAGGCGAAATGGACGTAGCTCAAGCCACAGTGATTCAATCTCTGGTGATTCATAAGATAGGATTCTGTTGCAGCGAATCTGGGAGTTTACATATACACAAATACCACCCCAGCCATAAGCTCTGTCTCGTCTATAAGAGCAATACCCATTGAGAGAAATAAGGGAGTCACTAATAGATGAATTCAGCCAGGTCTCAACCAAGCAAACAATGCCTGGAAGGTTTACATCAACTACGGCTTGAAGTTCATCCATCTTTTGGCGAATAGAACGAATATTTGCCAATAATATACTGGGAAACCACGACAAATGCGACTTACTTGGTTGACTGATAGTCTATCAGATATATTCCTTTCAGCTAGCATGATATTGAACTAGACCACTGAATGCCAGCCAATATTATTTAAATAGGCCATGTAAAAATAAATTAAATAATATGGCTGTCTGAACTGAGAAAGAGAAAAAATGTTTGGAAACTTATTTTCTTCTATTCTACTAATGCAGACACAAATGAAGTAGGTATAAATTAGACATGTAAGATATATAAAGTTAACAGGTTGCCTAAAACTTTTGAACACTAGGGGAGAGCGAGGAGACTTGGGATGGGGGAGACTTGGGACAGTTTGTATTCCCATCAATTAAGTTCAAAAGTTCAGGTTTTAGATTACATCAGAAGTTAGATGTTGCCCGCTAGAGTAACCTTCTTTCATTAGAGCCACGAAGCTGGACACTGCAGTAAGGTCTGTGCAGTTAAATGTTTTTGTCAACCAAAACTTGTATTTTCCACTTCGCCTCCACCTCCATCCTATGGTGTAATGTACATTGGTGAATTGGGGATTTGTTAGGAATTAAAGTATGTAGCCCACAGTTACCATATATAGTATTATTTATAAACTTAAATTCTGGCGGGGGGGATGACATTTAAGTTTTTTTTCCCAAAATGACCAGATGGGGAGAGTTGGGACAGTTCATCATGTTCTAGGTTTTATCTTGTGGTTTAGAAATATAAAATTGTTTCCTTTTTTTTTTGTTAAAAATCTGGGAGTGAACCTGCATGAGGATTAAGCTTATTTCATTCCTTCTTGAGAATGGAACTGCTTTGTCTATTCACGTTTTGGGTAAACTGACATTTTTCTATCGCTGTACCAGCATTGTGTGTTCATACAGTTCATATGTTAGAAGTTTTGATAATAAATAAAACAAGCATGTAGGCTGAGGTATTTTATTCTTATGTCCCAAGTCTCCCAACATAATGTCTCACGTCCTCCTCAATGTCTCATGTCTCCCAGCACAAACAAACAAACAAGCAAACAAGTGTTGCCAGGCAAAACAAACCTCACACAGCAGCATTTATTTTATACCTGTATGTTGATAATGATAATATTTCTCAATCATCAGCTGTCAAGGTATAGTCCTATGAAAATCCATGACCTTGAGTTTGACATTTCAAAGCCATTCAAGGTCAAAGGTCATGGTAGCAACTGAAAGCCCATATGGGACTTCTTATATGTTGATAATGGTAAATATCTGGCTATCATTAGCCATTTAAAAGTTATAACCCTTTGAAAACCCATGACCTTCAGTTTGACCTTTCAAGGTCACTCAAGGTCAAAGATCATGGTGCTAAATGAAAGCCCATATAGCACTTCCTATAAGTTGATAATGGTAAATATCTGTCTACCATCCACCGTTTTCAAGTTACAGCCCTCTGAAAATCCGTGACCTTGAGTTTGAACTTTCAGGGTCACTCAAGGTCAAAGGTCATGGTGCCAAATGAAAGGCCATATGGGAGTTCCTATATGCTCATAATAGTAAACATATGTCTATCGGCAACTGTTTTTGAGTTATAATGGAAAATATGTTATTTTGACTGAAAAGTTGACCTTTCTGGTGACCTTGACTTCACCTTGACCTGATTACCCCCAAAATTTAATCAGGTAATCTATGGACCATTGCCCACCTACCCTGAAAATTTGAAGTCAATCGGTGCAACCGTCTAGACGCTAGATTGTTAACAGGCAGGCACACAAACAAACAGACAGACAAACAAACAGACAAATAAACCACACTGATTATAATACCTCACCCTGCTTACTCCGTCACCGGCGAGGTTAAAAACACACACACACACACACACACAGAAAAAGTGAAGTCTGAAGACCAGTATATGTGACAAGCTGAGAAAATAATGTTGTGGTCAGAGGGTATAGTAAATCTTCTCTAATGCAGTATGAATGTGACGCTACCTGCAACGAATTTCACACAATCTACAAAAGCTGAAAACTTGTCCCAAGTCTTCCCTATCTCCCCTTATGCAAAATTTAAAAAAAATTATTGCAGCCTATTTTGAAAAGGTTCCATTTATTTGTTTGTTTGCTCTTTTGCTCAATATGGTGATTGTTTTGATACTTTTGAGACAAATTCTCACTCTAGAAATCACCTTTTATACACTTTTTGGCATCAGGATGCTCGTCGTCACTTTATGTGGTGTTGGATTGAAATAAAAATTGTTGGTATCCCCCATCTCTAGTTCTGCCTACAGTCAAAACCCCCTGTGCTGGTGTGTTGGTTCGGTCCACTGCAGAGCTGCAGTGTGGGCGTGTAAGAAGAATGCAGCACTGCAGCACAGAAATCACCAGACTGATCTGAGATCTGCTGCAGACCACAGCTCTCCAGAACCATTAAGTGAAGCTGGATCCCTCTTTCCCTGTTTATTCAGAGCACAGTGCCCTTGAAGGAAGACAGCTGGAAACATGAGGCTGCTGAAAGGACAGGTTTGGCATGACAGATGTTTTCCTCTGTGAATAAATTAGACCTTACAGTAGAAAGGTTGTATGCTAAACAGATATAAAGCTTAATAGTGGGTAATGAAATATTCTGGCATGTGCATAGACCTTATGGCCTTGCTCAAATGCACATTTATAGATTTGACTGTTTATTCACCTGAAAACACTGCACTGTTTCTACCTCTTCTGACAAGTGTTGTTTATTTGCTATTTTTCCTCTCTTCTTCTGATTTTCCTTTTCATATGCTTCTAATTTTTTCCCCACAAATATACAGCTAACAACAAAGATGCTCGTATGGAGTGTTACTTTGTCAGGTAAGAGGCTCTTAATAATGCTTTAAAAGCTCCTTAAAGCTAGACTGCCTTTCAGATTTTTCAAGTGTTGGTCATAAAAAGAATTTTCCCTGACACCCAGTTATTTTTGTTTAGTGGACCAAAAGCTACTGAATTCGAATCACAGACTTCCAATTTTATTAGTTTTTTAAAAAATAGAACAATTAATGAATTTAGGGCCACATGGCCCTAAATTCTCCACTATTTTTTCCTGCTTCACCATGACCCAATTCAAGATACTATGTCGTGCAACGCGTGGTGGGCTTTCCCCGTTCGTGCAAGGCATTGTGGGATACAAATTTGAAACAGGAGAGAAAAATGGAGGACGTGAGTGTATGAATGAAACGTGAAAGACCGACTACAGTAACGGAAAGTGAGAAGAAAAGACGTTATGTTGCGAAGGAAAGGAAACGCAGGACCAAACTAATAAATATTGGCGCTCAGCGAGCACCTCATGTGATCAGCTGTTCATTTAGTGACAGAATGATGTAACTGTCAGTGCACGGTCAAAGGTAAACCTGCGCATGCGCATACGGACTTCCTCTGTCTGCTTGACTGCACGAAGCGAGTGATTTCATGCACATTATTTGCTAGGGAATCCTCTCAAATTAAATAACTTCCCAGCCACAGAATGTCCTGGGGTTTCTTTTGTTTTGTTTTTTTAAGATATTGCAGAAATAAAGGTATATCACAATGACTGAAATTCAGAGGGAACTAAATTTCACAGATTTTATGAAATCAAAAGGCCGTCTCGCTTTAACTAGAGAAATATGTCTGTGCTGCAGTAAAGCCTCAATTAGCGATGTTGACAAAAGGAAATTGAGGGTTTACTGCAGCACAGACATATTTCTCTAGTTAAAGCGAGATGGCCTTTAATGTTGGACATTGAAAGATTTTTTTTTTCCAAGCATACTGTTTTAGCCTTTTTTAAATCATGGACAATCCAATTACTTTTTAATATAAGTTATATTTAGACTGAATCAAAATTCATACATCATGAAATTTTAAATCAAAAAAGAAAATATAACAGAATATGGATATGCATATGAACAATTTATACACGAAAGGGTTAATTATGACTTGGTAATGTGTTTCTAAATGGAGAAACTAGATCCACAAAATCCTGCTGTAATTGATGCTGGCATTCATAAACATCACCCTAAGCTATTAATTTTAAGTTCAAGCTTGTGTGTATGATTTGTGCTTTTCAGTTTTAATGAGCCCTATTCTTTGTGATGATAACGATGATGATGACAACGATGACAATGGTGATGACGAAATGACTGTGTGTCAGGAGGAGGATAATGACCTGAGAGTGACCTGCCCACTGCGGCCTAAACCAAACTACCACACAGAGTTGGAGTTTTCCATGTCCAAGGGCAGAAAACAGATCATCATTAACACCAATGTGTCTGGAATGATGCCTGAGCCCAGTTTTAGGCATAACACTTATGTGGAAGAGCTCGAACCATATGGGTTCAAACTCACCATGATGCGCTTCACCCTCACAGAGAACACAACATTTATGTGCAAAGTAACCAAGGAAGAAAAGAGGCTGTTTGTTGACGTGGGTAAGCAACTACTAAACTTTGTTAAGCTGTGAATGTCTTTATGTTGTTTGTATGTATGTATGTTCTGTGACTATATATACAGACAGGTGATCATTAAAGGAAAAACTAACTGAAAGTGTATTAGTAAGATGTGTCACAGCAAACCAACTGAATCGCTTTAACATATTTTGTCATGAATTCTACAAGTCTCAAAAAGTTTATTCCTTCAGTTGGTCTTTAGATGATGGTGATGGTGGTGGTGGTGGTGGTGGTGGTGGAGAGCGTTGTCTAAGACATCGCTCAAAATTCTCCAATAGATGTTCAGCTGGGGCCTTTCTGTGCAGAGTTTGCATGTTCTCCCCGTGTCCATGTGGGTTTCCTCCGGGTGCTCCAGTTTCCCTCACAGTCCAAAGACATGCAGGTTAGGTTAACTGGTGACTCTAAATTGACCGTAGGTGTGAATGTGAGTGTGAATGGTTGTTTGTCTCTATGTGTCAGCCCTGTGATGACCTGGCGACTTGTCCAGGGTGTACCCCGCCTTTCGCCCGTAGTCAGCTGGGATAGGCTCCAGCTTGCCTGTGACCCTGTAGGACGGGATAAGGGGCTACAGATAATGGATGGATGGATGGATGGATGGATGGGTGTTCAGCTGGGTTGAGAAATGGTGATTGTAAAGGCCATAGCATATGATTTACAGTACTGTGCAAAAGTTTTAGGCCCCCTATTTTTTTTCCATACAAATTTTGTTATAGATTTCTATTTTATGACTTCTACATTATCGAGTCAGTACAAAATCATTTTACAGTTCCAAACATTCGCTTTCCAGCACAAAATTAAATGTTACAGAAAATTTTTTTTGCATTTGAGCAGCATATTACATAAGTGACCACTTCAAATTAAAAAAGAAAGCATAATGAAGGCTACTGGGTTTTGGTGCAAAATTAAGAAGCAACTGTGACAGTCAAAGTGTCCAGAAGAACTGTGTCTGGTTCTGCAAGATGCTCAGTAAAACCTACAGCTCATTTCCTTATAAAACTGCACTCATTACATTGTCTCACACCAAATATTGACTTTGTTTCATTTATTATGGCTCTCTGCTGTAATAGTATTTTTTTTAATGTTGAAACATTTCATCTCATTATTTTTAAGCTATTTTTGGTCTTTACATGTGCTGAAGACTTTAACACAGTACTGTACATCATTTTCATCCTCATCAAACCAGTCATTGAGCCCTCGTAACCAGTATATGGGGTGGAGTCATCCTGGAAGAGGACACACCCATCAGGCTACAAATGTTTTATCATAGAAAAGTCAGAAGAACTTTGCAGTGATGCTCCCTCTAAGGGGACAAATGGAGCCAAGCCAGATTTTCCTTTAATTTGTCACTTGTAGTTATATCAATATCTATCTATCTATCTATCTATCTATCTATCTATCTATCTATCTATCTATCTATCTATCTATCTAGATAGATAGATAGATAGATAGATAGATAGATAGATAGATAGATAGATAGATAGATAGATAGATAGATAGATAGACTACCATTCAAAAGTTTGGGGTCACCCAGACAATTTTGTGTTTTCCATGAAAAGTCACACTTTTATTTCCCACCATAAGTTGTAAAATGAATAGAAAATATAGTCAAGACATTTTTCTGGCCATTTTGAGCATTTAATCGACCCCAGAAATGTGATGCTCCAGAAACTCAATCTGCTCAAAGGAAGGTCAGTTTTATAGCTTCTCTAAAGAGCTCAACTGTTTTCAGCTGTGCTAACATGATTGTACAAGGGTTTTCTAATCATCCATTAGCCTTCTGAGGCAATGAGCAAACACATTGTACCATTAGAACACTGGAGTGATAGTTGCTGGAAATGGGCATCTATACACCTATGGAGATATTGCACCAAAAACCAGACATTTGCAGCTAGAATAGTCATTTACCACATTAGCAATGTATAGAGTGGATTTCTGATTAGTTTAAAGTGATCTTCATTGAAAAGAACAGTGCTTTTCTTTCAAAAATAAGAATTTCAAAGTGACCCCAAACTTTTGAATGATAGATAGATAGATAGATAGATAGATAGATAGATAGATAGATAGATAGATAGATAGATAGATAGATAGATAGATAGATAGACACTCACTGGCAACTTCATTAGTATCACAAAAAAACTGGACCGTCGAAGCCTGGAAAAAAGCAGCTCATGTTCTTTCAATCTTCAACTGTTCAGTGCTGTCACGAGATTAACAAGGATAGGTATTCCTAATAAAGTGGGCAGTGATTGTAAATATACAAGCTGTTGCAATGTAAAATACAAACTTTTTTCATTAAACATTTTTTAAGATAGTTCTATTAATTTAAACAGAAAAATATGATTTATAATGGAGCAAAAGGCAATCAGTTAAACAAAACAAACCACTTTTTTAACAACAGATACAGTATTTTTACAATTTACAAATAATGTGTTATTTGTGATGTTTTAATAGCACTTTCCTATTGTTCAAACTCTTCACTAAGTCTAAAATCAAAATAATTATTGAACAATACTATTAAAGCAAGTGGCATGGTGGTGTAGTGGTTAGCACTGTTGCCTCATAGCAAGAAGGTTCTGGGTTCGAGCCCAGTAGCTGACGGAGGCCTTTCTGTGTGGAGTTTGCATGTTCTCCCCATGTCTGTGTGGGTTTCCTCCGGGTGCTCTGTTTTCCCCCACAGTCCAAAGACATGCAGGTTAGGCTAATTGGTGGCTCTAAATTGACCGTGAGTTTGAATGGTTGTCTGTGTCTATGTGTCAGCCCTGTGATGACCTGGCGACTTGTCCAGGGTGTACCCCGCCTCTCACCCATAGTCAGCTGGGATAGGCTCCAGCTTGCCTGCGACCCTGTACAGGATAAGTGGTGATGGATGGAATATTAAAGCAAGATCATTTTTTGATCAATTGTTTGTTTTCCTTTTAAAATCCCAGTGTCGCAGTCAGTTATATTTGTCAGTCAGACCAAAAGTTTGCATCCCCATTCACATTGACAAACGGAAGATGTTTACTTATTTTTTGAAAAGTTCAGCAAGTTCATACATACAGTGTCATCATTATTCATCTCATTTTGTATGATGATATATAAATTGTTCCCTCATTTTATCTTGTAGATGCCCTGCAGCCCTGCTCTGCGATCAGTGTGTTTCTTCAGAGTTACCCCTGGCTGCTGAGTCTACTGCTTCCTCTCGGTATTATTCTGACACTGGGGGCCCTTTAAGCAGTGAAGCACAGCTGCCCTTTGCCACTGTCAGTATGTCAATCAGTGTCATATTAGTGATGAAAACCTGGGAGGGGGAAATTTTTAGAAAGGTTGCATCATTATACTTCTCTGTAAATTTATAGCATTATTTTAGATATGTACACTAAGTGCCAATAGCTGCCTCTATGACAGTGTCTTTTGTTACGTTTGATGCTTTACCATACTGCTCAAAACCTGCTATGTCTGAGTAAAATATTCATGACCCTTAGATCAAATTTACTTGTAACAGCATTTATGTGGTGGATTTTAATGTCCTTTGGGTTAAAGTTACAGGACATGACACATTTAATAAGAGAAAAATTATGGTCTTTGCCTTAAGTATACAGTTGCTTAAATGGCTTTCTCCTATTTTTATGATTTTTATGTACTCTGGCATTGTTATTTGTATTTGCTTTGTTTATTTATAATAACTCATCATTTAAAGCCTTATATTATTATATCTGTTATACAGAATGTGTGAAGGCAAACTGTAGTTTATGTATTTAAAATTCACTGTTCAGCGTGCCTGCTTACGAAAACTGTTGCCTAATTGCTAATTAATGTGCGGTTATTACTACTACTACCACTACTACTAATAATAATACTAATACTGCTATTGATTAGTAGAGCCTGGGCCAAAACCTAAGCAGCAACCCCCTCCCCACCCTTTGTGCCACCGCACGTCACTCTCAAGGGAGAAGGTCCCGGCTGCAGCCCAGAGAACGTGTAACCCCACCCCTAACCCTAAGTATAACCCATGATGTGTGGACATGTAGCCCCACCCCTAACCCGAAGCATAACCCATGATGTGTGGACATGTAGCCCCACCCCAATCCTATCCCTAACCATAACCCATGGGCAGGGCTACTTATGCCCCGCCTCATTCTCCAGGCTGCAGCTGGGTGTACTTGTCATGAGGCGCTCCAGAGAGCTTATGACAGAACCCAAATGATAGTCCAGTCATTTTCCTTTTAAGAGACCGTGTGTCAATTGCAATCTATGCAGCACTAGTACATTTTTGAGCTATAAACAAATCCATACATTTTACAGAAAGATAAGTAGCCTATACAACAAACATGAGAATACTATGGCAGCAATTAAACAAAATCTGACCTTAAGTTGACACCAGTACTACAAAGGTGGACTTGAGCTCCAACATATAAAACTCATATTTAAAAAATGTCCATTTTAATGTTTGTTTATTTCAGTATTTTTTAAGGTACAGTGCCAGTCAAAAGTTTGGGCACACCTAATTCAATGTTTTTTCTTTATTTTTATTAATTAAAAGACACTTCATGTCTTAAACTAATGATGGATGTTTTTCTCTTTACTTCGTTGAGTGGTTCTTGACATAATATGGATTGTGGAATAGGGCTATTTACTGTATTTTTATTATTTACTATTTACTGTTTGATCTCAAACACTAAGAAGGCAAGAAATTGCACTGATTAACTTTTGATGAGGCACAGCTGTTAATTGAAAAGCATTCCAGGTGACTCCCTCATAAAGCTGGTTAAGATAATGCCAATAGTGTGCAAAGCATCATCAAGGTAAACAGTGGTGTGGCAGCAGGGGCGTGGTCAGTCGCCGGTTTGTGAATGGAGAGAGAGGCCAGGGAAAGTGAGTGGCAAAACAATCACACCAGTATCCAGTTGATGTTATGTGTGTGTCTCAATTTCCTTGAGGATTTTCTGTTAGAGCAAGCATGAGACAAGACTCTGCGTTACGCTTTTGATCAAGTGACAGTAATCGATGGTTAAACCCTCTAGCCAAACGTTACACTCTCCTGCCCGTAGTTTACAGTAGTTAAGGACAGATTATACTGATTGACGCAGGACACTCTGGCAAAAAAATAACCCAGCTGTGGCCCCAAAGAGCCATAGGGAACTTGTATTCTATGCGGCTCATTATAACCCTATGACAGGACACCTAGTGCAGGATAAAAGACTAGCCCATTTCATGGCCTATTTCTATTGGCCAGGAATTTGCAGGGATGCCTGTAGGTGGTGTGCAGCATGCCATGAATGCCAGCTGGTGAATCTGGCGGCTATGCCAAAGGCACCATTGCACCCTCTTCCCCTAATTGAGACCCCCTTCAAAAGAATTGGGATGGATCTTCTCGGTCCATTAGATGGGTCTGCATGAGGGCATTATTTTATTTTAGTCTTGGTGGACTGTGCAGTGCAATACCCAGAAGCGGTGCCACTCCGTAACATTTCTGCATGCAGTGTCGTAGAGGCACTGTTTCAAATTATTTCCTGAAAGAAATCCTGACTGATCAGGGCACTACGTTTATGTTACACACCCTTTGCGAACTCTATGAGTTCCTGGGGGTTAAATCCATCTGCACAAGCGTTTATCACCCACAGATGGATGGCTTGGTTGTGCAGTTGAACCAAACCCTTAAAAACTGTATTCATAAGTTTGTGAGCGAAGACACACATAATTGGGATAAATGGCTCGAGACCCTCTTATTTGCAGTACTACAAGCCTCCATGGGGTTTTCCCCATTCGAATTACTATATTCTTCGTGTGCAACCACGTGACAAAATAGTGTGATGTATGCACCTGCTGCCATGTTGGATGATATCCAGACTGCCGTCTCGTGTGAACAATAACTGTGATGCATCTCCAACTTTCTCGAAATATTATGAGTCTCTGGAGTCCTCTGCCAAGTCAAGATTGAGTGAAAAAATTGAAATTTGTGGCTTTGACCTGTACATGTTAAAGCCACCTGATTATACAGAGGATTTAGCCTCATTACCAGTAATATTAATAACCCTGATTTTGTGAACTATCTCATTCTACAAACCTCATGGACAAGTAACACACAAATGAAGGCTTATATAAGCCTAGATGCCTACAATTTCTTTGTATCTGGCTGGGTTGGTAGTCTTCTCACCAAACAATTAAAACATAACAGGGTGCTTGCTCATGTAAACCATTCTCAACAATCTTGAGAAACACCGTACAAACCGTGGTTTGTGTGTGAGAAGAATGGTGATGTTATCCTTGCACGTTGTGATTGTATGGCTGGGTTAATCGAAGCATGTTCCCATATTGGCGCTTTGCTTTTTGCAACTGAAGCTGGCTATAGAATCCGGAATTCAAGAATGTGTACCGAAGAGAAAAGCAAATGGCTTCCAGCACATGTGAAGAAAGTGCCATATTTGTCAGTCAGTGAAATTGATTTCACTTCTGCCAAAAAAAGACAAAGAACACTTTGTTGTGGAGAAAATGAGAGCAAAAAAATGTATCAGAAAGATCTCAAACAAAGCTGGTGACTGCTTCTGAGGAGGAGATACTGGGCTTTTATTCGAACATTGCTGTTTCTGGTGCCAAATCTGATGTACTATTTCTTGTTGTGCCCTACAGTAAGGATTTTGTACCAAAAGAGAGAGAAAAGCCATTGACCCCTTCTTCACAGTGAAGAATGCATGGCAACGAACTATGTCGAGCTACAGTGGATATAAAAAGTGTACACACTCCGTTAAAATGATCGGTTTTTCTGATGTAAAAATATGAGACCATGATAAATAATTTCAAAACTTTTCCCACCTTTAATGTGACTTACAACCTGTACAATTCAATTGAAAAACAAAAAATCTGTTAGGGGGTAAAATATAAAAAATAAAAAATGTACAATAAGCTGGTTGCATAAGTGTGCACACCCTTAAACTAATACTTTGTTGAAGCACCTTTTGATTTAATTACAGCATTCAGTCTTTTTGGGTCGGAGTCTATCAGCCTGCCACATCTAGACTTGGCGATATTTGCCCACTCTTCCTTGCAAAAGCGCTCCATATCCGTCAGATTGTGAGGGCATCTCTTGTGCACAGCCCTCTTCAGTTCACCCCACAGATTTTCAATTGGATTTAGGTCTGGGCTCTGGCTGGGCCATTTGAAAACTTTAATTTTCTTCTGGTGAAGCCATTCTTTTGGGGGTTTTTTTGGGTACACACCTGCCATCAATTAAAATGACTCTGATTAACCCCAAATAAAGTTCAGACATTTACTCAGTTGCATCCTCCAGCAAAAGTCAGGGTTCACAGAGAGCTTACAAAGCATCAAAGAGATCTCATTGTTGAAAGATATCAGTCAGGAGAAGGGTACAAAAAAAATTCCATGGCATTAGATATACCATGGAGCATAGTGAAGACAATCATCAAGAAGTGGAGAAAATATGAGACAACAGTGACATTACCAAGTACTGGACATCCGTCCAAAATTGATGAAAACACAGGACAAAAACTGGTCAGGAAGGCTGCCAAGAGGCCTACAGCAACACTGAAGGAGCTGCAGGAATTTCTGGCAATTACTGGTTATGTGACAACAGTCTCCTGTATTCTCCATATGTCTGGGCTATGAGGTAGGGTTGCAAGAAAACATCCAGGCCTGGCTAAATTTTGCCAAAAAAAAAAAATACATCAACTCTCCCAAAAGCATGTGGAAAAATGTGTTATGGTCTGATGAAACCAAGGTTGAACTTTTTGGCCACAATTCCAAAAGGTATGTTTGGCACAAAAACAACACTGCACATCACCAAAAGAACACCATATCCATGGTGAAGCATGGTGGTGGCAGCATAATGTTTTGGGGTTGTTTTTCTTCAGCTGGAACATGGGCTTTAGTCAAGGTGGAGGGAATTATGAACAGTTCTAAATACCAGTCAATTTTGGCCCAAAACCTTCAGCTGTCTGCTAGAAAGCTGGAAGAGTGACCTATAACCTGTACAATTTTGCAAGGAAGAGTGGGCAAATATTGCCAAGTCTAGATGGGGCAGGCTGATAGACTCCGACCCAAAAAGACTGAATGCTGTAATTAAATAAAAAGGTGCTTCAACAAAGTATTAGTTTAAGGGTGTGCACACTTATGCAACCAGCTTATTGTACGTTTTTTAAAAAAATGTTTTTCCCCCAGCAGATTTGTTTTTTGTTTGTTTGTTTGTTTGTTTTTTCAATTGAATTGTACAGGTTATAGGTCACATTAAAGGTGGGAGAAGTTTTGAAATTATTTATTGTGGACTCACTTTTTTACATCAGAAAAACCTATCATTTTAAAAGGGTGTGTACACTTTTTATATCCACTGTATTAAACGCGTGTGAGAAATAACTCAATCACGGAACAGGAATATGAAACTATAGAAAAGGAAACCAGACAGCAAGTGCAGTCAAAAGTTTGGTTTGCTCAGCGTGCTGGAAGAATCACAGGTTCAAAGATGAGAGCAGCTTGCCACACAGACCCAGCTAAACCCTCAAGGAGTTTAATTAAGAGTATCTGCTGTCCAGAGGCCCATTACTGGTAAATGACAAAACTAGAAATTAATACAAACAACAACGAATGATTAACAAAATGTGATCTCTGAAAATACTTAGAAAGTGGGTAGAAAGTGGAACAAAAAGATTTTCTGACACAGGTTAAACATTATCAGTTCATTTGTTTACAAACATTAGAATTACTTCCTCATTTATGTAAGCACCAACATTGATATATTTATATAAAATATATTTTGTACTAAATTTAAGTCTATTTAAAGCAAATTTTAAATAAAAACTATGTTTTGTTAACTTAATAGCACATACCAATTATTTTTTAAATAAATAATTGTCTGGATGTCGATAATTGTGGAACGGTGTCGATAACTGTGGACAAAGGTGTCAATACTTGTGGTGTCATGTGAACTGATGCGCTAAGTAATCGGGAATCAACTCATTTTTTCCAGTGGAAGTTTGAGTAACTATTCATGCACAATTTACATATTGAAAGTTTTTTCTACTTTTGCAATGGCCAAAAGATCGTTAAGGTGTCAATAATTGTAGCTGCCGCTCTAGTATATTTTGACATATTTTGATATTCTAATTACCTTGCCTAGGACAGAATCCACCAGGGGGCGAGGTATTGTTTTCGATCAGGTTTCTTTGTTTCTTTGTTTTTTTGTGTTAACGATATTACGGGAAAATGACTGGATCAATCTTCATGAAACTTTCAGGATAGATGGGTATTTGTCTCAAATAGAACCTCCAACATTTTGAGGGCCATCCGGTCAAAGTCACCAAAAAGGTCAAAATCGTTTTTGTTGTGGCTACTGTCTCATATAGAGGCACTAGCCACTATGTCATCGTGCTGTAAGAATATAAGAGTGTAACAATCACGTATTATGCATGTGCATACACGTGTTCCGATTAAAATGGCCGGTGAGTGTATACAATTCAGTTTATTCGAAATAAATGGACTAGACTAAAGAAATCGCTTTCAGACATGTTTATGCTTATTACCGAGGGAAAGTGCATTCCACTGAGCTCTAGCACTGGGCCATTTCTGGGAAATAAGAGTTTTGGTCATGGCGACAGTGTGTGTATGTCAGCCTTGGTTCGGAGGTTTCAGTTTTGAAAACTGTAAGAGGTAAGAGTAGAATAATCTAAAGTACAGACACTTGGTATATTTTACTTCTATGATTTTTAAATTGTTCATTTTTGGATTACGCTTCATTTTTGTGGTTACTGCCTCATAGAATAAATATATATGCTATATTCAGTGTATGGACATGGTATCAGAAAACAATTTTATTTATTAGCAGTAGCCACATGTACCCATAGGGTACCTATTTTTTTTTTCATGATATCTTCCTTCATATTCATCATAAGTGCTACCAGGTGAGGTTTGTTTTGCCTGGCAACACTTGTTATTCTTGTTTTTATATTATTAACCCAACAAACCTTTACATTTCAAACAATAAAGATCTTTGACCAACACAACAACAAACACAGTCTAAAAGCATGCAATGAAAACATCACTAAGGAAGTATCTAGTAGTCGTAGTAGTGTTGACCCTGTGTTCACCAACACATGAATAAAATTGAAACTTGAACTTTTTCTCCTTGTTATTGTTTTGTTTACTTGTTTGTTTTATTTAGAGCTTTGCATTTTATCTCACATGTAGGCTAAAAGCTCTTGCATTGTAGCTCACAGTAATAATTACCTCGCCCGGGACGGAGTCCACCAGGGGGCGATTTATTGTTTTCGGTGGGGTTTCTTTGTTTGCTTCTATGTTTTTTTTGTTAGCAACATTACGGCAAAACGGCTGGACTAATCTTAATGAAACTTTCAGGATAGATGGGCATTGGTCTCAAATAGAACTTCCAACATTTTGATGGTCATCTGGTCAAGGTCAAAGTCAGGGTCACCAGAAAGGTAAAAATCGCTTTTCATGCAATATTGTTCTTCATATTCATCATATTTACTTCAAACCAATTCCAAAATGTCCATCTTTCAATTCTGCTTCCACTGATATGCTACATGATGGGGTACCTCTCATAGTTTTCTTAGTGGTTGGGGGTCAAATGTCAGGGAGGTCAAGGTCATTGCTAAACTTTGCATATCTTCCATTATAACTCAAAAATGGTTAGAGATAGAAAGATGGTTATCATTATCAACATATAAGAAGTCATATTTGGGCTTTCATTTGCCACCATGATCTTTGACCTTGTTTGTTTGTCTGTTTGTCTGTTTGTTTGTTTGTTTGTTTGTTTGTTTGTTTGTTTGTTTGTCTGTTAACAAGCTAGCATTTACACGGTTGCACTGATTGACTTCAAATTTTCAGGGTAGGTGGGCAATGGTCCGTAGATTACCTGATTAAATTTTGGGGGTAATCGGGTCAAGGTGAAGGTCAAGGTCACTGGAAAGGTCAACCTTCCAGTCAAAATAACATATTTTCCATTATAACTCAAAAACGGTTGCTGATAGACAAATGTTTACTATTATGAGCATATAGGAACTCCCATTTGGCACTATGATCTTTGACCTTGAGTGACCGTGAAAGGTCAAACTCAAGGTCACAGATTTTCAGAGGGCTGTAACTTGAAAAGGTTGATGATAGATAGAGGTTTACCATTATGAACTTATAGGACGTGCCATATGGGCTTTCATTTGGCATCATGATCTTTGACCTTGTTTGTTTGTGTGTCTGTCTGTTAACAGTCTAGCGTACAAATGGTTGCACCTATTGACTTCAAATTTTTAGGGTAGGTGGGCAATGGTCCGTAGATTACCTGATTAAATTCTGGGGGTAATTGGGTCAACGTGAAGGTCAAGGTCACTGGAAAGGTCAACCTTCCAGTCAAAATAACATATTTTCCATTATAACTCAAAAACGGTTGCTGATAGACAAATGTTTACTATTATGAGCATATAGGAACTCCCATTTGGCACTATGATCTTTGACCTTGAGTGACCGTGAAAGGTCAAACTCAAGGTCACAGATTTTCAGAGGGCTGTAACTTGAAAAGGTTGATGATAGATAGAGGTTTACCATTATGAACTTATAGGACGTGCCATATGGGCTTTCATTTGGCATCATGATCTTTGACCTTGTTTGTTTGTTTGTGTGTCTGTCTGTTAACAGTCTAGCGTATAAATGGTTGCACCGATTGACTTCAAATTTTTAGGGTAGGTGGGCAATGGTCCGTAGATTAGCTGATTAAATTTTGGGGGTAATCAGGTCAAGGTGAAGGTCAAGGTCACCAGAAAGGTCAACTTTCCGGTCAAAATAACATATTTTCCATTATAACTCAAAAATGGTTGCTGATAGACAAATGTTTACTATTATGAGCATATTGGAACTCCCATTATGGCCTTTCATTTGGCACCATGATCTTTGACTTTGTTTGTTTGTGTGTCTGTCTGTTAACAATCTAGCGTCGAGACAGTTGCATCGATTGACTTCAAATTTTCAGGATAGGTGGGCAATGGTCCGTAGATTACCTGATTATATTCTGGGGGTAATTGGGTCAAGGTGAAGGTCAAGGTCACTGGAAAGGTCAACCTTCCAGTCAAAATAACCTATTTTCCATTATAACTCAAATGGTTGCTGATAGACAAATGTTTACTATAATGAGCATATAGGAACTCCCATATGGCCTTTCATTTAGCACCATGATCTTTGACCTTGTTTGTTTGTTTGTTTGTTTGTTTGTTTGTGTGTCTGTCTCTTAACAATCTAGCATTTAGACGGTTGCACCGATTGACTTCAAATTTTTAGGAAAGGTGGGCAATGGTCCGTAGATTACTTGATTAAATTTTTGGGGTAATCGGGTCAAAGTGAATGTCAAGGTCACCGGAAAGGTCAACCTCCCGCTCAAAATAACATATTTTGCATTATAACTCAAAAACGGTTGCTGGTAGACAAATGTTTACTATTATGAGCATATAGGAACTCCCATATGGCCTTTCATTTGGCACCATGATCTTTGACCTTGCTTGCTTGTTTGTTTGTTTGTTTGTTTGTTTGTTTGTTTGTCTGTCTGTTAACAAGCTAGCATTTACACGGTTGCACCGATTGACTTCAAATTTTCAGGGTAGGTGGGCAATGGTCCATAGATTACCTGATTAAATTTTGGGGGTAATCGGGTCAAGGTGAAGGTCAAGGTCACTGGAAAGGTCAACCTTCCAGTCAAAATAACATATTTTCCATTATAACTCAAAAACGGTTGCTGGTAGACAAATGTTTGCTATTATGAGCCTATAAGAACTCCCATTTGGCACTATGATCTTTGACCTTGAGTAACCGTGAAAGGTCAAACTCAAGGTCATGGATTTTCAGAGGGCTGTAACTTGAAAACGGTTGATGGTAGACAGATACCATTATCAACTTATAGGAAGTGCCATATGGGCTTCCATTTGGCGCCATGATCTTTGACCTTGAATGACTTTGAAATGTCAAACTCAAGGTCGAATTTTCATAGGACTATAACCTGACAGCGGGCGGCACGGTGGTGTAGTGGTTAGCGCTGTCGCCTCACAGCAAGAAGGTCCTGGGTTCGAGCCCCGGGGCCGGCAAGGGCCTTTCTGTGTGGAGTTTGCATGTTCTCCCCGTGTCCGCGTGGGTTTCCTCCGGGTGCTCCGGTTTCCCCCACAGTCCAAAGACATGCAGGTTAGGTTAACTGGTGACTCTAAATTGACCGTAGGTGTGAATGTGAGTGTGAATGGTTGTCTGTGTCTATGTGTCAGCCCTGTGATGACCTGGCGACTTGTCCAGGGTGTACCCCGCCTTTCGCCCGTAGTCAGCTGGGATAGGCTCCAGCTTGCCTGCGACCCTGTAGAAGGATAAAGCGGCTAGAGATAATGAGATGAGATGAGATGAGATGAGATGAGATGAGATAACCTGACAGCTGATGATTGAGAAATATTACCATAATCAACATATAGGTATAAAATAAGTGCTGCCGTGTGAGGTTTGTTTTGCCTGGCAACACTTGTTCTCTTTTGTGCCTGAGTCCATAATCATAGCTTTTGCTTTAAAAAAGAAAGTGAGTCAGGCAGGATAACAAGCCCAGCAAGAAGCACAGGTCAAACAAAAACACACAGCAGGGACTGAAGAAGAAACGAAAGTGAAAGTGTAGCTTGAGTTGACAGGTGGACAAATAATCAAGGGAACACAAGGTAAGCTATTGTATTCTATTTTAGGCTAATTTTATTAAATTCCAGCTGACCATGTGTTTATCCCAGCCACGGTTTCAAAGCTGTATTAAACTGAAGTTTCAGTAAAACCCTGAGCCTCTGTTTCCCTGAAAGCGCTGCATGGATTCGCTCTTCCATTTCTCAAGAAATAAACGCGAAAATAAGATAAAAACGTGCATACGTTCACAGAGGATGTGTATATGTATACGTGTATATTCTATGCAGAAAATCAGCTATCTTCGAATATATTTTCAAACTTTCCCATGTTAAAGCTCCCTGAAACGAAACATTTCCGGCGCTTTATGTGAAGGACTCAGTAAGGGACCGTCTAAAAAGTGCACGACATACACAAGTATGTAAGATTCTATACAGACCAGGGATGTCAAGTATACGAGTCGGATTTATAAAAGTTGGTCGAAAGTAAAATCGTCTTGTACGCCGGAATCGAACTGGAAACATGGCCGTAGCCAGCTATGAGGCCCCCGCAGTCCGGACCTCGGTCATTTTTAAGAGCTGAAAATACATTGGGGCGTCACGGTGGTGTTAGCGCTGTCACCTCACAGCAAGAAGGTCCGGGTTCGAGCCCCGTGGCCGGCGAGGGCCTTTCTGTGCGGAGTTTGCATGTTCTCCCCGTGTCCGCGTGGGTTTCCTCCGGATGCTCCGGTTTCCCCCACAGTCCAAAGACATGCAGGTTAGGTTAACTGGTGACTCTAAATTGACCGTAGGTGTGAATGTGAGTGTGAATGGTTGTCTGTGTCTATGTGTCAGCCCTGTGATGACCTGGCGACTTGTCCAGGGTGTACCCCGCCTTTCGCCCGTAGTCAGCTGGGATAGGCTCCAGTTTGCCTGCGACCCTGTAGAACAGGATAAAGCGGCTAGAGATAATGAGATGAGATGAGATCTTATCCAGACATGAGTGTTTTATTGCAAAATACACCACTCGTATTTTTCATCTGGGCTACATCCGGGACATGGAGATCCAAAATTGTGACATAAATCTCTGTATGTCACTCACAAAGATATCGATTAATTGTTTTGATAAATTTGGGTACTTTTTGTTTGTGAATGTGTCAATATAATAAAAAGAAAATCACATGTTGGCTTAAAGGTATGAAGCCAGGGACGTCACTAGGTTTGAGAGACAGGGGTAGCTTAGCACCCAGAGGAGAAAAGGTATTGTGCGCGCGCAGCGCGCGCCGAACATTTTTCAGAGCACCTACTAAGGCTGTCAATCAATTCATTATTTCAAGAGCATCACACCTTGGGGACACACTTCCCATCATTTCTATTCTATTTTAAAATTGCTTTCATCATTTAATTGCTTGCTGAAGCAACTTCACCAGACTCCCTTTCTTAAAAAATCTTCGTATATCCATCTAGCCAAAGGATAGACAGACAGATAATCTTTTTCCATGCCAAAACTAATGCTAGTAGGCTACAACCCACACAGCTTAGTAAGTTTGTTCACCATGCTAACGTGCCAGATTTACAGTTGAAATAGAAAAGCTACAATATCGCCTTTCCTCACTACCCATTGCTCAATATAGCCTAGGTAAAGTTAAGCAAATGCGAACCACTGACATCAAATTACAATCTCACCGTGTGTGTCTGCAAATGAAAGCATAGAATTCTGACTCTCTGCAAACCCAACTCAATGGAAGCCCGCACCGCGCCTGCTGCAGAATGCCCGCGTAGTTTTTTAAGTCCTACTAGCCTACCACTCGACGTGACGCTTGACACAGAGCCAATGAGGAGGAATCATAACGATATTAATAATATTGCATTAAACAATAAATAAGCAAGCAGAAACTGTTGTTCGGATTAACTTGCGTTCTTGATGGCTCATGTTCAGTGCTTTACTGCCTTTGTTTTTTTTGGGGGAAAAAAAATAAAAATATAAATAATTTAAAAAAGGGCAAAAAATATAGGGTGGCTTTGCCATAAGATAGGGTGGCTGGAGCTACCCTAAAATGGGTCTGGCGACGTCTATGGTATGAAGTTTATCTACTCATGTTGAAAACCTTGCATTTTTCATACGACATACATCGCAGATCTGAGTGACATTTAAAGGAGAACTGAAGGCAAATTTTTTATGATCAAAATTCTGTTTATCTCATTTTATTAAATCTAGGAATGCATTTTTGATCGCTATTTTGTCACTGCTATAGCAAGTTACCAGTGTTTGAAATATGCTATGTAATATATCAGTCCATATGTCAAAGCAATGGCCGTAAACGAGATTCGTCGAGACCTGTGCAAGACATCGTAGGACGGAAGTAAAACGTACAGCGGAAATCAAAGTGACCAACATCTGCCAACATTGTCAAAAGACGCTTGCGCCCTCTTTCAAATGCTGATGTAATCAAGCCGGAAATTTTGTTTGTTTTGATAGCAATCAGGAAAGTTTGAAAAAAAGTAGGCAGTAATCGTCATTTAAACTTGTTTTTGTGCAATATTTCGTTTGGAAAACAGTTTTCAAAATGGTGGCACTGACACCTGGCTGACACTTCATGTTTCAAAGTCTCTCACAAGTCTCGTGAAGATCGCGTGGATAAGCGACGCCTGCCGTGGACCAAACGAACTAAATTCAACATGGCTAAAAACCGAATAGGCCGATAAGCATAATATTTAATTGCAATTAGTTGCCAATATGAGTCACGATATAAGATTACTAAAACTGAAAACGTAATTGAATAACACGTTAATTAAGAAATAAAGCAAGTTTAAAAATGACTTCAGTTCTCCTTTAAATAATATTGGCTGGTGTCGAGTGGTCTATCAGATATATTCCATTCAGCTAGCATGATATTGAACAAGTCGAAGACGAGTCAGCCAATATTATTATTATTATTATTATTATTATTATTATTATACATACACACTTTCTTCATATCATCATTCTTGAAGGCCAATGCTAGCTTATCTACAGCTCGGTGCTGTTAGCGAGGAAGTCCAGTTACAGTATGTATGCATGTTCTAACAACAATAAAAACAGCAATAATAATAATAATAATAATAATTTCCCTAGCTCTGGGCTTTCCAGTGTGGGTTCTTTCTTGACAAAATAAATAAATAAATATATATATATAATAAAATAAAATAGGATAGAACTCTGCATAGTCACTTGGCATATGCCTCAGCAGGATGCTGTCAGAGTTATCCCTCCACTACGCAATGGCTTTCTCTGTCTGGCATTCAGCAAGTCACTGCAAAATAGACAGGGATATTAAGTACTGTCCCAGTAATCACACACAAATGTGTCGTCACTCACTTATAACTCATTTGCTCTCCTTGACTCCATCCTCATCCCACGTTTCGTTTTGTCCAGGCCCTCTCTGCCACATTCTTTTATTTTCATTTTGTGCTATAGGATGTACACTATTAACACTCATGTACAGGATTTAAATGTGCTTTTCCACATATTCAGAAAGAAGAGCACAGCGATGCCTATCACGTTCAGTGGATGGGAGGCCTACTGCGAAAACTTTAAGCAGCTGCAACCAGGCCAGGCCCCCAAAAAAAGCCATGGCTACACCATGTTCCACGGGACACACAAGAACAACGCCCAAGCAATAATAACTTCAGGATTCAAGCCTTCAACCGGGGGAACACTGGGTCCTGGCGTCTACTGCAGCAGGGATATTAACAAAGCCATGTGTTACCCACTATGTGGTTCTAATGACAGAGTAGTGTTCAAACTGCAGGTGAGAGTGGGCAAGGTAAAGAAGATTGATAACCAGTGCATGCATCTGCAGACCACATGGCATCAACATGGATATGACACAGCCTGGCTGCCCGCCTCTGTGCTTGGCCTTGAGGAAGACTGTGTATGGGACCCAAAACGTCTCACAGTTGTAGGTATAGCACACTGTGAGGACGCTGGCATGAAGAATTCTTTGGAGAGTCTCATAAAGCAGCAAGAACCAGGACAAGAGGCAAGTGAGTCAACAGGGAAACTTTGCAAGAGCTGTGGAATGCAAACACAGGACACACACACTGTGAAGAAGTGCTGGATCTGTAACGCAGCCATATGTGCCTTCATGAGTAAACATGTATGCTCGAAGAAGTGATTACTCACCCACTTTCTCCTCTTTGATTCACTAATGACTTTTTCCTTAGCCAACAATATACTGTGATAATTTGTATCTATATCACTAGACAATAACTTGCATGTAATTCGTAATTCCAAGTGCTGAGTCTTGGTTTCTCCCAAAGTGACTGCTTCGTTCTAGATCTAAATCTTTAAAAAAAAAAAAACATTTCTTGTCAATGTCACTCTTCGTTTACTCACTGTTTTCTGTAAAACTGCTTTGAGATTATTTGTATTGTAAAATGTGGCATTAAAAAAATAAACTAGATTCCATTCTAATAACTTTTAAAGCAAGATGGCCTTTTGATTTCATAAAATCAGTGAAATTTAGTGCCCTCTGAAATTTGGTCATTATGGCATATGTTTACTTCTGTAATATCTTACAAAATATCAGGCCATTCTGTGGCTGGGAAGTTATTTCATTTGAGAGGATTCTCGAGCAAATAATGTGCATGAAATCGCTCGCTTCGCTCAGTCAAGCAGACCGAGGAAGTCCGTGTGCGCATGCGCAGGTTTACCTTGACCGTGCACTGACAGTTACATCATTTTGTCGCTATAAAGAACAGCTGATCACACCGAGGTGCTCACTGAGCACCGGTATTTTTTAGCTTGGTCTTGCATTTCCTTTCCTTTGCAACATAGCATCTTTTCTTCTCGCTTTCTGTTAATGTAGTCAGTCTTTCATGTTTCATTCACACACTCACGTCCTCCATTTTTCTCTCCTGTTTCAAATTTGTATCCCACAATGCCTTGCACGAATGGGGAAAGCCCATCACGTGAGTCATGACGTAGTATCTTGAATTGGGTCAAGGTGAAGCAGGAAAAAATAGCAGAGAATTTAGGGCCATGTGGCCTTAAATTCATTAATTGTTCTTTTTTTTAACTAATAAAATTGGAAGTCTATGATTTGAATTCAGTAGCTTTTGGTCCACTAAGCAAAAATA
Source organism: Neoarius graeffei (assembly GCF_027579695.1). Classification (NCBI taxonomy): domain Eukaryota; kingdom Metazoa; phylum Chordata; class Actinopteri; order Siluriformes; family Ariidae; genus Neoarius; species Neoarius graeffei. The sequence continues at coordinate 57,652,004 of NC_083580.1, forward strand.
ATTGGGTGTCGGGGAAAATTATTTTTATGACCTACACTTGAAAAATCTGAAAGGCAGTCTAGCTTTAAGAGGCAGGAAGTAAGAAAACAAATAGCCCTTAAAATTGTTATAACGTACATGTTGGAAATTATGAATGTGACATTAATGTGAAGCTGTAAGTCACTGGAAAGTAGATGAAAATGAAAGTACATGATGGGATGAAATTCTGAATGTTCTTTATTACTTAACTTCAGTAAGATAGCTTCATCCTTAGAATCCACAGATCAGCAAAGTCAAAAATTAATATTGTATATTGGTAATGTAGTGCCCCCATGCCATAACGATAGGCATGACACTTAAAATTTTTCTTTGGGGTGCCCTGAGTTCTTTTAATTTGTGTTTATATAATTAATATATAATGCTTTGCAGCTTGGGCAGCACGGTGGTGTCATGGTTAACACTGTTGCCTCACACCAAGAAGGTTCTGGGTTCGAGCCCAGTGGCCGACGGGGGCCTTTCAGTGTGGAGTTTGCATGTTCTCCCCATGTCTGCATGGGTTTCTCTGGGTGCTCTGGTTTCCCCCACAATCCAAAGACATGCAAGTTAGGCTAATTGGTGACTCTAAATAACCCTAACCCATAACTACGTCATCGCTTGTTTACCGCAATGTGATACCCGGAGTCAGCTCCGCTATATTGTTTACTTTCGCCTTTGTTAAACACTGCATTGTTCTGTCTAACCAGTTTTAACCATGGCTAAAGTGAACTGCTGCGTGTCTGTGTCCCCACAACAAAGAGAACAAGTACACCATACAGTACAGTGAAATTGAAGCAAGCAATCCAGTCGGTGTATTCATAAAAAGATAAACAAACTTGTAGAAGATAGATATAAGTCAATAAAAAAGATAAACATATCTAAACAGGGTGGCACGGTGGTGTAGTGGTTAGTGCTGTCGCCTCACAGCAAGAAGGTCCGGGTTCGAGTCCCGTGGCCGGCAAGGGCCTTTCTGTGCGGAGTTTGCATGTTCTCCCCGTGTCCGCGTGGGTTTCCTCCGGGTGCTCCGGTTTTCCCCAAAGACATGCAGGTTAGGTTAACTGGTGACTCTAAATTGACCGTAGGTGTGAATGGTTGTCTGTGTCTATGTATCAGCCCTGTGATGACCTGGCGACTTGTCCAGGGTGTACCCTGCCTTTCACCCGTAGTCAGCTGGGATAGGCTCCAGCTTGCCTGTGACCCTGTAGAAGGATAAAGCGTCTAGAGATAATGAGATGAGATATCTAAACAGGAAATGTTTTAAAAAAATATAACTCTATGTATCTAGGGTGTGACCGATGATACAGCATGACGATCAGTCAGGGGGTTATTACACAGTGATAAGTGAATGTATTGCACAATTAAGGTGTGCTAATTTCACATTTGCCCATATTGACAGAGTGCAGTTGAGCATTCTGTTCCAATGAAATGTGTTTAATTTGAAAAAAACAATACAGTTCTTTAAGTAAAACATCAAATAATGTGCTTTTGTCTTGTTTTGAGTGCAATACAGGTGAAAGATTATTTACAAATCATTGTTTTCAGTTTTAATTTCAATTTCAACATACTGTCCCAACTTTTTCTGATTAAGGATTGTCCAACATTAAATGTAATTATACATTAATAAAATGTATGACATGTCATTCTTTAATCAATAAAAAAATTTTAATCATTATCAAATTGCTGCGCTATAAGTGGTATAAAACACTTATGGATGTGCTGATATCGGGAAATTATCCCATCAGGGTGGTAAAAGTGAATCAGATTCATTACACCACCCCATTTTTGATTATTTTCCTATAAGAGAAAGTCCCTTTGGGTTTATTCCTGACCTAATGCAGTTTACATGGGATTTACAACATGTGCATATAAACAAGGAATAAATTCTGTTTTCTGTTGCATTGTTTTAGTGGTAAATACATCAGAAATGAGTAGTTGTATAGTGGGGATACGGCATATTACCAGACAGCAACATACATGACAACCCTTCATTTCATATACACAAAGACACACATAGCTATAAAAAATATTCTTAATCTCGATCAATCTCTCAGCAATAATCAGTTGAGAATTAAGTGCTATGTGCAAATGTCCATGAAAAAAAAAGGCTAGCCAAATATGCAAAGTGAAGAAAACATATTGATTGAATTTATTTGGTAAGATCATGTTATCCATACCACACAAACCGCACAGTGTGTGCATGAAGATAAATATGACTCACACCCATCTGCTGAGCCCCACTGAAGTACTTCACAGAAATTTCCACAGGAAATGAAAACAAAAGAACAAAAATAATGCCAGTAATCATATCAGATCACACAAGACACAGACTGAAGAAATGAGAATGAAAAGCAATATATACTGTGTATATACAATATGAACTGTATATTAGTTGGTTTCAGTTTCTAAAGCATTGAAATGTCCTGTTTCTCTGGAAACATAGTGCACGATATATAACTTTTACTGCATCCACTATCCATGCTGAAGTAAATATCAGAAAAGCTATGATTTTATCTTGATAATTGGAAAAATGTCTTTGCATGGGTAATGCATGGGCTATACACCCATTGCTTTCATAGTTCTGATTTTAGTTTTATATATATATAAAACAATCATTCCACGAAATTGAATTGTACATGAGATGATAGCCAACAAGGTGTGTAGATTGAGTGCCCAGATCATTGCAGGGCTGACACATAGAGACAAACAACCATTCACACCTATGGTCAATTTAGAGCCACCAATTAACCTAACCTGCATGTCTTTGGACTGGGGGGGAAACCAGAGCACCCAGAGGAAACCCACACAGACACAGGGAGAACATGCAAACTCCACACAGAAAGGCCCCTGTCAGCCACTGGGCTCAAACCCAGGACCTTCTCGCTGTGAGGCAACAGCACTAACCACGACACCACCGTGCCACCATTTTGAAAAACAGAGCATTTTTTATTTTTATTTTTTGCAAATTTGACAAATAAAAACTTTATTTGAAACATACGACAAAATCATTTTTGTTTAGAATGTAAATAAACAGGTGAAATGACAGTAGCAATTTGTGAAAAATGCTATTATAATAATTCTTGAAAATTTCAAAAAAGATATGTTCTGACCATCAAATACTTTTGTTCCATATTTTGTTGCTTTTTTTTGTATTTTTTGAAGTTTTGTTTTTGAGTAGAGTTTTTATTTTGTCCTCGGTTGGTTCAACAACACGCTCCGCCATTTTGTTCTTCTTCTTGAGGGATTTTTTGACGATTAGCGAACCAACTTAAAAGGTGCATTACCATCACTAACTGGGTTAGAGTGTGGAACAGGAGATACTGGGGGGGGGGAAGAAAATTAAATACTTTTAGCCATTTCTGTTTCTTTTAAATACTTGATAACAAAGCCACCAATTTGGTTTTCCCGAGTCATGGTATATGAGCTGATATCCTCGTAGTAGAGTAGCCAGCCAATCAGAGCGAGTGATTGCTCATATCCAGTGAATTATATATATATATATATATATATATATATATATATATATATATATATATATATATATATATGTGTGTGTGTGTGTGTGTGTATATATATATATATATATATATATATATATATATATATGTGTGTGTGTGTGTGTGTGTGTGTGTGTGTGGTGTGTGTGTGTGTATATATATATATGTGTGTGTGTGTGTGTGTGTATATATATATATATATATATATATATATATATATATATATGCCCATTGATAGTAGGTAACTCTTGCAGGATTAAGAGTTAATCACAAAACCTCTATGTTCACACCAGTAAATGAAGTGAAGATGTTTTCAATTCTTGTATTAATTTATTGTCATTTATAGACATGAAACTTTGATAGTGTTGACTTTATTTTTTACAGTCAAAACTTTTTACACCAATTTAGCAGTCATAGAATGGTCCTGATGTTGTTCTTGGACGAATTATTTTAATAACCTCAATACGGCTTGGATCCCACACGCAATCTTCTTCCAGACCACTCCGAACCATGCCACATCCAGGAGGACACCAAGCAGTGTCGTACCCATGATCATGCCAGGTTTTCTGCAGTGGGTGACGTTGAGAATCGATTTTCTTCACTCTCCCAACATTGACTCTCACCCTTATAACAACTCTCTGGTGCTCAGGCAGCTTCAAAGGGTATCTACTGGCCTTATCAAGATCCCTGCTGAGGTACACACCACGCCCTAACATGCCGTCTTCAGATTGCTTAAAGCCGTTTCTCATGATTTCGGCAGCAGCCTGTGGAGAGGTACCATGATACATTCGGTACACTCTCCCATTAGCAGGTTCTGACCAGCTCTCGAGACAGGGAATTCCTGGATTCAAATCATCTTCAGCCCACATGATGGTGTTCAGAGAAGAATACTCAGATCACTGCATTTGGATAACAGGAAAATGTAGACATTAGGTCATGTGGAAAGTTACAGATCTTCGTACCCTGTTTGAAAACTTGATTCACATCTCCTTCCATAAATGTAAAATAAATGTCTCCTGACATATCATCATATCGCATGATTATACAGTTTTCTTTGCTAAATAACAGCACAGTTTTTAATCCGTTTATTATTAGTCCTAGTTTATTTACAGCACCCATGATACAAGTCCCTGTGTAAGTTATCACTGGACATATTTCTGTAGTAGAAGGAGTGCATTCCCTTGTACTTTTTAGCCGGCACTATTTTCGGAGCTGCTATTCGAAAAAATTAATCAAATTCTGACAGCACTGTGGTATAACAAGTGTTCACAGGATGGTACATAGCTGGATGTTATGAGATATTCTGACTATAGTAACTGAATGCTGGAAATACAAGAAGCCAAAGAGCAAGGACAGTTTACTACATCAAAACTCTCTCTCAAATTCATCACAACCATTACTACTTCTCGGCAATTATTTATGAACTAAATCGTCACTGGACTGTAATTGTAATACATTATGCAATAATTTACTGAAACAATGCTATAAAAAGTGTTAAGTCTATAAGAAATCAAAATACAAATGTGCTTACCTCTATAAAGGCACGTCTGGTTTGACTGAGCTTGTTTTGAGGGTGGGATTAAAAAAGAGGGTGTCCGTTTTGGGTTTTTTTGAAACATGAATTTCCTGTTTTCTTTCCTGTCTCCTTTTAACAGTACATAAACTACCATAGCTCTGTAAAAACAGTGCTGTGTGCTGCTGACAATAATGTAGCTCATGCTTTACGTTACTAAATACAAGAACTCATTTTGATTACACAGAAATAATCATAATAACAATTTTCTGACATCCCTTGTTTTACTCTAAATCAGGCTTAAAAATGACGTTAATTTTCTCCTATGAGTGACTGCAATTAAAGTTACATGGTTGAGTAATATAGATATTTTGGCAGCAGTGGCGGCTGGTAGTCTTTCAAACAGGGGAGGCTGGTCGGTTACGATATTTCCAGATTTTAAAAGAAAAAAGAAAAAACATCAATTTTGCCCATACTCTTGCCTCTGTTCTGGCTGATTGTTGGCAGGGTCACAAACTGTGAAATAACAGGTTCTTTTGGCCCATTAGCCTACTGTCCAATATACATGATGGTGGTGTTGGGGGGGGTATATTTTAACATTTTATATTTTAAAATTGTGGCATGTTGTTTAAAAATTGATCATTATTGGGTGCCACACATTTCATTCAATGACACTTTCCCTATATTTTGCTTATTTTGACTGAGAAATGTTTTATTGACAATTTTGATAACCCTTCACTTTTAATCCAGGTCTGTAGTGTGAAATGTTCTCGGCTGTGTTTTTGTTTAAAAATGTTTTCAGAATTGTAGCTGTGTTTAATTCATATCCAGAGAAATATATATTCCAATATAATATACTCAGCATAAACATTTTAAAGAGATTCTATATTTTTGGTCCATCCATGACATATTACTAAAGTAGCCTATTTACTGTTGTTGATGTGGGTCACTTGCTGTTAGCCAATTCACTTTCTCGTACCAGGAAGGAACGAGTATTATTCTCTACCTTTTTCACCAAGTCAATTTGAGGCGTTGGTCTACCCTGCTCTTTAATTTTAATTTTTTCCTCGAAAGGAAGACTAGCAAATGGCTTCGCCAAAATTAAATCAGCAATGCTTGGCATCCGTGCGCAGCTTTCTTGCTAGCTGACTAGCCCCCTTCAAGTTCAAGTTCAGTCACTCAAATAAACGAAATTTCTGGAACTAAGATAGCAAACTTGACAACACTATATTTACACTTTATTTACAATGAAAATATATACAAACTAAAAAAGCTGGTAGAAACCGTATGTAATGAATGAAATTGAAATGTAAGCTGATCTCTTACAATACACCACAGCACTTGCGAATCTGCATGGGACTGAACTGAAATTCACCGCTGCCTGTCTATAGTTGAAACGAGCTGTCAATCAAAGAAAATATCCGGCCGCTTTCACCAATCACCAGTCTCCTCGCGGAAACTGCCATGTCCCTCCCATGTGAGGCTCGGAGTCCGTAGGCGGGCATTTTCGCAGCATTTGTCCAATAACCGTCTTGCATTTTGAGATTGAAAAGCGCATAGCTCCCAAATGCCGTTGAAGTCCACTGAGGCTGGGAGTCCGTGGGACTCCGTGGGTGGGCATTTTCGCAGTATTTGTCCAATAACCGTCTTGCATTTTGATATTGAAAAGCGCATAGCTCCCAATGCCATTGAAGTCCACTGAGGCTGGGCTGCATCGCGCTGTCACGAGGGGGAAAAACTCACGTGCACATTAGGCGAACTGGGGAAAGTTATAACGGAACGATTTCGCACTGTAGTTGGGTTGAGCACATATATTTCTATGATTCGATGTTCATCATTTTTAGAGGAGGCTGAGCCTCCCTCGTTGTCTTAGAGCAATCGCCCGTGTTTGGCAGTGCCTAAAAGCGGAGCTCCTCATGAGTGTCTGAGCAAAATATTTGCAAGGGCACAAAACCAACCTGAATAGATGTGCTATTTGCCAGCTTGGAGGTCTGTATCATGAAATACCGTGACCGAGGTCTTGAAAGTACTGACTGAGGTCCTCTGGACCGAGGTCAGTATTCAAGGCCGAGGTCACAGTATTTCACCATACAGACTGACCTTAAGCTGGTAAATGATATATTTATTTTTTTCTTTACCAAATTCTAACAGAAAACGAGAGCACCAGAAAGGGAAAACCGAGCCAAGCCGCCATTTTGAATCCTCATTCACGGCTGTAATGCAAATGGCTTCCTCCTCGGTATACAAGTGCACTTCCATGGCAGGAAAAAAAACCCTACATTTTGCCGCCTATGTGGTACCCTATTTATACAAAATTGAGTCATTCAGGATTCAGCCAGGGGCAGCACAGTGGCGTAGTGGTTAGCGCTGTCGCCTCACAGCAAGAAGGTCTGGGTTCAAGCCCCGTGGCTGGCGAGGGCCTTTCTGTGTGGAGTTTGCATGTTGCCCACGTGGGTGTGTTCCGGTTTCCCAACAGTCCAAAGACATGCAGGTTAGGTTAACTAGTGACTCTAAATTGACTGTAGGTGTGAATGGTTGTCTATGTGTCAGCCCTGTGATGACCTGGCGACTTGTCCAGGGTGTACCCCGCCTTTTGCCCGTAGTCAGCTGGGATAGGCTCCTGCGACCCTGTAGAACAGGATAAAGCGGCTAGAGATAATGAGATGAGATGAGAGGATTCAGCCATGTTCTTGCTCGGCGTTAGCAAGTTACAGGTTTTTAGCTTTCTCCTGAAATGTTTTCTTTTATTTCTTCTTCCTCAGGGTAGTAAAACTCATGCTAAATTAATGCTATTCTCCTGAGAAATGCAGGCAAAAATTTATAAGATTTTTGATAATCTTATAAATAAATCTCATAAAAAAGATAAATGTTGACAAAAAATGCTACTATGTTTGTTGTTGTTGTGAACGAGCGAGTCGCCAGAGGTCCGTAACTGGGGTCCGTATCGTAGGATATGGACCTGCTCGCCAGCCAGTCAGAGCACAGGATTTGATGGAAACCGGACCGCGAAAAAAATAATATAGCATATGAACCACTGATTTTGTTATGCTCCGCCCCGGACATCCACTCCGGAGATTACGGATCTCCCACGCCAGCACCGATCCTAATCCGGGACGGGAATTCCATCCCACCTGAACTCACTTCTGGGTTTTCACCGCTGCTTATTTAAAGGCCGTTCTCAGACTCTGACTTTGCCAGAACGTCTCGTTTGTTTTCTCTAGCTGGTTCTGTGCCAGTCATGGGTTTCCCCTCTAGCTATTTTTTCTAGTTCATGTTTTTTGCACCAAGGGTTTTTTCTTGTTCATGGTTTTCTGCTTTAGTGTTTTTGTCGGGTTTTTGTCTCTTGTAACCCGGACTATTTTTGCCATTTGTGTTTTTGTCCTCTTTTGCTACCTTATTGCCACGCCATTAATTTCCCAGGATTAAATCACCTTATTTATCATTTCCCTCAATAAATAAATGACCAAGTATAATATTTGTGTCTCATTTGTTTAACTGGGTTCTCATTATCTACTTTTAGGACTTGTGTGAAAATCTGATGAGATTTTAGGTCATATTTATGCAGAAATATCGAAAATTCTAAAGGGTTCACAAACTTTCAAGCACCACTGTATACTTGGCTATTTACAGGGTTTCCTCACATGAACTGCTCGCTTCAGGTCCTTCCACAACATTTCAATTGGATTAAGGTCAGGACTTTGACTTGGCCATTCCAAAACATTAACTTTATTCTTCTTTAACCATTCTTTGGTAGAACAACTTGTGTGCTTAGGGTCGTTGTCTTGCTGCATGACCCACCTTCTCTTGAGGTTCAGTTCATGGACAGATGTCCTGACATTTTCCTTTAGAATTCGCTGGTATAATTCAGAATTCATTGTTCCATCAATGATGGCAAGCCGTCCTGGCCCAGATGCAGCAAAACAGGCCCAAACCATGATACCACTGTACATCTAAAGCGCTAATTGTTAATGAACTTATTACTGATCAGGAGTTTAATGTACTGTGTTTAACAGAAACATGGATTAAGCCAAATGAATATATAGCATTAAATGAAGCGAGTCCTCCTGGGTACAGTTATATACACCAGCCTCGTCTAACTGGCAGAGGAGGCGGCATCATGGTTATTTATAAAGATTATCTAAGTGTAACACAAAAACTTGGTTATAGATTTAATACATTTGAAGTTCTTCATACTAATATAATGTATGTAGCCTTGAAAAATAAGTCTACCCAGTTAATTCCATTACTTATTATTTACAGGCACCCAGGGCCATATTCTGAGTTTCTTTCTGAATTTGCAGATTTTATCTCAGACCTGGTTATTTTCTCAGACAAAGCTTTAGTTGTCGGAGACTTTAATATTCACTTCGATAACCCAGAAGACCCTTTGAAAGCAGTGTTTGTGTCAATTTTAGATTCAGTAGGGGTGAGTCAGATCCAGAGGAAAGGAAATTTTAAAATGAGATCTCTTCTCTTTCTCAATTGTTTCTCCTAGACAATAATGAGATCATAATGATATTAAAATGAGATTATTGCTTTTGTCTCCTGCTTCTCAGGTTTGTCTCTGGAGCAAAAGAGTTAAGTTATCTCATTGTAGACTCCCTTTAATCTACAAATGAGTTCTCAACAATGTTTTAAATAATGCTCAGTGTTGACCAATTTATACATCTCATACTTTACTCAGGCTGATCCACCAGAGAGCTCTCTCTGTAAACTCACACAATTCTCATTTCAGATCTATTTGGTGAGTCTCAGATTAGGCTCCGTCAGTTTTGTAAAAGAAGTCTCTACACAATCTTGAACCATTCTCATTCTAGTCATCTCAGTTTAGTCCTTTTTTGATTTGCAAAAGAGATCTCAACAAAGGCTTAAACAATACTCAGATTAGAGGTCTGCACGGGACAGAATTTTCAGTCCCGCTCCCGCCCGCTCCCGCAAAGAATTATGATTTTCAGTCCCGCTCCCGCCCGCGCCTGCCATATTTTGTCCCGCTCCCGCCTGCAAATCCCGCATGATGCAGACGTTCGCGTTATTTCTCATGAAAGTTGAAATTAGTCAACTAATAAAATAGTCTTAGTCGTGGCTCAGTTGACTAAGGTGCCATACCATAAATCCGGGGACCTGTGTTTGATTCTGACCTGCGATCATTTCCTGATCCGTCTCTCTCTCCAGCTTGTTTCCTGTCTCTACACTGTCCTATCCAATAAAGGTGGAACCCCCCCAAAAAAAACCCTAATATCTCTTTTGTGACTCCTACTTGTCTCATTGCTGTGTCTCATCTTTTGCTTCTTTAATTTCTCCTAAGGCAAAATTAGGAGAAAGAAGTGTGACAAAAGTAACCCATACGGAAAAGATATAGACAAATCATATACTATTTTTACATGTTTTATCTGAACTCTAGAAGATTTGTATATGACAGTGAAACCAGCTATAGGATTTTTGTAAAATATGTTTAGCATGAAACATATAAAACTTTGCAACCTGCAAAGGCTGTATATGTCACTAGTCCGTCATACAATATCCTTACAAATGTCAGAGAAACTTCATTTTAACCACATGACAATTGCTGTAGGCCTTTCACTTTGTGTGTGTGTGTGTGTGTGTGTGTAACTGGGAGTGGGTGAAGAGAGGAGAGAGCTTGCTGGGCAGCATGGGGGAATGCAAATATACAAACTTAAAAACATTAAAGAGCACTGTCAACATCTCTTCCACTGATAAAGCATATGAACATCTGACATGCTGTAAACAGATTTTCACTCTGCAAAGTCCTAATTATTACAAAGGTCATAGGTCACAAAGGTCAAACATATATTGATTGCAATAATAGAAAGAAGAAAGCAGCTATACACTGTATTTTGTCACTTTATTGAAGAAATACAACATTTTATGCACATATTCCCTTATAACATGTACTGTATAATTTCATATTACAACTGATATACACAATTAATTAATTCCATCATTTACAGTAATGTGTTTTTATTAATCGACAAACAACTGGGCTGGACTGAGTGCACTGAATATACATACATGGCTTAACTATCTGTACAGTGTTGATGGCTTTGTGAAAGCCTGTGGGAAAATGGATAGCTGACATGTAATTCAGAGAGGTTTTGACGATTGATCCTTTGGCAAACCTCTGACTTGTGCAATTTCCATGGTTTCCAATGGCATATAAACAATCATCACCAGTGTCAATGAAGTGGGAAATTCTAAAAATACTCCCATCTGTCAAAAGCACAACAGAGTTGTTTCTTTGTTTTGTTTTGGTGTAAGTATGGCCATGAACAATTTCTCCATTTACAGCCATTCTCCTGTAGTACTTAACAGAAGTCTTTGTTGGAATATCCTTCACTTTGTGGATGGCAGCCTGGTCACAGGCAGAGATTACTCTTAATTGTGGTGAGCCAATGGCTGTCACCTCACTGAACCTCTTGACATGGTGCTTTCCAGGTCTCATGTCTTTGCAAAACTCTTTAACCTCTGCTGGTGCATCTGCTAGAAATTGCTTTGCTAAACGGGGGAATGCGCGGGCCATTACTACCCGTTTGCAGATCTGCTGTGGAACAGCTTGGCTACTTTTCACCTGTTTCAGGAGGTACCCATTAAAATCTAGAGTCGACAATTCCCCTGTGGGAAATTGTGAGAGTGATGCAGTGCGCGTAGCAGTCACAGTTGCTGGAGCTGAGCTGTACTGTGTGAATGTGTGACTTGCCATGAAGCTACAAGCCTGTGTCTCTCTGAGAGGGAGCAGCCCCTCCCTCCCGTGTGTGTGTGTGAGAGCGAGCATCCCCTCCCCCACCCGCGCGCTGCGAGCAGAGAGACAGAGAAGCACACAAAAAGGGCAGTTTTTCCTCAGGGGGGACCCCCCAAACAATGGGGATTTACACGAAAACAGAAGAAGATATTCACAAAATTCTTTCACACTGAGCGCCACAAGGGTCTCCTGAACACACTGATGTAATATTTTTGTCTGTAGTGTAAAAAATGAGGTCACTAGAGCGAGTTAAAGACAAGTGCCAGGATTAGTTTATGGCATGAGGAAAGTAATGGACTCGATGACTACTCCTACTACTTCACCAGTAGTAGGTAGTATTGCTGGGTGGTCATCCACTTCAGGACCCACTTCTGAAGTATCACCAAAATCCACAGCCCACTCTCCCACTGCATCACCAACGGCCCAGTCACCTAAGGTAATTGATTTTCAAAGAATAAATGAACACAGTATAGAAAATGAATCTACTGCATGTGAGACATCCTTGGAAAGTGTGTACTATTGTATAGTGTAATTTACTCTTATTACCTTGCCCCTTGGGGCGGCATGGTGGTGTAGTGGTTAGCGCTGTCGCCTCACAGCAAGAAGGTCCTGGGTTCGAGCCCCGGGGCCGGCGAGGGCCTTTCTGTGTGGAGTTTGCATGTTCCCCCACAGTCCAAAGACATGCAGGTTAGGTTAACTGGTGACTCTAAATTGACCGTAGGTGTGAATGGTTGTCTGTGTCTATGTGTCAGCCCTGTGATGACCTGGCGACTTGTCCAGGGTGTACCCCGCCTTTCGCCCGTAGTCAGCTGGGATAGGCTCCAGCTTGCCTGCAACCCGGATAAAGCAGCTAGAGATAATGAGATGAGATGAGACCTTGCCCCTCACGGGGTATTTGGCCAGGTATTGCAATGACGCTGTCTGTATGTCTGTTTGTCCACCTGTGTGTGTATCCTCTGCAGTGGGAGCCAAACACACATCATCATACAATCTTGGACAAACGCACACACATCTATGCATAATGCAATGTTAAAAAGCCATCTGTAGCATTGGTCAGGAGCCCAGGTTGCCATCTCTGATTGCATTTTTACAGTCTTAAAGCAATATTCTGGGAAAGAAGCATTGTAGGATCCTTTGTTGGTTCCCATGATCAAATGGACCCTAGACCCTAGAATGCTTCTATGAACTATTGCTTTGAAGTGTATTGTGATTGGGGGGAGGAAAAAGTAAAAAATATTCCAGCTTTAATGCCGTTCTTGTGTCCTCATTTAAACAGGTGGAGATTTATCCTGGGACAGGAGTGATGGTGGATAAGCTGGCATGGACCTATGCCCTCAATTCAAACACAGTCACAGTCTTTGTCAGGCATCTGCTCACTGCTGTTTTCCCTCTGGACACTCTACTAGTCAGTAACCTACAGGGCACCAAAAAGACTGGAGCTGGCGATCGGCTACCCCTGGATAAAGTGAAAGTCAATGCAATTTACAGTAGGTTTTCAGCTACAGTATTATATAATGAAGATGTTTTACACTATTATGCATCTGCTGACAAGAGCCTTCTAAGTTTTTGCATTTTTTTGTTTTTTCTTTTGTAGGTGCAACTATCGAGCGGTTTCCGCAGACCCCTCTCTCAACTATTGGCTCGGCGATCAATGCCAAAATCACTGAACTAAGGGCAAAAAACAAATCTGTCACACCTTGAGGTTAAACTGCATTTTCTGCAGGGCATGTTAGTGAGATTTTTTTTAGAGTTATATATATATTTTGTTTATTGTAATGCTGCTGTTTTGTACATTTTTGTTCATTTTGTGAAGCATTACCTGTCATGGTCCTACCTGTGGGCCTCTCTCTTCAGGTAACATCTCCACTCAGCATTACTGGCCACGCCCGCACTCACTTCCTCTTATTATCTTTCAGTGACTGTCATTGGCTGTTGCCGATCACCTGCTCCCCCCCGTGTGTATTTAAGCTGCAGTCCTCCCAAGCCTCTGTGTCAGATCGTCTGCAACTCTCAGCCTGATAACCTGCTCTGTGTTCCTACTACTCTGACTCCTGAAAATATTCTGTTCCGTCTGACTCTGTCTGCTCTCCAGCCCCAGTAACCTAATCTGCCTTCCGTTCTGTCGACTCTGCCTCTTGCCTGCCTCTCCTGTACCTTCGCCTGATCTCCAGCTCGCTCAGCCCTGCTGCTCGGCTGCCTCTCCATCTGCCTGGTGTGTGCAGCCCTGCCTGGAGCCCTACTCACCTGACCCTGCATTTCTGTCCCCTATCTTGCTACCTGATTTGTGACTCTGTGTTCCAGCCTGCTCTCTACTCCTGCCTGCTGAGGTACTGCTTGCTGGGAGACTGCCTGAAACCCAAGTACTGTCAGCCTATAGCCACAGCTGTCTGACTTCGCCTGATCCTGTCAGCTCTCAGAAGCTAAGCAGGGTTGGGTTTGGTCAGTACTTGGATGGGAGACCTCAGATGTCACCACCAGCCATCCCTGCCTCTCAGTTCTCCTGCCACTGAACTTCACCCACATACATTCTCCCAACTCCCTTTTCCCCTGTTATTAATAAACTGTGGTTTGAGCGCGTTTGGTCCCTGACAATTACCAAGCCACGTCTGCCCTTGCTACGAAGGTGTTAAAGTTCAGTGAATAAACCTAAAAGTGATACGAAAAAACTGTGTTTTCCTTACAGTGATTGGTTGACATTTTAAAAACATAGATAAACCTGAACAATTCATACAAAAAATCTTTTCTATTTTTACATTTATAGTAATTGATCGACATATAAAAACATCTATAAACCTAAAGAAGTCATACAATAAACCTGTCTTTTTCAGTAGGTTGACATATAAAAAACATAGAGAGCCATCATAGAATACCTTTACGATACATCCACAATTCAAACAAAAACACATATGTTTGTGTGGATTTACATATAAAAGGCATATACATTTTAAACTGTAAAATATAATTTAAAACTACAAACATTACATGAAGCATACAAAGACGGTGTAATTCATCATACACATTATCTGTAAAAACCATGCACAATGTTCCCTTCATACATACTAGATTTTCATAAAAAATTTGTATGAGGAAAATGCAAAAGGGGCCACTTTAAGGAGTAAATCATACATGGCATATATATTTATTTATAAATCTTTATATAAGGATTTACTACTAAGACAGTGGTAAATTCTTATAAGTTCTTTACTGTTTTTTTTCGTATGGGAATACTTAAATGATCCTTAAAAGAGAATCACCATTTTGTCTCCTGAGCAACAGAAGGGATACAAATGAGAAACAAAATTTTCCTCTGGGGAGTGTCATAGGACTGACCCATAATGGTGATCACACTCTCGATCTAATACTAACATTCGGGTTAAACATAGTCACACTTCCACAGTCTGAAGTTATCTCAGATCATTATCTCATCTCATTCAAAATATGTCTGAGTAGTAATATATGCATCTCACCACGCTACTAAACATACATTCACTTCAACTACTGCACAGAGCTTTATAAATGATCTCCCAGAGTTGTCAACTTTGATTGGGTCACTGTCAATACTGTAGCAAAATTAACCGGGAATAAGTCCACTATAGACACATGCACACCTGCAGTATGTAGTAGCAACGACTTCATTAATTTTTTCAATGACAAAATTGAAAATATCCGACAAAAAATTCAAACGACTAATTTAAGGTCAGACAACTTAAGTGACAATTTAAGTGACCCTGTAGTTAACAATATAACTGTATCAGATCAGCAATTAGAATGTTTTACTCCCCTTAGAGAAATCGAACTACTTTCATTAATCTCTGCAACAAAATCCTCAACTTGCATACTAGATCCCTTACCTACACGTATATTCAAACAGATAATACCTGAAGTACAACCCCGATTCCAAAAAAGTTAGGACAAAGTACAAATTATAAATAAAAACGGAATGTAATAATTTACAAATCTCAAAAACTGATATTGTATTCACAATAGAACATAGACAACATATCAAATGTCGAAAGTGAGACATTTTGAAATTTCATGCCAAATATTGGCTCATTTGAAATTTCATGACAGCAACACATCTCAAAAAAGTTGGGACAGGGGCAATAAGAGGCTGGAAAGGTTAAAGGTACAAAAAAGGAACAGCTGGAGGACCAAATTGCAACTCATTAGGTCAATTGGCAATAGGTCATTAACATGACTGGGTATAAAAAGAGCATCTTGGAGTGGCAGCAGCTCTCAGAAGTAAAGATGGGAAGAAGATCACCAATCCCCCTAATTCTGTGCCGACAAATAGTGGAGCAATATCAGAAAGGAGTTCGACAGTGTAAAATTGCAAAGAGTTTGAACATATCATCATCTATAGTGCATAATATCATCAAAAGATTCAGAGAATCTGGAAGAATCTCTGTGCGTAAGGGTCAAGGCCGGAAAACCATACTGGGTGCCCGTAATCTTCGGGCCCTTAGACGGCACTGCATCACATACAGGCATGCTTCTGTATTGGAAATCTTAAAATGGGCTCAGGAATATTTCCAGAGAACATTATCTGTGAACACCATTCACCGTGCCATCTGCCGTTGCCAGCTAAAACTCTATAGTTCAAAGAAGAAGCCATATCTAAACATGATCCAGAAGCGCAGACGTCTTCTCTGGTCCAAGGCTCATTTAAAATGGACTGTGGCAAAGTGGAAAACTGTTCTGTGGACGGACGAATCAAAATTTGAAGTTCTTTATAGAAATCAGAGACACCATGTCATTCGGACTAAAGAGGAGAAGGACGACCCAAGTTGTTATCAGCGCTCAGTTCAGAAGCCTGCATCTCTGATGGTATGGGGTTGCATTAGTGCATGTGGCATGGGCAGCTTACACATCTGGAAAGACACCATCAATGCTGAAAGGTATATCCAGGTTCTAGAGCAACATATGCTCCCATCCAGATGACGTCTCTTTCAGGGAAGACCTTGCATTTTCCAACATGACAATGCCAAACCACATACTGCATCAATTACAGCATCATGGCTGCGTAGAAGAAGGGTCCAGGTACTGAACTGGCCAGCCTGCAGTCCAGATCTTTCACCCATAGAAAACATTTGGCACATCATAGAACGGAAGATATGACAAAAAAGACCTAAGACAGTTGAGCAACTAGAATCCTACATTAGACAAGAATGGGTTAACATTCCTATCTCTAAACTTGAGCAACTTGTCTCCTCAGTCCCCAGCCGTTTACAGACTGTTGTAAAGAGAAAAGGGGATGTCTCACAGCGATAAACATGGCCTTGAACCAACTTTTTTGAGATGTGTTGATGTCATGAAATTTAAAATCACCTAATTTTTCTCTTTAAATTATACATTTTCTCAGTTTAAACATTTGATATGTCATCTATGTTCTATTCTGAATAAAATATGGAATTTTGAAACTTCCACATCATTGCATTCTGTTTTTATTTACAATTTGTACTTTGTCCCAACTTTTTTGGAATCGGGGTTGTAATTGAACCGCTTCCAAAAATAATAAATTCTTCTCTTAGGATTGGCTATGTACCCAAATCCTTTAAACTTGCAGTTATCGAACCCCTGATTAAAAAACCTGACCTTGATCCCTGTCAGCTGTCCAATTATCGGCCAATATCAAACCTCCCCTTTGTTTCCAAGATCCTAGAAAAAGCTGTGGCACAGCAGTTATGCTCATATTTATATAGGAATAACATCCATGAAATTAGATCTCATCATAGCACAGAGACAGCACTGGTGAAAGTAGTAAATGACCTACTGTTGGCATCTGATCAGGGCTGTCTTGCTGCTTGTGTTGCTTGACCTTAGTATAGCATTTGATACCATTGATCATTCCATTCTTCTGGATAGGCTAGAAAATGTTGTGGGAGTTAAGGGAACGGCCCTCTCCTGGCTCAGCTCTTATTTAACTGATCACTATCAGTATGTTGATGTAAATGGTGATTTTTCTAGACATACTGAAGTAAAGTTTGGTGTTCCACGAGGTTCTGTCTTAGGCCCACTGCTTTTTTCTTTATATATGTTACCTCTTGGTGATATTATTTGTAAACATGGTATTAGACAAGATGCGAAATACCAGCTTAATAGAACTGAGGAATGTGTAAACGACATTAGACAATGGATGCTTATTAACTTCCTTCTGCTTAACTCTGACAAGACTGAAGTACTTGTACTAGGACCACATGCAGCTAGAAGTAGGTTTTCTGATTACACAGTAACTCTGGATGGCCTTTCTGTTTCTTCACGTGCAGCAGTAAAAGACCTCGGGGTGATTATTGACCCCAGTCTTTCATTTGAAACTTATATCGATAATATTACCCAGAGAGCTTTCTTTCATCTCAGAAATATTGCTAAGATAAGAAATTTAATGTCACTACACGACGCAGAAAAACTAACTCATGCTTTTGTTACCTCCAGGTTGGATGATTGTAATGCCTTACTGTCTGGATGTTCCAATAAGTGCATAAACAAGCTCGAGTTAGTTCAAAATGCAGCAGCAAGAGTCCTTACTAGAACTAGAAAATATGACCACATCACCCCTGTCTTATCCACACTGCATTGGCTTACAATCAAATTTTGTATTGTTTATAAAATACTACTATTGAACATTAAAGCACTGAATGGTCTCGCACCACAGTACCTGAGCAAACTTCTGGTCCTTTATGACCCGCCATGCCTACTTAGATCAAAAGGTGCAGGATACCTGCTGGTACCTCGTATAGTGAAGGCTACATCAGGAGGCAGAGCCTTTTCTTACAAAGCCCCACAGTTATGGAACAGCCTTCCAAGTAGTGGTCAGGACTCAGACACAGTCTCAGTGTTTAAGTTTCGGCTGAAAACATATCTGTTTAGTCAAGCCTTTTGTTAATTTTATTAGGTAAAGGAGTAGATCTGGAGGATCCTCAGGCATAGGGTGTTTTGGTAAACTGGGATGTATGGATGCTGTCAGTCCCCCACTCATTCGCTCACTCGAGTTTGTTGACGGTGTAGCGGCTGGCTGCTTTGTCTTGGGGCTCCCTCATGTCTGTGTTACCTTCTGGCTCTCCCCTTTTAGTTATGCTGTCATAGTTAGTTTTGACGGAGTCCCTGCTTGCATTCAGCACAAAACATATACTGTTCCTACTCATTGGGTGACATTGGGCATACCTAACAACCAGTGTTTTCTCTCTCTTTCTCCCCCTGGCTGTCCCTCTGAGTTACATGTCAATCCGGAGATCAAGATGCTGACCTCGTCTGCTCCTCGGACCTGCCTGATCCATCCTGATGCCCTACGTCTGGCTGGAGTCTCATCACATCGCTCCTGTGGAGGACGGCCCCATATGGACAGTTGAAAGTCACACTTGGAAGATGCTCTGGACACTTACAGTAATGCTTTTGTGGCTGAGGACTACAGTTGACTTGCTAACTCTAGAACTGCAGTTGTTATGAACAGTTTTGCACTCAAGTTTCCATCAGTGAGGAGTTTATAACTTCAGCAAAACAGACTTCAGGTTAAAACTGTTAAAAATGTGATAATCATGTTGTCTGTTATGACCCAAATGAAGATAGGTTCCCTTTTGAGTCTGGTTACTCTCGAGGTTTCTTCCTCATGTTGTCTGAGGGAGTTTTTCCTTGCCACTGTCACCACTATCACTGGGGATAGATGAGGGATCAAATTAGCTCATGTTTCATTAAAACTCTGTAAAGCTGCTTTGCGGCAATGTCTATTGTTAAAAGTGCTATAAAAATAAACTTAACTTGACCATCACTGTGTCATAAAAACAACAGTGCCACAGACTTTGTGGGATTAAAAATAGTATTATCATACAATCACAGAACTTCTATGTTAAAATCTAGAAAGAAAAAAATAGGTAAATAAGGGTGGGTTTTTTTTTTGTTCTTTTACGAGTTCAAAGTTATTTTTAAACCTGAAACTTTGACAATGTTGATTTTTCTAACTTGTAGGACTACTGAAAGGAATTTTTGCAACCATCTAATAGTCACAGAATGGTCCTGATTATGTTCATGGATGAATTATATTCATGGCCAGAATACATCCTGGATTCCACACAATCTTCTTCCAGACCACTCTGAACCATGCCACATGCAGGAGGACACCAAGCAGTGTGATACCCATGATCTTGCCAGGTTTTCTGCAGTGGGTGATCTTGAGAACTGATTTTCTTCAATCTTCCAACATTGACTCTTTATACCTAAAACCTTTTATCAGATGTATCAGGTGTATGTCACAGATTAGTCTAGGTGTTGGATCTTGTATTATTGTACTAATATATAGATTTAGGTACTGCCTAAAAGCGGAGCTCCCATCTGTTTCTGGGTTGTAGAATTTTCTTTTATCATAGCCAGCCTCTTTTGTTTTATTTCTTTATCGATTAGCACTGGCCACTAGACAGTGTGTGGGTGTGTGTGTGTGTGGGTGTGGGTGTGTGTTTTATATATATATATATATATATATATATATATATATATATATATATATATATATATATATATATATATATATATATATATATAGTGGTGCTTGAAAGTTTGTGAGCCCTTTAGTATTTTCTATATTTCTGCATAAATATGACCTAAAACATCATCAGATTTTCACACAAGTCCTAAAAGTAGATAAAGAGAACCCAGTTAAACAAATGAGACAAAAATATTATACTTGGTCATTTATTTATTGAGGAAAATTATCCAATATTACATATCTGTGAGTGGCAAAAGTATGTGAACCTCTAGGATTAGCAGTTAATTTGAAGGTGAATTTAGAGTCAGGTGTTTTCAATCAATGGGATGACAATCAGGTGCGAGTGGGCACCCTGTTTTATTTAAAGAACAGGGATCTATCAAAGTCTGATCTTCACAACACATGTTTGTGGAAGTGTATCATGGCACGAACAAAGGAGATTTCTGAGGACCTCAGAAAAAGCATTGTTGATGCTCATCAGGCTGGAAAAGGTTACAAAACCATCTCTAAAGAGTTTGGACTCCACCAATCCACAGTCAGACAGATTGTGTACAAATGGAGGAAATTCAAGACCATTGTTACCCTCCCCAGGAGTGGTCGACCAACAAAGATCACTTCAAGAGCAAGGTGTGTAATAGTCGACGAGGTCACAAAGTACCCCAGGGTAACTTCTAAGCAACTGAAGGCCTCTCTCACATTGGCTCATTTTAATGTTCATGAGTCCACCATCAGGAGAACACTGAACAACAATGGTGTGCATGGCAGGGTTGTAAGGAGAAAGCCACTGCTCTCCAAAAGAACATTGCTGCTCATCTTCAGTTTGCTAAAGATCACGTGGACAAGCCAGAAGGCTGTTGGAAAAATGTTTTGTGGACGGATGAGACCAAAATAGAACTTTTTGGTTTAAATGAGAAGCGTTATGTTTGGAGAAAGGAAAACACTGCATTCCAGCATAAGAACCTTATCCCATCTGTGAAACATGGTGATGGTATTACCATGGTTTGGGCCTGTTTTGCTGCATCTGGGCCAGGACATCTTGCCATTATTGATGGAACAATTAATTCTGAATTATACCAGTGAATTCTAAAGGAAAATGTCAGGACATCTGTCCTTGAACTGAATCTCAAGAGAAGGTGGGTCATGCAGCAAGACAGCGACCCTAAGCACACAAGTCGTTCTACCAAAGAATGGTTAAAGAAGAATAAAGTTAATGTTTTGGAATGGCCAAGTCAAAGTCCTGACTTTAATCCAGTCGAAATGTTGTGGAAGGACCTGAAGCGAGCAGTTCATGTGAGGAAACCCACCAACATCCCAGAGTTGAAGCTGTTCTGTCCAGAGGAATGGGCTAAAATTCCTCCAAGCCGGTGTGCAAGACTGATCAACAGTTACCGGAAACATTTAGTTGCAGTTATTGCTGCACAAGAGGGTCACACCAGGTACTGAAAGCAAAGGTTCACATACTGTGGCAGCGGGGGCGTGGTCAAGCGCCGGTCTGTGACAGGAGGGCGGAGTCAGGGAAGGTAAGTGGCAGAATCATTACACCTGAGAGCAATTAACCTGTTTGTGTGTCTTCCCAGTGACTGCGCCCTATATAAGGAGGGAGAGCAGAGAGCAGGAGATCTCTCCCGAACCAGACACCTGATGTGTGTGCGCATGTGTCTGGCTGTGTGTGTGCTGTTGAGAGACCACTGAAAAGTGTAAAAATAAAACTCTTGTTGAACCTGATCTCTGTCCTGCCGTCCTCTGTGCTCCACCCCTTCGTAAGAACTGTTACAGTGGTGCTGAAACCCGGGATCTGGAGCACAGCAGCCTAACAGCCCCATGGAGTCCTCCCCGTTCGCTGAACTGGCCCACACCTTCACCACGGCCCAGCAAAGCCAGCACCAGGCGCTACTCACCCTCTGAAAGGAGCAAGAAGAGCGGTTCGAGGCCCTGGTGTTGGCCCAACCGGAAGATCGAGAGGCATTCCGGCACCTCCTCACGTCGGCGGGGTCCACCAGCGCTCCTACCGCGGGCCCGTCTCCCCTCACCATCACCAAGATGGGCCCGCAGGACGACCCCGAGGCGTTCATCACGCTCTTCGAGCAGGTCGCCGAAGCCTCGGGGTGGCCGATGGAGCAGCGCACGGTGTGCCTCCTCCCCCTGCTAACGGGAGAGGCACAGCTGGCCGTGCTTCAGCTCCCCGCCGGCTGGCCTACGCGGACCTCCGCCGGGCCGTCCTCCAGTGCGTGGGGCGCACCCCAGTACAGCAGCGCCAGCGCTTCCGCGTGTTGCGCTTGGAGGAAGTCGGCCGGCCATTCGCGTTTGGCCAGCAGCTCTGGGACGCCTGCTGGCAGTGGTTGAGGGCCGACAACTGCGACGCCGAGGGAATCATCGACCAGGTGGTGCTGGAACAGTTCGTCGCGCGCTTGCCAGCAGGAACTGCGGAGTGGGTCCAGTGCCACCGCCCGGCGTCACTGGATCGGGCAGTCGAGCTGGCGGAGGACCATTTGGCGGCTGTCCCGGCAGCAGGACAGCAGATGGCATCATCTCTTCTCTCCTCTTCTCTCTCTCTCTCTCTCCCTCCTCCTGTGTCCCATCCTCGCCCCATTCCCCCACCGCGGAGGCGGGGGCCGGCACCACCCCAGCCAGCCCGCCGTACCCGCGGTGCCCTCCCATTTCTCCCTTCTGTGTCTGTCTCTCCCCCACCTCAGGTGAGTGAGCCCCAGATCACCGGTGCAGAGGGAAAGCCCGGGCCGGTTTGCTGGAGCTGCGGGGAGCCAGGCCACTTTCAACAGCAGTGCATGGCGATGGAGGTGGGTGCGGTGGTTCGGATCCCCGATGCGCCAGAGGCTGCCCTCGATCGGGCCGGAGCGTATCGCATACCGGTGAGTATCCAAGGGGATACATATCAGGCGTTGGTGGATTCTGGTTGTAACCAGACCTCAATTCACCAAAGCCTGGTGCAAAACGAGGCATTGGGGGGAGCACAGGGGGTGAAGGTGTTGTGTGTGCACGGGGATATTCACCGCTACCCTTTGGTGTCAATCCACATTTTTTTCCGAGGGGAAAAATTTATAGTGAAGGCGGCGGTTAATCCTCGCCTTACCCACTCTTTAATTTTGGGGACTGATTGGCCGGGATTTCGGGGTTTGATGACGCGCTTAGTCGAGAGTGGGTCCTGCCATTTAGCAGGGGGAGGTCCCGGTGTCGCTTTGGCGGGAGCAGCTGTCACAGAGCCGTCTACGTCATCTCCGCGTCAGAGTGAGGAGCCCCCGGCTCCTCCTCTCTCTCTCGGGGAATCCCTCATGGATTTCCCGTTAGAACAATCGCGAGACGAGACTCTAAGATATGAGTTTGACCAAGTGAGAGTAATCGATGGTCAAACGCTCCAGCCGAACGCCACCCCGTCCTTCCCCTATTTTTCTATTATGAAGGATAGATTATACCGAGTGACGCAGGACACTCAAACTAAAGAGCGAGTCACACAGCTTTTAATTCCAAAGAGCCGCCGGGAATTGGTATTCCAGGTGGCTCACTTCAATCCCATGGCTGGACACTTAGGGCAGGATAAGACACTAGCCCGAATAATGGCCCGATTCTATTGGCTGGGGATTCGCGGCGATGTCCGTAGGTGGTGTACGGCGTGCCGCGAATGCCAGTTAGTAAACCCAGCGGCCATTCCAAAAGCGCCTTTGCGCCCTCTACCGTTGATCGAGACCCCGTTTGAGAGAATTGGGATGGATCTCGTCGGGCCATTAGATCGGTCAGCACGAGGGTACCGCTTTATATTAGTTCTGGTGGACTATGCAATGCGATACCCGGAAGCAGTGCCTCTGCGCAATATCTCAGCATGCAGTATTGCGGAGGCACTCTTCCGCGTCATCTCCTGAGTTGGAATCCCGAAAGAGATTCTGACTGATCAAGGCACTACATTTATGTCACGGACACTGCGCGAACTGTATGGGTTATGGGGGATTAAGCCGATCCGCACCAGCGTGTATCACCCTCAAACGGAAGGTTTAGTGGAACGGTTTAATCGCACCCTCAAAAATATCATTAAAAAATTCGTAAGTGAGGACGCACGTAATTGGGATAAGTGGCTCGAGCCCTTGTTGTTCTCAGTGCGAAAGGTTCCCCAAGCCTCCACGGGGTTCTCCCCGTTTGAATTATTATATGGGCGTAAGCTGTGCGGCATCCTAGATGTGCTGCGGGAAAATTGGGAGGAGGGACCTTCACAAAGCAAGAACGAAATTCAATACGTTATGGACCTGCACGCAAAACTCCACACGCTCACCCACCTAACTCAGGAGAATTTGTGGCAGGCCCAGGAATGGCAAGCCCGCCTGTACAACAAGGGTACGCGCCGTAGGGAGTTCATACCGGGATAAGGTACTCGTACTGTTGCCCACGTCGAGCTCCAAATTGATCGCCAAGTGGCAAGGACCCTTTGAGGTCACACGGCGAGTCGGGGACGTCGACTATGAGGTGAGGTGAACGGACAGGGGTGGGGCGCTACAGATTTACCACCTCAATCTGCTTAAACTCTGGAATGAGGAGGTCCCCGTGGCGTTGGTGTCGGTGGTTCCAGAGAAGGCGGAGCTGGGGCTGGAGGTTCAAAAAGGGGCATTGGCATCACGTACCTCTCCGGTCCCCTGTGGAGACCACGTCTCCCCGACCCAACTCACGGAGGTCGCCCAGTTGCAGACCGAATTTTCGGATGTGTTCTCGCCCCTGCCCGGTCGCACTAACCTCATAGAGCACCACATAGAGATGCCCCCGGGGGTGGTAGTGCGTAGCCGCCCTTACAGGCTACCCGAACACAAAAAAAAGGTGGTTCGGGAAGAACTTCAGACCATGCTCGAAATGGGCATCATCAAGGAGTCCCACAGTGACTGGAGCAGCCCGGTGGTCTTGGTACCCAAGGCCGACGGGTCGGTCCGGTTCTGTGTGGACTATAGAAAAGTCAACGCGGTGTCTAACTTCGACGCGTACCCAATGCCTCGTATTGATGAGTTGCTCGATCGACTAGGCACGGCTCGCTTTTATTCAACACTGGATTTGACGAAGGGATATTGGCAGATCCCCTTGACTCCACTATCCCGAGAAAAAACGGCCTTTTCCACACCGTTTGGTTTACACCAATTCGTCACACTTCCATTTGGGCTGTTTGGGGCGCCCGCTACATTGCAGCGGCTGATGGACAGGGTCCTCCGCCCCCACTCCACCTATGTGGCCGCCTATCTTGACGACATAATCATATATAGTAATGACTGGCCGAGGCACCTTGAACACCTAAGGGCCGTCCTTAGGTCACTGAGGCGAGCGGGTCTCACAGCCAACCCAAAGAAGTGTGCGATTGGGCGGGTGGAAGTACGGTATCTGGGCTTCCACTTGGGCAATGGGCAGGTGCGTCCCCAAATTAACAAGACTGCAGCAATTGCGGCCTGCCCGAGGCCCAAGACCAAAAAGGGGGTGAGACAGTTCCTGGGGCTGGCTGGCTATTATCGTAGGTTTATACCTAATTATTCGGACGTCAACAGCCCGCTGACTGATCTCACTAAAAAGGGGGCACCAGATCCGGTCCAGTGGATGGAGCAATGCCAGCGGGCTTTTTTGGAGGTAAAGGCTGCACTGTGTGGGGGGCCACTTCTACACTCCCCTGACTTTTCTCTCCCCTTTATGTTGCAGACCGATGTGTCGGACAGAGGGCTGGGGGCGGTTTTGTCCCAGGAAGTGGAGGGGGAGGACCGCCCTGTCCTGTATATCAGCAGGAAGCTGTCGGTGCGTGAGGGGCGCTACAGCACCATAGAGAAAGAGTGTCTGGCCATCAAGTGGGCGGTCCTCGCCCTCCGGTACTACCTGCTGGGGCGCCCTTTCACCCTCTGTTCGGACCACGTGCCCCTCCAGTGGCTCCACCGCATGAAAGATGCCAACGCGCGGATCACCCGTTGGTATCTGGCACTCCAACCCTTTAATTTCAAGGTGGTCCACAGGCCGGGGGCACAGATGGTCGTGGCGGACTTCCTCTCCCGTCGGGGGGGGGAGTCGGCTGCAGGCCGGACGGCCGCCCGGCCTGAGTCGGGTGGTGGGGGTATGTGGCAGCGGGGGCGTGGTCAAGCGCTGGTCTGTGACAGGAGGGCGGAGTCAGGGAAGGTAAGTGGCAGAATCACTACACCTGAGAGCAATTAACCTGTTTGTGTGTCTTCCCAGTGACCGCGCCCTATATAAGGAGGGAGAGCAGAAAGCAGGAGATCTCTCCTGAACCAGACACCTGATGTGTGTGCGTGTGTGTCTGGCTGTGTGTGTGCTGTTCAGAGACCACTGAAAAGTGTAAAAATAAAACTCTTGTTGAACCTGATCTCTGTCCTGCCGTCCTCTGTGCTCCACCCCTTTGTAAGAACTGTTACACATACATTTGCTACTCACAGATATGAAATACTGGATCATTTTCCTCAATAAATAAATGAGAAAGTATAATATTTTTGTCTCATTTGTTTAACTGGGTTCTCTTTATCTACTTTTAGGACTTGTGTGAAAATCTGATGATGTTTTAGGTCATATTCATGCAGAAATATAGAAAATTCTAAAGGGTTCACAAACTTTCAAGCACCACTGTATATATATTCCTCTTTGTCATATCATCAGATCTGAAGATGATTATTGGTATTGCTTCATTTTACCACAGAAATATTGATTTTATTTAAATTGTGTGCTATACTCTGATCTTATTTTTGCTTTTAATTATAATTAATGTACAGCATTGTTACATAAAAACCACCGTGCCACCAAAAAAAACCCTCTTGTTAAGTATCGTGTTCAAGGCGCTAATCAAATCATTTTATCCTATAATCACAGACCTTCTCAGTTAAAATCCAGAAAGAAATATAAATTGAAGATATTTTCAGTACTTTTATTAATGTATAGTCAATTTTAGACCTGGAACTTTGAGTGTTGATTTTATTTCTTAGAAATACTGATTGTCAGGAATTTTTGCAACAAGTTAGCAGTCATAGATTGCTCCTGGTGTTTTTCTTGGATCAATGCATCTTGGATCTCACACACAATCTTCTTCCAGACCACTTCAAGCCATACCACATTTTGGAGGACACCAATGATCATGTGTCATCAGTGTCGTACCCATGATCACACTGGATTTTCTGCAGTGGGTGACTTTGATAATCAGTTTTCTTCATTCTCATACTTTGATAAGAAGTTAAATTGTGTAAATCTTATATTCTTTAGATTCTTTGTCTACTTGTTTGGGAGAACCACATTTTCACTTTCATTTCTTCAGCTTGAAGCTTTCATGGGTGTGGTACTGTACTGTACATGCATCAGGTGTATCAACAGGTTACTTCAGCTAGGTTTTATGGTAATCTATTGTAAATTTCACACACACACACACACACACACACACACACACACACACACACACACACACACACACACCTTGATTTTAGACTAAATACAACTCTAATACACCAATATATACACAAACCTGAGTCATATTGATCTGTTTCTTTGTACCACACCTACAAAAGCCACATGCTAAAGAAATTAAAGTGAAAATGGATTTTCTTCACCAGTTGGACTAGCATGATAGGAGATATTTACTCAGTTAAACCTCTTTCTCAAGTTCCTCATGAACTTTCTGATTTCTCTGCAATTATTTATAAAGAGAAATAATTACAAAGTACACATAGCTTACTTCTGCAAAGGCACATCTGGTCTGACTGAGCTCATTTTAAGAGTGGATTTATAAAGGAAAAACAGAGGGTGTCCATTTTTTGGTGAAACGGCAAACTAACAGCTCTGTGTGCTGGTGAAATAATGTTTCACAATCTTTACGTCACTAAATACAAGAATATTTTGAAGGTTATACACATCTAATCACTTTTCACACCTGATTTTGCTCTACGCTGTAAAAAATACTGTCGATTTTATAGTAATTTACTGGTAGCCTCGGTTGCCAGTGTAGTACTGGAAAATCTACAGTAAACGACTGTATAACAGTAAAGTTCTATACTATCATGCATAGTATAATTACAGGGAGTGCGGCTGTACTAAATGTCAGCACGACTGTCATTCGGTCATAAGCATGAGGCTGCAGGCAGATTGCTGAAGAAAATAATAGCTATGCTGATATTCAGTACAACAGCATGGCCACACAACAGTGTGATATTGCTTTTATACAACAGTTCTTTAAACAAGAAATTAATACAGAGTAAGTGACGTTTTGTCTTTTCTTTTTTTTTTTGCTGTACTAGTGGAAATGGATCCCGAAGAAGCCACACTCACTTTATAGCACGTTAACTAGCTGACTCGCCAGCTCACACTGATTTGTACATTCCCGTTAAAGGTGCTTCCCGTAAAATTGGTATCCCTTTTTTCTTTTCATCTTCATGTGATGACCTTTTATATTTTAAATCAAAAGTTATGTTACTGAAAAGTCTCATTTGCCATGTCCGCTGAGGATGTCTCTAATACTATCGTAGTAACCGTTTCAAATTAGGAAATGGAATTTTATTTGCTGAACACAAATGAGTAGAGTAAGGTGGGGTTTACATTAGACCGTATCAGCGGATCATCAGATTAACGTTTTTAAAACGATTAGTGTGCACACAGCAACGCCAATACACGATTCGCGTGCACACAGCAACGTCAATACACGGATACGCTCGGCTCCGCAGGCATCCTGCGCTCCAAATCACTCCGCCCTGAACAGCGAGTGCCCTCTGGAGGGTGCGCACTCCGGCCCTGCGCAGCTCACAGAGCGCGCGAGTGGAGTGCACGAGCAGTGATTCGGGACTGAGCCGCTGTGTGTGTGATCTCGGTGCATATCGGGCATGCGCATCACTTACCACTTGCAAGTGGGAGGATGGCAAGCCTAAAGACAATCATAACTACACAATGGGCAGTATTTGCATCAGTATTTGCAGTATTTTCATACTTTTATACTCTTTAATGAAAGGTGATACAAGGCGGAAGTCCGCGCCGTTTTTCAGCAGTCACGTCACATGACCAACGCCAGCGAATCAGGAAGGTGGATGTCACAGTGACGTTGTCCAATGACGATGCCAGCTAGAGCTCAGCACAGCGTATCCGCGTATCCGCGTATCTCAATGTTTACACAGCACCAGACCAGACACGATCTGGATTGAATACGTGGACCCTGGCGGATTCCCGTTTCCAGGCGTTTTAATGTAAACGGACAGTGCATCCGCGAAGAAAACGAGACAGATACTGTCTACTGTAAACTTGGCCTAATACAGACAGTGAAATATCCTTGTGCCATTATGTGAAATATCAGCACTCTTGGAACACCGCTTGCCCAATCAAGTCTGAGTTTCCCAAAAGCATCGCAGCACAAAGATCATCGTTAGATGGCCGAGTGAGCAGCACAATGAACGCTCTCTCTCCTAGTTAAGATGCTCTTGGCGTTAAGAGGCTTTTGGGAAACCCACCCCAGATTAGTGACCTGGATCTAACTGTTGTATAAAAGAATATATAACCTTTTGCATTTTTGCAACTGAGCTGAAGGGTCTTGCTCAAGGACCCAGTCAATGAAGTTTGGTGGTGCTGGGATTTGAACGGATATTTGAACCATATTATCTGTGACTTGAAAGCTTAACGACTGAGGCACCACACCTAGCCAAAAAAAAGACGAAGCTGAGTCGTACCCATCTGCTGGGCTGCTCCAAAAGTTTTACAGTCATTTACATATTTTTACACAGGAAATGAGGACAAGAGCAACAAAAATAACATCAGGCAAAGCCCATAGCTCACCTGCACAAAATATAAATGTAAAAATGTAGTTTTCTTACACAAGTGGACAGAAAAATCTAAGGAATATATACTTTCCTTTTCACCATAAGAGGTCTGAGTTGAACTTTTATAATAATTGAAATCTTCAGTGAATACAGATCATGTATGCTACTATAGCTTCCTTATTTCTGATCTCAATAACAATACATGTATCTTACTGTTACATATTGGCCATATTGATAAGAATCAAACATTCATCTGAATCTTTTATTGGTTTGTCCAGCTATCAGGTCTTTTGATTTAATATGTATTATTGAGTAAGCTGTACTTTTCATAGTGGCATATTATAAATCTCATACAAATTCTGCACACTCTCAGACTACGTACAATCATGATACATCTGTATTAACAGAAAGCCAAGTCATATTCATTTTACGATTTGTACAACACTTACACAAGCTCTGTTCTGAAGAAATGAAAGTGAAAATGAACTTTTCTTCAACAGCTGGGCTAAAGATAATATAATATATATATTGCTCTGACTTTAACTTAGATGATTACTGGTTTCATTAATTTTATCACAAAACATATATTGATTTGTTTGAGTTATGTGTGGTATACTCTTATTTTTGCTTTTAATTATAATAAATAAACAGTATTGTTACATAAAAACAACAGCACTACAAAAAAAACTGTTATTAAGTGCCATGCTGAAGGCACTAATAAAATAGGATATAATCACAGAGGGGCGACATGGTGGTGTAGTGGTTAGCGCTGTCGCCTCACAGCAAGAAGGTCCGGGTTCGAGCCCCATGGCCGGCGAGGACCTTTCTGTGCGGAGTTTGCAGGTTCTCCCCGTGTCTGTGTAGGTTTCCTCCGGGTGGTCCGGTTTCCCCCACAGTCCAAAGACATGCAGGTTAGGTTAACTGGTGACTCTAAATTGACCGTAGGTGTGAATGTGAGTGTGAATGGTTGTCTGTATCTATGTGTCAGCCCTGTGATGACCTGGCGACTTGTCCAGGGTGTACCCCGCCTTTCGCCCGTAGTCAGCTGGGATAGACTCCAGCTTGCCTGCGACCCTGTAGAACAGGATAAAGCGGCTAGAGATGATGAGATGAGATGAGATGAGAAATACTGATCGTCAGGAATTTTTACAACAAATTAGCAGTCATAGATTGCTCCTGGTGTTTTTCTTGGATCAATGCATCTTGGATCTCACGCACAATCTTCTTCCAGACCACTTCAAGCCATGCCACATTTTGGAGAACACCAATGATCATGTGTCATCAGTGTCGTACCCATGATCACACTGGATTTTCTGCAGTGGGTGACTTTGATAATCAGTTTTCTTCACTCTCATACTTTGATAAGAAGTTAAATTGTGTAAATCTTATATTCTTTAGATTCTTTGTCCACTTGTTTGAGAGAACCACATTTTCACTTTCATTTCTTCAGCTTGAAGCTTTCATGGGTGTGGTACTGTACATGCATCAGGTGTATCAACAGGTTACTTCAGCTAGGTTTTATAGTAATCTATTGTAAATTTCACACACACACACACACACACACACACACACACACACACACACACACACACACACACACACACCTTGATTTTAGACTAAATACAACCCTAATACACCAATATATACACAAACCTGAGTCATATTGACCTGTTTCTTTGTACCACACCTACAAAAGCCACATGCTAAAGAAATGAAAGTGAAAATATGATTTTCTTCACCAGTTGGACTAGCATGAGAGGAGATATTTACTCAGTCAAACCTCTTTCTCAAGTTCCTCATGAACTTTCTGATTTCTCTGCAATTATTTATAAAGAGAAATAATTACAAAGTACACATAGCTTACTTCTGCAAAGGCACATCTGGTCTGACTGAGCTCATTTTAAGAGTGGATTTATAAAGGAAAAACAGAGGGTGTCCATTTTTTGGTGAAACGACAAACTAACAGCTCTGTGTGCTGGTGAAATAATGTTTCACAATCTTTACGTCACTAAATACAAGAATATTTTGTAAGGTTATACACATCTAATCACTTTTCACACCTGATTTTGCTCTACGCTGTAAAAAATACTGTCGATTTTATAGTAATTTACTGGTAGCCTCGGTTGCCAGCAGGGGCGATTCTAGCATCTGATCTTTGGGGGAGCTTAGTCCCCAGAGCTGACAGAGGCACCTGGCTTGAACGACAGTGTTTCCGCGTTTATTCCGCATTTAGACTAGACTTAACTAGACAAGAAGACTAGACTAGACAAGACTAGACTTATGCAATGTTTTAACAGAAGCTGACCCAATAAACTATGATATCTACACATTTACAACCACTGACACAAATATTTACGTTATATTTTTAACTAAACAAGACCTACTACTGCATTTGTAATGTTGGAGCTATTCATTTTGAACAGTGGTAATTGTTAATTAATGTGTTATTGTGTATTGTGTAATAATAGTATGTATTATTATGATTTTACATTAGTTTACATTAGTAAATGCTATGTTACATTAAATAAAATTGACTAACGCACGGTGGTCTAGCACCATAGCACTTGTACAGCTCTGCACAAAAGTATCTCGATATGGATGATAAATGTCGTTTTTATCATTCTGTTCATAGACCAGGGAACATCGATATTGCATTATGCATATTATTGTGTTGTGTTTAACAACTGTAACTCCAGTCCGTACCTTCACATCTCGCTATGCCAGTAATACTCAGGTGCTACTTCGAGTTCCTCATCGGCGTGGAATCCAGTTAAAAAAAACACCATGTCGTAGCAAGCACTCGCGCGGACAGGCAACCCAATCAGAGGGGACGCAAGGAGGAGAGGGATTTTACTGCTCATAGAACTATCATGTAACAGGTGAATTCAAGAACACACACACGCCCGCACACACATTCATTGCGCAGTGTGCAAGGGCACTTATTTCTGAAAATTACGTCCAAAAGCAGTGTTTTTGAGGGTGCTGAGCTAGGGGGTGCTGAGCTCGTTTTTGGGGGTGCTTGAGCACCCCCCAAAATAGGCTAAACACGCCCCTGGTTGCCAGTGTAGTACTGGAAAATCTACAGTAAACGACTGTATAACAGTAAAGTTCTATACTATCATGCATAGTATAATTACAGGGAGTGTGGCTGTACTAAATATCAGCACGACTGTCATTCGGTCATAAGCATGAGGCTGCAGGCAGATTGCTGAAGAAAATAATAGCTATGCTGATATTCAGTACAACAGCATGGCCACACAACAGTGTGATATTGCTTTTATACAACAGTTCTTTAAACAAGAAATTAATACAGAGTAAGTGACGTTTTGTCTTTTCTTTTTTTTTGCTGTACTAGTGGAAATAGATCCCGAAGAAGCCACACTCACTTTATAGCACGTCAACTAGCTGACTCACCAGCTCACATTGATTTGTACATTCCCATTAAAGGTGCTTCCCGTAAAATTGGTGTCCCTTTTTTCTTTTCATCTTCATGTGATGACCTTTTATATTTTAAATCAAAAGTTATGTTACTGAAAAGTCTCATTTGCTATGTCCGCTGAGGATGTCTCTAATACTATCGTAGTAACCGTTTCAAATTAGGAAATGGAATTTTATTTGCTGAACACAAATAAGTAGAGTAATACAGACAGTGAAATATCCTTGTGCCATTATGTGAAATATCAGCACTCTTGGAACACCGCTCGCCCAATCAAGCCTGAGTTTCCCAAAAGCATCGCAGCAGAAAGATCATCGTTAGATGGTTGAATGAGCAGCACAATGAACGCTCTCTCTCCTAGTTAAGATGCTCTTAGCGTTAAGAGGCTTTTGGGGAAACCCACCCCAGATTAGTGACCTGGATCTAACTGTTGAATAAAAGAATATATAACCTTCTGCATTTTTGCAACTGAGCTGCAGGGTCTTGCTCAAGGACCCAGTCAATGAAGTTTGGTGGTGCTGGGATTTGAACAGATATTTGAACCATATTATCTGTGACTTGAAAGCTTAACGACTGAGGCACCACACCTAGCCAAAAAAAGACAAAGCTGAGTCGTACCCATCTGCTGGGTTGCTCCAAAAGTTTTACAGTCATTTACATATTTTTACACAGGAAATGAGCACAAGAGCAACAAAAATAACATCAGGCAAAGCCCATAGCTCACCTGCACAAAATATAAATGTGAAAATGTAGTTTTCTTACACGAATGGACAGAAAAATCTAAGGAAAATCTAAACTTCTAAACTTCTAAAAATCTATACTTTCCTTTTCACCATAAGAGGTCTGAGTTTAACTTTTATAATAATTGAAATCTTCAGTGAATACAGATCACGTATGCTACTATAGCTTCCTTATTTCTGATCTCAATAACAATACATGTATCTTACTGTGACATATTGGCCATATTGATAAGTAAAGAATCAAACATTCATCGGAATGTTTTATCGGTTTGTCCAGCTATCAGGTCTTTTGATTTAATATGTATTATTGAGTAAGCTGTACTTTTCATAGTGGCATGTTGTAAATCTCATACACATTCTGCACACTCTCAGACTACGTACAATCATGATACATCTGTATAAACAGAAAGCCAAGTCATATTC
Organism: Neoarius graeffei; assembly: GCF_027579695.1. Lineage (NCBI taxonomy): Eukaryota > Metazoa > Chordata > Actinopteri > Siluriformes > Ariidae > Neoarius > Neoarius graeffei. Next base: position 57,686,607 of record NC_083580.1, read on the forward strand.
ATTTAATGATTCATACAACATTTACACAAGCCCTGTTCTGAAGAAATGAAAGTGAAAATGAACTTTTCTTCAAGAGCTGGACTAAAAACAATATAATATATATATTGCTCTGACTTTAACTCAGATGATTACTGGTATCATTAATTTTTATCACAAAACATATATTGATTTATTTGAGTTATATGCGGTATATTCTTATTTTTAATTGTGATGCTCCTGATGTTGTACTTGGATGAATTATATTAATAACCTCAATACGGCTTGGATCCCACACGCAATCTTCTTCCAGACCACTCGGAACCATGCCACATCTAGGAGGACACCAAGCAGTGTCGTACCCATGATCATGCCAGGTTTTCTGCAGTGGATGACCTTGATATTCAATTTTCTTCACTCTCCCAACATTGACTTTCACCATTATAACAACTCTCTGGTGCTCAGGCAGCTCCAAAGGGTATCTACTGGCCTTATTAAGATCCCTGCTGAGGTACACACCACGCCCTAACATGCCGTCTTCAGATTGCTTAAAGCCAGTTGTCATGATTTTGGCAGCAGCGTCTGCAGACGTACCATGATACATTCGGTACACTCTCCCATTATCAGGTTCTGACCCGCTCTCGAGACAGGGAATTCCTGGACGCAAATCATCTTCAGCCCACATGATGTTTACAGAAGTATATTCAGATCACTACAACTGGGGAAGAAGAAATTTAAGCTTAATCAGAGAGTGAGTAAAATCCAAAGACCTTAAATCTTGAAAATGTATGAAAGTACAGGATAAGAAATATTGTTATTGAAATAAATGTTACCGGTTAAAGAGAGACTGAGACAATTAAAGTAAACGACATCACAGTGAAAGTCTAAGTAGTTAAGTAAGTTCACTGTAATCATACAAGTCTCTTTACAATGAAAAAAAACATTGTAAAAAACATGATATATTACTCTGCAATTGTTTATTTTATTTTTTTTTAAAAAGGAGAATTGCTATGTAGTCACTGTAAAAATAAACCACAAAAAATACTGTAGTGAACAAGGAAGTTATTTGCTCGTTACTTACCTCAGGAACGACACGGATAGAATACCTGAGCTGGTTGTGACAGTGGGTTAATAAAGGAAATGGACAGAGGGTGTGTCTTTATGCTCCTGAAACTGTTGGCTGACTTTTTTGCACAGTGTAATGTATTTATATATCTGTTTTGAAGGGAAAAAATGTACCATCATTTTTTTTTACCTTCCTGTTTGTCCTGAATGACAACTGAATCACAGATAGAACTTAATAAAACTTTCTGAAACTTTATCTGTTTGAAAAAAAAACCAACCCACGCATTTGTTTATTTTTTGTTGAAATATTGTGCAAAAATCTGAGACATTAGTATTCCAAAAAAAATCAACCCTTATGTTGTTAAATAATTTTAGATGAAAAATAACAGATGTTGAACCTCATAATGCTGAAGTCATGATACTTTATACATAAACCAAACAGTGTTAAGATTTCTTTCAATAAAATCACTAGACTTTAATCATATGGTCAATTTAGAGCTACCAATTAACCTAACCTGCATGTCTTTGGGGGAAACCGGAGCACCCGGAGGAAACCCACAGAGACACAAGGAGAACATGCAAACTCCACACAGAAAGGCCCAGTCAGCCACTGGCCTCGAGCCCAGAATCTTCTTGCTGTGAAGCGACAGTGCTAACCACTACACCACTGTGCCGCCCCTTGTTACATGTGTTATAATCTCATTTTATATTTGCTCTTAGTTATAATTGTATCACTGTGGCATAAAAACAACAGTGCCACAGACTTTGTGGGATTAAAAATAGTATTATCATACAATCACAGAACTTCTATGTTAAAATCTAGAAAGAAAAAACACAGTTAAGAGGGGTGGTTTTTTTATTTTTTTTATTAGGTCAAGGTTATTTTTAAAGCTGAAACTTTGACACTGTTGATTTTTCTAACTTGTAGGACGACTGACTGGAATTTTTGCAACCATCTAATAGTCACGGAATGGTCCTGATGATGTTGGTGGATGAATTATATTCATGACCTGGATACAGCCTGGAGTCAGGTGGCACGGTGGTGTAGTGGTTAGCGCTGTCGCCTCACAGCAAGAAGGTCCTGGGTTCGAGCCCCATGGCCGGCGAGGGCCTTTCTGTGTGGAGTTTGCATGTTCTCCCCGTGTCCGCGTGGGTTTCCTCTGGGTGCTCCGGTTTCCCCCACAGTCCAAAGACATGCAGGTTAGGTTAACTGGTGACTCGAAATTGACCGTAGGTGTGAATGTGAGTGTGAATGGTTGTCTGTGTCTATGTGTCAGCCCTGTGATGACCTGGTGACTTGTCCAGGGTGTACCCCGCCTTTCGCCCGTAGTCAGCTGGGATAGGCTCCAGCTTGCCTGCGACCCTGTAGAAGGATAAAGTGGCTAGAGATGATGAGATGAGATGAGATGAGATGAGATGAGATGAGATACACTCCGGATTCCACATAGTCTTGTTCCAGACCACTCCGAACCATGCCAAATGCAGGAGGACACCAAGCGGTGTCATACCCATGATCATGCCAGGTTTTCTGCAGTGGGTGATCTTCCATCCATCCATCCTTTATCTGTAGGCGCTTATCCTGTTCTACAGGGTTGCGGGCAAGCTGGAGCCTATCCCAGCTGACTATGGGCGAGAGGTGGGGTACACCCTGGACAAGTCGCCAGGTCATCACAGGGCTGACACACAGAGATAAACAACCATTCACACTCACATTCACACCTACGGTCAATTTAGAGCCACCAATTAACCTAACCTGCATGTCTTTGGATTGTGGGGGAAACCGGAGCACCCAGAGGAAACCCACACAGACACGGGGAGAACATGCAAACTCCACACAGAAAGGCCCCCGTTGGCCCCTGAGCTCGAACCCAGAACCTTCGTGCTGTGAGGCAACAGCGCTAACCATTACACCACCGTGCCGCCAACATTGACACTTTATACCTAAAACCTTTCATCAGATGTATCAGGTGTATTTCACAGATTATTCTAGGTGTTGGATCTTGTATTATTGTACTAATGTATAGATTTAGGTACTGCCTAAAAGCGGAGCTCCCATCTGTTTCTGGGTTGTAGAATTTTCTTATATCATAGCCAGCCTCTTTTGTTTTATTTCTTTACCGGCTAACACTAGCCACTAGGCAGTGTGTTTGTGTATATTCCTCTTTATCTTATCATCAGATCTGAAGATGATTATTGGTATTGCTTCATTTTACCACAGAAATATTGATTTTATTTGAATTGTGTGCTATACTCTGATCTTATTTTTGCTTTTAATTATAATTAATGTACAGCATTGTTACTTAAAAACCACCGTGCCACCAAAAAAACCCCTCTTGTTAAGTATCGTGTTCAAGGTGCTAATCAAATCATTTTATCCTATAATCACAGACCTTCTCAGTTAAAATCCAGAAAGAAATATAAATTGAAGATATTTTCAGTACTTTTATTAATTTATAGTCAATTTTAGACCTGAAACTTTGAGTGTTGATTTTATCTTTTAGAAATACTGATCGTCAGGAATTTTTACAACAAATTAGCAGTTATAGATTGCTCCTGGTGTTTTTCTTGGATCAATGCATGTTGGATCTCACACACAATCTTCTTCCAGACCACTTCAAGCCATGCCACATTTTGGAGGACACCAATGATCATGTGTCATCAGTGTCGTACCCATGATCACACTGGATTTTCTGCAGTGGGTGACTTTGATGATCAGTTTTCTTCACTCTCATACTTTGATAAGAAGGTAAATTGTGTAAATCTTATATTCTTTAGATTCTTTGTCCACTTGTTTGAGAGAACCACATTTTCACTTTCATTTCTTCAGCTTGAAGCTTTCATGGGTGTGGTACTGTACATGCATCAGGTGTATCAACAGGTTAGTTCAGCTAGGTTTTATAATAATCTATTGTAAATTTCACACACACACACACACACACACACACACACACACACACACACACACCTTGATTTTAGACTAAATACAACCCTAATACACCAATATATACACAAACCTAGTCATATTGACCTGTTTCTTTGTACCACACCTACAAAAGCCACATGCTAAAGAAATGAAAGTGAAAATGTGATTTTCTTCACCAGTTGGACTAGCATGAGAGGAGATATTTACTCAGTCAAACCTCTTTCCCAAGTTCCTCATGAACTTTCTGATTTCTCTGCAATTATTTATAAGGAGAAATAATTATAAAGTACACATAGCTTACTTCTGCAAAGGCACATCTGGCCTGACTGAGCTCATTTTAAGAGTGGATTTATAAAGGAAAAACACAGAGGGTGTACATTTTTTGGTGAAACGACAAACTAACATAGCTCTGTGTGCTGGTGAAATAATGACAACAACACATCTCAAAAAAGTTGGGACAAGGCCATGTTTACCACTGTGAGACATCCCCTTTTCTCTTTACAACAGTCTGTAAACGTCTGGGGACTGAGGAGACAACTTGCTCAAGTTTAGGGAAAGGAATGTTAACCCATTCTTGTCTAATGTAGGATTCTAGTTGCTCAACTGTCTTAGGTCTTTTTTGTCGTATCTTCCGTTTTATGATGCGCCAAATGTTTTCTATGGGTGAAAGATCTGGACTGGCCAGTTCAGTACCCGGACCCTTCTTCTACGCAGCCATGATGCTGTAATTGATGCAGTATGTGGTTTGGCATTGTCATGTTGGAAAATGCAAGGTCTTCCCTGAAAGAGACGTCGTCTGGATGGGAGCATATGTTGCTCTAGAACCTGGATATACCTTTCAACATTGATGGTGTCTTTCCGGATGTGTAAGCTGCCCATGCCACACGCACTAATGCAACCCCATACCATCAGAGATGCAGGCTTCTGAACTGAGCGCTGATAACAACTTGGGTCGTCCTTCTCCTCTTTAGTCCGAATGACATGGTGTCTCTGATTTCTATAAAGAACTTCAAATTTTGATTTGTCCGTCCACAGAACAGTTTTCCACTTTGCCACAGTCCATTTTAAATGAGCCTTGGCCCAGAGAAGACGTCTGCGCTTCTGGATCATGTTTAGATACGGCTTCTTCTTTGAACTATAGAGTTTTAGCTGGCAACGGTGGATGGCATGGTGAATTGTGTTCAGAGATAATGTTCTCTGGAAATATTCCTGAGCCCATTTTGTGATTTCCAATACAGAAGCATGCCTGTATGTGATGCAGTGCCGTCTAAGGGCCCGAAGATCACGGGCACCCAGTATGGTTTTCCAGCCTTGACCCTTACGCACAGAGATTCTTCCAGATTCTCTGAATCTTTTGATGATATTATGCACTATAGATGATGATATGTTCAAACTCTTTGCAATTTTACACTGTCGAACTCCTTTCTGATATTGCTCCACTATTTGTCGGCGCAGAATTAGGGGGATTGGTGATCCTCTTCCCATCTTTACTTCTGAGAGCCGCTGCCACTCCAAGATGCTCTTTTTATACCCAGTCATGTTAATGACCTATTGCCAATTGACCTAATGAGTTGCAATTTGGTCCTCCAGCTGTTCCTTTTTTGTACCTTTAACTTTTCCAGCCTCTTGTTGCCCCTGTCCCAACTTTTTTGAGATGTGTTGCTGTCATGAAATTTCAAATGAGCCAATATTTGGCATGAAATTTCAAAATGTCTCACTTTTGACATTTGATATGTTGTCTATGTTCTATTGTGAATACAATATCAGTTATTGAGATTTTTAAATTATTGCATTCCGTTTTTATTTACAATTTGTACTTTGTCCCAACTTTTTTGGAATCGGGGTTGTATAAATTGAAGATATTTTCAGTATTTTTATTAATTTATAGTCAGTTTTAGACCTGAAATTTTGAGTGTTTATTTTATCTTTTAGAAATACTGATCGTCAGGAATTTTTACAACAAATTAGCAGTCATAGATTGCTCCTGGTGTTTTTCTTGGATCAATGCATCTTGGATCTCACACCCAATCTTCTTCCAGACCACTTCAAGCCATACCACATTTTGTAGGACACCAATGATCATGTGTCATCAGTGTCGTACCCATGATCACACTGGATTTTCTGCAGTGGGTGACTTTGATAATTAGTTTTCTTCACTTTCATACTTTGATAAGAAGTTAAATTGTGTAAATCTTATATTCTTTAGATTCTTTGTCCACTTGTTTGAGAGAACCACATTTTCACTTTCATTTCTTCAGCTTGAAGCTTTCATGGGTGTGGTACTGTACATGCATCAGGTGTATCGACAGGTTAGTTCAGCTAGGTTTTATAATAATCTGTTGTAAATTTCACACACACACACACACACACACACACACACACACACACACACACACACACCTTGATTTTAGACTAAATACAACCCTAATACACCAATATATACACAAACCTGAGTCATATTGACCTGTTTCTTTGTACCACACCTACAAAAGCCACATGCTAAAGAAATGAAAGTGAAAATATGATTTTCTTCACCAGTTGGACTAGCATGAGAGGAGATATTTACTCAGTCAAACCTCTTTCTCAAGTTCCTCATGAACTTTCTGATTTCTCTGCAATTATTTATAAAGAGAAATAATTACAAAGTACACATAGCTTACTTCTGCAAAGGCACATCTGGTCTGACTGAGCTCATTTTAAGAGTGGATTTATAAAGGAAAAACACATAGGGTGTCCATTTTTTGGTGAAACGACAAACTAACAGCTCTGTGTGCTGGTGAAATAATGTTTCACAAACTTTACGTCACTAAATACAAGAATAGTTTGAAGGTTATACACATCTAATCACTTTTCACACCTGATTTTGCTCTATGCTGTAAAAAATACTGTCGATTTTATAGTAATTTACTGGTAGCCTCGGTTGCCAGTGTAGTACTGGAAAATCTACAGTAAACGACTGTATAACAGTAAAGTACTATACTATCATGCATAGTATAATTACAGGGAGTGTGGCTGTACTAAATATCAGCACAACTGTCATTCGATCATAAGCATGAGGCTGCAGGCAGATTGCTGAAGAAAATAATAGCTATGCTGATATTCAGTACAACAGCATGGCCACACAACAGTGTGATATTGCTTTTATACAACAGTTATTTAAACAAGAAATTAATACAGAGTAAGTGACGTTTTGTCTTTTCTTTTTTTTTGCTGTACTAGTGGAAATAGATCCCGAAGAAGCCACACTCACTTTATAGCACGTCAACTAGCTGACTCGCCAGCTCACATTGATTTGTACATTCCCATTAAAGGTGCTTCCCGTAAAATTGGTGTCCCTTTTTTCTTTTCATCTTCATGTGATGACCTTTTATATTTTAAATCAAAAGTTATGTTACTGAAAAGTCTCATTTGCTATGTCCGCTGAGGATGTCTCTAATACTATCGTAGTAACCATTTCAACCTAGGAAATGGAATTTTATTTGCTGAACACAAATAAGTAGAGTAATACAGACAGTGAAATATCCTTGTGCCATTATGTGAAATATCAGCACTCTTGGAACACCGCTCGCCCAATCAGGCCTGAGTTTCCCAAAAGCATCGCAGCAGAAAGATCATTGTTAGATGGTTGAATGAGCAGCACAATGAACGCTCTCTCTCCTAGTTAAGATGCTCTTGGCATTAAGAGGCTTTTGGGGAAACCCACCCCAGATTAGTGACCTGGATCTAACTGTTGTATAAAAGAATATATAACCTTTTGCATTTTTGCAACTGAGCTGAAGGGTCTTGCTCAAGGACCCAGTCAATGAAGTTTGGTGGTGCTGGGATTTGAACAGATATTTGAACCATATTATCTGTGACTTGAAAGCTTAACGACTGAGGCACCACACCTAGCCAAAAAAAGACAAAGCTGAGTCGTACCCATCTGCTGGGCTGCTCCAAAAGTTTTACAGTCATTTACATATTTTTACACAGGAAATGAGGACAAGAGCAACAAAAATGACATCAGGCAAAGCCCATAGCTCACCTGCACAAAATATAAATGGGAAAATGTAGTTTTCTTACATGAATGGACAGAAAAATCTAAGTAAAATCTAAACTTCTAAACTTCTAAAAATCTATACTTTCCTTTTCACCATAAGAGGTCTGAGTTTAACTTTTATAATAATTGAAATCTTCAGTGAATACAGATCACATATGCTACTATAGCTTCCTTATTTCTGATCTCAATAACAATACATGTATCTTACTGTTACATATTGGCCATATTGATAAGTAAAGAATCAAACATTCATCTGAATGTTTTATCGGTTTGTCCAGCTATCAGGTCTTTTGATTTAATATGTATTATTGAGTAAGCTGTACTTTTCATAGTGGCATGTTGTAAATCTCATACACAGTCTGCACACTCTCAGACTACGTACAATCATGATACATCTGTATAAACAGAAAGCCAAGTCAGATTTATTTAATGATTCATACAACACTTACACAAGCCCTGTTCTGAAGAAATGAAAGTGAACATGAACTTTTCTTCAAGAGCTGGACTAAAAACAATATAATATATATATTGCTCTGACTTTAACTCAGATGATTACTGGTTTCATTAATTTTTATCACAAAACATATATTGATTTATTTGAGTTATGTGTGGTATACTCTTATTTTTACTTTTAATTATAATAAATGAATAGTATTGTTACATAAAAACCACAGCATTACAAAAAAAAAACTGTTGTTAAGTGCCATGCTGAAGGCACAAATAAAATAACATATAATCACAGAGCTTCTTTGTTGAAATCCAGAAAAAATATAAAGTGAAGATGTTTTCAATTCTTGTATTAATTTATAGTCATTTATAGACATGAAACTTTGATAGTGTTGACTTTATTTTTTATAGTCAAAACTTTTTACACCAATTTAGCGGTCATAGAATGCTCCTGATGTTGTACTTGGACGAATTATATCAATAACCCGAATACGGCTTGGATCCCACACGCAATCTTCTTCCAGACCACTCGGAACCATGCCACATCCAGGAGGACACCAAGCAGTGTCAAACCCCTTATCATGCCAGGTTTTCTGCAGTGGGTGACCTTGATAATCGATTTTCTTCACTCTCCCAACATTGACTTTCACCCTTATAACAACTCTCTGGTGCTCAGACAGCTCCAAAGGGTATCTACTGGCCTTATTAAGATCCCTGCTGAGGTACACACCACGCCCTAACATGCCGCCTGCAGATTGCTTAAAGCCGCTTCTCATGATTTCAGCAGCAGCCTGTGGAGACGTACCATGATACATTCGGTACACTCTCCCATTAGCAGGTTCTGACCAGCTCTCGAGACAGGGAATTCCTGGACCCAAATCATCTTCAGCCCACATGATGTTTACAGAAGTATATTCAGATCACTACAACTGGGGAAGAAGAAATTTAAGCTTAATCAAAGAGTGAGTAAGACCTTAAATCTTGAAAATGTATGAAAGTACAGGATAAGAAATATTGTTATTGAAATAAATGTTACCGGTTATAGAGAGACTGAGACAATTAAAGTAAACGACATCACAGTGAAAGTAAAAGTAGTTAAGTAAGTTCACTGTAATCATACAAGTCTCTTTACAATGAAAAAAAAACATTGTAAAAAGCATGATATATTACTCTGCAATTGTTTATTTTTTTTTTTTAAAAAGGAGAATTGCTATGTAGTCACTGTAAAAATAAACCACAAAAAATACTGTAGTGAACAAGGAAGTTATTTGCTCGTTACTTACCTCAGCAACGACACGGATAGAATGCCTGAGCTGGTTGTGACAGTGGGTTAATAAAGGAAATGGACAGAGGGTGTGTCTTTATGCTCCTGAAACTGTTGGCTGACTTTTTTTGCACAGTGTAATGTATTTATATATCTGTTTTGAAGGACAAAAATGTACCGTCATTTTTTTTTTACCTTCCTGTTTGTCCTAAATGACAACTGAATCACAGATAGAACTTAATAAAACTTTCTGAAACTTTATCTGTTTGAAAAAAAACCAAGCCACGCATTTGTTTATTTTTTGTTGAAATATTGTGCAAAAATCTGAGACATTAGTATTCCAAAAAAAATCAACCCTTATGTTGTTAAATAATTTTAGATGAAAAATAACAGAAGTTGAACCTCATAATGCTGAAGTCATGATACTTTATACATAAACCAAACAGTGTTAAGATTTCTTTCAATAAAATCACTAGACTTTAATCATATGGTCAATTTAGAGCTACCAATTAACCTAACCTGCATGTCTTTGGGGGAAACCGGAGCACCCGGAGGAAACCCACAGAGACACAAGGAGAACATGCAAACTCCACACAGAAAGGCCCAGTCAGCCACTGGACTCGAGCCCAGAATCTTCTTGCTGTGAAGCGACAGTGCTAACCACTACACCACTGTGCCGCCCCTTGTTACATGTGTTATAATCTCATTTTATATTTGCTCTTAGTTATAATTGTATCACTGTGGCATAAAAACAACAGTGTTACAGACTTTGTGGGATTAAAAATAGTATTATCATACAATCACAGAACTTCTATGTTAAAATCTAGAAAGAAAAAACACAGTTAAGAGGGGTGGTTTTTTTTATTTTTTTATTAGGTCAAGGTTATTTTTAAAGCTGAAACTTTGACACTGTTGATTTTTCTAACTTGTAGGACGACTGACTGGAATTTTTGCAGCCATCTAATAGTCACGGAATGGTCCTGATGATGTTGGTGGATGAATGATATTCATGACCTGGATACAGCCTGGAGTCGGGTGGCACGGTGGTGTAGTGGTTACCGCTGTCGCCTCACAGCAAGAAGGTCTGGGTTCGAGCCCCATGGCCGGTGAGGGCCTTTCTGTGCGGAGTTTTCATGTTCTCCCCGTGTCTGCGTGGGTTTCCTCCGGGTGCTCCGGTTTCCCCCACAGTCCAAAGACATGCAGGTTAGGCTAACTGGTGACTCTAAATTGACTGTAGGTGTGAATGTGAGTGTGAATGGTTGTCTGTGTCTATGTGTCAGCCCTGTGATGACCTGGCAACTTGTCCAGGGTGTACCCCGCCTTTCGCCCGTAGTCAGCTGGGATAGGCTCCAGCTTGCCTGCGACCCTGTAGAAGGATAAAGCGGCTAGAGATAATGAGATGAGATGAGATGAGATACAGCCCGGATTCCACATAGTCTTGTTCCAGACCACTCCGAACCATGCCACATGCAGGAGGACACCAAGCGGTGTCATACCCATGATCATGCCAGGTTTTCTGCAGTGGGTGATCTTCCATCCATCCATCCATCCATCCATTATCTGTAGGCGCTTATCCTGTTCTACAGGGTTGCGGGCAAGCTGGAGCTTATCCCAGCTGACTATGGGCGAGAGGTGGGGTACACCCTGGACAAGTCGCCAGGTCATCACAGGGCTGACACACAGAGATAAACAACCATTCACACTCACATTCACACCTACGGTCAATTTAGAGCCACCAATTAACCTAACCTGCATGTCTTTGGATTGTGGGGGAAACCGGAGCACCCAGAGGAAACCCACGCAGACACGGGGAGAACATGCAAACTCCACACAGAAAGGCCCCCGTTGGCCCCTGAGCTCGAACCCAGGACCTTCGTGCTGTGAGGCGACAGCGCTAACCACTACACCACCGTGCCGCCAACATTGACACTTTATACCTAAAACCTTTCATCAGATGTATCAGGTGTATTTCACAGATTATTCCAGGTGTTGGATCTTGTATTATTGTACTAATGTATAGATTTAGGTACTGCCTAAAAGCGGAGCTCCCATCTGTTTCTGGGTTGTAGAATTTTCTTATATCATAGCCAGCCTCTTTTGTTTTATTTCTTTACCGGCTAACACTGGCCACTAGGCAGTGTGTCTGTGTATATTCCTCTTTATCTTATCATCAGATCTGAAGATGATTATTGGTATTGCTTCATTTTACCACAGAAATATTGATTTTATTTGAATTGTGTGCTATACTCTGATCTTATTTTTGCTTTTAATTATAATTAATGTACAGCATTGTTACTTAAAAACCACCGTGCCACCAAAAACAACCCTCTTGTTAAGTATCATGTTCAAGGCGCTAATCAAATCATTTTATCCTATAATCACAGACCTTCTCAGTTAAAATCCAGAAAGAAATATAAATTGAAGATATTTTCAGTACTTTTATTAATTTATAGTCAATTTTAGACCTGAAACTTTGAGTGTTTATTTTATCTTTTAGAAATACTGATGGGTGGCACGGTGGTGTAGTGGTTAGCGCTGTCGCCTCACAGCAAGAAGGCCCTGGGTTCGAGCCCCGGGGCCGGCGAGGGCCTTTCTGTGTGGAGTTTGCATGTTCTCCCCGTGTCTGCGTGGGTTTCCTCCAGGTGCTCCGGTTTCCCCCACAGTCCAAAGACATGCAGGTTAGGTTAACTGGTGACTCTAAATTGACCGTAGGTGTGAGTGTGAATGGTTGTCTGTGTCTATGTGTCAGCCCTGTGATGACCTGGCGACTTGTCCAGGGTGTACCCCGCCTTTCGCCCGAAGTCAGCTGGGATAGGCTCCAGCTTGCCTGCGACCCTGTAGAAGGATAAAGCGGCTAGAGATAATGAGATGAGATGAGAAATACTGATCGTCAGGAATTTTTACAACAAATTAGCAGTCATAGATTGCTCCTGGTGTTTTTCTTGGATCAATGCATGTTGGATCTAACACCCAATCTTCTTCCAGACAACTTCAAGCCATGCCACATTTTGGAGGACACCAATGATCATGTGTCATCAGTGTCATACCCATGATCACACTGGATTTTCTGCAGTGGGTGACTTTGATAATCAGTTTTCTTCACTCTCATACTTTGATAAGAAGTTAAATTGTGTAAATCTTATATTCTTTGTCCGCTTGTTTGAGAGAACCACATTTTCACTTTCATTTCTTCAGCTTGAAGCTTTCATGGGTGTGGTACTGTACATGCATCAGGTGTATCAACAGGTTAGTTCAGCTAGGTTTTATAATAATCTATTGTAAATTTCACACACACACACACACACACACACACACACACACATATAAATACCATTTTCTCCAATGCATCCATTGCAAATGCAAGTTAAAATCATATATAAACAGTATCCAGAAATACCGCCTTCTTTGGGCCCGAGCTCTTTTACGATGGACTGAGGCGAAGTGGAAAATTGTCCTGAGGTCTAAAGAATCAAAAGTAGAAATTCTTTTTAGAAATCATGGACACCACGTCCTCCAGGCTAAAGAGGAGAGAGACCATCCGGCTTGTTATCAGTGCACAGTTCAAAAGCCAGCATCTGTGATGGTATGAGGATGCATTAGTGCACATGACATGCTTGTACAGCTGGGAAGGCATCATTCATGCTGAATTATATATATATATATATATATATATATATATATATATATATATATATATATATATATATATATGTTTCAGAGCAATATGCTGCCATCCAGACAAAATCTTTTTCAGGGAAGGCCTTCCTTCTTTCAGCAAGACAATGCCAAACCGCTTTCTACATATACTAAAACTGCATGACTCTGTAGTAAAAGAGTCCAGGTGCTAAACTGGCCTGCCTTCAGTCCAGAGCTGTCTCCCATTTAAAACATTTGGCGCACTCTGAAGCACAAAATATGACAAAGGAAACTCCGAACTGTTGAGCAACTGAAATATATCAGGCCAGAATGGGACAATATTTCTCTTTCAAAACTACAGTAATTGGTCTCCTCAGTTCCCAAACATTTACAGATTGTTGTTAAAAGTAGAGGTGATGTGACACAGTGGTAAACATGCCCCTGCCCCAACTTTTTTTGAAATGTGTTGCTGACATCTATTTCAAAATGCGCATATATTTTTCACAAAACAATAAAATTTATGTTTCAACATTTCATATATTGTCTTTGTACCGTACTATTTTCAATGAAATAGAGGGCTTTCGTGATTTGCACATTATCGAATTCTGTTTTTATTTACAGTTTACACAGCATCCTAACTTTTTTGGAATTGGGATTGTACAAACGTTAGATGCTAATATACGTGTTTCCATAGAAAATGAAGGTATTGTAATTACAGTAAATGCAAAATTGAACATTTTAGTTAATAGTCAGAAAGGTCAGAAAATGTGGATTGAAATAGAATTTGAACGTCTAAGAAAAAAATTAATGTAAGTGAACTGAGAAATGTTTGTAACTTTTTACTTTGTTGGGGGAAAAATTTATATATATATATATATATATATATATATATATATATATATATATATATATATATATATATACACACAGTTAGGTCCATAAATATTTGGACAGAGACAACATTTTTCTAATTTTGGTTCTGTACATTACCACAATGAATTTTGAACAAAACAATTCAGATGCAGTTGAAGTTCAGACTTTCAGCTTTAATTCAGTGGGCTGAACAAAAATGATTGCATAAAAATGTGAGGAACTAAAGCATTTTTTAAACACAGTCCCTTCTTTTCAGGGGCTCAAAAGTAATTGGACAAATTAAATAATTGTAAATAAAATGTTCATTTCTAATACTTGGTTGAAAACCCTTTGTTGACAATGACTGCCTGAAGTCTTGAACTCATGGACATCAGCAGACGCTGTGTTTCCTCCTTTTTAATGCTCTGCCAGGCCTTTACTGCAGCGGTTTTCAGTTGCTGTTTGTTTGTGGGCCTTTCTGTCTGAAGTTTAGTCTTTAACAAGTGAAATGCATGCTCAATTGGGTTGAGATCAGGTGACTGACTTGGCCATTCAAGAATATTCCACTTCTTTGCTTTAATAAACTCCTGAGTTGCTTTGGCTTTATATTTTGGGTCATTGTCCATCTGTATTATGAAACGCCAACCAATCAGTTTGGCTGCATTTGGCTGGATTTGAGCACACAGTATGTCTCTGAATACCTCAGAATTCATCCGGCTGCTTCTGTCCTGTGTCACATCATCAATAAACACAAGTAACCCAGTGCCACTGGCAGCCATGCATGCCCAAGCCATCACACTGCCTCTGCTGTGTTTTACAGATGATGTGGCATGCTTTGGATCATGAGCTGTACCACGCCTTCGCCATACTTTTTCTTTCCATCATTCTGGTAGAGGTTGATCTTGGTTTCATCTGTCCAAAGAATGTTCTTCCAGAACTGTGCTGGCTTTTTTAGATGTTTTTTAGCAAAGTCCAATCTAGCCTTTTTTATTCTTGAGGCTTATGAGTGGCTTGCACCGTGCAGTGAACCCTCTGTATTTACTTTCATGCAGTCTTCTCTTTATGGTAGATTTGGATATTAATATGCCTACCTCCTGGAGAGTGTTGTTCACTTGGTTGGCTGTTGTGAAGGGGTTTCTCTTCACCATGGAAATTATTCTGCGATCATCCACCACTGTTGTCTTCTGTGGGCGTCCAGGTCTTTTTGCATTGATAAGTTCACCAGTGCTTTCTTTCTTTCTCAGGATGTACCAAACTGTAGATTTTGCCACTCCTAATATTGTAGCAATTTCTCGGATGGGTTTTTTCTGTTTTCGCAGCTTAAGGATGGCTTGTTTCACCTGCATGGAGAGCTCCTTTGACCACATGTTTTCTTCACAGCAAAATCTTCCCAATGCAAGCACCACACCTCAAATCAACTCCAGGTCTTTTATCTACTTAATTGAGAATGACATAACGAAGGAATTTCCCGCACCTGCCCATGAAATAGCCTTTGAGTCAATTGTCCAATTACTTTTGGTCCCTTTAAAAACAGGGTGGCACATGTTAAGGAGCTGAAACTCCTAAACCCTTCATCCAATTTTAATGTGGATACCCTCAAATGAAAGCTGAAAGTCTGGACTTTATGTCCATGTTCATTATATAATTATAACTTGAATATGTTTCAGTAAACAGGTAAAAAAACAAAATTTGTGTCAGTGTCCAAATATATATGGACCTAACTGTGTGTATATATATATATATATATATATATATATATATATATATATATATATATATATATATATATATGTCACTGGATTATCTGATTCAGTCTAATTACGCACTTGTATCACACCAAATGTTCAGTATTTGTCTTTAAAAAAAATTGTGATACTAATGCTTTCTAATGTCAAATGTCTAACATTTAAATTACAGTAACTTACAGTCTTACAGTAACTGCTTCACCAAAGAAGTGTACTTGCCACCAAAAATAGTATTAACAATAAATCATAAAACAGGAAACAAGTTTTCAGTTAATTTATTTGTTTTCTAGTTAGTTTCAGATTTGAAAGAGTTCACTACATTTTAGAACCATTAATAGCAATTTCAACAACAATCTGTTACTAAGAGTCATGATGTCAGAATGCTGTTGGATAAATGACATCAGTTAGTTCAAACTCATCAATTACATCAATTAGTTCAAAGTCATTTTTAGGCCTGGACTTTGACATTGTTGATTTTATCTTTTAGAACTACTGATAGGAATTTTCACATATAATTACCAAAAAATGTTCCTGATATTGTTCTTGGATGAATTATATCAATAACCTCAATACGGCTTGGATCCCATACGCAATCTTCTTCCAGACCACTCCAAACCATGCCACATCTAGGAGGACACCAAGCAGTGTCGTACCCATGATCATGCCAGGTTTTCTGCAGTGGGTGACCTTGATAATCAATTTTTTTCACTCTCCCAACTTTGACTCTCACCCTTATAACAACTCTCTCATTCTCACGCAGATGCAAAGGGTATCTCCTGGCCTTTTTAAGATCACGACTAAGGTACACACCACGCCCTAACATGCCGCCTGCAGATTGCTTGAAGCCGGTTCTCATGATTTGTGCAGCAGCCTGTCGAGAGGTACCGTGATACATTCGATACACTTTTCCATCAGTAGGTTCTGACCAGCTCTCAAGACAGGAAACTCCTGGACCCAAATCATATTCAGCCCACATGATGTTTACAGAAGTATATTTAGATCCCTGCAACTGTGGAAAAAGACAATTTAATGATAATTTAATAATGGGTTGCAGATTTTAAAATCTTTGCATTTTATATGTAAAAGGTGCTATAATTGTATTACAGTATTAACAATATACTGTATATCATATAATTTTTTAATGTATAAGAAAATCAAGTCCACATAGCTCACCTTTGTTAAGGTACGTCAAGTGTGACTGAACTCAGTCTGAGTGCTGATTTTTAAGGGAAAAACAAAGAGGTGTGTCTTCAAATTCAGTGCAAGAGATGGTCAAAACAAAGACAAATGGTTAAACACGAAGTACAGTATGAGTTTTGAGTATATAAGCAGGTAGTAAACAAACTAATGGAAATAACATAAAAGCAAGGGAAACTAAATGAAACACAGCAAACTAAACCTCGAAGGAATAATATTTCGAATAAAAGGTGTGCAGGGTTACTATTCTGGAAAGCATTACTCTGAATAGTATACAAAAATAAGGTTGGACATCTTGTTACATACTATGGTCTAGAAAAGGGTAATGGATATTACAGATAACAATAAGAATGAGAGAGAGAGAGAGAGAGAGAGAGAGAGAGAGATTTAGGCAAATAAACAAAGTGTAGTCTGGAGCACAAGTGGCTGGCAAATCAGAAGCATGCAGAAAATGCAAGGCTTTACAAAATGCCTCTGAAACTTTGGTATTTAAGCATCGTTGATGAGACATGGATATGAATTGATCATGAGATAATAAGATTAGGACTTAGGGGAGGTGCCAGAAATGGATCGGTGAAAGAAGCCACCTCCATGGGGTGGTAATGACCACATGGGCATAGAGGTGGATGGACTAGAGATGGTCGCTACCTTGGTGTATGACCTCAAAGATGTGATGCAAGAGGATTTAGGTGCTGATGCTAACTTGTTTGGTCACCCATATTGATATTAAACAGGGTGATCAGGATGATGATGGTGCAGCTCTGCCATGAGTAAGGGGGTCCAGCATGTTCCCAGCAAGGACCCATGATCTCTCACCCTGACCATAACTCTTCCAGTCTATTTAACAATTATTCCACAAAATTGAGTCATACATGAGCTGATAGCCGATGAGGCACGTAGCGCCAAGTTGGCTATAATCCATGTACGACAAGATTGAATGGAATAACTGTTTTATTTTATGCACAGTCAATGGATTTTGAGAAACAGAGCATTTTTATTTTTTGCAAATTCGATAAATAAAAACTTTATGCAAAACATCCAACAAAATCATTTCTGCTGAGAATGTAAACAAACCGGTGAAATGACAGTAGCGATTTGTGAAAAATGCTATAATAATAATTCTTGGGAAAAAAAAAAAATATATATATATATATATATATATATATATATATATATATATATATATATATATATATATATATATATATATATGTATGTATGTTCTTACCATCAAATACTCTTATTCCATACTGTGTTGCTTTTTTTTTTGTATTTTGGGGGTTTTGTTTTCATTTCATCCTCGGTTGGTTCAGCAAAATACTCCGCCATTTTGTTTTTCTCTACTCACACTATATGAGCTGATAGCCTAATAACAGAATAGCCAATCAGAGCGTGCGATTGCTTATATCCAGTGAATGTGGATAGAATAATATATATTAGACTTTTCTGAAACAGTTTATTAAGGCATCCATGGCAAATTCAGGACCTCTGTCTATAATGAAGGCAGGAGGCGGTGCTTCAAAGGGTTCAGCATCTTGCAGGGGACAATAGGCCTTAGAAGACAGACAAGCAGTGTGTAGCATTTGATATTGTGGAAGTAACTGTAAATAGTACATCATGCTGTTAATGTACTTCTTTTCCTACTCCATCTTGTTCTGGAGCATGGCAAGTCCTATACAAACAATCACTTTCACTCCTCAATTTATGTCTTGGTGACAGGATTTAGATGGAACTGACATTTACTGCCTTCACATGCATCTTCTAGAAGCTTTGTCAGCATGGCTGTACCAAGATGTCATCAGTGCATACTGCAACATGCCTGTATGCCATCCAAAAGTAGACCTTATTAACCCAGACTAGAAGATGGGCCAAATGTCATTATCAGCTTTTCCAAGTACCATGTCATTGTCCTGTTGTTTCACCATATCTCATTCCTGGATGCCGATAAGTTAAGATTTTCACTTGATACAATAACCTGCTCCACGAAGAGGCTCCAGGTCATCAACAAGGTGCTTCAGCCTACAGACCTTCTGCTCACAGGATGTTTATTGTTTTTTGCAGCATTCTGTGTAAGCTCTAGAGAATGTTGTGTGTGAAAACCCCAGGAGATTTCTGAAATACTCAAATCAGCCCATCTGAGACCAAAAACCATGCCACGGTTAAAGGCACAGAGATCACTTTTCCTTCATTATGGTGTTTGATGTGAACATTAACTGAAACTCTTGACCTGTATCTGCATGATTTTATGCATCGTGCTGCTGCCACATGATTAGCTGATTACATAAATGAACAGGTTCTTCATAAAGTGGACGGTGAGTGTAAGTAAAGGAGTCTCTTTGTAAATGTCTTTGTGTGCATGTATGAAAATTAGAGGTTTGCATGTCCCTGACTATAATTTTCACTTTTGTTTTCACAGCTCATGCATGTGTAGGGTTGGCTTTTGTTTGCATTTTTATGAAAAGCAGTCAGACTGGCCACACCAGTAATGCATTCACTGGACATTGTTTGCATGGACCAGCAATAGCAATGCATATGTTTTCTGAAAGCCAGCAGATGGATAAGATACTGCTTACCTAACGCAATACAAACATATAACAATTATATTACCATCCAAAATATGGACTAATAAAAAATGTAGACCTTTAGTCTGCATTACAAAAGTACACAATGTGTAATCTACAACCCTGATTCCAAAAAAGTTGGGACAAAGTACAAATTGTAAATAAAAACGGAATGCAATGATGTGGAAGTTTCAAAATTCCAAATTTTATTCAGCATAGAACATAGATGACATATCAAATGTTTAAACTGAGAAAATGTATCATTTAAAGAGAAAAATTAGGTGATTTTAAATTTCATGACAACAACACATCTCAAAAAAGTTGGGACAAGGCCATGTTTCCCACTGTGAGACATCCCCTTTTCTCTTTACAACAGTCTGTAAACGTCTGGGGACTGAGGACACAAGTTGCTCAAGTTTAGGGATAGGAATGTTAACCCATTCTTGTCTAATGTAGGATTCTAGTTGCTCAACTGTCTTAGGTCTTTTTTGTCGTATCTTCCGTTTTATTATGCGCCAAATGTTTTCTATGGGTGAAAGATCTGGACTGCAGGCTGGCCAGTTCAGTACCCGGACCCTTCTTCTACGCAGCCATGATGCTGTAATTGATGCAGTATGTGGTTTGGCATTATCATGTTGGAAAATGCAAGGTCTTCCCTGAAAGAGACGTCGTCTGGATGGGAGCATATGTTGCTCTAGAACCTGGATATACCTTTCAGCACTGATGGTGTCTTTCCGGATGTGTAAGCTGCCCATGCCACACGCACTAATGCAACCCCATACCATCAGAGATGCAGGCTTCTGAACTGAGCACTGATAGCAACTTGGGTCGTCCTTCTCCTCTTTAATCCGAATGACACGGCGTCCCTGATTTCCATAAAGAACTTCAAATTTTGATTCGTCTGACCACAGAACAGGGCGGCACGGTGGTGTAGTGGTTAGCGCTGTCGCCTCACAGCAAGAAGGTCCAGGTTCGAGCCCCGTGGCCGGCGAGGGCCTTTCTGTGCGGAGTTTGCATGTTCTCCCCGTGTCCGCGTGGGTTTCCTCCGGGTGCTCCGGTTTCCCCCACAGTCCAAAGACATGCAGGTTAGGTTAACTGGTGACTCTAAATTGACCGTAGATGTGAGTGTGAATGGTTGTCTGTGTCTATGTGTCAGCCCTGTGATGACCTGGTGACTTGTCCAGGGTGTACCCTGCCTTTCGCCTGTAGTCAGCTGGGATAGGCTCCAGCTTGCCTGTGACCCTGTAGAACAGGATAAAGCGGCTAGAGATAATGAGATGAGATGAGACCACAGAACAGTTTTCCACTTTGCCACAGTCCATTTTAAATGAGCCTTGGCCCAGAGAAGACGTCTGCGCTTCTCTATCATGTTTAGATACGGCTTCTTCTTTGAACTATAGAGTTTTAGCTGGCAACGGTGGATGGCACAGTGAATTGTGTTCACAGATAATGTTCTCGGGAAATATTCCTGAGCCCATTTTGTGATTTCCAATACAGAAGCATGCCTGTATGTGATGCAGTGCTGTCTAAGGGCCCGAAGATCACGGGCACCCAGTATGGTTTTCCAGCCTTGACCCTTACGCACAGAGATTCTTCCAGATTCTCTGAATCTTTTGATGATATTATGCACTGTAGATGATGATATGTTCAAACTCTTTGCAATTTTACACTGTCGAACTCCTTTCTGATACTGCTCCACTATTTGTCGGCGCAGAATTAGGGGGATTGGTGATCCTCTTCCCATCTTTACTTCTGAGAGCCGCTGCCACTCCAAGATGCTCTTTTTATACCCAGTCATGTTAATGACCTATTGCCAATTGACCTAATGAGTTGCAATTTGGTCCTCCAGCTGTTCCTTTTTTGTACCTTTAACTTTTCCAGCCTCTTATTGCCCCTGTCCCAACTTTTCAAAATGTCTCACTTTCGACATTTGATATGTTGTCTATGTTCTATTATGAATACAATATCAGTTTTTGAGATTTATAGATTATTGCATTCCGTTTTTATTTACAATTTGTATTTTGTCTCAACTTTTTTGGAATCGGGGTTGGAAATGATAAATGTACCAACATGTTCACGGATTCAAGCCAATAGCTATAGTTGTTTTATAGTTGTTCTTAGTCCTGGGTATGACTTTAAATTGCAACCGGTGGTGAGTCTCAGGTCTGGGAGGACTTGAGTATTGGGGAAAGTCGAGTTACCCCTTAATCGGCATTGCTCCCAGGTCCGCTCTGACCCGGAGCGGTAGCACCTGCCTGGGTTCCAGCTATGGATTAAATAGTAGATCAACAATAAGGCGCTGGCAGCAGGACACTTTTCGGTGCAATGCGGCAGATGAACCCAACAGGGTCAATGGCACACCACCAGATGGGATGCGGAAGAGCCGCTCAAATGGCCAACAGATAGCATCACTCAGCAAGTCAGTTGCCACTGCAGGGCCACTTCCATATCCATCAGGTCTGTGGCACTTTTGTGCACCACTTGGCATCAGGTCTGGAGGTCCAGAGAGACAACACGATGGGGGCACGACATCGTTTGTCTTACCTTAATGTGCAAGGTGCTTTGTTAGGAGAGAAGAATAGTATTTGAGAGCTCATGAGGCTAGATAGACATTCCCTGGCGGTTCGGCCAGGCCATTTGTGCCACTGCTGTAGACGGCTCTGTTGCTCTGGTGCAGGTCTCGCGGCCTATCTGTGTTCCTGCACATCCTAATGAAGCAGTCATCATCACTAGTGATGGACAGCCAAGTAGTTGACTTTATATTTCTGAACAGAAGGACTAAATAGAAAAAAGGGGGGAGGGAGTAAAAGTAAGGTAGCATGTGCAAAATTTGAACATGGGGTCAGTTGCAATAGGGTAAATGTGTTCTTTGCAATGCTTTAGTGGTATTATTTGCTATACACATCTTTAATATTGTCCTCTTTGTGCATGTGCAACTACACAAAACATTTCTGCAATGAAGATATCAGCAAAATCATGTATTGGGAAGTTTTTTTTTACTTCCTTATCATGCTTTTGTTTGTCAGTTTGCATGTGATTAGTACATAACAGTGGTGGTGGACTTTTTATATACAACAGAACCACAGGTGTCTCTTAAGAAAGTACACCAATCAGCCATAGCATTAAATCTACCTGCCTAATATTGTGTAGGTCCCCCTTGTGCCACAAAAATAGCTCTGACCTGTCAAAGCATGGACTCCACAAGACCTCTGAAGGTGTGCTGTGATATCTGGAACCAAGATGTTAACAGCAGATCCTTTAACTCCTGTAAGTTGCGAGGTTTGGGCCTCCATGGATCAGACTTGTTTATCCAGCACATCCCACAGATGCTTGATGACTTTGAGATTTGGAGAATTTGAAGGTCAAGGTAACACCTTTAACTCTTTGTCATGTTCCTCAAACCATCCATCATCTGTAGCCACTTATCAGTCCCCTCAGGATTTCGCGGACCTTTTTTGTGATTGTTGCAGGCTAAAATGTCTGATGTTGTATGGAATCAATTTTGTGCCAAAATGTTCATACAATACTTTTGAAATATCAAACAAAAACGACAAATCAAAATACAAAAAAAACAAAAAAAGTCAATTTTTTTAGACTGGCAAACAAATTATTCGTGTAATCGTGCAAAATATCAGTCTATTACTCTTCAGAAACCTTTTATTTTTGTTCCGCATCTTTCTCAGTTTTGTTTGACATAATTTATTTTGGTTGCGATTCCAGCTTTCTCGTTTGCGCTCCCTGACTTTTTGCTTGCAGTTTTGGCACAAACTTCACGTGTGGGTGGGCTGTCCAGGAGTGCATTCCCACTGGCTAACTTGTGTTTGACTGACAACTACGCTCAGCCATTCCCTACTCGGATTTTGGCGGACTGTTTGACGAGTGACCGATCCATTGACGGTAAACAAGGATCGAGTGGACTTTGGCGGACTGTTTGACGAGTGACCGATCCATTGACGGTAAACAAGGATCGAGTGGACTTCAGTGGCGACTATGATATAGAATTAATTCAACAAAGTGTAAATTCAATATCATAGTCGCCACTGAAGTCCACTCGATCCTTGTTTACCGTCAATGGATCGGTCACTCGTCAAACAGTCCGCCAAAATCCGAGTAGGGAATGGCTGAGCGTAGCTGTCAGTCAAACACAAGTTACCCAATGGGAATGCATTCCTGGACAGCCCACCCACACGTGAAGTTTGTGCCAAAACTGCAAGCAAAAAGTCAGGGAGCGCAAACGAGAAAGCTGGAATCGCAACCAAAATAAATTACGTCAAACAAAACTGAGAAAGACGCGGAACAAAAATAAAAGGTTTCTGAAGAGTAATAGACTGATATTTTGCACGATTACACGAATAATTTGTTTGCCAGTCTAAAAAAATTGACTTTTTTTTTGGTTTTTTTTGTATTTTGATTCATCGTTTTTGTTTGATATTTCAAAAGTATTGTATGAACATTTTGGCACAAAATTGATTCCATAATGTTGTGGGGGGGGTTCCAAAAATTGCGATGAAAGTTGCGGTGTTTTTTAGGTTTTTGTTGCGATTACACTGCGGGAGGAAGTGAAAGTTGCGAGGAATTGTTGCGATTTTCTCTTTTTGTGATTAAAATTGAGTGATATGTTAAATATTAAGTTATTATTGATTAAAAAAACAAAGACACTGAGAAACAACTTTACCAATATGAAAGATTACCAGGACTACAAAAATGCAGAAAAATAGGCTTTACTTATCCAAATGCACCTGTTGGTTCAAAAGTTAAAGTGCACAGAACCTCAAAGCACAACATGAAGTTACCTTAAAATATAATATAAATGCCTCAGCTTTCATGTAAGAAAAAAAACTATTAATACTAGTACTGTGTGCAGGCAGTCTCTCCTGAAGACTAAATTAAACAATAATTATAAACTAATAAAATAAATGGCTCAGGCTTCATAGAAGAAAAAAAAAACAATTTGAACAGAATCTCATAGTATGATGCTGAAGCTGCCTAAACAATTGAAAATAAAATACCATTTTGGCAAAAATGTTGGCATCCATTAATTTCTTGTATTAAGTAAAAAAAATAATGTAAAGTGCACACTGTCTTTCACTGTAAACATAACACACTTTCAGTAACAGAATTTAAGCCAAAAAAACACTGACTCGCACATCATGCAATGTTGCCAGATACTGCTGACGTTTTTCAGCCCAAAATATGTTCAAAACCCACCAAAATGCACTTAAAACCGCCCAATCTGGCAACACAGCGCACATGCTGCTTCTCTTGAACGTATACACGGAAGTAAGGCGGAAGGGGGTTTGTCGACGTCACCTCAAGACGACGCCAACAATTGGTCAAATTTGCGGGAAAGTTGCGGTGATTGGATATAATTGCAACACCACCCTGAATTCACGGGTATTGGTTGAATTTGCGTTGATGTTGCAAATCGCAACATCGCGAAATCCTGGAGGGTCTGACTTATCCTGTGCAGGGTCATGGGCAAGCTGGAGCCTATCCCAGCTGACTATGGGCAAGAAGCAGGGTACACCCTGGACAAGTCGCCAGATCATCGCAGGGCTGACACACAAAGAACCTAACCTGCATGTCTTTGGACTGTGGGGGAAACCGGATCACCCGGAGAAAAACCCACGCAGACACGGGGAGAACATGCAAACTCCACACAGAAAGGCCCTTGTTGGCTGCTGGGCTCGAACCCAGGACCTTCTTGCTGTAAGGCAACAGGGCTAACCACTACATTACCATGCTGTCCACTCCTCAAACCATTCCTGAACAATTTTTTGCAGTGTGGCAAGGTGCATTATCTTGCTGAATATGGCCACTGCCATTAGGGAATACCACTGCCATGAAGGGGTGCATTTCATCTGAAATGCGCATGAATGCCAGGACCCAAAGTTTCCCAGCAGAACATGACCCTGTCACCAGTTCACTGGTTGTTCTTCCTTGAACTACTTTGGGTCAATACTGACCACTGCATACTGGGAACACCACACAAGACCTGCCGATTTTGGACATGCTCTGACCCAGTCATCTAGTCATCACAATTTTGCCCAAACACTTGCCCATGATTCCTGCTTCCAATACACCAGTGGTTTTAATGTTATGGCTGATTGGTATATACAGTATATTGGTGTGTTCTGTTTCATTTGTTGGTCTGGGCTCCTGTTTATTTCTTATTGTTAGGACGAGGACTGTTTTGGCCTCTAGAGGCCGCTGTTATTTCCTTTTCATGTCATGTTTATTTTGGCCTCTAGAGGCCGCCACTGTTCCTGTTCCTGTGTTTTGTGTTTGTGTTAATTGCCTGTTTAGTCCTGATTATCTTCACCTGTGTTCAATTTAGTTTGTGTATTTATACCCCCTGAGTTCAGTCCTCTTGTCACGGAGTCTTTGAGCTGTTATGCTTATCTCCAGTTTCCTCTGTACCGTGTTCTTTGTTTTTCACTTTGCTTTTCTTTTGGACCTAGTAGTTACTGTGTTTTTGGATCTTCTGAGCTTTGGTATTTTTGCCTTTTCTTTTCTGGTTTTTTGGCTTTTGTTTTGTACTTTTGGATTTTTTTATTTTTTCCCTTATATCTTCTGAGCGTTTTTGGATTATTACTTTTTGGATTTTTTGTGTATATATTGTAAATAAACCATTCGATACTTTTTTCTACTTCTGCCTCACGCCTCTGCATTTGAGTCATCCCCCTGGTGGCCTAGTGGGGGTTTGCTGGATTATCACACCAACGAACCAGGTTCGAATCCCAGCAAAACCCTAACAGAAAGACTCTGTCATGACCGACTCAGCTTCAACTGTCTACCCGGCCAACCTTCAGGGAATTATGGCAGCTTTGACACGCTTCGGAGTGACCATGGACGCTCATGGACGTACGCTCACCAGCCAACGTGAGGCCCTTGCTCGCCACGAGGAACTGCTTCAGCAAATTGGGAAAACCCTGGCACAGCTGACATCTCTGCCTGCATCTCCTCATCCTGCTCCCGCTCCTGCTCCAGTGCCTCCTGCCATGCTGCCTTCTTCACCTCGCGAACCCAGCCTTCCTGCACCACAGGGGTATGACGGCAAGCACAGTGAGTGCTGAGAGTGTCAACTCACCTTTGAGCTTCAGCCTACCACCTACACTAGGGATCTGCTATCTGGCAGAGACAGGGACCTGAGTGCCTTGATTTCCAGCTGTTTTCTGAAGAGATGCTTCGGGTCTTCGATCAGGCAGACATCAGTACCGACGCAGCCCGAAAGCTCATGTCCATCCGGCAAGGAGGAAGCGTCGCAGATTACGCCATCTCGTTCCGGACACTCGCAGCAGTAAGTGGATGGAACGAGACTGCCCTGGTGTCAGCCTTCCACCATGGTCTGTCTGACCCCATCAAGGATGGTCTGGCCTCTATTGGATGCCCAAGTGACCTCGAAACCCTCATCTCACATGCTATTCATCTGGACAACAGGATGAGAGAACGCCACCAAGCCTTGAGCCCCCCCAGCCTCCCTACCTCTACCTGGAGACCGTCTACCTCCTTCAGTGACTGTCCAGAACCCATGCAAGTGGGTCGTACTCGCCTCTCCGCATCTGAGAGGGAGCGCAGAAGGAGCGACAAGTGCTGCATCTACTGTGGCAAGCCTGGTCACTTCCGAGCATCATGTCCTGAACTCTTGGGAAAAGGACCGCCCCGTCCAGCCGAGGGAGGGTTGTGACGGGGCCTACCCTCTCTCCCGGACTCCCTGGCCAAGGAATCTACATCCTGGTCTCCATCTCCTGGGGTGAGTCTGTCCACTCTTGTCAAGCTTTGTTAGACTCAGGGGCGGCTGGGAACTTTATGGATATTCACTTCGCCCAAAGCATCAATATTCCGACTGCACCTCTTGAAGTCCCACTGTCCGTGTCTGCCCTCGATGGCCAAGCGTTAGGTGATGGAAGAGTCACCTAAGTTACTTCTCCAGTCTTCCTCCAGTCTCAAGGTCACAAGGAAGAAATATCCCTGCACCTGATTCCTTCACCTGAGTTCCCAGTTATTCTAGGCCTTCCTTGGCTTACTCGCCACAACCCTCGCATAGACTGGGTAACAAGCCAGGTTGTGGAATGGGGCCCTGCATGCCATGCCTCTTGTCTGCTCTCTAGCTCTCCTGTGTCTCCTGCCGAGCCCCCTGATCTCACCGAGTTATCTCAAGTTCCCACAGAGTACTGGGATCTCAAGGAGGTATTCAGCAAGAGCAGGGCCGCCGTTCTTCCTCCGCACCGGGCCTATGACTGTGCCATCGACTTGCTCCCTGGGACTACCCCTCCTCATGGCAGACTGTTTTCCCTCTCTCAGCCAGAACGCAAGGCCATGGAGGAATACCTCAAAGACGCCCTGGTCTCTGGGTTCATTCAACCCTCCACCTTACCTGCTGGTGCCGGCTTCTTCTTTGTCGGCAAGAAGGATGGGGGGCTCCGACCATGTATTGACTACAGGGGCCTGAACGAGATCACTGTGCGCAACCGATATCCCCTTCCGCTGATGTCCACTGCTTTCGACCTGCTCCAAGGCGCCACCGTCTTCACCAAGTTGGACCTACGGAACGCATACCACCTCATCCGTATCCGACAGGGAGACGAGTGGAAGACTGCCTTTAACACCCCGTCTGGGCACTACGAATACCAGGTGATGCCCTTCAGACTCACCAACGCACCAGCTGTTTTTCAGGCCCTAATCAACGATGTCTTAAGGGACATGATTAACCTGTACGTTTTTGTCTACCTCGACGACATCCTTATCTTTTCCAAGACCGTGCAGGAGCACTGCCACCATGTCCGCCAGGTTCTCCAGAGGCTGCTACAGAACAATCTGTTCGCCAAGGCCCAGAAATGCGAATTTCATGTTCCCGAGGTCTCCTTTCTGGGATTTATTGTACGGACAGGCCAACTCCAAATGGACCCTGCCAAGACCCTGGCCGTCCAGGACTGGCCTACTCCCAAGTCTGTTAAGGAGGTTCAGCGGTTCTTAGGATTCGCTAACTTCTACCGCAAGTTCATCAGGAACTTCAGTTCTGTAGCAGCACCCATGTCGGACCTCACCAAAGGGACAGGTGGATCTTATGTCTGGTCTCCTCAGGCGGAAAAGGCGTTCAAAGACCTCAAGGACCACTTCTGCATGGCACCCATTCTGGTCCTCCCGGACACCTCCCAACCATTCATCGTGGAGGTGGATGCCTCAGACAGTGGTGTCAGCGCGGTGCTCTCTCAACGTTCGGAAGGAAAGCTGCACCCCTGCGCTTACTTCTCCCACCGCCTGAGTCCTGCAGAGTCCCGGTACGATGTGGGGGATCGAGAACTGCTAGCGGTCAAACTGGCCCTTGAGGAGTGGAGGCACTGGCTGGAGGGAGCGCAACATCCATTCCTGGTTTGGACTGACCACAAGAACCTGGAGTACCTCCAGCAAGCCAAGAGACTGAACCCTCGACAGGCTAGGTGGGCCCTGTTTTTCAGTCGGTTTGACTTCACCCTCTCGTACCGCCCCGGCTCCAAGAACACCAAACCTGACGCACTGTCCAGGCTGTTCTCTGCCACTAACAGGGAGAATGAAGTCGGGCCTATTATCCCTGTGTCCCGGATTGTGGCCCCTGTCCACTGGGGTATTGAGGAGGCTGTCCGACGAGCCCAACGCCAGGACCCCGGTCCTGGGACGGGGCCACCGGGCCTCTTGTACGTCCCACATCAAGCCCGGGCCAAGGTTCTCCAGTGGGGTCACTCTTCCCCTCTCACCGCCCACCCGGGAGCTCGGAGGACCCTGGACTTCCTGAAAAGACACTTCTGGTGGCCTAACATGGAGAAGGAAGTAAGGTCATTTGTCCTGTCCTGTGAGGTTTGCACCAGAACCAAGAACCCACGACAGCGTCCCCAGGGTCTCCTGCATCCTCTGACCATTCCCCGGCGTCCCTGGTCCCACGTGGCAGTCGACTTCATCACGGGTCTCCCTGAGTCACAAGGTAACACGGTCATTTTGGTCATAGTTGACAGATTCTCCAAGGCCTGCCGCTTCATACCACTGTGCAAACTCCCCTCTGCTCTTGAAACAGCGAAACAGCGAAACTTATGTTTAGTCATGTCTTCCGAGTCTTTGGTCTTCCACAGGACATCGTCTCAGACCGAGGGCCCCAGTTCTCCTCCCGAGTGTGGCACGGGTTCTGCAAGGTCATCGGAGCCACTGCCAGCCTCTCCTCTGGGTTTCACCCACAGTCCAATGGTCAGACGGAGAGGCTCAACCAGGACCTGGAAACCACCCTGCGAGGCCTGGCTATGGATAACCCAACATCGTGGAGCACCTGGCTGCCATGGGCAGAGTACGCCCACAACACCCTGCAGTCATCGGCCACCAAGCTGTCGCCATTCCAGTGCCAATTCGGGTTCCAGCCACCTCTGTTCCCGGACCAGGAGGAGGATGCGGGGGTGCCCTCGGTCAACCAATATGTGAGACGGTGTCGCAAGACCTGGAGCAAGGTCAGGAAGACCCTCATACAGACCTCCAGAACCAACCAGACTCAGGCCAACCGCCATAGAAGACCTGCACACGCTTTCCGCCCTGGGCAGCGGGTTTGGCTGTCCACTAAGGACCTTCCGCTGCGGGTGGAGAACCGCAAGCTTGCTCCTCGCTACATTGGCCCCTTCAAGGTGGTGCGCAGGGTGAACCCTGTCTCCTACCGGCTCCAGTTGTCCCGGACTCTGAGGATCAACCCCACTTTCCATGTTTCCCTGTTGCGGCCCGTACTGACGTCTACGTATGCCCCTGCCCCTAGGAACCCCCCACCCCCCCGCATCTTCCAGGGTCAG
Source organism: Neoarius graeffei (assembly GCF_027579695.1). Taxonomy (NCBI): domain Eukaryota; kingdom Metazoa; phylum Chordata; class Actinopteri; order Siluriformes; family Ariidae; genus Neoarius; species Neoarius graeffei. The sequence continues at coordinate 57,717,111 of NC_083580.1, forward strand.
ACTGTGTTCACTGTGCATCGCCTGCTTGACTCCCGCCGGGTCCGCGGCGGGTTGCAATATCTGGTGGACTGGGAGGGCTATGGTCCTGAGGAGCGCTGCTGGGTTCCTGCTCGGGATGTCCTAGATAAAGAACTGTCGGGACTTCCATTCGGCCCATCCGGATCGCCCTGGGAACGTCAGGAGACGCTCCTGGGGGGGGGGTCCTGTTAGGACTAGGACTGTTTTGGCCTCTAGAGGCCGCTGTTATTTCCTTTTTGTGTTATGTTTATTTTGGCCTCTAGAGGCCGCCACTGTTCCTGTGTTTTGTGTTTGTGTTAATTGCCTGTTTAGTCCTGATTATCTTCACCTGTGTTCAATTTAGTTTGTGTATTTATACCCCCTGAGTTCAGTCCTCTTGTCACGGAGTTTTTGTGCTGTTATGCTTATCTCCAGTTTCCTCTGTACCGTGTTCTTTGTTTTTCACTTTGCTTTTCTTTTGGACCTAGTAGTTACTGTGTTTTTGGATCTTCTGAGCTTTGGTATTTTTGCCTTTTCTTTTCTGGTTTTTTGGCTTTTGTTTTGTACTTTTGGATTTTTTTATTTTTTCCCTTATATCTTCTGAGCATTTTTGGATTATTACTTTTTGGATTTTTTGTGTATATATTGTAAATAAACCTTTTGATACTTTTTTCTACTTCTGCCTCACGCCTCTGCATTTGCATCATCCCCCTGGTGGCCTAGTGGGGGTTTGCTGGAGTATCACACCAACAAACCAGGTTCGAATCCCAGCAAAACCCTAACACTTATAAGTAAGAGCAATAAAGTTTTTTTGTTTTTTCCCCCCAAAATCAGGTCAACAATATTAGCAGTGTCTGCCATGTCATGTGAAAGTTACTAAGTAGCTAATGACAGCTAGCTGCAGCAGCTAGGCCTATAAATATACAAAACATTACAGAAAAAGTGCAAATAATCAAACATAACTTTATACAGACAATTTATATACAATACTTAACAACTACAAAAATAAAATAACAAGCTATAGTAGTGTGTAAAACTGTTCTGGAGTAGTCTACAGACAACTATTGTAGCTCCAAGCACTCTGCAAGTTTAACTAGTGCCGATAAGTTTAAGTTTGAAATGTCAGTCATGTTCAATATTCACGATTTCAGTGATTGGCAGTTGGTAACTAGGTTCAGCTCCTATGAGAGATCTCCCAAACATTAGATGAAGAAAGCTGCATGATGTTGCAGTGATATATATATATATACTTTTTTCCTTAAAAGAAGAGAAGAATTAATTAATTAATTGATTAATTTTGATCACTGCTTTGGCAGATGTATTACAATGTCAGACCTACAGGGAGTTACAATGTTAGTATGGCTCCTGTTCCTGTGTGATAGTGATCTTACTAAGGATATTTGTCTTCTTTAGGAATGCAGCTGTACCTATATCCCATTACTTGAAGGGTCTGTAACATCTTGTTCTGGTGTATGGACTACACTGCTGGTAGTGACAGTGTCAGGCGCTGGGGCTTTGGGTGACTCATGCAAGTGACAGTTTTGCTCATGCCTTTTCTGCCCCACACTGATCCAGATGTTCTCCTTAGTGGTAGGAGGAGGTAGTGCTTAGGTTGGTACTGTCCAGCTAGTAAGAAATGTACTCTGTTACCCCTTTTTGACCAACAGGGAATGGATTCTTGAACCGGATCCATTCAGGATTTTTTTAACCTTGGTGCCTGCTTGTGAACCAGCCCATGTTTTCAACAGTTTTGAGTGGAACCATTGTAATTAAGGATGTGTCACGAATAGATGGCAGAGTGTATTGCTGGGTTTCAGTCATGTGACTTTTCTTAGCAGTTTTACCAGAAGTGAAATAGCTGGTGGTCTAAACGGCTGCCAAAATGCAAACAACTAGCAATAACTTATCAGAGTATGCTTGTAGTCTAGAAGCAACTGCTCACTTTAGATATATTCAGAAGAAGGATTTGTCATACGATCTCGAAAACTACCCTTCAGCTGAGTTCTGGCTGCGTAAGAGTTTTGTCGCAACCTTCATGCATATGGACTTTGTGAGGAGTAAACAAAGAAACAGCTGGGGACTTTAACGCTTTGTGACTAAAAAAGTACCATAAAATAATGACAGCAAGAAAAGTACTTGGAAAACACTAAGGACATAGCTGAGAGGGATATACAAACCTTTCACGAAGTGATCACTGCAAACTTGAGCATGCTTTGACTTGGTTCCCTTCGATTTCAGTGAGAGGTTCAAAAGCCTCCTTTCTCGACATCTTTTTGTGAAATCCTGTGTTTGTTCACCCTTTTTATTTGTTCACGGGAAACCCTGAAGAAACCTTTCAGTTTCATGGTTTGATCGATTCAAACAACCTAAAACAACGCAAGCGTAAGGCATTTTTCATGCGAGCAATGCACCTTCTTCATACAAACTCTTTGTCAACTGAACTTTGGTAGACCACCAGCTAATGTTTTGAATAACTAATGAGGTGGATGTGACCTCACATGAAACCCAGCAATTGATTACCATTGAGCTTTTGTTCTGTTATTGTAGATATTTGTTTTTGGTCCATTTTTTTCTGTACACGGTATGCATCTTTTTTCCGTTGCATTCTCCATTGCTGCACTCCGTTTCCTCTCCAAACTAATGACACACCCACTGATGTCATGAAAAAAACAGCTACAGTGGGGCAAAAAAGTATTTAGTCAGTCACCAACTGTGCAAGTTCTCCCACTTAAAAAGATGAGAGAGGCCTGTAATTTTCATCATAGGTATACCTCAACTATGAGAGACAAAATGAGAAAAAAATCCAGAAAATCACATTGTCTGATTTTTAAAGAATTTATTTGCAAATTATGGTGGAAAATAAGTATTTGGTCAATAACAAAAGTTCATCTCAATACTTTATTATATACCCTTTGTTGGCAATGACAGAGGTCAAACGTTTTCTGTAAGTCTTCACAAGGTTTTCACACACTGTTGCTGGTATTTTGGCCCATCCCTCCATGCAGATCTCCTCTAGAGCAGTGATGTTTTGGGGCTGTCGCTGGGCAACACGGACTTTCAACTCCCTCCAAAGATTTTCTATGGGGTTGAGATCTGGAGACTGGCTAGGCCACTCCAGGACCTTGAAATGCTTCTTATGAAGCCACTCCTTCGTTGCCCAGGCGGTGTGCTTGGGATCATTGTCATGCTGAAAGACCCAGCCACATTTCATCTTCAATGCCCTTGCTGATGGAAGGAGGTTTTCACTCAAAATCTCACGATACATGGCCCCATTCATTCTTTCCTTTACAGGGATCAGTCGTCCTGGTCCCTTTGCAGAAAAACAGCCCCAAAGCATGATGTTTCCACCCCCATGCTTCACAGTAGGTATGGTGTTCTTTGGATGCAACTCAGCATTCTTTCTCCGCCAAACACGACAAGTTGAGTTTTTACCAAAAAGTTCTATTTTGGTTTCATCTGACCATATGACATTCTCCCAATCCTCTTCTGGATCATCCAAATGCTCTCTAGCAAACTTCAGACGGGCCTGGACATGTACTGGCTTAAGCAGGGGGACACGTCTGGCACTGCAGGATTTGAGTCCCTGGCGGCATAGTGTGTTACTGATGGTAGCCTTTGTTACTTTGGTCCCAGCTCTCTGCAGGTCATTCACTAGGTCCCCCCGTGTGGTTCTGGGATTTTTGCTCACTGTTCTTATGATCATTTTGACCCCACAGGGTGAGATCTTGCGTGGAGCCCCAGATCGAGGGAGATTATCAGTGGTCTTGTATGTCTTCCATTTTCTAATAATTGCTCCCACAGTTGATTTCTTCACACCAAGCTGCTTACCTATTACAGATTCAGTCTTCCCAGCCTGGTGCAGGTCTACAATTGTTTCTGGTGTCCTTTGACAGCTCTTTGGTCTTGGCCATAGTGGAGTTTGGAGTGTGACTGTTTGAGGTTGTGGGGATTCTGTTTCGAGGGGAGAAATTTAGAGTACAGGCGGCGGTTAATCCTTGCCTTACCTACTCTATAATTTCTCCCCTCGAAACAGAATGTGGATCGACACTAAAGGGTAGTTGTGAACATCCCCGTGCACACACAACACCTTCACCAACTGTGCACTGCCCAATGCCTCATCTTGCACCAGGCTTTGGTGGATTGAGGTATCCCCTTGGATACTCACCGGTATGCGATACGCTCCGGCCTGATCGAGGACAGTTCCTGGCACGTCGGGGATCCGGACCACTGCGCCCACCTCCATCGCCGAGCACTGATGCTGGAGGTGCCCCGGCTCCCCGCAGCGCCAGCACACCGGCCCAGGCTCTCTCTCTGCACTGGTGTTCCGGATATCACTCACCTGAGGGGGGGAAGACACAGACACAGAAGTAGGAAATGGTAGGACATCGCGGGTGCGGCGGGCCGGCTGGGGTGGAGCCGGCCCCCGCCTCCGCGGTGGGGGAATGGGGCGAGGGCGAGGAACAGGAGGGAGAGAGAGAGAGAGAGAGAGAGAGAGAGAGAGAGAGAGAGGGGAGAGGGGGAGGCACGCTGTCCTGCCGTTGGAATGCCCACCATATGGTCCTCCGCCAGCTCAATGGCCTGATCCAGCGACGCCGGGCGATGGCACTAGACCCACTCCACGGTCCCTTCTGGAAGTCGAGCGACAAACTGCTCCAGTGCCACCAGATCGATGATTTCCTCGGCGTCGCGGTTGTCGGCCTTCAGCCACTGGCGGCAGGCGTCCCGGAGTTGCTGGCCAAACACGAACGGCCGGCCGACCTCCTCCAGGCGCAGCGCGCAGAAGCGCTGCCACTGCTGCTCCTGAATGCGACCCATGTGCTGGAGGACGGCCCTGCGGAGGTCTGCGTAGACCAGCCAGCTGTCGACGGGGAGCTGTAGCGCAGCCAGCTGCGCCTCGCCCATGAGCAGGGGGAGGAGGCGCGCCATGCGCTGTTCCACCGGCCAACCCCACGCCTCTGCTGCCTGCTCAAAAAGAGTGAGGAAGGCCTCGGGGTCGTCGTGCGGGCCCATCTTTGTAAGGGTGAGGTGGGGAGGGCCCACGGCGGTGGAGGTGGTGGACTCCGCCGATGCGAGTAGGTGCCGGAATGCCTGGCAGTCTTCCTGCTGCGCCAACACCAGGGCCTTGAACCTTTGCTCCTGTTCTTTCCGGAGGGCGACCAGTGCCTGGTGCTGGCTCTGTTGGGCCGTGGCGAGGGCATGGATCAAGTCCCTGAAGGGGTAGGACTCCATGGGGCTGTTCACTCCTGCGCTCCCTCCCAGGTTTTGGCACCACTGTGACAAGGTGGGTGGAGCACAGAAGCATGGCAGGCCAGAACTGAGTTCTCAAAGACTCTTTATTTAGCTTTTCAGCTTAAACTACATGCACGCACACCAGTATCCAGGTTGGGGAGAAGCTCCCTTCCTCCGCTCTCCTCTTATAGGGTGTGGTCACTGGGGAAGACACACAAACAGGTTAATTCCCATCAGGTGCAGTGATTCCGCCACTTACCTTCCCTGACTCCACCCTCCATTCACAGACTGACGCTTGACCACGCCCCCGCTGCCACAATATATTATACAGATTCTACCTGTAATGTGCAATTTTTTCCGAGCCTCTCAATAAGGTAATATTTCTATACGTTTTCATGGTAGATAATGTAAATAGCCCTCTGTATTTAATCTTTCATTTGACTAATTTTTATTTCAGTTTTATTTTGTTATCTGTATAACATTTTCTTGCTACTGTAACATGTGAATTTCCCCAATGTGGGACCAATAAAGTGGATCTAATCTAATCTAATCTAATCTAATCTAATCTAATCTAATCTAATCTAATCTAATCTAATCTAACATGATTTCAAGTTTGAAGAGTCTGCTAGCATGTCAGGTGGAGCTTCACTAACTAGCTAGTTTAACGTTAAACCACCATGATGGCACAGCATGCGTTTGTTTTGTGAATTCACATTTCTGTCTTTGGTAATGGCGTTAGGTTTTGTAAGCGTTGTGGCAATAATACAACGATGTGTTGATGGAAAATGTTCTTTTAATACGTAAGTATTTTTAAGAGCAAGTACATCAGTACTTTAACTTAAGTAAAAATTTGACTGGACAACTTTCACTTGTATTGGAGTAACATTTGACCAGTGGGATCTGTACTTTCACTTAAAGCTCATAGGCAGCAGTTTTAATTTTATGCACATTTGAAACTTTATATGTTAAAAAACCCTCTGTAATTTTCTTCTGGTCCCAAGAAGTATTGTTAATAAGTAATAATTAGAATAAGTTAGCGCAGATCGCGGCAAATTTCTGTTCGGCGATTTTCATGACCACTCGGCGCGTGACGTCATTTAAGCCAAACAAACAAGCTTGAGTTGAGTCCACTTCCGTTTACTTACATTGCCGTTCGGCTTGAGTGCAGACATGCATTCAGGAATTTCCAAAGAAAAACCATGCCTTATTGTTCTGCAGTGAACTGTAACAACAGGACCAGTTCAGGAAGAAGTTTTTACCTTCTTCTGAAAGAAGAGAAGAGGTGTAGCGAGAGGGTTGGCTTTTTCCAAAAAAGGAGAAGAGGCAGAGTGAGTGGGTTAGCTTTTTCCAAAAAAGGAGAAGAGGCGGAGCGAGTGGGTTGGCTTTTTCCATAAAAGGAGAAGAGGCGGAGCAAGCGGGTTGGCTTTTTCCAAAAGAGGAGAAGAGGTGGAGAGAGTGGATTGTGCGCATGAAGCCAGAGGGTTGGGTTTTTTCCAGAAGAGGAGAAGAGGCGGAGAGAGTGGACTGTGCGCGTGAAGCCAGAGGGTTGGGTTTTTTCCAGAAGAGGAGACGAGGCGGAGAGAGTGGATTGTGCGCGTGAAACAAAATCAAGCAGGCAAAGAAGAAACGGAGCAGCAACGCTCAAGCAAAAAGGAGAAGATTGGAGGTAAACATTTTAATTTTTGCTTGCAATTGGCAAGTCAAGAATCCTGAGGCATCCTGTACAATCATTGTGGAAATGAGACAAAGGGATATTTCCTCACTTAGAGTAGGCTATAAATAGTGTAATGCTGTGGATGGCAGGCTAATGTGGCCTACCGGCGCACTGTCAAGTAATCGTTACCTATATCCACTAGGGAGGGCAGTTTAATTATTCTTCAAAAGGGTTCTAATTTAGTATTATGACGAAAATAGGAATTTATCATAACTACCAGGATAAATCATTTGGGTGCGAGTCTTGTTGAGGTCCGGGGTCACCACGATCAGAGTCGGCTGAGTCGCTGTCCGATTCTGAGGCCGCACGGTCAAACCAGTGAGCTACATTCACCGACTGCTTCGCAGCGGCCATAGGTCAGAGTCGTCATCATCATTTATGTTAACAACCGCTGGTGTAACCCGGGACATATCTCCATAAAGACAGTTTTATGTTGCCCAGACTTGGAGGTGCTAGCCATTAGCCTGTGGCCATATTATCTGCCGAGGGAGTTCAGTCACGTGATTGCCATCTGTGTTTGCATCCCTCCGAAGGCAGATGCAGCCACTGCATGTGAGAGGATTCACTCTGTCACAGCAAGGCTGCAGACACAGCACCCTGAGGCATTTATCATCATTTCTGGGGACTTTAATCATGCTACTTTGGACTCTACTTTGGCTGCTTTTTACCAGGCTGTGGATTGTCCAAAAAGGAACAACAGTACAATTGACTTGCTGTATGCTAATGTGAGGGATACATACAGAGTCACACCCCTCCCCCCACTAGGGAAGTCTGACCACAACCTGGTTCTTCTACAGCTGAAGTACACCCCCCTGGTTCAAAGGCAGCTTGCAACAACTAGCTCCATCAGGAGGTGGTCCCCTGAAATGGAAGATGCCCTCAGGGACTGTTATGACATCACAGACTGGGATGTGCTGCTTAGCCCACACTGTGAGGACATAGAGGGGCTGACACACTGTCTGACAGATTACCTCAACTTCTGTGCAGACGTGGTCTCCCCCGCTAAGACTGTACGGTGTTACCCTAATAACAAGCCATGGGTAACACAGGAAGTCAAAGCTGTCCTCAACAGGAAGAAGGCTGCCTTCAGGAGCAGGGATAGGGAGGCGATGAAAGCAGCATAGCAGGAGGTAAAATGCTACGTGAGGGAAGCTAAGGACAGCTACAGGAGAAAGGTGGAGCAGAAGCTGAAGGAGAACAGCATGAGGGAGGTCTGGGAAGGTGTGAAAACCATCACAGGCCACAACACAAAGACCAGAGTCATTGAGGGGACAGTGGAGAGGGCAAACAAGTTGAATGACTTCTTCAATCAGTTCAACCAGCCCACGTTCCCCCCACCCTCTCCCTCACTGCAGCCATCTCTCCTCCCTCCCTCCCTCCCTCCCTCAACACACCTCGCCCCAGTCATCACAGCAGCCCCCTCCTCCCCCTCCTCAACACAGACTCCTCCATGCATTACTGCAGACCAGGTCAGAGGTCAACTGAGGAAGCTTCACCCCAGGAAAGCAGCAGGCCCGGACAAGGTGTGTCCACGACTACTGAAGACCTGTGCTGCTGAACTGGGTGAACCACTCCAATGCATCTTCAACCTCAGCCTGCAGCTGGGGAGAGTGCCAACCCTCTGGAAGACATCACGCATCGTTCCAGTTCCCAAAAAGAATCGGCCCAGCGAGCTGAACGACTTCCGACCGGTGGCACTCACTTCACATCTGATGATGACATTGGAGCGGCTCTTCCTCAGCCTCCTCAGACCCCAGGTACAACATGCCCAGGACTGTCTGCAGTTTGCGTACCGGGCAGGTGTTGGTGTGGAAGATGCCATCCTCTACCTGCTACACCGAGCCCACTCGCATCTGGATAAGGGAAATGGCACAGTGAGGATCCTCTTCTTGGACTTCTTGAGTGCCTTCAACACCATCCAGCCCCTACTGCTTCAGGACAAACTGAACAGGATGCGAGTGGACCCCTGCCTGGTCACCTGGATCTCCAGCTACCTCACTGACAGGCCGCAGTACGTCAGGCTGAAGGACATCACGTCTGACACTGTAATTAGCAGCACTGGAGCACCCCAGGGCATGGTGCTGGCCCCTCTTCTCTTCACCCTGTATACTGTGGACTTCTGCTACAATTTGGAGCTGTGTCACATTCAAAAGTTTGCTGATGACACAGCCATCGTTGGGTGTATCAGTGACGACAGAGAGGAGGAGTATAGGAGCCTGGTGAGGGACTTTGCTGTGTGGTGCAACAGGAACCATCTGCAGTCAACACCTCGAAGAGCAAGGAGCTGGTCATTGACTTTGGGAGGTCCAGACCAAGGTCATGACCAGTTCTGATCGAAGGAGTCGAGGTGGAGGCTGTGGATTCCTACAAGTACCTCAGGCTGTGGCTGGACAGCAAGCTGGACTGGACTTGCAACACCAATCACTTATACAGGAAGGGACAGAGCAGGCTATACTTCCTTAGGAGGCTGCGGTCCTTTAACATCTGCAGGAAACTCTTGTGGATGTTCTATCAGTCTGTGGTCGCCCGTGTCCTGTTTTACACCGTGGTGTGCTGGGGGGGCAGCACATCCAAGGAGGACACATCCAGGCTGGACAAACTGATCAGGCGGGCCGGCTCTGTGGTCGGCATGAAGCTGGACTCTCTGGTGACGGTGGCAGAGAAGAGGTCTAGGGACAAACTATTGAACATCATGGACGATGCCAGTCACCCTCTGCACACCGTCATCAGCAACCAGAGGAGCCTGTTCAGTGACAGAATGCTCCTTTCCAAGTGCAGGACTAACAGACTCAAAAACTCTTTTGTCCCTCATGCCATCAGACTGTATAACTCCTCTCTGGGGGGAAGGAGGGGTAACAGGAGGACAGAGGACAGGAAGGAGCAGTAGCCTAGCCCAGGGGTCATCAAACTACGGCCCGCGGGCCGACTACGGCCCGCCACCCTCCTTTGACCGGCCCCCCAACCCCTCTGCCCCCCACCACTTGAACCGGCCCTATGAGGCAATCCCCAAAAGTGGTCATGGCCTATTTTTTTAAATTGCTTTTTGGCAAATAATAACATGTCTGCATCTTCTATTTTGTTGATTTTATCAATTAAAATTGATATTTAGTTATAAAATGAACTATTCATATTTTCCGAATTTTCATCATATGCTTGCGATCAAGCAGTGACAGGCAGCGCACGCGCAGAGAACTGTCAGTGTTCAGGACAGCAAAATGGCTAGCGGTAAGCGAAAAGCTGACAGAGAGTGCAGAGTTTTTAAAGAACAGTGGACCACCGATTATTTTTACATTCAGTGTAAGGACCGTGCAGTTTGTCTTGTACGTAAAGAAAGTGTGTCGGTTTTCAAAGAATATAATCTGCGTTGTCACTACAAAACCTGCCACAAAGAATATGCTAGTTTGCGAGGGCAAACAAGAGAAGACAGGATTCGGAGGATGAAATGCAGACTGGCTGCACAACAGAATGTATTCCTTTGCCAAACCCAGATCAACCAGGCTGCTGTCCGAGCTAGCTATAAGGCAGCTCACCTACTAGCTACCCATGGAAAGCCGTTTACTGATGGGGACTTTGTTAAAGTATGCATGCTTGCTGTGGCCGAGGAGGTGTGTCCCGACAAGAAGGATGCGCTCAACGCGGTGAGTCTCTCCACACCTACTATGACCAGGCGAACCAAAGATTTGGGGGACAACGTGTATGACCAGCTGAATGAGAGAGCATCAGAATTCGAGTTTTTTGCTTTGGCCATGGATGAGAGCAATGACATGCAGGACACAGCACAACTGCTGTGATCTATTGCTCATATTATTATAATTTCACTGGTTTTTTTTAAATGTATTTATTTTATAGGCCTATTTATTTGACCTTTATTAAGTGCTACACACAATTATTATTAATATTATTAATATCAACAGGCCTACCTACAATTTATAATTTTCCACTCACCTTTGCCAGTATCACCTCAACTAGGCAGATGTTTCTTACCTTGACAGCTTTGATGTTATTTTTTATTAGAAAATAAATAAATGGAATATCTGTGGTATTTCAAATTAAAACTAAGTGTGAAGACTTGATTACTACTTTTGCAAACCACTAGTAAAGATAAACAAATATGTGCCAGGAATCAAGTGTTGATTAAGTAGTGTGGATATAGTAGTGGGGATGGCTGTGCCAGGCTAGTAATCTCTACTACACAATGAGGCCTGCTGGTGGTCATATTTGTCTGGGTCATACAATTCTATGTTATATAGCTGACCCGACCCCGGCCCCCCATCACAGTCAGGAACGACAATGTGGCCCCCAGAGAAAAAAGTTTGGTGACCCCTGGCCTAGCCTAACAATAAGCAATACCGGACAATGTGCTATATAAAGTGCAATATCTTTCCTGCTCCCCCCCACTTACCCTAACCCCACTTCTCCCCCCCTTTCCCCATATCTTATTCTTTTATATTTGTATATGTAAATACTTCTTATCTCATCTCATTATCTCTAGCTGCTTTATCCTGTTCTACAGGGTCGCAGGCAAGCTGGAGCCTATCCCAGCTGACTACGGGCGAAAGGCGGGGTACACCCTGGACAAGTTGCCAGGTCATCACAGGGCTGACACATAGACACACAACCATTCACACTCACATCTACGGTCAATTTAGAGTCACCAGTTAACCTAACCTGCATGTCTTTGGACTGTGGGGGAAACCGGAGCACCCTGAGGAAACCCACGCGGACACGGGAAGAACATGCAAACTCCACACAGAAAGGCCCTCACCGGCCACGGGGCTCGAACCCGGACCTGCTTGATGTGAGGCGACAGCGCTAACCACTACACCACCGTGCCGCCATGTAAATACTTAATTTATTTTAATTTATCTAGAAGTTTTCTCTATTTTCTATTCTCTGTTTATCTGTAATGATGCTGCTGGAATCTTAATTTCCCTGAGGGAACCCTCCCAAAGGGATCAATAAAGTTTTATCTAATTTAATCATACATGTGTGGTTTCACCTCTTGATATTTAATTTGGAGAGTTCCTATTTCAAAATCGCTATCGCTTTCAGACATTTTACACAACCTCTCACGACCAAAGTCTGTACACGTGTGCTCGGTTCGCAGGTAAACACAGAGCTACTCCCAGTCTGTTTGGCTTAAATGACGTCACGACGACTGCCCCCTGGCGGTGAATCAAACCTTCGGAAACTGGCAAACCAACCGTTTTATTCAATTTTAGGTTGCAAATTAGACACTAGGAAGGATTTAATTCGCTTTTTGGGTCGTTCTTCTCGACAATAAAGTTGATATTCTACAGTTCGCCTCTGACCTTTAAGTAATTTAGTTGTGTACTTTGTCCACCTCTGGTTACAAGTCATGTGCCGTTGGTACATATACCTAATATTTCTTTAACTTTAAAAGGTCAAGATAATGAACTATTAGTTTCTTTATCAATCAAAAGTGGCAGTTCTGTCGATGAGGTTTCAGCTTTGGAGGGATCAAAAAATTCCATTTGCGGAATTGCGCTGTACTATTTGACCCTCTGCGGTATCCGTTTAGTGACGTAGGTCATAAACAAAATGGCTGCCTCCAAGAGCGCAATAAGTGCAAGTACTAGTATTTCAAAAGCAGATTACTTAAAGCGCTATTTATCAAAAGACGAAGATGGCAAGAAGTCAAAAGAGAAGAAAGTTAAGAAAAAACGCCCTAAATTCGCCGGGAGAGGGTAAATAAAAATGAAATTATCCATAGCACTGGTTGTAGCAGGTAGAAAGTTAGCCTAGCATGTGAGTATTATTATAATAATAATAATCACAACAACAGTAGTGGAATTCAGTAGGTGTAGGTGGCCGACCTAAACAAACATTAATTTTAAAATGGATTGATGGAGTATTAAAATTTGCAGGATGAAAATTGTCGATGATGACATTGACTGGAGGGAACTGGCTGTAAACATGGAAGAGAAGGAGAACAAGGATGAAGATGATGAGGAGGAGGCGCCTGTGGTAACTATTGTTTAGATTTGAAGGAGGGTCAGCTACTAGTGGATCTGAAATTCAGCAGATTTTCTTTTCTTTTTTTTCGAGGGTCAAATTTCCAAACTTTCCAAAAGGAAACTGTGGGTGGTAGAAATGGGCAACTGGACTTGCTTGAAAATTCTTGAAAACGTTTCACCTCTCGTCCAAAAGGCTCCCTCAGTTCTGTCTGACTAATAGGGAGTATCAGATATTTATCTTCTCCTGGATCAGAATCAGAATTCTGATGACCAGCTCATCTAAGGTGTCATTGAGGCATCATGTTGGTGTGGGTCACTGGAGGCTGGGTGTGAACGGCGAGTCATTAGGGTGATCAATGGCAATCTGACTCCCTCATGTTCTGTTTGGTCCGTGTACATTTAGGCTACGTTTACATTAGACCGTATCTGTCTCGTTTTCTTCGCGGATGCACTGTCCGTTTACATTAAACCACCTGGAAACGCCGGGAAACGGGAATCCGCCAGCGTCCACGTATTCAATCTAGATCGTATCTGGTCCGGTGCTGTGTAAACATTGAGAATACGCGAATACGCTGTGCTGAGCTCTAGCTGGCGTCCTCATTGGACAACGTCACTGTGACATCCACCTTCCTGATTCGCTGGCGTTGGTCATGTGACGCGACTGCTGAAAAACGGCGCGGACTTCCGCCTTGTATCACCTTTCATTAAAGAGTATAAAAGTATGAAAATACTGCAAATACTGATGCAAATACTGCCCATTGTGTAGTTATGATTGTCTTTAGGCTTGCCATCCTCCCACTTGCAAGTACTAAGTGATATGCGCTGGGATCTCACACACAGCGGCTCAGTCCCGAATCGTGGCTTGTGCACTTCACTCGCGCGCTGTGTGAGCTGCGCAGGGCCGGAGTGCGCACCCTCCAGAGGGCACTCGCTGTTCAGGGCGGAGTGATTTGGAGCGCAGGATGCCTGTGGAGCCGAGCGTATCCGTGTATTGGTGTTGCTGTGTGCACGGCTAACGGTTTTAGTGTCAACGCGAATCGTTTTAAGAACGTTAATCTGATGATCTGCTGATTCGACGTAATGTAAACGTAGCCTTAGATGGTGTTTACATTAGACCGTATCTGTCTCGTTTTCGTCGCGGATGCACTGTCCGTTCACATTAAAACGCCGGGAAACGACTTCACAGGCGGAACAACTTGAATCCGCCAATGTCCACGTATTCAACCCAGTTCGTATCTGATCCGGTGCTGTGTAAACATTGAGGAACGCGGAAACGCTGTGCTGAGCTCTAGCTGATGTCGTCATTGGACAACGTCACTGTGACATCCACCTTCCTGATTCGCTGGCGTTGGGATCACACACACAGCGGCTCAGTCCCGAATCACTGCTCGTGCGCTTCACTCGCGCGCTCTGTGAGCTGCGCAGGGCCGGAGTGCGCACCCTCCAGAGGGCACTCGCTGTTCAGGGCGGAGTGATTTGGAGCGCAGGAGGAAGCGCTGAGCCGCACTGAGGCTTATTTACACATTTCAACTTATTTACCTCCTTCAGGCGCTTAAACTCAGTGAGAACATGAACATCACGGCCAGGTGTGTTTATCTGCTGGAGAAGGTGTTCGCTTGCCATCCTTCCACTTGCAAGTGGTGAGTGACTTGCGCATGCCCGATATGCACTGGGATCATGTGACGTGCCGTCTAATTAGTCATGTGATTAGCGTATCCGTGTATTGGCGTTGCTGTGTGAACGCGAATCGTGTATTGGCGTTGCTGTGTGCACGCGAATCGTTTTAAAAACGTTAATCTGATGATCCGCTGATACGGTCTAATGTAAACACCACCTTATATGCCAGAAAAAGCACTTACATCTACCTAAATCAAAACTCAAAAATAGAATACCGTTGATTTCTTTTTAATAGATATACATTGTGCTTCACAAGTCATAAACAGTAGGTTCCAGGAGCATAACCTGAAATCCCTTGATGAGCAAGATCTTCTGGGGCGGTTTGCAGTCGAGTGTGAAGCGGCTGGGATGAGAATCAGCACCTCCAAGTCTGAGGCCATGGTTCTCGACCGGAAAAGGGTGGCTTGCCCTCTTCAGGTTGGTGGAGAAGTCCTGCCTCAAGTGGAGGAGTTTAAGTATCTCGGGATCTTATTCACGAGTGAGGTAAGGATGGAGCGTGAGATCGACAGGCGGATCGGTGCAGCCTCTGCAGTGATGCGGTCGCTTTACCGGTCCGTCGTGGTGAAGAAGGAGCTGAGCCAAAAGGCGAAGCTCTCAATTTACCGGTCGATCTACGTTCCGACTCACCTATGGTCATGAGCTTTGGGTAATGACCGAAAGAAGAAGATCGCGGATACAAGCGGCCGAAATGAGTTTTCTTTGCAGGGTGGCTGGGCGCTCCCTTAGAGATAGGGTGAGAAGCACAGTCACTCGGGAGGAGCTCGGAGTAGAGCCGCTGCTCCTCCACATCGAGAGGAATCAGCTGAGGTGGCTCGGGCATCTTTTTCGGATGCCTCCTGGACGCCTCCCTGGGGAGGTGTTCCAGGCATGTCCCCCCGGGAGGAGGCCCCGGGGAAGACCCAGGACACGCTAGAGGGACTATGTCTCTCGGCTGGCCTGGGAACGCCTCGGTGTTCTTCCCGAGGAGCTGGCCGAGGTGTCTGGGGAAAGGGAAGTTTGGGCTTCCATGCTTAGACTGCTGCCTCCGCGACCCGGCCCCGGATAAAGCGGAAGAAGACGAGACGAGCAAGATCTTATAGATTAATTAAATAGGAGTGCCATGAAATAGAGTTTTGTGTTTTTGGGGGAGAGAAGGATTCCTGGTCTGATGATAAATGTTTGTCTGGGAGGGTTTATTTATTTATTTGGTTGGTTGGTTTTCCTAATTACATGGCAGCAACTTATAGAACTAATACAAATAAAACTGTCAGAAACATGATTTTACTGTCTACGCTAAATTAAGTTGTGCTTTGAGTTGGATTTATTTTAATTCTTTGTTACTTCAGATTGCAGAAATAATAGATGAGCGTCCAGATGATGTCAAGCAACTTGAAGTCTTTAGATCTAGTAACAAGTGGAAAGTTCTGGGAGGTGAGGCATTTAAGATTTTAACTGCTAATCATCTTTATAGCATAGTGCTGTTGAATTCTAGCTTATAGAAAACTAGTCAACTTCCCACCACATCACACCTATGCCATGCCATGCCATTGTTGGTTATTTTCCTAAAACAGCATGCCCTAAGTGATTTATTCCTTACTTTTATGTAAGCTGTATCGTTAGCATTATTAATGTACGTTTTGCCTTTTCCCAGCCACAAATGAAGAATCGCAAGAAGTCCTGCATTCTGTAACAAGGTAACTGAGGTTAATTTTCTCTAAATATCTAATATTAGACTGTCAGCTTTAGAATGAATGTGTAGTTTTTAACATTCTATATCTTATACTTATTAAAGCTCAGAGGTTAAGGGGACTAGAATAACTCGACATGGTTCTCTTGATAGTTCTCCAGTACAAAGAGGACGCCACGATTCTCCCGATCTCTCGCCCAAGAGGAAGTCTCGCCACGATTCTCCCGATCTCTCGCCCAAGAGGAAGTCTCGCCACGATTCTCCCGATCTCTCGCCCAAGAGGAAGTCTCGCCACGATTCTCCCGATCTCTCGCCCAAGAGGAAGTCTCGCCACGATTCTCCCGATCTCTCGCCCAAGAGGAAGTCTCGCCACGATTCTCCCGATCTCTCGCCCAAGAGGAAGTCTCGCCATGATTCTCCCGATCTCTCGCCCAAGAGGAAGTCTCGCCACGATTCTCCCGATCTCTCGCCCAAGAGGAAGTCTCGCCACGATTCTCCCGCTCTCTCGCCCAAGAGGAAGTCTCGCCACGATTCTCCCGATCTCTCGCCCAAGAGGAAGTCTCGCCACGATGCTCCCGATCTCTCGCCCAAGAGGAAGTCTCGCCACGATTCTCCAGACCTTTCACCTCCCAGACACAGAACAGACACCAAACGGAGACAGCATGACTCCTCATCACCTTCTCCTCCACGAAAAACACAAAAACACCACCATAAAGGTACATAAAGATTTCTTGTCCTCATACCTCATCCTCATAATTGGGGTTTAATAAACATATTGTGTCTCATTTTACAGATTCTCCACAAAGAGACAAGTCCAAATCATCTTCAGCTGGACGTGTGCCAGACTTGGGCCTGTCCCCACCACGAAGACGTCCTAACACCCGACAGGACTCGGGCTCTGATCTGTCTCCCCCCAGGAAAAGAGCACAAGGAGGCAGAGGATCTGATTCTGACCTGTCTCCTCCCAGGAAGAGGCCACAGGATAAACGTGGATCAGACTCCGATCTGTCTCCTCCTCGTAGAACACGCCCTCCTGCTGCACAGATGGTAAGCATGAAGATGCTCAGAATAAGTAAGTGTTGTGTATATGATTACAGCAGTGACTGGTGGATGTCATAACGGGTTTAAAAGTGAAGCCTAAAGGTCTCTGAGGTCCTCTGGTACAATTTTTAACCCCACCTATTCCCATGTTAATGTTATGGTCACACTACAGTTTGTGATGATTTGCAATGGGTTATCGATGAAAATGAGGCGTTTTGGTGACAATGCATGGTGATATACAGGCGAGCTAAAAGCTGTGGTCACACAGCAGGCAAACACTTGACTGTCACGCTTTCGTGTGCTCGAGCAGCTACATCGCTCACAGGACCCAATCGTTATGGGGAACACCTGATGCTGATTTGAGCGCATTCAGCACGCGCATATAAGGACACAGAAGCTTTGCAAAGTATTATCTCTGTCACATTCATTTCTAGCCATGTTTATGACTGCTTTCGGCTTCGTTTTTGTAAATATCACACCTGCTAATAAACCCTCCTCTTGCACTTAGATCCGTCTACCGCCGCATGTTTGACAGAATACTTGCAAAGTCTCTGTGAAAACGGCATCCTTGTATGCGCATGCTGATTGCACTCAAATTAGCATCAGGTGTTTCCCATAACGGCTGTGTCCCAAGCACGCACACAACGTGCTCTGAAGAATCCTCGAATGTAAGTGCTCTTTTTAAGTCTCGGGTAAGGTTGCGCTATGCCAAGCAGCTGTGTTAATGAGGCTCCCTTGAGCATTGGGGCCAGGGATTCGAGACAAATACATCTCAAGAGACGCAAAGAAGGTTCCCCAAGCTTCGGGAAATATTCCCAAACCCATCTTAGTTTGCCAACAAAAACATCACCACCAAACTTCAATGCATGCAATGAATATTTTTTTTGTGTTGTTTTTGGCCACTCACGAGGCAAAGACACAACAATAAACAACTTGCAAAGCTCAGAGAACATTCGTTTTTGTTTTTGTAAATATCATGCCTGCAGTTGCATGATTGGTGGCGATGCTACCAAGTTTTTTTTTTATCGCCAAGTATTCGCAAACACATCGCGAGCTGTCGTGTGACCAGGGTCTTGGGGAACGGAACACAAGCCAAACTTGCATTTTAAGTTACATTACCACAAATTATTTTGTGTCACAGATTGTGCTGTCATTTTTTTTTTAAAGTTCACTTGACCTTGGTATCTCCCCTAATATTTTTCTTTACAATGCACATGTTGTATAGGAGTTATTTGATGCTGATTAAAAGGGTGTGGTTGATAAAGGTGACTGACAGTTTTGGGAGTGGGCTAGAAATGGCAGTTAAGCCTCGTACACGCTTTCCAACATGCAGCCAAAGCTCTAATTGAGTCTAAAGCCCAGTGAACTTCATTAAATATCTTTGTACCAAAGATTTAAAAAGTGGTTCGCACTGTCTCCTCACAGCAAGAAGGTTCTGGGTTCGAGCCCAGTGGCCAACGAGGGGCCTTTCTGTGTGGAGTTTGCATGTTTTTGCATGGCTGCGTGGGTTTCCTTGGGGTGTTCCAGTTTCCCCCCACAGTCCAAAGACAAGCTATTAGATTAACTGGCTACTCTAACTTGTCCATAGGTGTGAATGTGGGTGAGAGAGTGCACAGAAGAACTACAGTACTGGCCACCCTACTGCTGTAATTCTGGCCAAGTCAACCAAACGTGGTTCACCTCAACCAGATCGGGTTCAGCAGTGATGACGATGATGACGACCAAGCATTTAGTGTCTTGAGCTGCTGTAAACTAGGGAAGCCATGGCCTAATGGTTAGAGAAGCAGCTTTGGGACCAAAAGGTCGCCGGTTTGATTCCTTGGACCAGCAGGAATGGCTGAAGTGCCCTTAACCAAGGCACCTAATCCCCAACTGCTCCCCAGGCTGCTCTGGATATGTTGTACATCACTCTGGATAAGTGTCTGCTAAATGCCTGTAACGTAAACTGTTCAAACTGACCCTCAGGGAGTTCTTTGCAGATTTTTAAGTTATGTGACCTTGTTTTGATGCCTAAACTAGCTCGGTAGCTAGTCAGCTGCTAAATAACATTCACAGATCGAAAACAACTTGAAGGGAAGATGAAAAATAACCTCAATGAGGCTGTAGCTCATACCGGCGAGTGTTGTGTGTGAGTTTGAAATCCGATCAATCCTGTGGGAGGAGTAGCGATTTTTGTGAAATTGCATATGACCCCTGTGTAGCTGCATCCATGGAAGGTGGCGCCACCTGGTGAACAATTCTTGTTGGAATATGTCTTTGGAGTCTTCTGGGTGAGTTTCAGTGAAAACGTCCGAGCAGTTTACGAACAGTAGTGTTTGGTGTGACGAGTCACCCAAAATTTTCAAACTCCCATAAAATCTTAAATATGACAGGTGGTGCCACTATCATGGCAACTTTTATGCACACCCACCTGGAGAACATTGTATGCAAGTTTGATTGAAATCCGAACAATCTTATAGGAGGAGTAGCAATTTTTGTAAATTGTGGACGGACGGATGACGCATGATCGCATAAGCTCATCTGGCGTGGCCTGTGGCCGGATGAGCTAAAAACGACCTCACTTGAAAGATAATATTAATACTAATTTGATGTGCATATTAAACCTGCTCAAGTCATGTCATGCTGAAATAAATTATGTGAACATGCTGTTCAGTTATGTACAGTTAGGTCCATAAATATTTGGACAGAGACAACATTTTTCTAATTTTGGTTCTGTACATTACCACAAGGAATTTTGAACAAAACAATTCAGATGCAGTTGAAGTTCAGACTTTCAGCTTTATTAATTCAGTGGGTTGAACAAAATGATTGCATAAAAATGTGAGGAACTAAAGCATTTTTTTAAACACAATCCCTTCATTTCAGGGGCTCAAAAGTAATTGGACAAATTAAATAATTGTAAATAAAATGTTCATTTCTAATACTTGGTTGAAAACCCTTTGTTGGCAATGACTGCCTGAAGTCTTGAACTCATGGACATCAGCAGACGCTGTGTTTCCTCCTTTTTAATGCTCTGCCAGGCCTTTACTGCAGCGGTTTTCAGTTGCTGTCTGTTTGTGAGCCTTTCTGTCTGAAGTTTAGTCTTTAACAAGTGAAATGCATGCTCAATTGGGTTGAGATCAGGTGACTGACTTGGCCATTCAAGAATATTCCACTTCTTTGCTTTAATAAACTCCTGGGTTGCTTTGGCTTTATGTTCTGGGTCATTGTCCATCTGTATTATGAAACGCCGACCAATCAGTTTGACTGGATTTGAGCACACAGTATGTCTCTGAATACCTCAGAATTCATCCGGCTGCTTCTGTCCTGTGTCACATCATCAATAAACACTAGTGACCCAGTGCCACTGGCAGCCATGCATGCCCAAGCCATCACACTGCCTCCGCCATGTTTTACAGATGATGTGGTATGCTTTGGATCATGAGCTGTACCACACCTTCGCCATACTTTTTTCTTTCCATCATTCTGGTCAAGGTTGATCTTGGTTTCATCTGTCCAAAGAATGTTCTTCCAGAACTGTGCTGGCTTTTTTAGATGTTTTTTAGCAAAGTCCAATCTAGCCTTTTTATTCTTGAGCCTTATGAGTGGCTTGCACCGTGCAGTGAACCCTCTGTATTTACTTTCATGCAGTCTTCTCTTTATGGTAGATTTGGATATTGATACGCCTACCTCCTGGAGAGTGTTGTTCACTTGGTTGGCTGTTGTGAAGGGGTTTCTCTTCACCATGGAAATTATTCTGTGATCATCCACCACTGTTGTCTTCTGTGAGTGTCCAGGTCTTTTTGCATTGATGAGTTCACCAGTGCTTTCTTTCTTTCTCAGGATGTACCAGACTGTAGATTTTGCCACTCCTAATATTGTAGCAATTTCTCGGATGGGTTTTTTTCTGTTTTCACAGCTTAAGGATGGCTTGTTTCACCTGCATGGAGAGCTCCTTTGACCGCATGTTTTCTTCACAGCAAAATCTTCCAAATGCAAGCACCACACCTCAAATCAACTCCAGGCCTTTTATCTGCTTAATTGAGAATGACATAACGAAGGAATTTCCCACACCTGCCCATGAAATAGCCTTTGAGTCAATTGTCCAATTACTTTTGGTCCCTTTAAAAACAGGGTGGCACATGTTAAGGAGCTGAAACTCCTAAACCCTTCATCCAATTTTAATGTGGATACCCTCAAATGAAAGCTGAAAGTCTGGACTTTATGTCCATGTCCATTATATAACTATAACTTGAATATGTTTCAGTAAACAGGTAAAAAAAATAAAATTTGTGTCAGTGTCCAAATATATATGGACCTAACTGTAGCTCAGTTTGCCAGTCACTATTTGTTCACGTCACTATTCTTCACATGGATAATTTATTGTTGTTGATAAATCATGAAGAATAGCTTCTTTTTTTTTTTTCTCCAAAAAATGTTATGTTGACTGATGTTTAGCAGTATATTTTCAGCTGGTACATTGTATTAGCTATTTAATGTATACTTACATTTGATTTGATTAACTTGACGGATTTCCCAGCGTCAGCTAGCTAGCAGAT
This sequence comes from Neoarius graeffei, assembly GCF_027579695.1. Taxonomy (NCBI): domain Eukaryota; kingdom Metazoa; phylum Chordata; class Actinopteri; order Siluriformes; family Ariidae; genus Neoarius; species Neoarius graeffei. The sequence goes on from NC_083580.1 coordinate 57,738,951, forward strand.
GAATAGTAGCTCGTTCAGTCATCGCTCACATCTTTTCCTGAAAATAGTAAAATGAATATACTTGCGCAAATTTTATATACAACTTCAATTTAGCAACATATTTAACATATTCGATACTAATCCTGCCCTGAGTACTGTGCAAAAAAAAAAGTGTTTGCACTTGTCAAGAAGGGGTGTGTCCACAGTCAGTATGGGCGGCTCAAATGTTTCACCAAAAAAGGCTTCAAAAGCACACCGTGGGAGCAAACAATGCTATGTTGTCTACATATTATGGACACTTGATTGAAGCTGGATGAACAAATGGAGAGAGTGATAGCACATGTGTACTGATTGATCCAGAGCTCAACTTGAAAAAAAATGTTGTTGAGTGTGAGAATTTTGTCAAGCCTGGTACACGGTGGTGTAGTGGTTAGCACTGTAGCCTCATAGCAAGAAGGTTCTGGGTTTGAGCCCAGTGGCTGATGGGGGGGGGTGTCTTTCTGTTCAGAGTTTGCATGTTCTCCCCGTGTCCACGTGGGTTTCCTCCAGGTGCTCCAGTTTCCCCCACAGTCCAAAGACATGCAGTTAGGTTAACATGGGGCGGCCTTTGGCTGAAGTGCCCTTGAGCAAGGTGCCTGACCCCTAACTGCTCCCTGGGTGCTGTAGTATGGCTGCCCACTGCTCTGTGTGTGTGTGTGTGTGTGTGTGTGTGTGTGTGTGTGTGTGTGTGTGTGTGTGTGTGTGTGTTCACTGTTTCAGATGGGTTAAATGCAGAGGATGAATTTCACTGTGCTTGAGTGTGCATGTGACAAATAAAGGCGGCTTCTCTCTCACAGCTGCTAACATCTCACTGAAATATCAACTATGCAGCACTAACCAACAAAATTAGCACCAAAATTGTTAAGCACATCACAAATCTTTCACTTTTAAACATCTGTAATATTCTTCCTTTAATGTTCCTTAACCTGTTTCATGAATCTGATTGCTTGCAGGGGCCTCAAATGTTATCTGGTGGAGCTGCTGGTCTGGTGTCTTCTGAAACCCTGCGGAAAGAGCAGGAGGAACTGCGCAGAAGGGAAAAATACAACCGCCCACTAGAAGGTCTTTGCTTTGTAAATAGGACTATATTTCTAGTACTGTAGTTCTTCTATGAGGTGTAATACCTGAACTACTGCTTAACTATTGACCATTCTATTCCCCCAGAGGAGTCCCGTCTTGCAGAGACTGTTTTTCGAGATAAAACAGGAAAGAAGCGTGACCTGGAGTCCGAGCGTGCTGAGCAGAGCAGGAAAGCGGGGGAGAAGGCAGAGAAGGATGAGAAATATGCACAGTGGGGCAAAGGGTGAGCTTTTAATATGGGTTTCCAAGGACTGTGGAAAAAGTTATTTGAGAAATAAAACTCTGCTGTTGGAGGAAAATAATCAGCACTGGGGTGCTGCGATGCGGCCTGACACAAAGTGGAGTTACTATTGCCATGCCGAAATTGATCCTTTTTCAATTATAGCACATACTGAAGTGTTTTCTTCCCCACAATAATTTGCCAATGTTTATCATTTTTATTTAAAAAAATAAAGAATAACGATGTAATACGTTTCATACATTTCGAGTAACATTTTCATTATCCATGGAACAAGGCTGCTGTTATTAAAGAGCATATCATTTTAACTAGCGCTCTCTCTCTCTCTCTCTCTCTCTCTCTCTCTCACAGACTGGTGCAGACTCAGATGCAGCAGCAGAACGTAGCTGATGCACTCCGAGAGGCTCAGAAACCACTGGCGCGTCACATTGATGATGAAGACCTGGACAAGATGCTGAGAGAGCAGGAGAGAGAGGGAGACCCAATGGCTGCTCTCCTGCGCAAGAAGAAGGAGAAGAACGCAAAAACCAAAGGGGTCAAAGGTGAGGACTGATTAGAGTAATTTAGGGCAGTAATAAAGCCTACATTACAGGAGTATTATTGGAAGGCAACGAAAACAAGAAGCTCTAAATATACAGATATTTTCTTGACAATAGGTCAGACCCAGTGCTGTAGTCAAGTCACTAAACTTCGAGTCCGAGTCCAGTCTCGAGTCCTCGGTGTTCAAGTCCGAGCCATTAAAGAAAATTTAAAGTCGAGTCCACTATTGATCCGAGTCAAGTCCGAGAACAAGACTCCAACTGCACCATTTGACGGTGGCTTTTGCTGCCTTTATGTGAAAGCGTCTCTGCTACTGTGTTGGACTAACGTTACTGCTCGACTGCCCCGTTTTAGTTAACAGGCTACAGATAAAAAGCTTGTTCAGCGCTCAGCAAGCCCCGCCCACTATCAACAGGGCAAATAACATGAGAGGGTTAACACTAGCTAGTTCATCGCTCAGCAAGCCCCACCCACTATCAACAGGGCAATGAACATAGCGTGTCACTTCCTTCTGTGGGTGGAGTCTTGCCAAATGACGATTGAAGTTCGAGGTTGTCCCCGTCGTCTCCTCGATAGTTCTTCTTCATATGGAACACACAGCAGTGCATTTTTTTCCCCACTGCACGAGAAGTCTGTATAAGCAAAGCGGCCAATCCTAGGGGCTTCTCTCCAGGCATTTTAGTGCCATTAATGTTTGTTTGTTCCTGAACATGACGTATGAACAGGTGAATGTGCATTCTCTTGCACAAAATTAGTATAAAAATTAATGTAGATATAAATATCTTCTGCCAAATTATGGCGGCATGTTACAAAAAATAAAGAAAACATCCGAGTCCTCGGCTCCAATTTACGAGTCCGAATGCAGTTAATGCACGAGTCTGAGTCATCAGTGCTCAAGTCCAAGTCAAGTCACGAGTCCTTAAAATTAGGGCACAAGTCGGACTCATATCAGACCAGTATAAGAGACACAAACTCAAAACAAGTCTTAATTCTGTCTTAGCTAGAGGGAAAATTTATAATCTAATATAGTGATATAGAATGTCACATGAAGGCTGTTTAGATAGTTTAGGTATAATTGTTTTTGTCTTTGCTACCTGTTGATTCTGTTTACCACAACAGTTTTTCTAATCATTTATATAGGGTTGTACTTTTTTAATTTGTATTTGTGTAGTGGGTGGACCCCATACTGACATCCTACAGTCACCAAAGCAATGTTCTGCAAACTTTTGTACAAAAGTCATAATTACTTTTAAGTGATTTTGTAAGGTATAAAAGAGTAGAAATTTAAAAAAGAAGAAATTCTGTCTTGCACTGTTCTTTCCTGTATAAGAAAGAAAGAAAGAAAGAAAGCACAACTTTATTCATCACACACTTGTGAAATTTCCTCTCTGCATTTAACCCATCTGAAGCAGTGAACACACACATGAGCAATGAGCACACACACATACCCAGAGCAGTGGGCAGCCATGCTAACAGCGCCCGGGGAGCAGTTGGGGTTAGGTGCCTCGCTCAAGGACACCTCAGCCCAAGGCCGTCCCATATTAACCTAACCGCATGTCTTTGGACTGTGGGGGAAACCGGAGCACCTGGAGGAAAGCCACGCAGACATGGGGAGAACATGCAAACTCCACACAGAAAGGCCCTCGCCGGCCACTGGGTTCGAACCCAGAACCTTCTTGCTGTGAGGCGACCGTGGTGACCACTACACCACCGTGCCGCCCTCTGTAGAATTAGTGTACCAGTCACTTAATTAATTTAAGTCCTATTTAACAGTTGAGTTGTTGTCTAAGCTGTAATACTAGTTCATCATTTCAAGCCAATATGGGGCTCAGTAACTACTTGGTAGTGGCTCGGCAGATCCCTTGTTATTTCTGAATTAAAAATGAGTCAACTTCAAAGCATTTCTTTTAGTCTTCATTTCATACTCACCACAGTGTTTACTTTTTTTTTTGGTCACATTTGACAGCATGTCCGCACCTTACACATTGCCAATCTGTTTTTGTTTGTTTTTTAAAGACAGACCTCGTTACCAGGGTCCACCTCCACCCCCAAATCGCTTCAAAATCATGCCGGGATATCGCTGGGATGGAGTAGACAGGTACTTTTTTTTTTTTTTTTTAAATTTCTGATGTCTGAACTAAAACATTTGTGGGCGATGTTGTTAAAGGAAAACAATCAATGACTGGGTGGTGTGATGCAGCCCAACGTAAATCAGAGTTACCACCATAAAGTTGGTTATTTTCCTGTAACAGCACATCTCAAACTGTTTTATTCCTTTATAGCACAGCAGTTTCCAAATATTGTATTTCTTAAGAACTGCTTGCTGTACTTTTTATCCATTTGTAGTTACATTTAATGTTGTGGATCATCTGTGAATTGTTAGTTATTATTAACTTCAGAGCAGCTATAAACACTCATTCCCTCACCAGCCTCTCTTTATTTTTTTTTCACTCTCTTTCACTTAAGACAGCAAAAACGTAGCATATCTGTCCTGAAGACTTTTCTGTGGCGTAAAACTTACGAGCACTGATTAAATGTTGCTCGTTGTTAAATAACTACGCATTTTAAAATCCATTTATTATAAGCCTTAGATTATGCAGCGTGTCTATCATACAAGTCTGTGTGTAAGTTGTTATAGAAACAATAATATATTAGAATGAATGGATTAATACAAACCTGTGATTTGAAATTTCTCCTATAATAGAAAGCTAACAACAACCTTTTGACCAATCAGATTCAAGAATTCAAGAACATTGTGGTATAAAGTAATTGATAAGATGATTGATTGACTGTATGTATGGACCCTTTTCACGTGACGTCACGACAAACGCGGCCGCCATTTTGGACATGTACTACAAGTAGTTTACCACAGCCAACATTGAGGAACGGCAGCAAAGAAAGTTTTTACTTTCAGCAAGACTTCCATCATACCACTATATTGTTGTGCACCTGGATGTAGTAACCATCAACAAACAAGGCAAGGGTTATCATTTTATCGGATCCCGACAGAGAAGATGGATAGCGGCCATTAACAGGAAAGATTGGCAGCCCTCGGCATACCAACGCTTGTGTAGTGACCACTTTGTTGGAGGTAAGACGAATAAAATTAGCCAGAAAAGGCATTACATTGCTGTTAACATTCTGTGGCGGCGAGTGTATAACCAAATAGGTTAAAATAACCCATTGTAACTTCTTTGTTCTTCTGTAGTAGCTATTGTTGACTAGCTAATGTCAACAACATAGTAGCTAGTATGTTACTGTAGCAATGTTTACGTTCAGTCATTTGGATGACTGTTAAAACCTTTCAGTCTCAAGTTTTTCTTTTACTGTATTTACTAGTTTACTGTAATTATGATCCGGCAGCTATTTACACCGGATCCAGTGTAAATAGCTGTCCGAGGTTCCGGAGCGCGCTCCGGCTTGCTCCCCCTCAAATTAAGCAGCGCGCTCTGGCTTGCTCCCGGAGTGCTCCGGCCGAGGTTCCGGAGCGCGCTGCTTAATTTGAGGGGGAGCAAGCCAGAGCGTACGTCAGTGAACAATCCTGGTGGAAGCAGGTAAACGTCGTTCTCTCAGCCTGCTAACCTCAATTTTTGCGAATACCTCTCCCTCTGCTCGCCCTGTAAATGCCCTACGTCGCTGGATAGTGAAGGTGTTTTCTGCATCTCGCTCCTTTTTCTTTTATGTTTTTCGTTTGTCGCCTTCCTCGCATTCAAACCGATTCGAGCCGAAGTCCACTACATGTCCAAAATGGTGGTCGCGTTTACGAAGGTCACGTGACTGAAAAGGGTCTATTGTGTCTATCCAACAATACACAAGATTGATGCATTTTTTTTTTCTTTTAAATATTCCTTTTCCTGTTGTTTAGATCTAATGGGTTTGAACAGAAGCGTTTCACCAGAATATCAGATAAGAAAGCTGTGCAAGAGGAAGCATACAAATGGAGTGTGGAGGACATGTAGATACACATCAGCGTGCGTGTGTGCATGCGCATGCATGTTGCTGTAATTCACCAGCTTGGACTAGGTTGTCTGAATGGACCTTCTGATGAACATGTCATTTGCGTTATCAACCAAACTACATACCGTACATTTTGTGAGTTTTAAGGACTTGAACAGTTGTATATGTGTATCTGGTTTATTTTGTGAGGTTTATTAAATGTTGTGTTTTCTTAAAGTCTTGTGTCAAATGATTTTTAACACATGATCAGTTCAAGTCCTCACATCATCTGTACTTAACGCCCATGGGGTTTGATTAAGGGTGTCTCATCTCATCTCATCTCATTATCTCTAGCTGCTTTATCCTTCTACAGGGTCACAGGCAAGCTGGAGCCTATCCCAGCTTACTACGGGCGAAAGGCGGGGTACACCCTGGACAAGTCGCCAGGTCATCACAGGGCTGACACATAGACAACCATTCACACTCACATTCACACCTACGGTCAATTTAGAGTCACCAGTTAACCTAACCTGCATGTCTTTGGACTGTGGGGGAAACCGGAGCACCCGGAGGAAACCCACGCGGACACGGGGAGAACATGCAAACGCCGCACAGAAAGGCCCTCGTCGGCCACGGGGCTCGGACCTGGACCTTCTTGCTGTGAGGCAACAGCGCTAACCACTACACCACCGTGCCGCCCTTATTAAGGGTGTTTTTCTTGATAAATGAGATGAGATGAATATAATAGAGGGTAACACTGTTATATAAGCACAAGAGGGTGCTCTTCACCAAATATTGTACTGTTACAGCCGAACCATTTTCTCGTTCTGTGCGAGATACTTAACCCTTGTGTTCTCTTTGTTGCTTGTTCTGGCAGCTGAGAAAATAACATTTGAAATGACCAATCTTGAATGCATCTACACCAGTCAAAAGTTTGGACACCCCTACTTATTCATAGGTTTTCTTTATTTTGACTATTTTCTACATTGTAGAACAATACTGAAGACATCACAACTATGAAATAACACATGGAATTATGTGGTTAAAAAAAATGTTTCATATCTTTGATTCTTCCAAGTATCCACCATTTACCTTGATGACGCTTTGCACACTATTGGCATTATCTTAACCAGCTTCATGAGGTCGTCACCTGGAATGCTTTTCAATTAACAGCTGTGCCTTGTCAAAAGTTAATCAGTGCAATTTCTTGCCTTCTTAATGCATTTGAGATCAAACAGTAAATAATAAAAATACAGTAAATAGCCCTATTTCATCCACAACTGTAGTGATCCAGATTATGTCAAGAACCGCTCAACTAAGTAACGAGAAACAACATCCATCATTACCTTAAGACATGAAGGGACTTTTAATTAATAAAAATAAAGAAAAGCGTTGAAATTAGAAGGTGCGTCCAAACTTTTGACTGGTTCTGTATGTTTCAGGTACGAATACAAAATGGAGGCAATGTAGCGCATAGAGTAGTGATTTTGATTTGATTTATTTTTATTAAAATTGTTAGGTGTCAATTGATACTTCACCAGTTTTTGTAATCCATTTTATTACTGGGTCAAAATAACCACCGCATGAAAAGGGCATATACCAGATGCTCCAAAAATAAATGTGTCCTTTTTTTAAGTTCAATAGAGAATATAAGCCACATGAACACAAAATTTCACATTGGGGAGACATTTTAATATGATTTCATTTTGACCCAAACAGAACACAAGGGTTAAGGAGTGTTTTGTTTTCCAAAAATATAATTTACACAATTGTTCATCCCAAATGTAGATGACCAACCAAGACATGATGTGTGCTATAAATCCATACACTCACATGCATGTAGATCTTCAGGGATGTCACATATACACTTGTTTTATGAGGTTTAGGACACAGTATGACCTACAAGCTATAAACATGAACAAAACAGTGTAGCCTTCTTGGTGATTTCTTTTATAATATCCATTCACTGAGCACTTTATTAGGAACACTATACTTGTACTGGGTCGGGCCTCCCTTTGCTCGCAAAACAACCTCAATTCTTCGTGGCATGGATTCCACCAGATGTTGGAAAGATTCCTTCGAGATTCATGTCCATGCTGAAATTATTGCATCCCACAATTCCTGCAGATTTTTCAGGTGCACTTTCATGCCGTGAATCTCCTGTTCAATCACATCCCAAAGGTGTTCTATTGGATTCAGATCCAGTGACTGGGAAGGCCACTGAAGAACAGGGAATTCATTGTCATGTTCATGAAACCAGTCTGAGATGATTTTTGCTGTGTGACACAGTGCGTTATTATACTGGAAGTAGCCTTTGGAAGATGGTAAATTGTGGCCATGAATGGATGCACATGGTTAGCAATAATAACACTCAAATAGGCTGTGGCATTCAAACAATGTTTGTTTGGTATTAACAGGCCCAGAGTGTGCCAAAAAAACATTCCCCACCAGGGGCGTCACTAGGCCTTTTTTACTGGGGCACGTGCCCCAGTAAAAATCAGCTGTGCCCCAGTAAGAAAATGTTGAAAGATTTTCGTAACAAACTAGTTTCTTTGGCAGATCATTTATCTACTGTAAGTTGTAGGACAGAGTGTGTTTCAAACTTCTATCACCTCTTCTTTCTAACTAATTTTCTGATTGGTCTGGGAGATTCTCACTGTAAACATAGCGTGCGTGCGGCGTGCCATGAGTCCATTTAGCCTACTGGAGAGATGAGTCTACTCTTTGGATGAGTCAGAGAACGGGCTCTGGATGAGTTAAGGTAGCGCGAAGTTTTTGCAACAAAACTAAGCAAACCATATTCTAACAAACCCATTAAACTACTTTTCCAGATGGATATCAGACAATTCTTCTCACGAAGCAGAGACAGGGGCAGGGAAACAGTGACATGAGGAGGAGGGTGAGAGAAGTAAGATTAAGGTTGTAGGCTATGTGCTAGTCAGTCATAACTAACCAGCTAAGTTCGTGAATCGTGAGAGTTGAGGTGACACGTTTAGCATCAGCATGCATTAAAAGCCCAAATGCCAACAATAAATATTTTGGGGACTGGGATGTGTTTTCCGTCTCGTTGACCTATTCCTCGCATAACTTCATCCACGAGAGCATGAGAATTATCCACTTTGCATAGGTTGGGGACAGGAATGTTAAGGTGCATTGTGCGGGGGGGCAGTGCCCCAGTAAAGCTTAATTCCTAGTGACGCCCCTGTTCCCCACACCATTACGCTACCACCACCAGCCTGGATTGCTGAAACAAGCCTGGTTGGGTCCAAGGATTTATACTGTTGGTGCCAAATTCTGACTCTGCCATCTGTGTGCCTCAACAGAAAATAAGATTCATCGGACCAGGCTACATTTTTCCAATCTTCAACTGCCCAGTTTTGGTGAACCTGTGCCCAGTGCAGCCTCAGCTTTCTGTCCTTGGCTGACAGAAGTGAAACCTGACGTGGTCTTCTGCTGTTGTAGCTCATCTGCCTCAAGGTTCAACGTGTTGTGCATTCTGAGATGCTTTTCTGCTCACCACAGTTGTACAGAGTGGTTGTCTGAGTTACTGTAGCCTTTCTGTCAGCTCACACCAGTCTCTATTGACCTCTTCCATCAGCAAGGTGTTTCTGTCCACAGAACTGCTGCTCACTGGATGTTTTTCTTTATTGCACCATTCTGAGTAAACTCTTGACTCTTATGTGTGAAAATCCCTGGAGATAATCAGTTATAGAAATATTCAAACCAGCTCCTCTGGCACTAACAATGACACCGCAGTCAAAATCACTGAGATCACATTTTCTCCCATTCTGATGGTTGATGTGATTGGCTGATTAAATAATTGCATAAATGAGTACAGTAGATATACAGGCTTTTATAATAAAGTGCTCGGTGAGTGTAGATCCACTTTGCATTTATATTTGTAAATACGGATTGGCTGTTTTACCAAATTGTTTACAAATGGATTTTATGAATGAAAAAATAATTAATAAGGATGTTTGAAGCAGGTATATGAAAATTACAGCATGGGTATTAGAAAAAAGATTTGGGATGACATAGATTTCCATTACTTACAGTACATTATAGCTTCAGATGTTAAAAATTTCTGATTGACTACATCTGGAGTAAAGGGGAAATTTGTGTTAATTAGATTTTTACTCAGTCATGCCTTTAACAGTGTCTGAGGTCTAATAGTGATTTTGGCAAAAGTGACAGTGGTGAGTGGTCCAATTTTTTCTTCATTCGGTGATCCTGATAGGCAACCTGGACACTTTCAGCTTATCTACCACTCTCTGAAGAGACCGTGCTGGAAACCTTAACACATGTGACAGAGAAAAACATCATGTCAAATTTTCATACCACAGATAGGCAAAATACAGTGGATATAAAAGGTGTACACACCCTGTTAAAATGATATTATTTTACATCAGAAAAACCTGAGACCACGATAAATAATTTCAAAACTTTTCCCACCTTTAACGTGACCTATAACCTGTACAATTCAATTGAAAAACAAACAAATCTGTTCGGAGGAAAAAAATAAAAAACGTACAATAAGCTGGTTGCATAAGTGTGCACACACTTAAACTAATACTTTGTTGAAGCACCTTTTGATTTAATTACAGCATTCAGTCTTTTTGGGTTCACGCCTGCCATCAATTAAAATGACTCTGATTAACCCCAAATAAAGTTCAGACATTTACTCAGTTTTATCCTCCAGCAAAAGCCAGGGTTCACAGAGAGCTTACAAAGCATCAAAGGAATCTCATTGTTGAAAGGTATCAGTCTGGAGAAGGGTACAAAAACATTTCCATGGCATTAGATATACCATGGAGCACAGTGAAGACAGTCATCAAGAAGTGAAGAAAATATGGGACAGCAGTGACATTACTGAGAACTGGACGTCCCTCCAAAATTGATGAAAAGACAAGACGAAAACTGGTCAGGGAGACTGCCAAGAGGCCGACAGCAACACTGAAGGAGCTGCAGGAATTTCTGGCAAGTACTGGTTGTGTACTACATGTGACAACAAGCTCCCATATTCTCCATATGTCTGGACTATGAGGTAGGGTCGCAAGACGGAAGCCTTTTCTGACAAAGAAAAACATCTGATGAAACCAAGGTTGAACTTTTTGGTCACAATTCCAAAAGGTATGTTTGGCAGAAAAACAACACTGCACATCACCAAAAGAACACCATACCCACGGTGAAGCATGGTGGTGGCAGCATCATGTTTTGGGGTTGTTTTTCTTCAGCTGGAACAGGGGCTTTAGTCAAGGTGGAGGGAATTATGAACAGTTCTAAATACCAGTCAGTTTTGGCCCAAAACCTTCAGGTGTCTGCTAAAAAGCTGAAGATGAAGAGGAATTTCATCTTTCAGCACGACAATGACCCCAAGCATACATCGAAATCAACAAAAGAATGGCTTCACCAGAAGAAAATTAAAGTTTTCGAATGGCCCAGCCAGAGCCCAGACCCAAATCCAGTTGAAAGTCTGTGGGGTGACCTGAAGAGGGCTGTGCACAAGAGATTCCCTCGCAATCTGACGGATATGGAGCGCTTTTGCAAGGAAGAGTGGGCAAATATTGCCAAGTCTAAATGTGGCAGGCTGATAGACTCCGACCCAAAAAGACTGAATGCTGTAATTAAATCAAAAGGTGCTTCAACAAAGTATTATTTTAAGGGTGTGCACACTTGTGCAACCAGCTTATTTTACGTTTTTTATTTTTTTATGTTTTTCCCTCGAACAGATTTGTTTGTTTTTCAATTGAATTGTACAGGTTATAGGTCACATTAAAGGTGGGGAAAGTTTTGAAATTATTTATTGTGGTCTCATTTTTTTTACATCAGAAAAACCGATCATTTTAACGGGGTGTGTACACTTTTTATATCCACTGTAGATAAAACCTCAAGGAATCCACATACCATTTTTGTAGTGGTAAACGGTTTGGGTGCCTTCTCTGTAAGTGACAATTGCTCCTTCAGTTGAAATGGAAGAGGACGAGAGTGAAGAGAGGTGTCCCATCCTGGGTAGGTCTCCATTTGGACTGTCCTAAAGTCAGCCCTACAAAACAGCAGTTTATTGCTTCTTTTTTCTTTTGAGAAAAACAAATATAAAATATACATGATTCCAGTCAAATGTAAATTTGTGCCTAAATATTATCCTATCCAGCATATGAATGACTTTTCTTGCCTCAGTGCTGGATTGATAGCAAGGTTATCAGGGCGGGGCAGGGCTTGAAGTCTCTTCCCATAAATGCATTGTGGTTGGATGAAGCTTTGTTGGTAGTGTGTTTGGTAGTGTGTTGTTGGAGTCCTCTCACATCTTACTAGCCTCTTTTTCGCCATCATCAGTGGATCACCTTGTAAAGCCTGAGCTGGATAAGCCTCTTGGTTGGTTGTTATGTAGCTTTGATCCCCTGTAGTGGTGATTAATTCAGGGGAGAATCAGGTATTTTGGCCAGCTCCAAGGTGTATCTGATTCATACACCAGTAAAACAAGTGTACCCTGTACACTGGGCCTCATTTATCAATCTTATAGTACAGTTGTGTGTAAATGATTTTGTAGGCCAAACTATCTAAGGCCCTGCCCACACGGCAATGGATTCAGGTGAATCTGATAAAATTGTTTATCGTTTCGGCCTGGCGTCCACACGGCACTGGCGTTTTGGGTGCCCCAAAACGAAATCTTTTGAGAACGGGTTCCAGAGTGGAAAAATCTGGCAACGGCGCTGTTGCGAAGTCGTCTGGATGAGTAGAACGGATTTGTTTATGATGACGTCACAACCACATGACTGTGAGTGCTTCACGCCGAGTAGAAGTGTAACGAACTCGATGCGAGTTGTCAACAAATCCTATAACTTGGTTCATGAAACGCGCTTACAAAATATTTTCACTGTGAATATTTATTGTGTAATGGTGCAAAGTGAGAGAGAGCGTGAGAGAATAGCCCTTAGGGCAGAGTCAATCCCGCCAGCAAAAATAGAGAAAAAAAGGAGCGATCTCATCTCTTCAGATGTTGGTTTAAGTCTGACAATACATTCCTCAAAAAGGGTGTAGAAGAACAAAGTAATCCATCAATGTGTAGCATTCAATTTATTCCGGACCATTAAAGAATTCTGGAGGATATCAGAATGTTGGCGTACCGGCTTCCATCTACCCCCATTCATTCCTCTTTCCGCGTCTCCATTCAAAAAACGAGCATATGATTTAAAGGGACTATATCCATAGGATAGGGAATGAGAAGGTGTGTGCGTGTGACAGTGACAGGGTGAGTGACAGGGAAGAACCTAGGTTCATGCTCGCCCTGAATTTCTCTTAAAGTGAAGGCAGAAGAACGTTCAGCGCCTGGCCAGGCTTTCAATGTATTAATTTACATAGACGTTTTAATATGAAATATAAATAAGTGTCTTAGACAATAGATACTATTTTACGCTACTGATTAATAATCAAAACTTTATGTGGCTGATGCTGCAGAAGAAGGGGTTTATGCACATGCGTCCTGCTTGTTCTGTTGTTCTGGTGTCTCCGATGGGACCGTCTTACAGCGCACATAGAGGTGTGGCATGTGTATTGCATCATTTTCAGCAAGTGTTGCGTTGCCATATGTACCTGATATTTTACTGATCCGTTGCCCATGTGGACGCGATATTTAAAAAAAAAAATCTCGTTGCCGTTGTCGTGTGGATGTAGCCTAAAAGTTCCTGCCAGAGTTACACAAGTTTCAGTAATGCTGATTTACATGTGTAAATACCAGTCACCTGTAAATTATTGACCTTTTTCAAGCCACAACTGATTTATTTACAGTGACGCCCACAAAACTCCATAAAAGGCAATACACACAGAAAACCACAAATTGACAATTAAATGGCAAGAGAATGTCATAAATCTGCCGGTAATGCAGACAAACACCTTTTACTGAACTAACTGGATTTTCATGAGGACCATTATGCATATGTTTAATACAGGAACCTGTCTCACCCTCCAGAATCAGACTGCACTTCAACATCTTTATTGGTTCAGTCCTGGAATAGGGTTTGGGGCCAAAAGCGATTTCTGATGTTGTTACCATCTTCTCATGCTTATCTGGATAAAGCAATAAACCTGAGAGGAAAATAAGACATTCAGGATGAGTTAATTATGTTATATCATGTTATAGTATAGTATATAATGGTACATGTTACTGTTACAGTGCTCTAAAATACATTTCCTTTTAACAATAAGTGCCGATATAAAGAAATAATTTAGCTAAAATTTAAATGTATACACTTTCGCTATCAGCCAAGACATTTGGACCAGAACTTTCTTTGGTTTTGTTCGGAAAATAGCTAATGGAAGTCCACCCATCCATCCATTATCTGTAGCTGCTTATCCTGTGCAGGGTCGCAGGCAAGCTTGAGCCTATCCCAGCTGACTATGGGCGAGAGGTGGAGTACACCCTGGACAAGTCGCCAGGTAATCTCAGGGCTGACACATAGGCCAAGTTTACATTAGACCGTATCTGTCTCGTTTTCTTTGCGGATGCACTGTCCGTTTACATTAAACCGCCTGGAAACGCCGGGAAACGGGAATCCGCCAGGGTCCACGTATTCAATCCAGATCGTGTCTGGTCCGGTGCTGTGTAAACATTGAGATACGCGGATACGCTGTGCTGAGCTCTAGCTGGCGTCGTCATTGGACAACGTCACTGTGACATCCACCTTCCTGATTCGCTGGCGTTGGTCATGTGACGCGACTGCTGAAAAACGGCGCGGACTTCCGCCTTGTATCACCTTTCATTAAAGAGTATAAAAGTATGAAAATACTGCAAATACTGATGCAAATACTGCCCATTGTGTAGTTATGATTGTCTTTAGGCTTGCCATCCTTCCACTTGCAAGTGGTAAGTGATATGCACTGGGATCACACACACAGCGGCTCAGTCCCGAATCACTGCTTGTGCACTTCACTCGCGCGCTCTGTGAGCTGCGCAAGGCCGGAGTGCGCACCCTCCAGAGGGCACTCGCTGTTCAGGGCGGAGTGATTTGGAGCGCAGGATGCTTGCGGAGCCGAGCGTATCCGTGTATTGGTGTTGCTGTGTGCACGCAAATCGTGTATTGGTGTTGCTGTGTGCACACTAATCGTTTTAAAAACATTAATCTGATGATCCGCTGATACGGTCTAATGTAAATATGGGCATAGAGACAAACAACCATTCACACTCACACCTATGGTCAATTTAGAGCCACCAATTAACCTAACCTGCATGTCTTTGGACTGTGGGGGAAACCCACGAAGACACGGGGAGAACATGCAAAAAGGCCCTTGTCAGCTGCTGAGCTCGAACCCAGGACTTTCTTGCTGTGAGGCGACAGTGCTAACCACTACACTACCGTGCTGCCCCTAATGGAAGTCTATCTCACCTATAATCCTTTCTGTATATACATACCAGAGTTTCTACTTACGTACTTCAAACTAAATAATTTTCATTCAAATTGTGATAACAAGCAAGGAAACCGAGCTAAAAATGTAGCATTGTTCAAGCTGCATTTTTGGCTTAATAATACCATTTGTACACATAGTTCCATAAAGTAGCATAAAAAATCCAACCATCATCTATAGGCCTACTACTTATCCATGAGGGTTGCAGAAGAAACTGAAGCCAATCCCAGATGACTTCAGGCAAGAGGCAGAGTACACCCTGGGCAGGTCGCCAATCTATTGCAGGGCTAACACAGACACAAACAACTGTTCACACCTATGAGCAATAGGTGACTAACCACTGCACCACTGCATGTCCCTCATTAAAACACTAATGCTCTCCCCATAAGGGGAAAGGTACTCAATGAGATAAGGGTAAAGAGAAAGACCAGTTCCAGCAATGTTACAACCTGCTCCTCTTACATCTGCAACACCTGTAATTAAGCTTGTCATTCCAGGATTGGTCTTCACTCCCATGAAAAGACTCACCACTAACGTGCCGCGTCTCCTTCATGTCGTGAGCTGTATGATGGTTATCCATCCATCCATTTTCTACCACTTATCCGGATCTGGGTCACAGAGGTAGCAGCCTAAGCAGAGCAGCCCAGACTTCCCTCTCCCCGGCCACCTCCACCAGCTCTTCCAGGGGAATACAGAGGTGTTCCCAGGCCAGCTGAGAGATGTAATATCTCCAATGTATCCTGGGTCTGCCCCAGGGTCTCCTCCCGATGGGGCATGCCCAGAGAACCTCCCTTGGGAGGCGTCCAGGGGGCATTCTAACAAGGTGCCCGAACCACCTCAACTGACTCCTTTCGATGTGGAGGAGCAGCGGTTCTACTCCGAGTCATCTCCTGAATGACCAAGCTTCTCACCCTGTCTCTAAAGGAGAGCCCAGCCACCCCGCAGAGAAAATTTCTACTGCTTGTATCCGGAATCTCATTCTTTCAGTCACTACCCACAGCTCGTAACCATAGGTTAGAGTGGGAACATAGATGGACCAGTAAATTGAGAGCTTCAAACTCATCATGGCTACACTGACTAGATTTGAGGTACACTGTGTAATTTTAAATTTGTGTGAGCTGGCCAAAATTTTGCTGAATTCTGTTTTATTTTTGTTTTTGTCATATTTTTATTTTGCATTGTTAGATTTTTACCTGCCACAGCAGGAAGTTCCCCCACCTGAGGGAACGCTTGTAAGGTCTTTATCCTCTGACCATTCTTAAGATGCAGCAATCCATCTCGGAATTGATGACCAGGGGGAAGAAGTGGGAATAACAGCTTTGTAAGTGGCCTTTTCTGTGTCGCCATTACGTTCTCTGCACTAAAGTGATTTTAAAAAAAAGTTTGTTAGTAGTACACATCATGGGCGATTGCTCTAAGACAACGAGGGAGGCTCAGCCTCCTCTAAAAATGATGAACATCGTGTAGGATGAATTGCGCTAGGCTTATGTCATAGCCGACCTTATAACATTGCTATTTCACATCCAGAATCATAGAAATATATGTGCTCAACCCAACTACAGTGCGAAATCATTCCGTTATAACTTTCCCCAGTTCACCTAATGTGTGCGTGAGTTTTTCCCCCTCGTGACAGCGCGATGCAGCCCAGCCTCAGTGCACTTCAATGGCTTTGGGAGCTATGCGCTTTTCAATCTCAAAATGCAAGACAGTTATTGGACAAATACTGCGAAAATGCCCGCCCATGGAGTCTCACGGACTCCCAGCCTCAGTGGACTTCAACGGCATTTGGGAGCTATGCGCTTGTCAATCTCAAAATGCAAGACGGTTATTGGACAAATACTGTGAAAATGCCCGCCCACGGACTCCGAGCCTCACAGTGGGAGGGACATGGCAGTTTCCGCGAGGAGACTGGTGATTGGTGAAAGCGGCTGGATATTTTCTTTGATTGACAGCTTGTTTCAACTATAGACAGGCAGCGGTGAATTTCAGTTCAGTCCCATGCGGAATCGGAAGTGCTGTGGTGTATTGTAAGAGATCAGCTTACATTTCGATTTCATTCATTACATACGGTTTCTACCAGCTTTTTTAGTTTGTATATATTTTCATTGTAAATAAAGTGTAAATATAGTGTTGTCAAGTCTGCTATCTTAGTTCCAGAAATTTCGTTTATTTGAGTGACTGAACTTGAACTTGAGGGGGCTAGTCAGCTAGCAAGAAAGCTGTGCACGGATGCCAAGCATTGATGATTTAATTTTGGCGAAGCCATTTGCCAGTCTTCCTTTCAAGGAAAAAATTAAAATTAAAGAGCAGGGTAGACCAATGCCTCAAATTGACTTGGTGAAAAAGGTAGGGAATAATACTCGTTCCTTTCAGCTCTCCTGGTACGAGAAAGTGAATTGGCTAACAGCAAGTGACCCACATCAACAACAGTAAATAGGCTACTTTAGTAATATGTCATGGATGGACCAAAAATATAGAATCTATTTAAAATGTTTATCCTGAGTATATTATATTGGAATATATATATATTTTTCTGGATATGAATTAAACACAGCTACAATTTGGAAAACATTTTTAAACAAAAGCACAGCCGAGAACATTTCACACTACAGACCTGAATTAAAAGTGAAGGGTTATCAAAATTGTCAATAAAACATTTCTCAGTCAAAATAAGTAAAATATAGGGAAAGTGTCATTGAATGAAATGTGTGGCACCCAGCTCTATGTTTGGCTCCCCAAGGTCAGTGCTTGTGCCTATTCCAGAACACTCTGCTGTTACTGCTGAGGTTCCTGACAAAGAGCTGCTTTCAATAATGATCAATTTTTAAACAACATGCCACAATTTTAAAATAGAAAATGTTAAAATATACCCCCCCAACACCACCATCATGTATATTGGACAGTAGGCTAATGGGCCAAAAGAACCTGTTATTTCACAGTTTGTGACCCTGCCAACAATCAGCCAGATCAGAGGCAAGAGTATGGGCAAAATTGATGTGTTTTTTCTTTTAAAATCTGGAAATATCATAACCGACCAGCCTCCCCTGTTTGAAAGACTACCAGCCGCCACTGGTACACATTTACCATGTAGTACAGTATGCTGTCTGTAGCTATTGGGTTGCCATGTCACATCTGAAATCCCTCCCTACTTGACACAGTTTGGGTGTAAGCCATTTTGTAGTGTTGCCCAAATACTTAGTGAATAATAATGTCTGGATACTTCACTAAAACATTACTAATAGTGCACTGTATATCTGCTTTCACACAGTGATTTGTTTTAGCTGGAAAGTTATTTATTTAATGGTCCAAGATGGCAGAGTTCCTTCCATTGGAGTGTACATCTTTTCTATATAAATTTAAGTTAACCATGTTGTTTAATGACTGCTAAAGCCAATATATACTTGTTCGCCACATTTTTAACAGGGGTGGACAAGAAAGTAGCCCAAACTCTCAGAACAAGAACTATTTTTTTTGTTTTTTAAACACAATAACCCACTGAGTTCACAGAGACAGGAACCATGCTTGCTACTGTCTTTCTAAAAACAATTTTTTTTTTTTTTAGTTTATTTCAGTAAAACCTGCTTCACAGAGATGCATATCAATGCTGTACCATGAATGCTACTCCTTCTGAATCCATTCTGAAGTTTTAGCCTAGTCATTCACATTTCTGGGCAACCATAACATGGATGTGGGTAGCATATTAAAGTATTTACTTGTCCAGTGGGCCAGCTAATGAATTTATGGCTTGTCCGCCCCGATTTAATATAGAAAATTACTTTTAAAACATCTATATTTTTTCATCTTTTCAGCTATAATTTGAAGCTAATTGAGGCTGCTGCTGTGAAGTAAACCCTATGACCATTTATGTAACAGTGACTCAAGATAATGCATTTCTGGAGAAAATGTTGTCTGAATTTGGTCTGGGGACGTCCTTAGTGCTGCTCGATATAATGCTGTATATAAAACCGTTTAGCGAATTCATACACAGCTATAGTCATTCCTGAGAAAATATAAAACATTCAGACATGTAGTACTGTAGTATAGCCTTAAAACCGGTCAATAGTCCTGAGCAACCTTTAGTTACCTTTATATATTGTTATTATTGAGGATAAATGCTCACCTTCAATGTGATTCCTTACTTGCAGAACTTCTATGTGATTCACGTTTTTCTAGTACATCCTCCAGTTAAGCAATGCAGCAGCTCTGTTTTTCTTACAATCTCACAACAGGCTTAATAGAAATCCACTCTAAGCCTTAGTTGATCATAGTTGCCATGGATGGCCTATTCTTTTCAAAAGCCTGTCGAGTGAAGGAATCAGCTCAAGAACAATAAGACCCATAGCAGTGAATAACACCAAGTTACTAACTATACTGGAGTTTTATTTTAGTGGGAATTTAATGTTCCACATGACATGCACAGTCATTTAACTATGACGTGTGCTGTGGTCTGACAATCTTCATAATATAATACACCATAAAAGAGAATTACACTTAGGTTCAGTAGTATTTAAACTTTCTTTGGGCAGAGCTCCCTCGACCACTACTTAAAACCCAATACGCATATGTTATGGGCCCGGTGACACTTGGCACCCCATAAGTAAGAGTCATCATATTTCTTTTGTCTTTTGTCTTTTTTTTTTTTTTTTTTGCTTTTTAATTGGAATTCAACATAATTCCAACACATGCTACTACAAATCTCTTTGTGATTGTAACAAAACTGGTGTGTGCACAATCTTCTGTTTAAAGCCATATGATATACTCACAATGAGTAAAACGATGGATAAAAAGTTGAATTACGGTACCAGTCAAAAGTTTGGACACTTTTATTTTTATTAATTAAAAGTCACTTCATGTCTTAAATTAATCATGGATGTCATTTTTATTTACTTACTTGAGCAGTTCTTGACATATGGATTACTACACTTGTGGAATAGGGTTATTTACTGTATTTTTATTATTTACTATTTACTGTTTGGTCTCAAACACATTAAGAAGACAAGAAATTGCACTAATTAACTTTTGACGAGGCACACCTGTTAATTGAAAAGCATTCCAGGTGACTACCTCATGAAGCTGGTTAAGATAATGCCAGTAGTGTGCAAAGCGTCATCAAGGTAAACGCTGGCTACTTTGAAGAATCTATAATATGAAAAATAGTTTGTTTTGTTAACAAATTTTTTTGTTTACCACATAATTGCATATATGTTCCACATGTTATTTCATAGTTTTGATGTCTTCATATTGCTCTACAATGTAGAAAACAGTCAAAATACAGAAAAACCTATGAAGGATTAGGGGTGCCCAAACTTTTGACTGGTACTGTATTTGTAAATATAATGTGCAGTAATAAAAGAATGTAAGAAAGAATGTAAGATACTACTACTACTACTACTACTAATAATAATAATAATTTGATATTTAATTTGATATTTAATTTGTATATATTATTTATATACATGTTGATAGGAAATATATATGGAGAGAGGATATTACAAGGTTGCATGAAGATATGAAGTTTATCTTCGAGTGGTGAACGTACATCATGAGTGCATCATGAGTGGGTGAAGTGAACAAGTGATATACTGTATTTTTCAACATGAAAAGATAAACTTCATATATACGCACCACCGTGTAATGTTTTTTATATTATATGGACACATCTACACAAAATAAATAAATCCAACTATCCATTATCTGTAACGCTTATCCTGTGTGGGGTCGCGGGCAAGCTGGAGCCTATCCCAGCTGACTATGAGTGAGAGGCAGGGTACACCCTGGACAAGTCACCAGGTCATCGCAGGGCTGACACATAGATTCAAACAACCATTCACACTCACATTCACACCTACAGTCAATTTAGAACCTAACCTGCATGTCTTTGGACTGGGGGGGGAAACCGGAACACCCGGAGGAAACCCACGCAGACATGGGGAGAACATGCAAACTCCACACAGAAAGGCCCCTGTCAGCCACTGGGCTCGAACCCAGAACCTTCTTGCTATGAGGCGACAGTGCTAACCACTATGCCACCATGCTGCCTAAATAAATAAATAAACCCGCAAGTTAATCAAAAGAATTTTAATTTTGAACTGGTTCACCATTTTGACAACACACGTCTAGTCAACAGGAAAACACTGGGAATTATGTCATCGGAGTCAAATATTGGGAATTATTATGCATACCTTATACATTATACATATTATTGTACATACATATCTGTAAGAGACCCTACGTGTGGGTGGAGCACAGAGGACGGCAGAACAGAGATCAGGTTTTATAAAGGGCTTTATTGCCACACTTTTCAGTATAACAATGACAGACACACAACCGGCGTCTGGTTCAGGGCTGAGCTCCTTCTGCTCTCGCTCTCCCTCCTGATATAGGGCGCAGTCACTGGGAAGACACACAAACAGGTTAATTGCTCTCAGGTGGCGTGATTCTGCCACTTACCTTCCCTGACTCCGCCCTCCTGTCACAGACCGGCGCTTGACCACGCCCCCGCTGCCACATACCCCCACCGCCCGACTCAGGCCGGGCGGCCGTCCGGCCTGCAGCCGACTCCCCCCCCCCTTGACGGGAGAGGAAGTCCGCCACGACCATCTGCGCCCCCGGCCTGTGGACCACCTTGAAATTAAAGGGTTGGAGCGCCAGATACCAACGGGTGATCCGCGCGTTGGCATCTTTCATGCGGTGGAGCCACTGGAGGGGCGCGTGGTCCGAACAGAGGGTGAAAGGGCGCCCCAGCAGGTAGTACCGGAGGGCAAGAACCGCCCACTTGATGGCCAGACACTCTCTCTATGGTGCTGTAGCGCCCCTCACGCACCGACAGCTTCCTGCTGATATACAGGACAGGGCGGTCCTCCCCCTCCACCTCCTGGGACAAAACCGCCCCCAGCCCTCTGTCCGACGCATCGGTCTGCAACATAAAAGGGAGAGAAAAGTCAGGGGAGTGTAGAAGTGGCCCCCCACACAGTGCAGCCTTTACCTCTGAGAGAGCCCGCTGGCACTGCTCCGTCCACTGGACCGGATCTGGTGCCCCCTTTTTAGTGAGATCAGTCAGCGGGCTGGTGACGTCCGAATAATTAGGTATAAACCTGCGATAATAGCCAGCCAGCCCCAGGAACTGTCTCACCCCCTTTTTGGTCTTGGGCCTCGGGCAGGCCGCAATTGCTGCCGTCTTATTAATTTGGGGACGCACCTGCCCGTTGCCCAAGTGGAAGCCCAGATACCGTACTTCCACCCGCCCAATCGCACACTTCTTTGGGTTGGCTGTGAGCCCCGCTCGCCTCAGCGACCTAAGGACGGCCCTCAGATGTTCGAGGTGCCGCTGCCAGTCATTGCTATAGATGATTATGTCATCTAAATATGCTGCCGCATATGTGGCGTGAGGGCGGAGGACTCTGTCCATCAGCCGCTGAAACGTTGCGGGGGCCCCAAACAGCCCAAACGGAAGGGTGACGAATTGGTGTAAACCAAACGGTGTGGAAAAGGCCGTTTTTTCTCGGGATAGTGGAGTCAAGGGGATCTGCCAATATCCCTTCGTCAAATCCAGTGTCGAATAAAAGCGAGCAGTGCCGAGTCGATCGAGCAACTCATCAATACGAGGCATTGGGTACGCGTCGAATTTAGACACCGCGTTGACTTTTCTATAGTCCACACAGAACCGGACCGACCCGTCGGCCTTGGGTACCAAGACCACCGGGCTGCTCCAGTCACTGTAGGACTCCTCGACGATGCCCATTTCGAGCATGGTCTGAAGTTCTTCCCGAACCACCTTTTTTTTGTGTTCAGGTAGCCTGTAAGGGCGGCTACGCACTACCACCCCCGGGGGCGTCTCTATGTGGTGCTCTATGAGGTTAGTGCGACCGGGCAGGGGCGAGAACACATCCGAAAACTCGGTCTGCAACTGGGCGACCTCCGTGAGTTGGGTCGGGGAGAGGTGGTCTCCACAGGGGACCGGAGAGGTACGTGATGCCAATGTCCCTTTTTGAACCTCCGGCCCCAGCTCCGCCTTCTCTGGAACTACCGACACCAACGCCACGGGGACCTCCTCGTTCCAGAGTTTAAGCAGGTTGAGGTGGTAAATCTGTAGCGCCCCACCCCTGTCCGTTCGCCTCACCTCATAGTCGACGTCCCCGACTCGCCGTGTGACCTCAAAGGGTCCTTGCCACTTGGCGATCAATTTGGAGCTCGATGTGGGCAACAGTACGAGTACCTTATCTCCCGGAGTGAACTCTCTAAGGCGCGTACCCTTGTTGTACAGGCGGGCTTGCCGTTCCTGGGCCTGCCGCAAATTCTCCTGAGTTAGGTGGGTGAGCGTGTGGAGTTTTGCGCGCAGGTCCATAACGTACTGAATTTCGTTCTTACTTTGTGAAGGTCCCTCCTCCCAATTTTCCCGCAGCACGTCCAGGATGCCGCGCGGCTTACGCCCATATAATTCAAACGGGGAGAACCCCGTGGAGGCTTGGGGGACCTCTCGCACTGAGAACAGCAAGGGTTCGAGCCACTTATCCCAGTTACGTGCGTCCTCACTTACGAATTTTTTAATAATATTTTTGAGGGTGCGGTTGAATCGTTCCACTAAACCGTCCGTTTGTGGGTGATACACGCTGGTGCGGATCGGCTTAATCCCCAATAACCCATACAGTTCGCGCAGTGTTCGTGACATAAACGTAGTGCCTTGATCAGTCAGAATCTCTTTCGGGATTCCAACTCGGGAGATGACGCGGAAGAGTGCCTCTGCAATACTGCGTGCTGAGATATTGCGCAGAGGCACTGCTTCCGGGTATCGCGTTGCATAGTCCACCAGAACTAATATAAAGCGGTACCCTCGTGTTGACCGATCTAATGGCCCGACGAGATCCATCCCAATTCTCTCAAACGGGGTCTCGATTAACGGTAGAGGGCGCAAAGGCGCTTTTGGAATGGCCGCTGGGTTTACTAACTGGCATTCGCGGCATGCCGTACACCACCTACGGACATCGCCGCGAATCCCCGGCCAATAGAAACGGGCCATTATTCGGGCTAGTGTCTTATCCTGCCCTAAGTGTCCAGCCATGGGATTAAAGTGAGCCGCCTGGAATACCAATTCCCGGCGGCTCTTCGGAATTAAAAGCTGCGTGACTCGCTCTTTCGTTTGAGTGTCCTGCGTCACTCGGTATAATCTATCCTTCATAATCGCGAAGTAGGGGAAGGACGGGGTGGCGTTCGGCTGGAGCGTTTGACCATCGATTACTCTCACTTGGTCAAACGCATGCCGCAGAGTCTCGTCTCGCGACTGCTCTAATGGGAAATCCGCGAGGGATTCCCCAATAGAGAGAGGAGGAGCCGGCGGCTCCTCACTCTGACGCGGAGATGACGTAGACGGCTCTGTGACAGCTGCTCCCGCCAAAGCGACACCGGGACCTCCCCCTGTCAAATGGCAGGACCCACTCTCGACTAGGCGTGTCATTAAACCCCGAAATCCCGGCCAATCAGTCCCCAAAATTAGAGAGTGGGTAAGGCGAGGATTAACCGCCGCCTTTACTATGAATTTTTCCCCTCTGAAAATAATGTGGACCGACACCAAAGGGTAGCTGTGAACATCCCCGTGCACACATAACACCTTCACCCCTTGTGCTCCCCCCAATGCCTCGTTTTGAACCAGGCTTTGGCGAATTGAGGTCTGATTACAACCAGAATCCACCAACGCCTGATATGTAGCCCCTTGGATACTCACCGGTATGCGATACGCTCCGGCCCGATCGAGGGCGGCCTCTGGCGCGTCGGGGATCCGAACCACCGCGCCCACTTCCATTGCCGTGCACTGCTGTTGAAGGTGGCCCGGTTCCCCGCAGCGCCAGCAAACCGGCCCGGGCTTTCCCTCCGCACCGGTGATCTGGGGTTCACTCACCTGAGGTGGGGGAGAGACAGACACAGAAGGGAGAAACGGGAGGGCACCGCGGGTGCGGCGGGCCGGCTGGGGGGGTGCCGGCCCCCGCCTCCGCGGAGGGGGAATGGGGCGAGGACAGGACACAGGAGGAGGGGGAGAGAGAGAGAGAGAAGAGGAGAGAAGAGATGCCATCTGCTGTCCTGCCGCCGGGACAGCCGCCAGATGATCCTCCGCCAGCTCGACTGCCTGATCCAGCGACGCCGGGCGGTGGCACTGGACCCACTCCGCGGTTCCGGCTGGTAAGCGGGCGATGAACTGTTCCAGTACCACCTGGTCGACGATTCCCTCGGCGTCGCGATCGTTGGCCCTCAGCCACCGCCAGCAGGCGTCCCGGAGCTGCTGGCCGAACGCGAACGGCCGGCCGACTTCCTCCAGTCGCAGCGCGCGGAAGCGCTGGCGCTGTTGCTCCGGTGTGCGCCCCACGCGCTGGAGGACGGCCCGGCGGAGGTCCGCGAAGGCCAGCCGGCGGTCGGCGGGGAGCTGTAGCGCGGCCAGCTGTGCCTCTCCCGTGAGCAGGGGGAGGAGGCGCGCCGCGCGCTGCTCCATCGGCCACCCCGAGGCTTCGGCGACCTGTTCAAACAACGTGATGAACGCCTCGGGGTCGTCCTGCGGGCCCATCTTGGTGACAATGAGGGGAGACGGGCCCGCGGCCGGAGCGCTGGTGGACCCCGCCGACGCGAGGAGATGCCGGAACGCCTCGCGATCTTCCTGCTGGGCCAGCACCAGGGCTTCGAAGCGCTGCTCCTGCTCCTTTCGGAGCGTAACGAGTGCCTGGTGCTGGCTTTGCTGAGCCGTGGCGAGGGCGTGGACCAGATCGGCGAACGGGGAGGATTCCATGGGGCTGCTGGTTTGGTGCTCCACTGTCCCGGGTTTCGGCACCACTGTAAGAGACCCTACGTGTGGGTGGAGCACAGAGGACGGCAGAACAGAGATCAGGTTTTATAAAGGGCTTTATTGCCACACTTTTCAGTATAACAATGACAGACACACAACCGGCGTCTGGTTCAGGGCTGAGCTCCTTCTGCTCTCGCTCTCCCTCCTGATATAGGGCGCAGTCACTGGGAAGACACACAAACAGGTTAATTGCTCTCAGGTGGCGTGATTCTGCCACTTACCTTCCCTGACTCCGCCCTCCTGTCACAGACCGGCGCTTGACCACGCCCCCGCTGCCACAATATCATATTATACATATGATGCTTTCTCCAGATCTGTACCACATCTTCTTTCAGTGTTTGTTTTGGGGGGTTTCTCCCTTCAGCCTCCGCTTCAGGAGGTGAAATAAGCTCTGATTATTCACGTGGCCATTTAAAACACTTAAAACAAATGTTTTGAACAGGATTATTCTAGATTTTTTTATTTTTATTTTTAAACCCTGTACAATAGCGCCACTGTCGCCTCACAGCAAGAAGGTCCGGGTTCGAGCCCCGTGGCCGGCGAGGGCCTTTCTGTGCGGAGTTTGCATGTTCTCCCTGTGTCCGCGTGGGTTTCCTCTGGGTGCTCCGGTTTCCCCCACAGTCCAAAGACATGCAGGTTAGGTTAACTGGTGACTCTAAATTGACCGTAGGTGTGAATGTGAGTGTGAATGGTTGTCTGTGTCTATGTGTCAGCCCTGTGATGACCTGGCGACTTGTCCAGGGTGTACCCCGCCTTTCGCCCGTAGTCAGCTGGGATAGGCTCCAGCTTGCCTGCGACCCTGTAGAAGGATAAAGCGGCTAGAGATAATGAGATGAGATGAGACAATAGCGCCACCAGTGTTCAGAAGAAAAACACAGAGAATGATATAAAGTGGGGCTGTGGGCTAGCTGTAACAAGCCTAGCGCTGTAGACATACAGTCTGTGTGTGAGTGTGTGTGTGATAATTTACCCTGATTATTATTTACATTTACAGAATTTAACAAGTGCAGTGTACAGATGATACTGATGATGCTGACTGTTGTTATTATAGTCCAGGCATTTAGCAGACGCTCTTATCCAAAGCGACGTCCAACATACCCAGAGCAACCTGGGGAGCAGTTGGGGGTTAGGGGCCTTGCTCAAGGGCACTTCAGCCATTCCTGCTGGTCCAGGGAATTGAACTGGTGACCTTTTGGTCCCAAAGTTGCTTCTCTAACTATTACACCATGCCTATCATCATCATCATCATCATCATCATCATAAATGAGACCTCAGGATCTAATGTATTGGTCAACCCCTATAGTTTAATTGTTGAGCTACAGATAGGTATGAGAGTTTATCCCTTCCATCAAATACTGCCACTGAATCACATTACACTTGTTCTTAAACATCTGCATTGACTGCCAGTGTCTTGTATAGTTGATTTTCGGATACATTTACTGATCTGCAAATGCTTTCATGAACTTGCTTCACTGTACCTGAGTGATGATGATGATGATGATGATGATTTTATTTTTTTAAGTGCAAATAACCTGCTTTTTTGCAAATATATGCTGTCAATTTATTTATATTTCTACCATGTTTTTGCTGTAAATTTGTATTTAATTTATATTAATGGTCCTTTCCATTTGTGCCAGCATGTAATTAAACCTGCACAGGAATTCAAGAATATTTCAGTCTTGAGGGTTTTACATTGTATTTTCATTTATTTCAGTTTTATTTTCATCTGCATTAAATTGCCAGTCATGTGATTACATAGGTATGTTCACAACATTTCTATTACATTTGTTCATGATTAAAAAAAAAAAAAGTTATTTGATAAGATACTGGAAGAAAAAAAAGAGAACCCAGAAATAATCATCTGAAATCATGGAGATGTCTGAAAAGAGATTAATCAGGTGAGACACTGAAACTGCTTTATTTATCTAGATATTTATGAAGGGAATAGCAGGAAGCCAGTGAACGTGCTATCAGCATCTCTACTGATGATGTAACTTAATCTAGTGCACGAGTACAGACTCACAGTGTCCCTTTGCCTCAGGTTCAGGACCACAGACCCAGAGGTCAGCAGCACTCCTTGAGAAAAATCACATAAGTTCAACACCACTGTCTCCTGCTTCTTAATACACAGGCAAGCGCTCTGCTGTGCAGAAACATGGTACACAAAGAAATAAACACCTGGCTGTTCGGCTGTGAAAATACCATCGCTCAGTTTCTCACCAGCCTTCTCAAGAGAGGTCGCGTCCTCAAATTCAATGATTTTATTTGGGGGTACTGCTGGTCTGGAAGATGGACTTCTTTTATTAGCAAAAAATGAAGTCTTAATATTTGAAGTAAGCTGAAAAGGTCCCTTAGGACCCTTTGGACCCTTTGGTCCTGGTGCACCAGGTTCCCCTTTATCCCCCTTGATGCCAGATCTTCCGGGGCGTCCAGGACCACCCAGGTCACCCTTGGCTCCCTTCACCGGCTGTGTGTCTTCACCTGCATATAAACAGATATCAGTCATAGAGAGTAAACTTTTGGGTCCTTTTCATGACATTTTATGTTTCTTGAGCTGAGACAGTTTTCCATTTAGCCAAAACAAAACAGCAAACAGAAGAAAATATCTATATTATTATGTTATTATGTTGTGTATTATGTTATTCTATTTTTAATGGACCAAATCATACATTGTTTAGGTTTAAGACATAAAGAGTTTATTCACTGTCTTAAGTACTGCTTTAAATTTTAACAATAAAAGTAGGATTTTTTTTAAGTAAGATCTTTTTACCAGGATCTCCTTTTCCCCCCTTTGGCCCATTATTTCCATTGATACCAGGAGTTCCTGGGATGCCTGGAACACCGTGGTACCCATCACATTTGTCTGAGACAGAGGGGGTCACAACCCACAGCAAAACACTGACAGGTAGAAGGGCATACACTGACAAGGATACCTGCAATTAAAAAAAATATATACTATGACTACATAATAATAATAATAATAATAATAATACAATTTAAATATTTTTACAACAAACATTGTGCTAATCAGCTGTTAAAACATATTGCCATTAGCTTTGCTAATATTTCTTATTTATACACTATAAAGATGAATTTTGTCAGATATCTTACCATTGTTTCAAGAAACGTTTGCACCGTGCTTGAAAAATTGGTGACAACCTCAAGTGCCAGAGACAAAAAATAATCATTTCCCACCAGAATGGATTCTGATTTTCATTTCTCTCTTTCAAATGGAGAACATCAGTATTGCACAACATTGACAAGGAAGTAATTAATTGCACATTCAGCGTGAATCAGTCCAGGATTGAGAAATATCTAAAAAGTGATTTAAAAAAAGGTTGGGGTTTTTGTTTGTTTTTTTTGCTTGCGTTAACAAATTACAGCAAAACATGGATCACCTCGTGCAGAAGACATTACTAGATTAGCAGACGTTTAGACCCCTTGTATTATATTAGTATTAAATGGTAATGGGTAATGCTCATAGTTAATACTACATGTAATAATTCCCATATGCATATGTCATATTATTTTTATAAAGTTATATTTTCATTATTTACAGTAGCTGCAGTTTTGTTTTGTTTTTTATAAAAAGATTCTTCAATGGTTTCAACTGAAGAACACTTAACAGTGTTAGAATTATAGTTGGTTTTTTAAAATTATTTCTTTCTTACATCATGTTCTGCTTTGTGTGTATTGGTGCCATTTATAACATCCAAGAGCTGGAAAATATTACTGTTCTGCCTTAAAGAAATGTTTCTTCGAGGGCTTTGTTTAATAGCAAGGGGTTCTCAGCTTCCAGAAATTTCTGTTCCACCTAACAGAAGGGTTCTTTAAGAGTTCCTTAAGAGCTTATTGGATAATTAGTAGTTTTTAGCTTCCCATCTTAAGGATTCTACCCAGAGGCATTTCTCGTAACACTTTGTTGTTCAAACATACCATTTTGTGCTTATTTTATGGCTATGTGTGTATTGGTGCTATTCATGAAATGAAACAATATTGTTCTGCCAAATGTATTCCATAATAAAAACAGTTTTTCTCTAAGGGTTTATTGGATACTTAGGGGTTCATACCTTCCAGAAACTGGCTCGACCTGGAATGCTTTCTGATAGGGAAACGCTCTCAGGGTCGTATATAGTACCTTCCTAGGAAGGACAACCGAAGAGTGCTGTAAATTTTATTAATATTGTATATATTGAGACAGTGAAAACAAAATTCTCATATTTTACTCCAGTAGAATTTTATTAATGGCATAGAAATCAGAAATACATTTTGTACTTTTGATTGTACAGATCAGATGATTGTAAATGTAAAACTTGATGCAATCTGGTGTGTTTCGTGAAACATTAGAAAACCCCTCAGTGTGCACTAATCAGGAACCCAGAGAAGATACTGTTGCCTTTATCTCCAGCTGCGTACATGCCATTTACCCTATCATTAGTCTGCAACCAAACTTCACTATTATGCGACAGGTACACAGCAAATCCCCCTGAACTCACATTGAACTCATCTTGACTGTGGTCACAGAAGTTAGCCTTTTTCTCTCCATCCACTATGAGATTAACACAAAGTGTCCTTTTAAAAGAAGTTGCATGGTATACAAAATAGTAGGTACCAGAGATTTGACACACAAATTTACCCTCATCAACATTAAAGTGCCCATTGACATTGGTGATGACTGTTGGGAAGATGATTGGGGTATCAGATGCTGGATGTGCTGTGGTTTCACGAGATACACAGAAAGCAGATACTGGTTTGGATTCGCTTGGATCTCCTTCGTCCCCAGGTGGACCCTGTGGTCCCGGTGGGCCAGAAATGCCAGGGCTACCCCTCTTTCCCTGAGCACCTTTGATGCCAGGATCCCCCTTCTGCCCTTTGATCCCTTTATTCACCAGTTCCCATGTACGCCCTGTTGAGATAAACACACAGTCTTAAATAAACCAAAATAAGTTAAAACACATTAAAACGCTAGCATATTTATAAATGCGCATTTGTGCCAAACAGGCCACTTATACGTAGCTGATATATAGTGTAGTCTGATGTATATAGTTTGTGGATCAATCAAAACAAAGGTTCTGTTTGATGCTCTAAAGGGTTCTTCATTTTGTCCCTCATGTTTAGGAACCCTATAAAAAAAAATCTTAGACCCTGAAATAAAGAGTTTCTCTTTCAGAAAGAGTTCGAAGTAGAAAGGCTTTAGAAAGCTAGAAGCATTAAAAAAATAAATAAAAACCCTTTTGGAACCCACTTTTTTTTATTATATGAATCCTTAAAGGTTCTAAGTGGAACCTTACAACAGAGGAGTCGTCTTTCAGAAAGTTCAAACTAGAACCCTTTAAAACCCCTAAAACATATTTTTTACTTTTTATTTACTTATGGAACAAAGTAAAAAGTTTCTTTTTCACTGCATGAGCATGTATTTTGCATAGGTTTTCAACAACAACAAAAAACCTAACCTAATGCATCTGCATTTAAAAAAAAAAAACAAGAAGATATAAGAATTAACTCTTGAGGATCAAACAACAATAAAGAACTAATGAAAAAGTACAACTAAACAATATATTACTTACCTGCCTCGCCTTTTTCCCCCTTCTCACCATCCCGGCCATCATGTCCAGGAATTCCAGGAATACCTGGCAGTCCAGGTGTCCCTGCACGACATGTGTCTTGAGTGGCTACAGGGCAAAGCCACTCTGCCAACAGAGCCACGAATATAAGCCTATGGGTAAACATAGTGAACGCAGAACATCAAGTTGTCCTTGGCTGTGTGAATCTAAGCTTCGAAGAGTCGAAGTCACTGAAATGTTTTTGTCAATCAAATGAAATGTTCTTTGTTCCCCTTTTCAAAATTGCACTGCAAAAAGCACCGCCTTTACACCCCTACTCAGACCTAGTGCTTGTAGTTTCAATTACAACTTATTCATGAACACCAGTGAACTTGTTAGATTAATGCTCTTAAACAGTGTACTATGTCTTTGTGAACAAAATGGACAGTTCAAAAATTCTTTAATAAGGTTTTCTGAACTTATACAAGGGTTGCACACGTATTAACCACCTTTTTCTATATTTTTTGTCTTACAACCTGAAAAAAAAACCATTGGTTTTCATTTTACTGTTCATTTAAGTATATTCTGTACCTTACTCTGTGGCCTCCCAGGTGTATTTGTACCAACATTATTAAATATTAATTGTATGCAGGTCCACACTGTTCAAATAATTGTATGACTTCTAATGTAATCTGCACAAGAAATAGTGTACACCTTTTTTTTTGGGGGGGGGTATATTTATATATATACTTATGGAAAGTATGCTTATGCAATCACAACTTTTATGTCTCCTCATCTCATCTCATTATCTCTAGCCGCTTTATCCTGTTCTACAGGGTCGCAGGCAAGCTGGAGCCTATCTCAGCTGACTACGGGTGAAAGGCGGGGTACACCCTGGACAAGTCGCCAGGTCATCACAGGGCTGACACATAGACACAGACAACCATTCACACTCACGGTCAATTTAGAGTCACCAGTTAACCTAACCTGCATGTCTTTGGACTGTGGGGGAAACCCATGCGGACACGGGGAGAACATGCAAACTCCGCACAGAAAGGCCCTCACCGGCCACGGGGCTCGAACCCGGACCTTCTTGCTGTGAGGCGACAGCGCTAACCACTACACCACCGTGCCGCCCCACAACTTTTATGTTTTGTTTATAAATAATTTTGCAAACTATATTGATCCCCTTTCAATATTATTAATCATTTTGTGTAGAATCCTGACATACATTTCCAGTTAGGTCCATTTCAGTTTCAGGTTATAATGTTAGAAAATGTAAAAACGTCCAAGGGGATGAATATTTATGCATGCCACTGTATGCCAGAAACAATTTAATGATTTAGTAAGATGGAACAAACCTGTGATCAGAAGTCTCTCAGCTTTTCGTCAGTCCAGGAATTTAATCAGATAATATTGTTTCTTATTTATGTTGTTTTTAGATGTTTCCACATCATAAACTCTTCGAAAATTATTATAAACTAGATATTATTTATTCATTGTGCACATCCAGAAAAAGAAAAAAAAGAAAGTACACATATAGAAACACCACTTTCACAGAAAGTTTTATTGTAGCATGGGTTTTACAACTGAAATATCCATTTGGGTTGCAAAGAAAAGTGAATAAAACATTAAGAATCTGCAAACACAGAGGAAAATTGTACACTTGCATTAAAATTCATGATTGTAGAAACTGATGTAGCATTACCAATGTTACAATGGCAGTCAGTCTAACATGGATTGGTTATATCCATTTTCTTCACCCACTACCAAAAATCAGAAAGCCACTGAACACGGACGTTTCAGTTTTTGAAATTTTATTTGTCTCTTTGCCGCGTCCAGGGGCTTTAAATGGTTCTAGCCACACCTTATTTCCCACAGCAAGCTCAATCACAACACCACCAGACAAAACCTGAGATATGCTTGTCTTACGCTGGTTATAATCACAAAATTTCAGGCTCACTTTAGCATTGTTATCACTAACCAGTTTTAGACACAGGTCACCCTCAGAGACGGAATGAAACACAAAGTAATACACTCCAGCAACCTTACACGTGAAGTATCCTTTTCGAATGTCGAAGTCATTATTCAAATTAGTAAGTGCTTCAGTAAATGTCACAGGGCTATTGTACCTAGGGTTCTCGTTCTTTTTACGCACTACTGTAAAGGCTGCCTTTTTTGCACTGGACAATCCAGTACCCTCACTGCTGCCAGGATTCCCTGGAGGACCGATGGGACCCGGTGGACCAAGTAGACCATTAAAGCCTTTTGGACCGATGTCTCCTATGGGACCATCTTCACCCTTACTTCCTTTAAGAGCAATCAGTTCCGCCTTATTTAATTCCACCTGCAAACCTAAAACAATGCAAAACACTGCTTATTCATCCATTCATTTATTAATTCAGCTTCAGTAACCGCTTTATTCTGGTCAGGGTCTTGGTGAATCAGGATACGATTGTGGGAACACTGGGCATGAGTGGGAATACACCCTGGATGAAAATTACTCATTCACACCTAGGAGTAATTTAGTGTAGACAGTTAACCTACCAGCATGTTGCTGGGAGGTGAGAGGAAACTGGAGAACCTGGAGGAAACCCAGGTAGATAAGTGGAGAACATGGACAGCAACTCAAGCTCAGGATTGAACCTGGAACTGTGAGGTGGAAAACATTCTCCATGCCACCCACAATATAGTGTATCTTTACAACTTTGTGTTAACAAACCTGATTAAATCAGTTTGATTTGTCAAATAATACAATAAGTCATGAAGCTTAAAACACTACAAGGGAACATAAACAGGATACAAACTGTACCTGGGTTTCCTTTGTCTCCTTTTGATCCAGGTCGGCCATCTCTCCCAGAAACTCCTGGCTGTCCTGGTTTTCCATCCTGAGCTCGACAGTTATCTTGGCAGAGACTAAAGGACAAAAGTACAGCCACCCAGACAGCTCCAAACAGTTGGAGTGACAGCTGCATCCTGAACAATCTAAAGAGTCATGGAGAATAAATAACAATTAGAGAGTAACTTAAGTAAAATTAATTGTACATCATCCAAAATTATGATTATTTTTGTACAAATGTAAATAGCTGGTTCACGCTCACCAGTATCCCAGTGTCGGCTTAAAGAATCAGACTTCTCCTCTCTTTACTTGACTTGAAAGAGAAGCTGTATTATGTCATATCAATGGGGCAAAAATAAAGTTGTTTCGATTCCCCAATAAAATGGGAACATCATTTAAAAAAAAAAAAAAACAGGACAAGCATGCAGATAGGTGCAAAAAATCTGCTTTTGCTTCTCCATATCTGTTTTACAAAGTCAGCAAACTGTACCCGTCCTCATGGCAAAGGTCAAAAATAACGTGATTTAGATTCTTCGGTATCTACACTGTGAATAGCAAAAACCAGCACAACTCAAGATTTTGTCAAAAATATTTAATGAATTATTATTACTTCCAAAAGCATGAGCATGTTTCTACACAGCTGCAATACTCCACATATTTTTCTTGTATTTTCTAAGACAGGTGTATCATAATAACAACTAAACATCATAATAACCAAAGATTTATCTATTTATGTTCATGTCTTTACATTTCCAAACCCTCAGGCTAACTATCCAGTACCTACAAGAAAAACATTGTAAAATGATTAAGCTAATATTACTTTATAATAGTGAGGTGTGGCACAAGTGTGATCTGTGGTTCACTGGAGTTTAGGAAGTTAATCAGGACCAGAGAACATGATAATGGAAGTTTCACTGCATGGGTTTAGAAATACGGGCTATGAACTGTATATACCTCAGTGGTAAATAATGACAGCTCTGACAGTAATACCGGCTGCAAGACACTCGTTTGTGTTTTTAAAGGAATGGCTAACTCACTAGTTTAATAATATACAGATTTTAGAAAGTGTTGTTATTTAACAAAAAAAAAAAATGTTTAATCATTGATATGGTGACAGTTTCTGTAAGGAGACATTTAACATTAATGGAAGGAGTCGCCAGAGTCAGTGCATCCTAACAGTTAAATGTAAAGCTGCAATTTTAGGTTTTCGGCTATGTAAAACTCTAGGAGAGATGGCATTGCATTTTCTCTGTAACAAGCTTCAAGAGAAAGTAATGGGAAGATTATACTATACTAGTGCATTTTGAAGAATTGTAATATCATGAAAAAGTTCAATATTTTCCATCAGTTATTTAAGAAAGTAAAAATGTAATATATTCTAGACTCATTACACATAAAGTAAAATGTTTCAAGCATTTTTTTAAATTTTAATTTTGATAATTATGGCCTCGGTGGTGTAGTGGTTAGCACTTTTGCCTCATAGCAAGAAGGTTCTGGGTTCGAGCCCAGTGGCCGACGGGGTCCTTTCTGTGTGGCATTTGCATGTTCTCCCTGTGTCTGCATAGGTTTCCTCTGGGTGCTCTGGTTTCCCCCCACAGTCTAATTTAGGCCAAGTTTACATTAGACCGTATCTGTCTCGTTTTCTTCGCGGATGCACTGTCCATTTACATTAAAACGCCTGGAAACGCCGGGAAACGGGAATCCGCCAGGGTCCACGTATTCAATCCAGATCGTGTCTGGTCTGGTGCTGTGTAAACATTGAGAACATGCGGATACGCTGTGCTGAGCTCTAGCTGGCATCGTCATTGGACAACGTCACTGTGACATCCACCTTCCTGATTCGCTGGCGTTGGTCATGTGACGCGACTGCTGAAAAACGGCGCGGACTTCCGCCTTGTATCACCTTTCATTAAAGAGTATAAAAGTATGAAAATACTGCAAATACTGATGCAAATACTGCCCATTGTGTAGTTATGATTGTCTTTAGGCTTGCCATCCTTCCACTTGCAAGTGGTAAGTGACTTGCGCACAGCGGCTCAGTCCCGAATCACTGCTTGTGCGCTTAACTCGCGCGCTCTGTGAGCTGCGCAGGGCCGGAGTGCGCACCCTCCAGAGGGCACTCGCTGTTCAGGGCGGAGTGATTTGGAGCGCAGCCGCTGAGGAGGAAGCGATGAGCTGCACTGACACATTTCAACTTACGTGCCGAATTAGTCATGTGATTAGCGTATCCGTGTATTGGCGTTGCTGTGTGCACGCTAATCGTGTATTGGCGTTGCTGTGTGCACGCTAATCGTTTTTAAAAACGTTAATCTGATGATCCGCTGATACGGTCTAATGTAAACCCCACATTAGTCATAGGCTAATTGGTGGCTCTAATTTGACCATAGGTGTGAATGGTTGTTTGTCTCTATGTGTCAGCCCTGCGATCATCTGGTGACTTGTCCTCTCACCCATAGCCAGCTGGGATAGGCTCCAGCTTGCCCGCGACCCTGCACAGGATAAGTGGTTATGGATAATAGATAGATGGATGGATAATTATGGCCTATAGTGCAAAAAATAAAAAAGCATATCTCAAAATATGACAATATTTGAGTAAAACAGTATAAATACCATTACTGGCATTTCGCAGACGCTCTTATCCAAAGTGACATGCAATGTACTGTGAGCAGCCTGAGGAGCAGTTGGGGATTAGTTGCCTTGTTCAAGGGCATTTCACCCAACCCTGCTGGTCTAGGGAATCAAACTGGCAACTTTTTGGTCCCAAAGCTGCTTCTTTAACCATTAGGCCATGGCTTCCCTCATACACCATGTATATCTTGGTCTAATTCAGTACACACAACCACAATCATGGGGAAGACTGCTGACTTGACCAGAAGACATCCAAAAAATCATCCAAAAGACAATCATCGACATCCTCCACAAGGAGGGTAAACCACAGAAGGTCATTGCTGAAAAGGCTGGCTGGAAAAGGTGCACAAGCAACAGGGATGACCGCAGCCATGAGAAGATTGTCAAGAAAAGTTAATTCAAGAACTTAGGAGTGCTTCATAAGGAGTGGACTGAGGCTGGTGTCAGTGCATCAAAAGCCACCACGCACAGACGTCTTCAGGAAAGGGGCTACAACTGTCACATTCCTAATATTAAGCCACTCCTGAATCAGAGACAATGTCAGAAATGTCTTACCTGGACTAAGGAGAAAAAGAACTGGACTGTTTCTCAGTGGTTCAAAGTGTTCTTTTCAGATGAAAATAAATTTTGTATTTCATTTGGAAATCAAGGTCCTAGAGTCTGGAGGAAGAGTGGAGAGGCACAGAATCCAAGGTGTTTGAAGTCCTGCGTGAAGTTTCCACAGTCTGTGATGATTTGGGTTGCCATGTCATCTGCTGGTTTCGGTCCACTGTGTTTTATCAAGTCCAAAGTCAAAGAAGCTATCTACCAGGAGATTTTAGAGCAGTTCATGCTTCCATCTGCTCACAAGTTTTATGGAGATGCTGATTTCCTTTTTCAGAAGGACTTAGCATCTGCCCACAGTGCCAAAACTACTACCAAATTGTTTGCTGACCATGATATTACTTTGCTTAATTGACCAGCCATCTCGCCTGACCAGAACCCCATAGAGAATCTACGGGGTATTGTCAAGAGGAAGATCAGAAACACCCCATCCAAAAATACAGATGACCTGAAGGTCAGTTACCAAAGCAACCTGGGCTTCAGTACCACCTCAGCAGTGCCACAGGTTGATCGCCTCCATGCCACACCGCATTGATGCAGTAATTCATGGTAAAGGAGCCCCAACCAAGTATTGAGTGTATAAATGAACATACTTTTCAGAAGTTGGACATTTCTGTATTGTAAATCCTTTTTGATTGATTTTAGGAAATATTCTAATAATATGAGATAGTGGATTTCTGATTTTCATGAGCTATAAGCCATAATCCTCAAAATTAAAACAAAAACAGTCTTGAAATATTTCACTTAGACAATATGAAAGTTTGCCTTTTTAAATTAAATTACAAAAAAAGAACTTGTTCATGATATTTGAATTGTTTGAGATGCACTAGTATGTCTATAACTGCTATAATATTAGTGATAACAATAATTAGTTTGTTTGGCTGGCATTCCACAAAATTAGATGTGACTATAAACGGATAAAAAGTTCTTTAATAAATTTTGAAAATTGTAATCATGAGCAAATTGCTGTGGCATAAGAGGAATAAAGCATTTTAGAACATGTCATTATTGGAAAATAATCAACTTTGGAGTTATAACAGTAACTCCGCTTCACATCAGGCTGCATCTTATGACCCTGCTGTTGATTATTTTCCTCACTTGCAATGCAAATATCATTTATTCTTGATAAACATGGACACAAGACTCTGAGCTTTTTCTTCTTCTTTACAATCATAGACACCAGTTAAGAATACAGGTTCTGTTCTGTTCTCTGTCTCATAATAAGGGCAGACCTTAAGATGCTCAGACATTGATGGGAACTTATCCAAGCACCAGTTATCCACAGGAGAAAACAAGTTGCTGAATTCCCAGACCTAAAGGAAGTTGGAAATATCTATTAGCCCATGGTGCCTTAGTTATGTAAATGAAAAAATATAGCAAATGCATGAGATTATTAGGTTCCAAGTCAAAGCTGACCTTATGTCTAGTTCTCCAGCACCATCCACCGTGTGAATAGATTTTCTTCTCCCACTTAAGCGAGACCATGCCTCTTTCTTGCAGCAAAATCCCGCACACCTCTCTCATTAACCGGGATACAAGAGCCAGCTGAGACAGTGTAAAGCTATCCAGAAACCCAGCAATGTGGATGAGAACCTCAAAAGGCAACTTGCTCAAAGCATCCTGGTTCCGAGCTCGCTTTCTCTCTGTAGTCACCATTGTCACACCTTCATAGAGAATGGATGGCACCTCAGGTCTGAGAGAGAATGTGCTGAGGTCTTTATCATAGGAGACCGTGGCTTTGTGTGTGAAAGGTCGGAGCTGCCTCTGGCTGAAGGTGCAACCCA
Organism: Neoarius graeffei; assembly: GCF_027579695.1. NCBI lineage: Eukaryota > Metazoa > Chordata > Actinopteri > Siluriformes > Ariidae > Neoarius > Neoarius graeffei. Next base: position 57,778,384 of record NC_083580.1, read on the forward strand.
AATAAGCCAGAGGACACCTGTGTTCAAACCAGCCGTTTAAACAGAACTGGATATCTGAGTGAACGTTCTTATAGTGAGAAGAAAACTCATCTCGTCTGTATGAATGGCTGCAGAGGTATGTGAATGCAGAGCTGCATTTGTTATGTCTATTGGTGACGCTCTCGGTTTGTATCTGTACATGAAGCTGCAGAGCCCTGTCAGTTGTAAGATCTGCCAGACACGCATCTGCTTTGAAAGGAGCGGAGTAAAAGTCGTAAGTCTGAGTTCCTTCATCTCTAAGAAGTGCATCTGCAGAACTGGACTCTGCAATAAGGTGACCTCTGAGTTCCTTCTCCAGAGAGCACAGAAGAGTTGCTTGAACCTCATCCCATTTTGGCATGTCCCCCATTTCAATGTTCAGGTCTGCTGTGTCAACGGCTCTGCTATCTTTTTTGTAATGAAAAGGATTGCGTATACGACTTGGCCTTGCTTTAAAGCTGGTAGGAACTTGGAACGTGCGCACAGTTTTAATCTTCATGGGTTCCAAATATTCGTATACAAATGTCTTCTTTGGACGTGTGTCACATGCAAATAAGGATGCTGCTTTCAGAAATTTATCTTCATCCATTTCATATGGATTAAAATGTGGCATATAAGTAAGTGTGCCTGAATTCCCAAATTGTGTTTCCGTCTCCTCTTTTAGGATCTCCAGTTTGCTTGGATTTGCTTGGGGTTTCAGCTCTTTGCTTTTGGAAACAGGGTTGGTGCCTAGCGACTTTATGGTGTGCTTGCAACCACTCAGCTCCATACTGAACATCTTCTCCCAAATATCATACCTATCAATGCCTGATATATTTGTGTCCCTTGCTAGCGCCTCTCTCTCTTCCTGGGTTAACTCCCTCTCCTGAGGTTCAAGATCTGAGACAGCACTTATAGATGTTGGGGCTTCTTGCACATCTTTAGATATCCCTCCAACAGCTCCTTCAAGTTCCTGAATGACAAATTTCTCCTCAATCTTTTCAATAAGTTCAGGAAAAAGAGCCTTCATTTTGAGAGACTGAAACAGCTGCCTCTGGTCCCGCAGTGCCATGGAAAGGTCCAGAGGCTCCTGAGTGTAGTCCTCCTTCAAGATATTCTTGTAGAACTCAGGAGGATCTGCTTCTTCAATCGGCCAACGGTTCCACTCCACTGAGCAGACCACCACACTAGCAGGACACACTTCTAGGTGTTTGGCCAGCTTTGAGCGACACATGGTGAAAGGGCAGCCGTAGTGTGCATTGATGCAGGGCACCTTTTCATTAGGACACAGCAGTATGTGTTCATCCTCTTTGCACATGTGAAAGGAGGCACCACACAGCAAGCGGCAGTTGATGATCATGCATGACACAGAGATCTCTATGGGAACTTTACAGCGTCTGTTGTGACAGCTCTCACAGTGTTTATGAAGTTTGGAGCCTGAAGTATTTTTTCTTCCCTAAAATAATTGTCAACAGAGAACCATTTAAAAGTTTGTTGACTTTGTTTTCTATGCAGTTTGTCTTCTGGGACAAAGATTTGTAACTTACCATATCTATAAATCAGTGGGCTAATCAAAGCTTGATCATGTGATTATCTGAAAAGAAGACTTTATATCAAAATCTGAAGGTGACCTCAAGTGTGGGCCATTATTAAAAATGATCCAGTGATATTATAAAACACAAACTCCCTCATGTGGCTGAAAATGAAACAAAATTTAGCGATATGCTGTACTAAAACAGCAATGTGAAATCACACACCCTACCTAACTTAGAATGAATAAATCAGATACACTCATGCATGCAATACAAGATGGAACTTACACTCTGAGGTTAACATGGCAAGAAAATACATATCATGGTATCAGATTTGCAGGTCAAAATGCAGGTTGTCCTACTGCAGGTCAGTGCGTTGCTTGTGTCCTGCTTTGTTGCTGTAAAACTGAGTACACTTATATCCGCTGTGTGCATGCATGTTAAAAATAGAGAAAGGTTGGCACAGTGGATGTACAACGTGACAAATCCACTGCAACATGGAGTCTGGTTACAGGTCATCAGTTGCTTTGGATTCCAGGGGGCAGGTCAGACAGAGCTTAGTGTTATCAAACATGGTACTGAGTCCAGAGTCGTAGAAGATCATTTGCACATTTTACCACCCTCCCAAAAATCCAAGTTCTTAAACAGACTCAGTTGACATAAGTTATACTGTAAGTGTATTGACAATAATACCACAATATTGAAAATATTCTCTATATACCAAAAGACTGTCAACAAGTAGTCACTTTTCCCCCTTACATTATTACATTAGAGTGGTGTAGTGTTTAGCACTTTTGCTTCACAGCAAGAAGGTTCTGGGTTCGAGCCCAGTGGCTGACGGGGACCTTTCTGTGCGGAGTTTGCATGTTCTCCCCGTGTCTGCGTGGGTTTCCTCCAGGTGCTCCGGTTTCCCCCACAGTCCAAAGACATGCAGGTTAGGTTAACTGGTGGCTCTAAATTGACTGTAGGTGTGAATGTGAGTGTGAATGGTTGTTTGTCTCTATGTGTCATCCCTGTGATTACCTGGCGATTTGTCCAGGGTGTACCCCGCCTCTCTCCCATAGTCAGCTGAGATAGGCTCCAGCTTGCCTGCAAACCTGCACAGAATAAGTGGCTACAGATGATGGATGGGGGCAGCACAGTGGTGCAGTGGTTGGCACTGTCACCTCACAGCAAGAAGGTTCTGGGTTCAAGCTCAGTGGCTGACGGGGGCCTTTTTGTGTGGAGTTTGCATGTTCTCCCCGTGTCTGTGTGGGTTTCCTCCAGGTGCTCTGGTTTCCCCCACAGTCCAAAGACATGCAGGTTAGGCTAATTGGTGGCTCTAAATTGACCGTAGGCGTGAATGTGAGTGTGAGTGGTTGTTTGTCTCTATGTGTCAGCCCTGCGATGACCTGGCAACTTGTCCAGGGTGTACCCCACCTCTCACCCATAGTCAGCTGGGATAGGCTCTAGCTTGCCTGCGACCCTGTAGAACAGGATAAGTGGCTACAGATAATGGATGGATGGATGGATTATTACATTACAATGTAGCACAATTCCAATCTTGCACAGCACTTAACCCTTGACAGTAAAACCATTGTCATTTCAGTATTAGGTATTTAACACAGCGGTATCAAATCTGATCAGAAGGTGTTGATTAATTTCCTATAACAGCAGCTCTGAAAGTAGTGCTAGCTTCAGGGCAAATCACAGATTTATATTAACACACTCCATTTAATATGTTATTGTTTCTATAGTAACAGCTCATTCACAGGGACTTCACATGATGTTAAACCATATGGCCAAAAGTATGTGGACACCTGACCAGAACACCCATATTCACAAAAGTCTTCATAAAACTGTTGCATACAATTGTCTAGAATATCTTTCTATGCTGTCACGTTAAGATTTCCTTTCACTGGAACTAAAGGTCTCAAACCTGTTCCAGCATGACAATGCAGCTGTGCACAAAGTGTGATCCATAAAAACATGATTTGCCAAGGTTGGTGTGTAAGAATTAAGGTGGCCTGCAGAGAGCCCTGACCTCACATTAAACACCTTTGTAATTAAGGTGCATCAACCTGGCCTTCTCATCTTAAATCATTGCCTGACCTCTTGTGCTCTTGCGGCTGAATGAGCACAAATCCTTAAAGCGACACTCCAAAATCTTGTAGAAAGCCATCCCAGAAGAGTGGAGGCTGTTATAGAAGCAAATTCCATATCAATGCCCATGAATTTGGAATGGGATGTTCAATACTCAGGTGTCCATTTTGCCATATAATATAATTGATAAAGAATACAAAAAGCAAAGCATGATCACTGATAAGGTAAAACTTTCCATGAATTTCCATTTATCATTTGTGGAAAGTGTGTCCAATGTCAGTCCATTCAGTCATGGTTGAATCTTCAGGATGAAGTTTTAGACACTAGAGATCATAGTGTTTGGCATGGAACATAGAAACAGATGGGTGTTGGTGGAACTTCCACTGGTTACTCTTGATCAAGCAGCTACAAGGAGCGAGGTGAAATGAATTATAAGCTTTTAATTTTTCATCCTTACATTACTATTCTACCGAAACATCAAAACATGTACCTTATTACAACTTAGGAAGCAGTACATTTTAGTCTGATCCAAAAGGTCAGTGTTAACATTTGCCCTAAAAATGTTCTGGTGAGCACTACATTTTTCTTTTCATTCAGTCTAGTGCAATAACTGCAATAATTTATAAATATTGCACAACAAATCAAACTAGTAATCATGTTAATGTTAGCTCCACTCCATAAATTGTGTGACGAGATTTTTCTGAGCCTTTGGATCTTCATTGTTCTTCCATAAGCTGGGCAGTGGAAAAGGTTTGGTTTTGGGTTCTCTTTGGTAAAATGGACAGTGTTTAAGATGCTCAGCCATGGGAAGAGTGTCAGCAATACACCAAGTGCTCACTCTGCTGAACAGACTGCTGAATTCCCAAACCTTAAAGAGAATGAGTGAGAAAAAAAATAAAGGAAAAAAGGAGAATAAAAGAATCATTATTCAAATGCAATTATTAATAATCACTGATAAATATACCTAATACATAGAGGATATTACACAGCTGCACGAAGATATGAAGTTTATCTTTGAGTGGTGAATGGTTATATCAGAAGAGAGCAAAGTGAACTAGTGAAAATATTTTCAACATGAGAAGATAAACTTTGTATCTTCGCACTGCCCTGTTTTCTTTCTATTACTTGGACACATCCACAAAAAACAACAACAAAAAAAAAACCTGCAACATTATCAAAAGAATTTTAAGTTTGAACTGGTTTGCAATTTTGATGGCGCATATCTAGTCAGCAGGAAAACACTGGGAGTGATGTCATCTGAGTGAAATATTGGGAATTATTAAACATACAGGACACTTTTTCCATGGGATAAAAACATGTATTCTATTCCCTTCTATCAGATTTCATTCATTTGGTTTGACAGCATGCAATATTCTTAGCATATTGCTTATCCTACGTGTATTACATCACTCTACCCAATGGAGAATGAGAGTGCAATATTGTTACAATATTGCACTGTGGCAGCAGGCCAAGCAGCAGTCTGTGAATGGAGGGCGGGGTCGGGGAAGGTAAGTGGCTAAGTCATTCCACCTACTGTCAATTAATGTGTGTGTGTGTGTGTTTGTTACAGGGACGGAGCATAAAAGGAGGGAGAAAGCAGAGAAAAGGGGCTCCCTCCCGACCACAATGCATGTGTGCATGTTGAGTGAGTGAGTGAGTGAGTGAGTGAGTGAGTGAGTGCTGAAAAGCTGAAGTAAGAAAAATAAAGTGTTTGTGTGTGACCAACAAGTCTCGCCTGCCGTGCTTCTGTGCTCCACCCACATCAGGAATTGCTACAGTGGTGCCGAAGCCTGGGAGCACAGAAGGGAACCACCCCATGGAGTCCTCCCCATTCAAAGAGCTCATCTTTGCCCTCGCTACTGCCCAGCAGAACCAGCATCAAGAGCTGATCGCCCTCCAAAAGGAACAAGAGCAGTGCTTCAAAGCCTTGATGCTGGCCCAGCAGGAAGATCGCCAGGCATTCCGGCACCTGCTCGCATCAGCAGGGGCGTCGACCACCGCAGCTGGCACCCTCACGAAAATGGGCCTGCAGGACAATCCAGAAGCGTTCCTCGCCCTCTTCGAGCAAGTAGCCGAGGCGTGGGGGTGGCCGCTGGAGCAGCGCACAGCACACCTCCTCCCGCTCCTGACTGGCGAGGCGCAGCTCACAGTGCAGCAGCTCCCTGCTGACAGCCAACTGGTGTATGCTGACCTGAGGAAAGCCATCCTGCAGCAGGTTGGCCGCTCCTCGGAACAACATTGCCAGTGCTTCTGGACACTGGAGGAGACATTGGAGGAGGTCAGCCGGCCGTTTGCATTTGGCCAGCAACTCCGGGATGCTTGCCGGCAGTGGCTGAGGGCGGAAGACCGCGACGCTGACGAGATCATCGATCTGGTGGCACTGGAACAGTTTATCTCTTGACTTCCGGAAGGAACGGCGGAATGGGTCCAGTGTCATCACCTGGCATTGCTGGAACGAGCCATCGAGCTGGCAGAGGACCATCTGGAGGTGGCTCCGATGGCAGGCAGACGAGGCGTCTCCCCTCGCTTCTGTTCTCTCTCTCTCTCTTTCCCCCCTGTCTCTCATCCCCCTCCCCACTCCATTCCCCTGCCACAGAGGCGGCGGCCGGCTCCACCCCAGCCAGCCCGTCGCACCCGTGGTGTCCTCCCATCTCCCTCTTCCATGTCTGTATTGTCTCCTCCTCAGGTGAGTGACACCCATAACACCAGTGTAGAGGGAAAGCCTGGACCGGTGTGCTGGCGTGGCGGGGAATCGGAGCATCTCCAGAGTCGGAGCTCCGCAAGGGAGGTGGAAGCTGTAATCCGGATCCCTGACATGCCAGAAACCGCCCCCGATCAGGCTGGAACGTATTGCATACTGGTAAGTGTTCAAGGCGATACATAGTACGCTTTGGTGGATTCCAGTTGGAATCAGACCTCAATTCATCAACGCCTGGTGCAAGGTGAGGCACTGGGGAGAGAACAAGTGGTGAAAGTGTTGTGTGTGCATGGGGATGTTCACAATTATCCCTTAGTCTCTGTCTGTATTCTATTCCGGGGCCAAATGCATAGAGTAAAGGCGGCGGTTAGTCCTCGTCTCACCTACTCGTTGATCTTGGGTACTGATTGGCCAGGGTTTAAAAAGCTGATGGAATATTTAACACGTAGTGGGTCCTGGACTAGTAGGTCATGGGAAGATCCCGGTGTGGCATTGACTGGAGAAGCTGTCACAGAGCTGTCTACATCAACACCGCGTCAGAGTGAATACCAGCCTGCTCCTCCTCCCTCTCTCAGGGATTCCCTTGGGGATTTTCCATTACAGCAGTCGCAAGACAAGACTCTGTGGCATACGTTTGACCAAGTGAGAGTAATCGATGGTCAAACTCTTCAGCCAAGCGCGGCATCGACCTTCCCTTATTTTGCTATTATTAAAGATACATTGTACCGAGTGATGCAGGACACTCAAACTAATGAACAAATAACCCAATTGTTAATCCCAAAGAGCCGTATGGAACTCGTATTCCATGCGGCTCACTTTAATCCTATGGCTGGACACTTAGGGCAAGATAAAACACTAGCCCGAATAATGGCCCGGTTCTATTGGCCAGGGTTTTGCGGGGATGTCCGTCAGTGGTGTGCAGCGTACCGTGAATGCCAATTAGTAAATCCCGTGGCCACTCCAAAAGCACCATTGCGCCCTCTTCCTCTAATTGAGACCCCGTTTGAGCGAATTGGGATGGATCTCGTCGGGCCATTAGATCAGTTAGCATGGGGATATCACTTTATTTTAGTTGTGGTGGACTATGCAACGCGATATCCAGAAGCAGTGCCTCTCTGCAATATCTCAACACGCAGTATTGCGGAAGCGCTCTTCCACTTTATCTCCCGGGTCGGGATTCCGAAAGAAATCCTGACAGACCAAGGCACTTTGTTTATGTCACGCACACTGCGCGAACTGTATGGGTTATTGGGGATTAAGTCTATCCGCACCAGTATCTATCACCCACAAACGGATGGCTTAGTAGAGCGATTTAACCAAACACTCGAACATAATCCGGAAATTTGTAAGTGAAGATGCGCGTAATTGGGATAAGTGGCTCGAGCCCCTGTTATTCGCAGTATGAGAGGTCCCGCAAGCCTCCATGGGGTTTTCTCCATTTGAATTATTATATGGGCGTAAGCTGCATGGCATTCTGGACTTGCTATGGGAAAATTGGGAGGAGGGACCTTCACCTAGCAAAAATAAAATCCAGTACGTTCTTGATCTGCGTGCAAAACTCCACACCCTCACGCACCTAACCCAGGAGAATTTGCGGCAGGCACAAGAATGTCAAATCCAGCTGTATGACAGGGGCACGTGCCTTAGAGAGTTCACGCCGGGAGACAAAGTGCTCGTATTATTGCCCACGTCGAGCTCCAAATTAGTCGCCAAGTGGCAAGGACCCTTCAAGGTCACACGGCGAGTCGGGGATGTAGACTATGAGGTGAGATGAACGGATAGGGGTGGGGCATTGCAAATCTACCACCTCAACCTTTTAAAATGCTGGAATGAGGGGGTCCCCATGGCGTTGGCGTTGGTAGTTCCGGAGAAGGTGGAGCTGGGGCCAGAGGTGGAAAAGATAACATCTCAGACAACTCCAGTCCCTTGTGGAGACCACCTCTCACCGGCCCAACTCACGGAGGTGGCCAAGTTGCAAAAGGAATTTTCTGACATGTTCTTGCCCCTTCCTGGTCGTACCCACCTCATAGAACACCACATCGAAACGCCCCCGGGGGTGGTAGTACGTAGCCGCCCTTACCGCTTGCCCAAACACAAGAAAAAGGTGGTTTGGGACGAACTCAAGGCCATGCTCGAAATGGGCATAATCGAGGAGTCCCACAGTGACTGGAGCAGCCCAGTGGTCCTGGTTCCCAAGACCGACGGGTCGGTCCGGTTCTGTGTGGACTATAGAAAGGTCAACACGGTGTCTAAATTTGACGCATACCCAATGCCTCGCATTGATGAGTTGCTTGATCAGTTAGGTGCTGCTCGCTTTTATTCGACACTGGATCTAACAAAGGGATATTGGCAGGTCCCCTTGACTCCTCTATCCCAAGAGAAAATGGCCTTTTCCACACCGTTTGGTTTACACCAATTTGTCACGCTCCCTTTTGGGTTGTTCGGGGCGCCCGCTACATTCCAGCAGCTTATGGACAGGGTTCTCCACCCTCATGCTGCCTACGCGGCTGCCTATCTGGACGATATAATAATCTACAGCCATGATTGGCTTCAGCACTTGGAACACCTGAGGGCCATTCTAAAGTCGCTGAGGCGAGCAGGCCTCACAGCTAACCTGAAAAAGTGTGCAATTGGGCAGGTGGAAGTACAGTATCTGGGGTTCCACTTGGGTCATGGGCAGGTGCATCCCCAAATTAACAAGACTGCAGTGATTGCAGCCTGCCTGAGGCCCAAGACCAAAAAGGAGGTGAGACAGTTCTTGGGGCTGGCTGGCTATTATCATAGGTTTCTACCTAATTATTCGGACGTCACCAGCCTGCTAACCGATCTCACTAAAAAGGGGGCTCCAGATCCGGTCCAGTGGACAGAGCAGTGCCAACAGGCCTTCTCTGAGGTAAAAGCTGCACTGTGTGGGGGGCCACTTTTACACTCCCCTGACTTCTCTCTCCCCTTTATTTTGCAGACTGATGCATCGGACAGAGGGCTGGGGGCCGTTTTGTCCCAGGAGGTGGAGGGCGAGGAGCGCCCCATGCTGTACATCAGCCGGAAACTGTCAATGCGTGAAAGCAAGTGCAGCTCAATTGAGAAGGAGTGTCTTGCCATCAAGTGGGCGGTCCTCGCCCTCCAATACTACCTGCTGGGGCACCCTTTCACTCTCTGTTCGGACCACATGCCCCTCCAGTGGCTCCACCGCATGGAGGATGCCAATGCGCTGATCACCCGTTGGTATCTCGCCCTCCAGCCATTTAAGTTCGAGGTGATCCACAGGCTGGGGGCACAGATGGTGGTGGTGGACTTCCTGTCCCGTCGGGGGGGGAGTCAGCTTCAGGCAGGACAGCTCCCCGGCCTGAGTCGGGTGGTGGGGGTATGTGTCAGTGGGGGCGTGGCCAAGCAGCAGTCTGTGAATGGAGGGCGGGGTTGGGGAAGGTAAGTGGCTAAGTCATTCCACCTACTGTCAATTAATGTGTGTGTGTGTGTATGTGTGTGTGTGTGTGTGTGTGTGTGTGTTACAGGGACGGAGCATAAAAGGAGGGAGAGAGCAGAGAAAAGGGGCTCCCTCCCAACCACAACACATGTGTGCGTGTTGAGTGAGTGAGTGAGTGAATGAGTGCTGAAAAGCTGAAGTAAGAAAAATAAAGTGTTTGTGTGTGACCAACAACTCTCGCCTGCTTCTGTGCTCCACCCACATCAGGAAATGCTACATGCACATTGTCAACACAACATGACATCACACGTCAGAGATGTAAAACTTTCGCGCTAGCAAGCGACAGTGACAATTTGTAAACAAATATGGCTGCCAGGTTTGCTTTGTTAAAAACAGAAGATTTTGAGAGAATTTTGGTTTCCAGGTAGCTCCGTTATGTGTAGCTGTCGATGTTGATTTTAAAAGTAACCAAGTAAATTACAGAGGGAAAATAATAATCATATTTGGCTTGACTGTGCTAGCATTGGCCTTTGCTAACACTACACCGGCTGGAAGGTAACTGGACTGCTGCATTAACAGCACTGAGTTGTGGGAAAGCTAGCATTGGCTTTCGATAATGCTACTGCTCAATGCTACACTGGCTAGAAGGTAACTGGACTGCTGCGTTAACAGCACCAAGTTGCAGGTAAGCTAGCACTGGCCTTCGAGAATGCTGATGTGAAGAGAGCGTGTATGTATAATAATAATAATAATAATAATAATAATAATAATAATAATAATAATATTGGCTGGCTTTTTTTCATGGTCTGTCAGATGTATTCCATTCAGCTAGCATGATACTGAACTCGTCTTCGACTTATTCAATATCATGCTAGCTGAATGGAATATATCTAATAAACCACTCAAAGCCAGCCAATATTATTTAAATATATCACAGTTTTGGATCTCCATGTCCTGGATGTAGCTCGGATGAAAAATACAAGTGGCGTATTTCCCAGTAAAACACTCATGTCCATACAATACATGTAGCTATGCCCATTTTTACTTCTTGATATGATCCTCACATCAGACTTTTGAGTATCAGCCAACACACGATACTGATCTAATGTGGATGCAAACCACCAAAATCCAAGCAGTAAGGACAAGGAGACATGTCTACTTGCCTGTCAATCAGGTCACCTCTCAGTTCTAAGTACCCCTCGTTGCTGAACAAAAGTCAGAGGAATGGAAACTTGATCCAACTCCTCCTTCCTAGGTGAACTCAGTTCAGGCTGGATTTATGTGTTTAGTATGTTGTTTTAGTGTTGTGTGGGTTAGGGTTAGGGGTTAGGTTTATAAGAGGAGTTGGATCAGGTCCAGTTCCTCCCTTTGGACTTTTGTTTTTGCAGCGAGGTCTATCTTGCCAATTCAGAAAGTTCTGCCTCTTGCACTAGCAATCAGGTGTTCTAGCCTATTCCATGTGTTTGGAGGGTGTGGCTTTGGTTGAGATTCAAAACAGCTAGCTTCAGCTAACATCTGCCAAAATTTTAAAAGACAAACATTACAGAACGAAAGCTGTTATTAATGATTATCTGATGTTTATGCGTTTGACTACTGTATTTTCTTTAGTAATGTATGTTCTACAACAGCATCCATCATAAAAATACTTACTATGGATGATTTCCACTTGGCTCCACCGTGAGAGTATAGTCTTTTCCTCCATTTCAAGCTGACCATTCCTCTCTCATGCAGGAACGTGGCACAAACATCTCGGAAAAGTCGGGACACCAGGGCCAGCTGGGAAAGAGAGAAACTGTCCAGGCACTTAGCGATCTGACGCAGCACCTCAAAAGGAAGATTACTGAGAGAATCCTCATATCCAACTTGTGTTTGTTGTGCTGGAACCATTTGGGAATCAGCCATGAGATGATGAGATGTGGCAATATCGGGTCTGAGCGTAAAGATGCTGAGGTCCTGGTTAAAGTAGACTGTGGCTCTGTGTGTGGAGGGCTGCAGTCTTCTCTGGTTGAAGGTGCAGCCCAGATAAGCCAGAGGACACCTCTGCTCAAACCAGCCATTCAAACAAGACTGGATATCTGAGTGCACGTTTTTAAAGTGAGATGCAAACTCATCCCTTCTGAAGAAATGTTCACACATAAATGTGAATGCCGAAGTGGATTTGTTGTGTCTCAGTGTCACACTCTCTGTATCGATCTGAAGATAAAGTTTTGAATCCCTTTCCTCTGTAATATCAGCCAAAGTGGCATTGTACTTAAATGGAGCTGTGAGAAAGTCATATGTCTGAGTTGCAATATCAACATAAAGTCCGTCTGTGGCCACAGATTCACTGATCTTGTGTCCTCTGATCTCCACTTCGGCAGCGCTCAGCAAAGTTACAAACATCTCATCCATCTTCTGAGTGTCCTCATCCGTAGACAAACACAAATCAGATGTGTCCACACACTTGTGCTCAGTGCGCACTCGGGTGGAAGGATCTTTAAGATGGATACGTTTGTGCCTGTAACTGATGGGAACATTAAAAGAACAAAGGGTTTGAACTGGTATTGGTTCCAGGCTTCCGTAAACAAAATCTTTATCTTTGGGAGTGCAAGCTTCAATCTGGCCAAAGGCGAGAAGCATACGTCCATGGTGAACCACATACATGTTGTACTCTCTTGGATTTACTTCTTGACGAAGTCTTTCTAGAACTCCTTCTTGCCAAGGAGCAAAGCCAGTTTTAGAGATCTCTGATTGAACAGCATCTCTTCCATGCCTATCTAACACAGTTCCTTGTTGATCATGAGTAGATGGGTTAACTGAACCTTTAGTTGATCCAGTCTTGTCTTTTTGAACTCTTGTTTTTGATTCTTCTTCCTGAGCCTGCCTGCAGCCCCCTCTCTCCTTGCTAAACATCTTCTCGTATATGTTGTATTTTTCTTTATCCACACTGAGATCTTTCTCAACACATTCCTCCAGCTGGACACTAACAGGGCCATTTTTTGAGATCTCACCTCGCGTGCAATTCACATGGCTTCCATTAACCAAAAAGTCACCCCCTGCTGCCTCATCTTCTGCTTCTGTTGGAATGGGTTCTTCTGGTTCTTGCATCAACTGAGGAAAGAAGTTTCTCATTTTCAGCCTGCTGCATAGCTGCCTCTGATCTCTGAGAGCCATGGACACGTCCAGAGCTTTATGCTTATGGATGTCCTTCATGAGGTTAATAAATAAAGGTGACTTTATGTCCTCAATCGGCCAACGGTTCCACTCCATTGAGCAGACCACCACGCTAGCAGGACACACTTCCAGGTGTTTGGCCAGCTTTGAACGACACATAGTGAAAGGGCATCCATAGTTGGCATTGATGCAAGGCACCTTCTCATTAGGACACAGCAGTATGTGTTCATCCTCTTTGCACATGTGAAAGGAGGCACCACACAGCAAGCGGCAGTTGATGATCATGCAGGACAACGTGATCTCTATAGGAGCTTTGCAGTATTTGCTGTGGCAGCTCTCACAGTGCCTGTGCAGCCTCTTGCCTGTTGATGGCGCTGACCTCCTATATCTAATCTGAAATGGCAAAGCAATGCAGAAGAGAAATCATTTTTACCATTTTCAAGCAGCACTATCATGTAAACATTACTGATAAGTCAGACTTATATACTTTTTATATCAACAGCATTATTGGAGTCTCAAATCTGATCAGTCAGTATGCGTTGATTAATTTCTTATAACAGAGGCTTTCATGCTAGTGCAGCTGCTCAAACATGGGGTCTATACCCAAAAGGAAACAAAATAAACATACCATTTGTGCCTCTGTGAAAATGATTTTCAGCAGCGCCTTGAAACAGAGGATATTTTAATACAGGAAGCATTTGGTCTGTATGTGCTGTCTATTTGATTGTTTATCCTGAATACTGACATTATTTATGAACAATGACCAAAAGCACAGAATTAAAGTAAGTCTTACAATGTGTCTAAGAATGTTGAGATGAATGAAAGCAGATATCTGGCAGATAGGTAAGAAGAGATAACTTACCTTAAACAATTTAAAAACCAACCAAACAAACAAAAAAACTCTCCGAACTCTCCAAAGTGCTTACCAACTGCTGGACTGAAGAGTCAAGTTAAAAATAGTCTGTACTGCTTAGTGTACCAAGTTACATGATCACTGAATGTCACAGTGTCATGACATATATCATTGCATTTGATTGGCCAGGTCTTGCTTATCAGGTCTAACATTGGGTTTTTTTTCTTTGTTTGTTTGCATTTTTTTAACCCCCTCAGATTATTTCAAACCCTAGTATCCAGTTACATTTATAAAGCTCCTGCAGTTTGGAACTGAATGTTCTGTAAATGGCCCTCTAGATGGCAGTCCCTCCTCTACGTTTTGAAAGAGTCACTCAATGTACATGAATAAACAAAAATGTTCTGTATAAAACTTTACACTCCGAAAAAAGGTCCTAAGCTATACTTTTCCTTGTCACTGTGGTGCAGCTGTCAAGGGACATTTCTTAAATACTTTTATTATGTATCCTTTACCTGGAACGGTGTATGTAGTGTGCAATCCCAATTCCAAAAACGTTGGGACGCTGTGTAAACTGTAAATAAAAACAGAATGTGAAGATTTGCAATATCATGGAAACCCTATATTTCATTGAAAATAGTACAAAGACAAAATATCAAATGTTGAAACTGAGAAACTTTATTGTTTTTTGAAAAATATATGCTCATTTTGAATTTGATGCCAGCAACAGGTTTCAAAAAAGTTGGGACAGGGGCATGTTTACCACTGTGTTGCATCACCTCTACTTTTAACAACACTCTGTAAACGTTTGGGAACTAAGGAGACCAATTGCTGTAGTTTTGAAATTGAAATGTTGTCCCATTCTTGCCTGATATACAATTTCAGTTGCTCAACAGTTCAGGGTCTCCTTTGTCATATTTTGCGCTTCATAATGCGCCAAATGTTTTAAATGGGAGACAGGTATGGACTGCAAACAGGCCAGTTTAGCACCTGGGCTCTTTTACTACAGAGCCATGCAGTTTTAATATGTGTAGAAAGCAGTTTAGCATTGTCTTGCTGAAAGAAGGAAGGCCTTCCCTGAAAACGATTTTTGTCTGGATGGCAGCATATTGCTCTGAAATGTGTATATATCATTCAGCATTAATGATGCCTTCCCAGATGTACAAGCTACCCATGTCATGTGCACTAATGCACCCTCATACCATCACAGATACTGGCTTTTAAACTGTGTGCTGATAACAAGCTGGATGATCCCTCTCCTCTTTAGCCTGGAGGACATGGTGTCCATGATTTCTAAAAAGAATTTCTACTTTTGATTTGTCAGACCTTGGGACAATTTTCCACTTCGCCTCAGTCCATCGTAAAAGAGCTCAGGCCCAGAAAAGGTGGCGGTGTTTCTGGATATTGTTTATATATGGTTTTAACTTGCATTTGTGGATGCAGTAATGAACTGTTTTCACAGATGATGGTTTTCTGAAGTGTTCCTGAACCCATACAGTGATTTCCACGACAGACACATATCTGCTTTTAATGCAGTGTTGCCTGGGGGCCTGAAGATCACAGACATCCAATGTCAGTTTTCAGCCTTGTCTCTTGCATACAGAGATTTCTCCAGATTCTCTGAATATTTTAATGATATTGTGTACCATAGATGATGTGATCCCCAAATTATTTGCAATTTTACATTGAGGAACATTATTCTTAAATTATTGCACTGCTTGCCCATGCAGTCTTTCACAGAGCGGTGAACCCCTCCCCATCTTTACTTCTGAGAGACTCCGTTTCTCTGGGATGCTCTGTTTATCATCATGTTTATCATCATGTTATTCACTCTGGGATGCTCTGTTAATCATGTTACTGACCTGTTGCCAATTAACCAATTTTTTTTTAAGCATTACACAACTTTTTCAGTCTTTTGTTGCGCCTGTCCCAACTTTTTGGAAATGTGTTGCTGACATCAAATTCAAAATGAGCATATATTTTTCAAAAAACAATAAAGTTTCTCAGTTTCAACATTTGATATGTTGTCTTTGTACTATTTTCAATGAAATGTAGGGTTTCCATGATTTGCAAATCTTCACGTTCTGTTTTTATTTATGTTGCACACAGTGTCCCAACTTTTTTGGAATTGGGGTTGTACCTTTAAAGATTTACTCTAAATGCTAATTAATATAGATGAGTGGGTCTGAAGGGCCAAGTACTGTAAGTATATTCATTTTTAAAGGTACACAATATTCATACTACTACCTAACAGATACACAGTAAAAGGAAGCAAAAAGACCCCTTCAAGGGGAATGCTTGAAGGGTCAAAGTGGGAATCATTTAGGAAAGGTTTCTTTAGAAAGTTAGAATTATTAACCAATTGAAAGAACCCTTGATGACCTTTGAAGAGCATAGACATGCAATATGGTCTCAAATTGTTTGACTATTCAAATGAAATTGTACAAAAGTAAAGTTTGGGGTTAGGTTAGTATTTATAGCCTTCCATATAATTGAATTTGGATGAAATCAAATTAAATCCAACCACATTACCCTCAAATCTTAAAACGTTTCATGATACTAGGTTCAGATACACTAATAATAATAATAATAATAATAATAATATGTTAATGACACAGCACGGCACGGTGGTGTAGTGGTTAGCACGGTCGCCTCACAGCAAGAAGGTTCCGGGTTCAAACCCAGCAGCCGGTGAGGGCCTTTCTGTGTGGAGTTTGCATGTTCTCCCCGTGTCTGCGTGGGTTTCCTCCGGGTGCTCCGGTTTCCCCTTGTTCCCCATGTTCAAAGCCATGCAGTTAGGTTAACATGGGGTGGCCTTGGGCTGAAGTGCCCTTGAGCAAGGTACCGAACCCCTGACTGCTCCCCGGGCGCTCTAGTGTGGCTGCTCACTGCTCTGGGTGTGTGCGCGTGTGTTCACTGCTTCAGATGGGTTAAATGCAGAGGATGAATTTCACTGTGCTTGAAGTGTGCATGTGACAAATAAAGGTTTCTTCTCTTCTTCTCTCTAATAATAACAACAGCAAATTTGATTTATCCCTCTAGATTAGCCCTGAAAACAATTTAGCTAGAGCCCTCCATTTAAGTGTTTTTCTGTCAGTGATGGTTCCAGATTGGGACAGTAAGTAAGTGTTTAAGGCTTTCGGCAAATGAACAGAAGGTTTCATCCGTCCATGTCCATCCAATGTGCATACCACTTATACTAGGTTTCGGGTTAAGGTTAGTCACGGGTGAGCTAGAGCCAATCGCAGCTGACTATCACAGCGCTAACACAGATAGACAATGAGCCATTCACACTCACATTCACACCTGTGAGCAATTAGAGTAGCCAGTTGACCTCATCTGCATGTCTCTGGACTGTGGGAGGAAACCGGAGCACCCGGAGGAAGGCCATGCAAGTGATCAGTGATGAGTTCAAACCCCAGCTCCACAAAGCTGTCTCTGTTTTGTCCTTGAGTAAAACCTTTAACCTTTAACTGCTCAGCTGTAGCCTGTTCCAACTGTAAATTTCTTTGGATAAAATCACCAGCCAAATTTGCAAATGTAAATGTTCTAAGCAGGAAGCTAAGAATCCTTAATTATCCAGAGAACCCAAGTACAGTAGTACTGCTATCACAATAATCATAAACAACCTTTCATTTATTTCCAGGACTGTGAATATGTAAATATGTGAGCCAGTGAAAAGATCTTGTTATTTGACTGTTCATAATATCTCAGAAAAGGTCATGTCCTAACAAACCAAGAAGAAGAAGAGGCCTTTATTTGTCACTTTTTAATTTTTTTATTTAAACATATTTGGGGGCAGCACGGTGGCGTAGTGGTTAGCTCAGTCGCCTCACAGCAAGAAGGTCTGGGTTCAAGCCCCGTGGCCGGCGAGGGCCTTTCTGTGCGGAGTTTGCATGTTCTCCCTGTGTCTGTGTGGGTTTCCTCCGGGTGGTCCTGTTTCCCCCACAGTCCAAAGACATGCAGGTTAGGTTAACTGGTGACTCTAAGGCTACATCCACACGACAACGGCAACGAGATGTTATTTAAAAAAATATCGCATCCACATGGGCAACGGTCAGTAAAATATCAGGTCCATATGGCAACGCAACGCTTGCTGAAAACGATGCAATACACATGCCACACCTCTAGGGGCACTGTAAGACGGTCCCTTCGGAGACACCAGAACAATAGAAGAAGTAAGGACGCATGCGCATAAACTATTATGCGCGAGACTTCATATTAGCCACAAAGTCAGAAAAATCTGTTCGTAAAATTACATTATAATGACCAAATACAATGAAAAGTATTTTTCCAGTCTCACCTGTGAAAGGTAATCCCATGTGATCTCGTTGGACGGTAAACCTGTTGGTACAGTTAAACGCAGCACATGAATGAGGCATATTTATTCTCCGCTTTGACCCATCCAATATGGCGGCGAGGATGACGTATGATTCTACGCGGAAGGCAGCGTCTTTAATGGTCCGGAATAAATTGAATGCTACACGTCGATGGATTAATTTGTTCTTCTACGCCCTTTTTGAGGAATGTATTGTAGGACTTAAACCAACATCTGAAGAGGTGAGATCGCTTCTTTTTTTCCCTATTTTTGCTGGCAGGATTGACTCTGCCCTAAGAGCTATTCTCTCTCTCTCTCTCTCTCTCTCACTTTGCACCATTACACAATAAATATTCACAGTGAAAATATTTTGTAAGCACGTTTCATGAACCAAGTTATAGGATTTGTTGACAACTCACATCGAGTTCGTTACACTTCTACCCGGTGTGCAGCACTCACAGTCATGTGGTTGTGACGTCATCGTAAACAAATCCGTTCTACTCATCCAGACGACTTCACAACGGCAACGTTGCCAGATCTTTCCACTCTGGAACCCGTTCTCAAAAGATTGCGTTTTGGGCACCCAAAACGCCAGTGCCGTGTGGACGCCAGGCCTAAACGATAAACAATTGTATCGGATTCACCTGAATCCATTGCCGTGTGGACAGGGCCTAAATTGACCGTAGGTGTGAATGGTTGTCTGTGTCTATGTGTCAGCCCTGTGATGACCTGGCGACTTGTCCAGGGTGTACCCCGCCTTTCGCCCATAGTCAGCTGGGATAGGCTCCAGCTTGCTTGCGACCCTGTAGAATAGGATAAAGCAGCTAGAGATAATGAGATGAGATAAACATATTTGCGGTCAGAGTTTGCCCCAAGAGCATTAAAGCTCATCTAAGGGGGCTTACTCCGAACACACACACACACACACACACACATATATATATATATATATATATATATATATATATATATATATATATATATATATATATATATATGTGTGTGTGTATGTGTGTGTGTGTGTAGGCGCTGCAACTTGACAACTGATGGATGATCCCTGGTGCAGATCACCATGATCTTTTGAGATCGAAGGAGCCAACAACAATATATATATATATATATATATATATATATATATATATATATATATATATATAATGTGTGTGTGTGTGTTCGGAGTAAGCCCCCTTAGATGAGCTTTAATGAAGAAGAAAGAAGAATAAACCTTTATTTGTCACATGCACACTTCAATCACAGTAAAATTCATCCTCTGCATTTAACCCATCTGAAGCAGTGAACACACGCGCACACACCCAGAGCAGTGAGCAGCCACACTAGAGCGCCCGGGGAGCAGTCAGGGGTTAGGTACCTTGCTCAAGGGCACTTCAGCCCAAGGCCACCCCACGTTAACCTAACTGCATGTCTTTGGACTGTGGGGGAAACCGGAGCACCCGGAGGAAACCCACACGGACACGGGGAGAACATGCAAACTCCACATAGAAAGGTCCTCGCCGGCCATGGGTTCGAACCCAGAATCTTCCTGCTGTAAGGCAACCGTGCTAACCACTACACCACCGTGCCACCCAATAATGCTCATCTAAGGGGTCTTTAATGCTAATTTTATATATACATTACAGCACAGTGAATTTTTTTTTTGTGTATCCTAGCCTGGTCAGAAGCTGGGATCAGAACACAGGCTCGGCCCGGTCAAGATAAAACGCCATTGGAGCAGACAGGATTAAGGGCCTTGCTCAAGGGCCCAACAGTGGAAGCTTGGCAGTGCTGGGGCTTGAACCAATAACCCTTCACCGATGAGCCACCACTGCCCACTTTTCTGTTAAATAATTTTATTAACTCACAATTTTGATTTTAAATTCATCAAATAGTTATATAACATGGGGTGGCACGGTGGTGTAGTGGTTAGCGCTATCGCCTCACAGCAAGAAAGGCCGGGTTCGAGCCCCGTGGCCGGCGAGGGCCTTTCTGTGTGGAGTTTGTATGTTCTACCCATGTCCGTGTGGGTTTCCTCCGGGTGCTCCGGTTTCCCCCACAGTCCAAAGACATGCAGGTTAGGTTAACTGGTGACTCTAAATTGACCGTAGGTGTGAATATGAGTGTGAATGGTTGTCGGTGTCTATGAGTGTCAGCCCTGTGATGACCTGGCGACTTGTCCAGGGTGTACCCCGCCTTTCGCCCGTAGTCAGCTGGGATAGGCTCCAGCTTGCCTGCGACCCTGTAGAACAGGATAAAGCGGCTAGAGATAATGAGAATGGGGGATGAGTTATATAACATGGGGCGGCACGGTGGTGTAGTGGTTAGCGCTGTCGTCTCACAGCAAGAAGGTTCTGGGTTCGAGCCCCGTGGCTGGCGAGGGCCTTTCTGTGCGGAGTTTGCATGTTCTCCCCGTGTCCGTGTGGGTTTCCTCCGGGCGCTCCGGTTTCCCCCACAGTCCAAAGACATGCAGGTTAGGTTAACTGGTGACTCTAAATTGACCGTAGGTGTGAATGTGAGTGTGAATGGTTGTCTGTGTCTGTGTGTCAGCCCTGTGATGACCTGGCGACTTGTCCAGGGTGTACCCCGCCTTTCGCCCGTAGTCAGCTGGGATAGGCTCCAGCTTGCCTGCGACCCTGTAGAACAGGATAAAGCGGCTAGAGATAATGAGATGAGATGAGTTATATAACATGCTTTCTTGGTGTGATTTTAATGAAGAATAGCCTTCTCTATCCGTTCTTGAGGCACTGGGTGCAGGCCAGTAGGAGTCCCTGCTGCTCTTGTCTTCTCTCTTTGTTTTTCCCACCCGTTTCTTGGCCAATCACAGATTCTACACTGGGATTGGCTCGCGCTTTATATTCACTCCGTCAAATCAGAGGACTGCACAAAGGTACAAACCGCTGACCAATCGAAAAGAGGTAGCTGGAGTGATTTGAGCCAATCGTAGTACGGGAGGCGGGGTTTGTCAGAATACGAGTTGGTGAAAGAAAATAACGTCTCCTAGTGATGGAGTGCGAAACAACATGCCGGAAGTAGGCTTTCTGGACGCGGAGTTTCAAGAGTTGGAAAGGTAACTGTAACCAGAACGAGAGAGAGAGAGAAAAAAAACCCGAGAGACAGAAGAAGAAGAAGAAGAAAGAGGCACGATCCCAAACCGAATACAAGTGTTTCGTGGTTTTGTTGCATTTTCCCTCTCGGCTGTAGTGAATACAATGGGATTACCAGCTCTGGAATTCAGCGACTCGTTTCTGGACAGTCCCGACTTCAGAGATCGGCTCAAATGTCATGAAATTGAGCTGGATCGGACGAATAAGTTCATAAAGGAGCTCATTAAGGATGGCAACATGCTCATTAGCGCTCTGAAAAGTAGGTCCAACACTGCCTCTGTCATTTACACACATCTGTAGGCTTATATACTGTAAACTGGAACTGTATACAGATGTTTTTAAACAATGAATGAGATCATTTTCACAATGAAAAGTCTTTTTTAAAAAAGTATTATTCATAATGTGAAATCTACATGGTTGGGTGAAAGCATTGGTTTAAAGAAAGACTTTTTCCAGTGTTTTAATTTAATAGTTTTAAAAACTATCTGTGGTGGGAAAAGTTCATACCCATATTGTTTTGCACTTTTCCTGGAAATAAATGACAATGATAATTTAATAATTTTCTTATTATTTGACTGGAACATGAATCTTCCTACAAAAGTCATAGGCACTTTGTTTGTTTGTTTTAGCACATTATTATAGATTTTTTTTAATATGACTGACATGACTTATCAGTTCAGTACAAAAAAACATTTTAGATTTACAAACATTAGTTTTTCAGAACAAATTGTTAGTTTCTTATTATTTGACTGAAACATGAATCTTCCTGAAAAAGTCATAGACACTTTGTTTGTTTGTTTGTTTGTTTGTTTGTTTTAGTACATTATTATAGTTTTTTTTTTTTAATTTTATGGTTAAAAAAACAATCTAAATGGTTGGGTGAAAGCATTGGTTTAAAGAAAGACTTTTTCCAGTGTTTTCATTTAATAGTTTTAAAAGCAATCTCTGGTGGAAAAAGTTCATACCCAGATTGTTCTGCACTTTTCCTGGAAATAAATGACAATGATAATTTAATAATTTTCTTATTATTTGACTGGAAAATGAATCTTCCTACAAAAGTCATATGCACGTTATTTGTTTGTTTTAGTACATTATTATAGTTTTTTTATTTTTATTTTATGACTTCGACATGACTTATCAGGTCAGTACAAAAAACATTTTAGATTTACAAACATTAGTTTTCCGGAACAAATTGTTAGCATGTCAGTGAAAAAAAGCAGCATATTACAACAAATCAGAAAAAAAGTTGGGACAGTATGGAAAATGAAAATTTAAGTTAAAGAAAGCAAGCAAGCAAGCAAGCAGTGATTTCTACATTTATCTGACTTGTATTTAATTGCAGACCCAAGATATGCCGTGTTTTGTCTGGTCAACTCCATTTCATTTGTTAATATACATCCATTCCTGTGTTTCAGGCCTGTGACACATTACAAAAAAGTTGGGAAGGGGGAACTTTAGGGCTAGTAATGAGGTAAAACAATTAAATAATGATGTGATTTGGAACAGGTGATGTCACCAGGCAATTTTAATCATGAGCTGATACAAAAACAGTATCCAGGAAAGGTCTAGATTTTGAGGAGCAAAGATGCGCCTCAAAGGATCTTCAGTTTGTCAACAAATGCATGAGAAAATTATTGAAATGTTTAAAAACAATATTCCTCAAAGAAAGATATGAAGTGATTTGGATATTTCACCCTCTGTGGTGTATAAGATCATTAAACAATTCAAGGAATCTGGAGGAATTTTGATGTGTAAAGGGCAAGGGCACAAGCCAAAGCTGAACACCTGTGATCTCCAATCCCTCAGATGGCACTGCATCAAGAACCGTCATTCATCTCTAGCTGATATAACCACATGGGCTCGGGATTACTTTGGCAAATCTTTGTCAAGCACTACAATATGGAATTACACCTACAAATGTCAGTTAAAACTTTACTGTGGAAAAAGAAAGCCTTATGTTAACTGTGTTACGTTAACTTCTCTGGGCTCTGAGGCATCTGGGATGAACCAGATGTTGAAACATGTCTTGTGGTCAGATTAATCACTTTTGCAGGTCTTTTTTGGAAGAAATGGACGCCATGTGCTCCAAACCAAAAACTCTTACCAGCAACAAGTCCAAAAGCCAGGGTGTGTCATGGTATGGGGTTGTGTCAGTGCCCTTGTCCAAGGTAACTTACACTTCTGTGATGGCAGCATTAATTCAGAAGAGTACATTGAAATTTTGGAGCAACATATGCCGCCTTCGGGCGGCACGGTGGTGTAGTGGTTAGCGCTGTCGCCTCACAGCAAGAAGGGCCGGGTTCAAGCCCCGTGGCTGGCGAGGGCCTTTCTGTGCGGAGTTTGCATGTTCTCCCCGTGTCCGCGTGGGTTTCCTCCGGGTGCTCCGGTTTCCCCCACAGTCCAAAGACATGCAGGTTAGGTTAAATGGTGACTCTAAATTGACCGTAGGTGTGAATGTGAGTGTGAATGGTTGTCTGTGTCTCTGTGTCAGCCCTGCGATGACCTGGCGACTTGTCCAGGGTGTACCCCGCCTTTCACCCGTAGTCAGCTGGGATAGGCTCCAGCTTGCCTGCGACCCTGTAGAACAGGATAAAGCGGCTAGAGATAATGAGATGAGATGAGATATGCTGCCTTCAAAATGACATGTTTTCCAGGAATATTTCAACAAGACAATGTAGAACCGCATTCTGTATACATTACAAAGGCATAGCTGTGGAAGGAGAGGGTGTCTGTCCCCTCTGTCCCCAATACAGAATGTGTGGTGAATTTTGAAACGAAAAATATGACGACAATCCTATACTGTTGCACACCTTCAGACCTGTTTGCAGGGAGAATGGGACAAAATAACACCTGAAACACTTCATCACTTGGTGTCTTCAGTCCCTAAACATCTTTTAAATGTTGTGAGAAGGAATGGCAACATTACAAAGTGGGAAATGTTTTACCATCCCAACTTTTTTTGAAATGTGTTGCAAAAATCAAAATTGAAATACGTGTTTATTTGGGAGGAAAAATACAATAAAATTAATGAGGTAAAACAACAAATAATGCCCTGCTGTGTTGTTTTGAATGAGATACAGGTCAAAGATTATTTCCAAATCTTTTTTTTTTCTCAATTTCAACATACCATTCATACTTTTTCTGATTTGGGGTTATACAAAAGAGACCAATTTTCAGACAAAAAAGCATAATGAAAGCTGGGATTTACTGCGAAAATAAGAAGCAAGTGTGACAGTTAAAGTCTCAAGAAGAACTGTGGCTGATTGGTCGTTTCCTTATTAAACTGCACAAATTGTACCTGAGACTGCTATTTTTTTAAGCAAAGAATCATCACATCAAATATTAGCATTGTTTCATTTATTGCTGTTTACAACTAGTATTTCATTTCATTATTTTTGAAGGCATCGTTGCTGTCTAGCATTTTTTTTTTTGCATGTGCCGAAGACTTTTGCACAGTACTGTGTATATATACTGGTGTATACTTTGCGTTCCACCAAATTATAAAAGCATAGTGACAGTATTGATAATAGGGTTACATCACACACACACACACACACCATTTATTAGTGTGCTTGCCAAAGGCAAGCACGCTATTGTTCTTAAAGGAACAGTCCACCATATTTCCATAATGAAATTTGCTCTTATCTGAATTGAGACGAGCTGCTCCGTACCTCTCCGAGCTTTGCGCGACCTCCCAGTCAGTCAGACGCAGTCCGACGCGCTGTCACTCCTGTTAGCAATGTAGCTAGGCTCAGTATGGCCAACGGTATTTTTTTGGGCTGTAGTTAGATGTGACCAAACTCTTCCGCGTTTTTCCTGTTTACATAGGTTTATATGACCAGTGATATGAAACAAGTTCAGTTAAAAAAAATTGAAACATAGCGATTTTCTATGCTATGGAAAGTCCGCACTATAATGACAGGCGTACTAACACCTTCTGCGCGCTTTGGCAGCGCATTGATACGGAGCTCAGATATCAATGCGCTGCCGAAGCTCACAGAAGGTGTTAGTACGCCTGTCATTATAGTGCGGACTTTCCATAGCATAGAAAATCGCTACGTTTCAATTTTTTTAACTGAACTTGTTTCATATCATTGGTCATATAAACCTATGTAAACAGGAAAAACACAGAAGAGTTTGGTCACATCTAACTACAGCCCCAAAAAAATACCGTTGGCCATACTGAGCCTAGCTACATTGCTAACAGGAGTGACAGCGCGTCGGACTGCGTCTGACTGACTGGGAGGTCGCGCAAAGCTCGGATAGGTACAGAGCAGCTCGTCTCAATTCAGATAAGAGCATATTTCATTATGGAAATACGGTGGACTGTTCCTTTAAGTTTACTTATTCTGCCTTATTCCGACACGTTTTTTGGATCCACTACTCCTCCTATGGCATTCGAGATAGAGACACCGTTCCAACTCTGAGATGTCTGGCCCGAAGTGGTGTAGTGTGCTTGTATACAGCTTTTGGATCAACGTGTCCATTCTCTTGTTCTTGTTAGGGCCCGAGCCCTATAGGGCGAAGGCCCTATTGTTCTTGTAAGAGTTCACTATTATTATTCTTCCGTCTTCTTCTTCTTCTTCTTCTTCTTCTTCCGTCTTCTTCTTCTTCCGTCTTCTTCTTCTTCTTTATTTTTCTCCGCTGTTGGGCCATTTTCGGGGCGCTTGCCATGGCCGAAAACGCACGAAATTTGGCACCAGTTCCGAGAATTGCCACCGCTACTCAGAACCAGAAGCCCAAACTTGGCCGGGGCTCAGGGCCTCTATAGCGCCCCCTAAGTCGTTGTGATTTTGGCCTCCCGCATTAAGGTGCCTGGGTGCCATGTAGTTTGTAGTGCTGGCATGCCATTTGGTACGCATATGTATCTCACTAAGCCGGACAAAAATGTAATGCCAATGCATTAGCCACGCCCAACAGGAAGTGAGGTAATTTCACTTTTGTGCGAAATGCATGGCCACGAACACGGCGCAACTCCTCCTAGACCGTTCATAGGAATGTCACCAAAATTGATACACATCATCTACAGACATGGCTGACAAAAGTTACTAAATACGTTTCACGTAGGATAAACCGTTCAGAAGTTATACGTCAATCAATTTTCGATGCAAAATTTTACATGCTTAAAAATTCATAACAAATCTTCTGATTGCTCAAAACTGCTCATACTTCACACGCAAATCACTCATTGGGCTTCTGACATGTTACCCAATTTCTGTGATATTTCGCCACTGGGGGCGCTATTTTTGGGCAAAAATTCCAATCTTTCCTCAAATTTGGTCAAACTTCACGGCCACCCTCTTACTACCTCCCTTGTCATGTATACCACGTTTTGGAAATTTTCGTCCATGGGGGGCGCTGTTTTTGGCCGACGCAATTGCTCCAAAACGGGTTTTTGGTAAATAATTCCATAATGCTTTTCCTTCACACCACTACCTTGTGGTAGTACGTTGCTGTTGTAGACACTTTTTTTTCCAACTCATAATCGCTCATGTACAGCATAGCGCCACCTACTGACATGGGAAAAACCAACAAATTTATTCTTCAAAAATCTATATCTCATCTTCTATTTACTCAATTGTCATCAAACTTCATACGCAAACTCTTCATAGCTCACCTGACGTCTACGCCAAATTTTGTGCACTTTCGCCCCTGGGGGTGCTGGTTATGGCAAAAATGATATTGCAGCTTCTGATTTGTCAAACTTGCCAAGCAAACTCTTTACAAGACCCTTATTGGGGCGCTTGCCATGGTCGACAACGCACGAAATTTGTCTCCTTTTTCTTAGACTGCCACCGCTACTGAGAACCAGAAGCCCAGATCCAGGTGGGCCTCAGGGCCTCTATAGCGCCCCCTAACTCGTTGTGATTTTGGCCTCCCGCATTAAGGTGCCTGGTTGCCATGTAGTTTGTAGTAGTGGCATGCCATTTGGTACGCATGTATATCTCACTAAGCCGGACAAAAATGTAATGCCAATGCATTAGCCACGCCCAACAGGAAGTGAGGTAATTTCACTTTTGTGTGAAATGCATGGCCACGAAGACGGCGCAACTCCTCCTAGACCGTTCATAGGAATGTCACCAAAATTGATACACATCATCTACAGACATGGCTGACAAAAGTTACTAAATACGTTTCACGTAGCATAATCCGTTCAGAAGTTATACGTCAATCAATTTTCAATGCAACATTTTACATGCTTAAAAATTCATAACAAATCTTCTACTTGCTCAAAACTGCTCATACTTCACACGCAGATCACTCATTGGGCTTCTGACATGTTACCCACTTTCTGTGATATTTCGCCACTGGGGGCGCTATTTTTGGGCAAAAATTCCAGTCTTTCCTCAAATTTGGTCAAACTTCACGGCCACCCTCTTTCTACCTCCCATGTCATGTATACCACATTTTGGGAATTTTCGTCCATGGGGGGCGCTGTTTTTGGCCAACGCAATTGCTCCAAAACGGGTTTTTGGTAAATAATTCCATAATGCTTTTCCTTCACACCACTACCTTGTGATAGTGCGTTGCTGTTGTAGACACTTATTTTTCCAACTCATAATCGCTCATGTACAGCATAGCGCCACCTACTGACATGGGAAAAACCAAAAATTTTATTCTTCAAAAATCTATATCTCATCTTCTATTTACTCAATTGTCATCAAACTTCATACGCAAACTCTTCATAGCTCACCTGACATGTACGCCTAATTTTGTGCACTTTCGCCCCTGGGGGTGCTGGTTATGGCAGAAATGATATTGCAGCTTCGGATTTGTCAAACTTGGCAAGCAAACTCTTTCCAAGACCCTTATTAGGGCGCTATTATTATTAGGGCCCGAGCACCGTACAGTGCGAGACCCTATCGTTGCCATGTGTCCAATTCTGTTCTTTGTCGCCATTGCGGGAGTAATGTCTCTTGCCGAAGAAGCTGTGGAAGGTTGTTCGCGGGGACGCATGCCCCCGCCCCCCTTGGCCGCTGGCGCGAGGGCCCGTCGAGGCCGCTTGCGGCTTTAATTGTTTTTCTTTTGTTTTTTTCCCATAGAGAATGAATAGGGCTCATGAATCGAATCGTCCTACTCAGACACGCTCCATCGCAGATGCACCAAACCTCATGTGATACTTCAGGCCAACTCCCCCAACACATACATGCAATCGGTTCTGACCCGCACTCATATTTTTCCTTTCTTTTTGCTCATCCCTTTTTCCTCCATAGGCTTGCATTGATTTTTGGCCCCATTGAAAATGAATGGTGTTTCAGGAGAAAAACTTTCACTCTCCATCAATTTTTTTAACCAAGTGACCAAACTTCAAGAAACTTCACTTGATGCCTCAGGCCAAGTCCCCGCACAGATCCATCCCCTCATCTGAGACCTGCACTTGTCTTTTCCTTGGTTTTCACGCATCTCTTTTTACCTCCATAGGCTTCCATTGATTTTTGGCCCCATTCAAATGAATGGAGTTTTGCTCAGTAACACTTCACCACACATCCACCAAACTTCATATGGCACCTCAGGCCAAATCACCCATCACACACACGATATCGGTTCTGACCCGCACTCGTCTTTGTCTTGCCTTTCATCCGTCCATTTTTTCTCCATTTTGCTGCTAATCAATGGAAGCTTGACTGAGTCATTCCTCCCTTCCCCCATAGGTGATGATGCATTTGGCAAGGATCTGCTCATTTGAGACTTTGACAGCAAATCAACTTCAACTCAATGGCCACTTTATTAGGAAACTTACACGCACACACGATAGCAATTAGCATATAAGCATTCACGTGTTACCATGCTAGCTGTTAGCATGTTACCCATTACGATATCATGCCTGCTGTTAGCTCGCGAGTTGTTAGCATGTTCACCATTAGCATGTTATCATGAGAGCTGTTAACATGTTAGGATTAGCATGGTAGCATGCAGAGTTCGCATGTTTGCTGTTAGCGAGTTTGCCTGAGCATGTTAGCATGCTAACTGTTAGCATGTTAGCTGTTAGCATGTCACCCTCAGCATGTTAGCATGCTAACTGTTAGCATGTTAGCTGTTAGCATGTCACCCTCAGCATGTTAGCATGCTAAAAGTTAACATACTAGCCATTAGCATGTTAGCCTGTTAGCTGTTAGCATGATAGCTGTCAGCATATTAGCCTTAAAGTGTTAGAATTTTAACAAATAGCATGTTAATCATTATCATGTTAGAATGCTAGCTGTTAGCATGTTATCTATTAGCATGTTATCTATTAGCATGCCCTGTGATGATCTGGTGACTTATCCAGGGTGTACCCCGCCTTTCGCCCGTAGTCAGCTGGGATAGGCTCCAGCTTGCCTGCGACCCTGTAGAACAGGATAAAGTGGCTAGAGATAATGAGATGAGATCTATTAGCATGTTAGCATTAACATGTTAACAGGTTAGCTTTTAGCATGTTAGTATGCTGTTAGCATGTTAGTACGCTAATTGTTAGCATGTTGGCATTAGCATGTTGGCATGCTAGCATGATAGCTGTTCTGCTACAGCTGAGCAAGCACACTTTGCATTTTCTCTGCGGAAATGCAGTCTAGTTGTTGTTGTTGTTGTTGCTGTTTTTAGTTAAAGGTTCGATAAGTGATTGAACCCAATCAAGAATATGGATTAATTTGGTTTCCAATTTTAAAAAAAACAACAACTTGTGTCTGTATAAAAGTAACATATAAAATAAAAAGAAAAATTAACAACATATTCTTATGTAAAATAATTATTGTAATAACAGATTTTAGTACAAATACACAGGTGATTATAGAAAACCGCACACACTGATTGGTCAAGAATTTTGGACGATTTCTCGACAATCACCTCGAGCGACTCAGCAAAATGGCAGCCAATAGCTTTGTCACCTTAAGTGAGGAAGAATTACAAATTACAAAAGAAAATGCTGTTTCTAAAAGCACTAAAGATGCTACAAAGTTTGGTCTTTACGTAATAACACCGTTATTACATTTGCATGCCTCTTTTGAAGTTTGAAATAAATAATTTTTTAGTATGATTTTTTTTTCCATTTTTTCAAAATAATCACCTGTGTATTTATACAAAAACAATTATCCACCTCAGGCTCAGTGAATACAGTGAATAATAACCTTGACTTCATCTCGCTTATTATTCACCGATATTCACTTCGCCTTCAGTGAATAATCGTTAATTATTCTATCCACATTCACTGGATATGAGCAATCGCGTGCTCTGATTGGCTACTGTACTACTAGGATATCAGTTCATATACCATGAGGAGAGAAAAACAAAATGGCAGCGTGTATTGCTGAACCAACCGAGGACGTAATAAAAACTACTCGAAAACAAAACCCCAAAAAATACCAAAAAAAGCAACAAAATATGGAGTAAAAGTATTTGATGGTAAGAACGTATCTTTTAATTTTTTTACATTTTTCAGGTATTATTATTATAGCATTTTTCACAAATTGCTACTGTCATTTCGCTGGTTTGTTTACATTCAAAGCGGAAATGATTTTTTCAGACATTTTGTATAAAGTTTTTATGGATCGAATTTACTAAAAATAAAAATGCTCTGTTTCTCAAAATCTGGTGAATGTGGATAGAATAAAACAGTTATTCCACTCAGTCTCGTCGTACATGGCTTATAGCCGACTCTGTGCTACGCGTCTCGTTGGCTATCAGCTCAAGGGCAAATACAGCCCCAATTACATAACGTATAACGGCGCCCAAATTACGGGCTTGTCAAAAGGCCCAAAATAGAACATACGAAAATCGCCCAAATTAGAAGAAAAAATCCTGTTTCATAAGGGTGGAGAACCCAAAATATTTTTAAATTATTGTTAAATGTCATTTTTTGGCATATATATTTCAATTTGTTGTTCAGTCACTTCATAACATGAAATGCGTCTAGCGATTACCATAAACCGTGTCTGAGTCTCTGACGTCTGAATGTTGTAAAATATACTTCCTTTGTTTATGTTGTGAAATTCTCAACAATTCATGATAACACGTGGCTGTCGGTTTGTGATACTGTTGATAGTATAGCTTGACAAGTGGTCGTCATGCCGGGTCGTGGTAGACCTAAGACAACTGGTAAATCACATAATAAGAACAGCAGTTCATATATTCATGGAAAACGCACAATCGATGGCATTATTAAGTCTACAGGCGGGGGAATGGGGAGGTTTATAAATAAGTTTTACAGTATGTATTTGTTGCTAGAAAATATCTTGCACACAAATTTCTCTGTAGAAAATGATTTAATTCTAAGAGTAATAACTTTGTGTTGTTGAATGACTGTTATACTAATTATACTACTGGACCTATTATTAATATATGTAAAGACATACTACAAACTATTTTATATGGTTATATTATATATTGATATCTTGTTTTATTTTAATTGATATATTGTTGAATTGACATATTCTAGCTTTTTCGATATGTATCAATAGCTTAATTTAGACAGATACATATGCCATATTTTTGATATTTTGATTGTTCTAGATCATTATTGTTTCACTGTTTGAGATTTTAAAGTTCTCTGCTGTCCATACTCCTGTGCAAATAGATTATTACATATTGTTTCCCATTTTTCATGCATATAAAAAATTCATGAGCTATTTTTATCTTTTTTATTTATTCAGAATGTTGGAGAAAACTTCTGACTTTTTAGATACAGCACTACTTTATACTTGCACATGATTATGTAATTTCTATTATTTTTATTGCTCGATATATTTATAATTGGTTAAAAAAATTACTAAAAATGATACGTCAAAAATTTTCGGCACGCTACGCGCGAAAATAGTAAAAAAAAAAAATTTTTTTGGCTCGCTACGCTCGTCATGGTGCCCAAATTAAAAACCTGTCTTTGCCCCTGCAGCTCGTATATGATTCGATTTCGTGGAATAACCATTAAATATCTTTGAGATTCAAGGAATAATAAGGGACTAGATAATCCCTCAGATCAGACCAAATCTATTATCTTGCACTGAAAAATAAATAAATAAATAAATAAATAAATAAATAAATAAACATTTCTTCAAAAGGCCTAAGAATCTCACTATTCATATATCCAAATAATTAAAACGATGCAGATGGTATAGCTTGTGTAATAATGCATTGATTATTCATGCTGAATTAACACAGAATCATTATTATTACAAAGCACATTCTAAAGAGTAAAGCTTTAGTTATCCCTCTGAGGGAACCTTTTTCTGTATGAAGTTTTTATGTAGAATATTACAGATGAGTATTTTCCATAAAAATGTTTCCAAAGGAACTTTGAGGAAGCTAAGGACCCTTTACTATCTGAATCACAGGATTATATTCATGCACTTGTTCTCATATGTTCTATACGAACAGCTCATTCAGGTGTCTTGTATCGTGAATATCACACAAACAAAATTTTAAAATGTGCTAATGGGTAGATGAGTGGATGTTTTCTTAGTGGTTTTGGAAGGAGTTTCCAGTGTTAGCGCTTTGTAACCGTCAGAGGTAAAGAGAAAGAGAAATTCTTCAGAATGAAAAGCTTGACTTGGATTGTTTGTCTTACAAACTTCCTGAGAGAGAAAAAAAAGAGGCTAATGAAAGAACAAGTGTTTATTGCTACTCTAACATAAGTGATAACAGGAACTAACTTGTTTTTTTTTTTTGATGTTCCACAACATTACATGCAACTATAAAGAATAAAATATGACGTGTTGGTCTTTAATGTACAGAATGACTTTAATGAATAAGTTGGCCTTTCATACATCATTTTTGTGTTATAATTGTTTCAGAAGTCTACATTTATTTCATCACTCCAAATCTCCATGCATTTTCCTTGTGTGGAATCATTCACGATAACGTTAGGATATAGTTGTGGTTAATAAGTTTACATACAGGGACATGAATGTCATGGCAATATTGGGCTTTCAGTGATTTCTTTGAACTGGTCTTTATCTGTGGCAGAATGATTGTACAACATACAGTACTGTGCAACAGTCTTAGGCACCCTGTTTTTTTTTTCATACAAACGTTCTATTTTATGACGTCTACATTGTTGAGTCAGTACAAAAAACATTTTAGAGACCAAAAGTTCGTTTTCCAGCACAAAATTAAATGTTACAGAAAAAAAAAGTTTGTATCTGAGTAGCATATTACATCAGAGACCACTTTTCAGATTTAAAAAAGAAAACATAATGAATGTTGCTGGGTTTTGGTGCAAAATTAAGAAGCAAGTGTGACAGTCAAAGTGTCCAGAAGAACTGTGGCTGGTTCTGCAAGATGTTCAGTAAAACCTACAGCTCATTTCCTTATAAAACTGCACTCATTGTACCTGAAACTACTATTTTGGTTGTTTTTTTTAAAGCAAAGGGTCGTCTCACACCAAATATTGACTTTGTTTAATTTATTATGGCTTACTGCTGTTTATAGTAATTTTTTAAAATGAAATTAAAACTTTAATGAAATGAAACATTTTTTTAATGAAATGAAAAATTTAATGAAATGAAACATTTTCATTTCATTATTTTTAAGCCATTTTTGGTCTATAGCATTTCTTTACATGTGCCTAAGACTTTTGCACAGTACTGTACATCTTTCATAGAAAAAAATTGGGTTTTTTCTAAAATCAATTCTTCGTTTGCAACCACGTGACCAAAACTGCTTGCGTCATTGACCGCTGCCATGTTGGAGGATATACAACAGACATACATATACACAGTGGTAAGATATACAGTGGTAAGAGTCCAGACTGGAAGGTAAAGAGGAGTTACAGTTGTGGTCAGAAGTTTACATACACTGACATGAATGTCATCTTGGATATGAATGTCATGCCAATATTTGGGCTTTCAGTAATTTCTTTGAACTGCTCTTTTTCTGTGGCAGAATGATTGTACAGCATACATCTTTAATAAAAAAAAAAAACCACTAGAATTTGGTGCACAAGTTTTAATTTTCTTTGGGTTTTCTGAAATCAACACAGGGTCAAAATTCTACATACAGGGTCAAAAATTTATATATGCTCACTTAGATTATTAATTCAGAGGTGCTGAAACTTCCAAAATGTCTTGCCAAGGCCGAGGTTTCTTAACTTCCTGTTAGTGATCATGATTGGCGCTGGTAGCTTCTCTGTGCCTTCATAAAAAGGGCTTGTTTACAGCACTCATTGAATTGACCAACACACAGTAAAATGGGAAAGTCCAAGGTGTTAGGGTTTTGCTGGGATTCGAACCTGGTTCGTTGGTGTGATGATCCAGCAAACCCCCACTTGGCCACCAGGGGAATGACTCAAATGCAGAGGCGTGAGGCGGAAGTAGAAAAAGTAACAAAAGGTTTATTTATACTATGTACACTATATACAATCCAGGGCAAAAAAACAACAACAAAAAAACAAAGAGTATAATTCAAAAAGAAAAAGGCAAAAATGCAAAAGCTCAGAAGATCCACAAAACACAGTACAAAGGAAACTGGAGATAAACATAACAGCACAAAGACTCCGTGACAAGAGGACTGAACTCAGGGGTATAAATACACAAACTAATTAAGGACACAGGTGAAGATAATTAGGACTAACAGGCAATTAACAAAAAAAACCACAAAACACAGGAACAGTGGCGGCCTCTAGAGGCCAAAATAAACATGACACAAAAAGGAAATAACAGCGGCCTCTAGAGGCCAAAACAGTCCAAGTCCTAACAGGACCCCCCCTCTAGGAGCGTCTCCTGACGTTCCCAGGGCGATCCGGATGGGCCGAATGGAAGTCCCGACACAGTTCTTTATCCAGGACATCCCGAGCAGGAACCCAGCAGCGCTCCTCAGGACCATAGCCCTCCCAGTCCACCAGATATTGCAACCCGCCGCGGACCCGGCGGGAGTCAAGCAGGCGATGCACAGTGAACACAGTCTGCCCCTGGAAGATGCGGGGGGGTGGAGGGTTCCTAGGGGCAGGGGCATACGTAGACGTCAGTACAGGCCGCAACAGGGAAACATGGAAAGTGGGGTTGATCCTCAGAGTCCGGGGCAACTGGAGCCGGTAGGAGACAGGGTTCACCCTGCGCACCACCTTGAAGGGGCCAATGTAGCGAGGAGCAAGCTTGCTGTTCTCCACCCGCAGCGGAAGGTCCTTAGTGGACAGCCAAACCCGCTGCCCAGGGCGGAAAGTGTGTGCAGGTCTTCTATGGCGGTTGGCCTGAGTCTGGTTGGTTCTGGAGGTCTGTATGAGGGTCTTCCTGACCTTGCTCCAGGTCTTGCGACACCGTCTCACATATTGGTTGACCGAGGGCACCCCCGCGTCCTCCTCCTGGTCCGGGAACAGAGGTGGCTGGAACCCGAATTGGCACTGGAATGGCGACAGCTTGGTGGCCGATGACTGCAGGGTGTTGTGGGCGTACTCTGCCCATGGCAGCCAGGTGCTCCACGATGTCGGGTTATCCATAGCCAGGCCTCGCAGGGTGGTTTCCAGGTCCTGGTTGAGCCTCTCCGTCTGACCATTGGACTGTGGGTGAAACCCAGAGGAGAGGCTGGCAGTGGCTCCGATGACCTTGCAGAACCCGTGCCACACTCGGGAGGAGAACTGGGGCCCTCGGTCTGAGACGATGTCCTGTGGAAGACCAAAGACTCGGAAGACATGATTAAATATAAGTTTCGCTGTTTCAAGAGCAGAGGGGAGTTTGCACAGAGGTATGAAGCGGCAGGCCTTGGAGAATCTGTCAACAATGACCAAAATGACCATGTTACCTTGTGACTCAGGGAGACCCGTGATGAAGTCGACTGCCACGTGGGACCAGGGACGCCGGGGAATGGTCAGAGGATGCAGGAGACCCTGGGGACGCTGTCGTGGGTTCTTGGTTCTGGTGCAAACCTCACAGGACAGGACAAATGACCTTACTTCCTGCTCCATGTTAGGCCACCAGAAGCGTCTTTTCAGGAAGTCCAGGGTCCTCCGAGCTCCCGGGTGGGCGGTGAGAGGGGAAGAGTGACCCCACTGGAGAACCTTGGCCCGGGCTTGATGTGGGACGTACAAGAGGCCCGGTGGCCCCGTCCCAGGACCGGGGTCCTGGCGTTGGGCTCGTCGAACAGCCTCCTCAATACCCCAGCGGACAGGGGCCACAATCCGGGACACCGGGATAATAGGCCCGACTTCATTCTCCCTGTTAGTGGCAGAGAACAGCCTGGACAGTGCGTCAGGTTTGGTGTTCTTGGAGCCGGGACGGTACGAGAGGGTGAAGTCAAACCGACTGAAAAACAGGGCCCACCTAGCCTGTCGAGGGTTCAGTCTCTTGGCTTGCTGGAGGTACTCCAGGTTCTTGTGGTCAGTCCAAACCAGGAATGGATGTTGCGCTCCCTCCAGCCAGTGCCTCCACTCCTCAAGGGCCAGTTTGACCGCTAGCAGTTCTCGATCCCCCACATCGTACCGGGACTCCGCAGGACTCAGGCGGTGGGAGAAGTAAGCGCAGGGGTGCAGCTTTCCTTCCGAACGTTGAGAGAGTACCGCGCCGACACCACTGTCCGAGGCGTCCACCTCCACGATGAATGGTTGGGAGGTGTCCGGGAGGACCAGAATGGGTGCCGTGCAGAAGCGGGCCTTGAGGTCTTTGAACGCCTTTTCTGCCTGAGGAGACCAGCCATAAGATCCACCTGTCCCTTTGGTGAGGTCTGACATGGGTGCTGCCACAGAACTGAAGTTCCTGATGAACTTGCGGTAGAAGTTAGCGAATCCTAAGAACCGCTGAACCTCCTTAACGGACTTGGGAGTAGGCCAGTCCCGGACGGCCAGGGTCTTGGCAGGGTCCATTTGGAGTTGGCCTGTCCGTACAATAAATCCCAGAAAGGAGACCTCAGGAACATGAAATTCGCATTTCTGGGCCTTGGCGAACAGATTGTTCTGTAGCAGCCTCTGGAGAACCTGGCGGACATGGTGGCGGTGCTCCTGCACGGTCTTGGAAAAGATAAGGATGTCATCGAGGTAGACAAAGACGTACAGGTTAATCATGTCCCTTAAGACGTCGTTGATTAGGGCCTGAAAAACAGCTGGTGCGTTGGTGAGTCCGAAGGGCATCACCTGGTATTCGTAGTGCCCAGACGGGGTGTTAAAGGCAGTCTTCCACTCGTCTCCCTGTCGGATACGGATGAGGTGGTATGCGTTCCGTAGGTCCAACTTGGTGAAGACGGTGGTGCCTTGGAGCAGGTCGAAAGCAGTGGACATCAGCGGAAGGGGATATCGGTTGCGCACAGTGATCTTGTTCAGGCCCCTGTAGTCAATACATGGTCGAAGCCCCCCATCCTTCTTGCCGACAAAGAAGAAGCCGGCACCAGCAGGTGAGGTGGAGGGTCGAATGAACCCAGAGACCAGGGCGTCTTTGAGGTATTCCTCCATAGCCTTGCATTCTGGCTGAGAGAGGGAAAACAGTCTGCCACGAGGAGGGGTAGTCCCAGGGAGCAAGTCGATGGCACAGTCGTAGGCCCGGTGCGGAGGAAGAACGGCGGCCCTGCTCTTGCTGAATACCTCCTTGAGATCCCAGTACTCTGTGGGAACTTGAGATAACTCAGTGAGATCAGGGGGCTCGGCAGGAGACACAGGAGAGCTAGAGAGCAGACAAGAGGCATGGCATGCAGGGCCCCATTCCACAACCTGGCTTGTTACCCAGTCTATGCGAGGGTTGTGGCGAGTAAGCCAAGGAAGGCCTAGAATAACTGGGAACTCAGGTGAAGGAATCAGGTGCAGGGATATTTCTTCCTTGTGACCTTGAGACTGGAGGAAGACTGGAGAAGTAACTTGAGTGACTCTTCCATCACCTAACGCTTGGCCATCGAGGGCAGACAGACAGAGGGACTTCAAGAGGTGCAGTAGGTATATTGATGCTTTGGGCGAAGTGAATATCCATAAAGTTCCCAGCCGCCCCTGAGTCTATCAAAGCTTGACAAGAGTGGACAGACTCACCCCAGGAGATGGAGACCGGGATGTAGATTCCTTGGCCAGGGAGTCCGGGAGAGAGGGTAGGCCCCGTCACAACCCTCCCTCGGCTGGACGGGGCGGTCCTTTTCCCAAGAGTTCGGGACATGATGCTCGGAAGTGACCAGGCTTGCCACAGTAGATGCAGCACTTGTCCCTCCTTCTGCGCTCCCTCTCAGATGCGGAGAGGCGAGTACGACCCACTTGCATGGGTTCTGGACAGTCACTGAAGGAGGTAGACGGTCTCCAGGTAGAGGTAGGGAGGCTGGGGGGGCTCAAGGCTTGGTGGCGTTCTCTCATCCTGTTGTCCAGACGAATAGCATGTGAGATGAGGGTTTCGAGGTCACTTGGGCATCCAATAGAGGCCAGACCATCCTTGATGGAGTCAGACAGACCATGGTGGAAGGCTGACACCAGGGCAGTCTCGTTCCATCCACTTACTGCTGCGAGTGTTCGGAACGAGATGGCGTAATCTGCGACGCTTCCTCCTTGCCGGATGGACATGAGCTTTCGGGCTGCGTCGGTACTGATGTCTGCCTGATCGAAGACCCGAAGCATCTCTTCAGAAAACAGCTGGAAATCAAAGCACTCAGGTCCCTGTCTTTGCCAGATAGCAGTAGCCCAGGCTCGCGCCTTACCAGCTAATAAGGTGATCACAAAGGCAATCTTGCGGCGATCCGTAGTGTAGGTGGTAGGCTGAAGCTCAAAGGTGAGTTGACACTGGGTAAGGAACTCTCGGCACTCACTGTGCTTGCCGTCATACCTCTGTGGTGCAGGAAGGCTGGGTTCGCGAGGTGAAGAAGGCAGCATGGCAGGAGGCACTGGAGCAGGAGTGGGAGCTGGATCAGGAGCAGGAACTGGATCAGGAGCAGGAGATGCAGGCAGAGATGTCAGCTGTGCCAGGGTTTTCCCAATTTGCTGAAGCAGTTCCTCGTGGCGAGCAAGGGCCTCACGTTGGCTGGTGAGCGTACGTCTATGAGCATCCATGGTCGCTCCAAAGCGTGTCAAAGCTGCCATAATTCCCTGAAGGTTGGCCGGGTAGACAGTTGAAGCAGCCTCTGCTGAGTCGGTCATGACGGAGTCTTTCTGTTAGGGTTTTGCTGGGATTCGAACCTGGTTCGTTGGTGTGATGATCCAGCAAACCCCCACTTGGCCACCAGGGGAATGACTCAAATGCAGAGGCGTGAGGCGGAAGTAGAAAAAGTAACAAAAGGTTTATTTATACTATGTACACTATATACAATCCAGGGCAAAAAAAAAAAAAAAAAAAAAAAACAAAGAGTATAATTCAAAAAGAAAAAGGCAAAAATGCAAAAGCTCAGAAGATCCACAAAACACAGTACAAAGGAAACTGGAGATAAACATAACAGCACAAAGACTCCGTGACAAGAGGACTGAACTCAGGGGTATAAATACACAAACTAATTAAGGACACAGGTGAAGATAATTAGGACTAACAGGCAATTAACAAAAAAAACCACAAAACACAGGAACAGTGGCGGCCTCTAGAGGCCAAAATAAACATGACACAAAAAGGAAATAACAGCGGCCTCTAGAGGCCAAAACAGTCCAAGTCCTAACACAAGGAGCTCAGTGCAGATCTGAAAATGAGGATCGCAGATGTACACAACTCCGGAATGTCTCGTGGAGCCATTTCTAAACAACTGCAAATTCCAAGATCAGTTCAAACAATTGTATCCAAGTTATTGTGAGGATTCACTTTGCCAAGCCACTTTGCTTCAAGAAAACCCAAACTGTCACCTTCAGCTGAAAGGAAATTGGTTTGGATGGTCAGAAACAACCTGGGAACCACCATGGCACAATCCTGCCATGAACTGGAAGCTGATGGATCGTTTACAGTTCAGATCACCATGGACTAAGAGGCTGCTATCCAAGAAATAACCCCCGCTCCAAAATTGACACCTTCAAACTTAACTGAAGTTTTGAAGTTGACCACACGGACAAAGAAAAAGCCTTCTGGAGAAAAGCTGTATGGTCAGATGAGACAAAGATTGCGTTGTTTGGCCACAATGACCACCATGTACAGAGGGACGCTGTACCAGCTGGTGGTGATGGTAGGATCATCATGCTCTGGGGCTGTTTTTCTGCCAGTGGAACTGGTTCATTGCACAAAGTGGATGGAATAATGAAGAAGGAGGACTACCTCAGAATTCTTCAGCATCAGAAACTTGAAACATTTCTCAAATCTGTTTGAAAAACAATCATTTTGACTGCTTCAAAAGATAGGTATCTAACACACTGCATAACATATTTAGTTATAAAAGAGCACTCACCGGGCGAGGAAGCTGCAGTGTTTGAGGTAGGGGATTGACATGAATCTTGTTCGATTGACTCTGTGATCGTTTGAGAAGATTCTTCAATAATTTTGCATTTCTTTCTGCGCTCTGTAAGCCTAGCATTTCAAGCTACCGCTTTAGTACCATCTTTGATTTTGTTGTGGTCCATATTTTGTGTTGGAGCCCAGTCTGGATCCGTAAAGTTGTGGCGATCAGCTGGTTTCCCTAATGGAAAGAAAAAGCAAAATAAAAGCAGCTTCATCAAAAATTACATACAGCTCTTTTTAAAATGAAATAATCGTAGGAGTCTTTAATTGTTGGATCACGCACTCGATGATCATGGCTTTGTCACGTTTGACAGCAGCGAGTGTCTGCACTACCAGGCTATTAAATGATCCAATATTTCTTATATATTGTGATCTTTCATTAATAACTAGTTTGTAGCACTTACCACTGATAAAATGTTCACTGCAGACTCATGTGATTTTTGCTTTCTCATCACTTAGATCAGCCCGGTTTATGTTGGACAGCCAGTGATGCCTACGCTCCATGGACAACTCTCTTGTTTTCTCTTTGATCATTTATAATTGCTGGAATTCTAAAGAACTTCTAAGTCCCCTTGTCTCGAATAGAGTTGTGCCTGCATCCAATTACAACACAAGCGAAGAAACATAGCATAGTGAAGAAACAAAATGAATTCTTGAGCATAACGACCTCTCAAGCATATCTTCGATAGCAAATGTGCGCTGTGTGAGTTTGTGTATATCCTCCAACATGGCCCACTTCCGGTTCAAAGCCTCGTGCATAATTAGCTATGACATCACATGCAAACAAAGAATACAGGATCAGAATTATACATACAGGGTCAAAAATTTACATACAGCAAACCTAATACTGAATTTGGTTAAACGTCCTTTAGCAAGTTTCAGCTTGACCCTTTTGGTAGCCATCAACAAGCTTCTGGCAGAATTGTGGTTGGGTTTTTGACCTCTTTCCTTGCCAGAATATTTTTACAAGTTTGATGCTTTGGTCAGTGTAGGACAAACTGATTTACAAAGTCAGTAGACATAACCTTGACATTGTGCTACACACAACAATGTGGCAAATTATATTCTTTCAAATTTCACAAATACGCCCTCAGGACATACAGATAATTCCTTAAAAGCTATGCGTCTGGTGACTACAAGTGTTTAAACATTTTGTTCTTTGCGTGTCTTTTTTTTTTTTTTACAAAACATGGTACATGTTTTTTAAACCCATATCTGTATTACAGGGATAATATTTTGGACCAAGTTATCATGAGCATCACATTACTATACAACAGTGTTCTTCTTTTTGCATATCCCAACTTCTTAGGAATTCTTAGGTAAGAGCACAGTACCCCTGGAAGGGCCCTTAAGGGCCTTACTCAAGGACCTGACAGTGGCAGCTTGGTGGTGTTTGGGGCTTGAACCTCAACCTTCTGATCTATAACCCAGTGCCTTAATCACTGAGCCGCCACTGCACTGAAAGTGTACACGTGCTTTGAACATGAACGTTCCTGTTCCATTCCCTAAATCTGCTATCTTCCCACCTCTATGAATGTACCTACAATTACAAGCATGGGAAATGGTTCTGGAAATCGATTTACATTAAGTAGGGAATAAAACGCAAATAGATTGTTTACATCTGTTGTTATTTGTTGTGCTGAGCTATCTAGGAAACGAGTCAGTTCCTGTTATCACTTACATTATAGCAGCTATAAACTGCTCTTCCCTTTTTTCTCTCTCTTGAAGATGAGGCAAAAAATGCAGCTTGTCATGTTACAGAGAAACTGCAAATAATTCGATCCTAAAGAAAAATCCTTACGCAGATTGTTACAAGGAGCTGACGCTGGAAACTCCTTCCTTAAATGTGAAATAAGCATCTCCTGACAGAAAACTGCACCATCTTAAGTATTGTCAGGCCTGCTGTTAAAGAAAATGAATCACCTTCTGACCAATCAGATTGGAGAATTCAACAGCACTGTAGTATAATATTCTTCAACATTTATATGAACGTCAGATATTCTGTGTACTTTAAATACATTCTGCAATTGTTTTGGTATGAATCTGAAGAAATGACCTGAATGAAGGAGATGCTTTTGGTTTGGTTTTGTTTCTGAAGTGACTTTTTGATCTTTTCCTTGTCTGTTTCATTTCAGTAAAGTAAACGTGCTCACAGGTTTACACAGCGAAAGCTTAACTTATCCTAATTGCAATATCCGGACTTTTAAGGAAAACCCAAACAAAACGAAACTACGTCAAGAATGTAAACGAATTATTAGGTAAAACTTTCAAACAGCTGCGCCGACAGTCTCGTTTTCAGGTATACATTCAGAGCGAATAGAAATCAGCAGCTAACATCTAACTGCACCTAATACGACTGTATAACTGAAATTATTCTGTCCACATTCGCTGGATATGAGCAATCGCACGCTCTGATTGGCTACTCTACTACTACACTATCAGCTCATATACCATGAGCCAAGAAAAAAAAAATGGCGGAGTGTGTTGCTGAACCAACCAAGGATGAAATAAAAACTACTCGAAAACGAAACCCCAAAAAATACAAAAAAGCAACAAAATATGGAATAAAAGTATTTGATGGTAAGAATGTATCTTTTATTTTTCAAGAATTATTATTATAGCATTTTTCACAAATTGCTCCTGTCATTTCACTGGTTTGTTTACATTCTAAGCAGAAATTATTTTGTCGGGCATTTTTGTATAAAGTTTTTATTTATTGAATTTGCAAAAAATGAAAATGCTGTGTTTCTCAAAATCCAGTGAATGTGGATATAATAAAACAGTTATTCCATCCAATCTCGTCGTACATGGTTTATAGCTCACTCAGTGCGCCGCGCCTCATCAGCTATCAGCTCATGTACGACTCGATTTTGAGGAATAACTGTTAAGTATAGTGTTTTGCAAAAGTATTCATCCCTCTTGGTGTTTGTCCTGTTTTGTCGCATTGCAAGATGGAATTAAAATGGATTTTTGGGGGGTTGAGCACCATTTGATTTACACAACATGCCTACCACTTTAAAAGTGAAAATTGTTGTTTTATTGTGACACAAACAATAATTAAGATGAAAAACCAGAAATCTGGAGTGTGCGTAGGTATTCACCCCCCAAAGTCAATACTTTGTAGGGCCACCTTTTGCTGCAATTACAGCTGCAAGTCTGTTGGGGTATGTCTCTATTAGCTTAGCACATCTAGCCACTGGGATTTTTGCCCATTCCTCAAAGCAAAACTGCTCCAACTCATTCAAGTTAGATGGGTTGCGTTGGTGTACAGCAGTCTTCAAGTTATGCCACAGATTCTCAATTGGATTGAGGTCTGGGCTTTGATTAGGCCATTCCAAGACATTTAAATGGTTCCCTTTAAACCACTCCAGTGTAGCTTTAGCAGTATGTTTGGGGTCATTGTCCTGCTGGAACGTGAACCTTTGTCCCAGTCTCAAACCTCTGGCTAACTCAAACAGGTTTTCCTCCAGAATTGCCCTGTATTTAGTGCCATCCATCTTTCCTTCAGTCCTGACCAGCTTTTCTGTCCCTGCAGATAAAAAACATCCCCACAGCATGATGCTGCCACCACCATGCTTCACTGGAGGAATGGTGTTCTTAGGGTGTTGGGTTTGCGCCACACATGGCATTTCCCATGATAACCAAAAAGTTCAATTTTTGTCTCATTTGACCAGACATGTCATGTGTTTGGGGAGTCTGCCACATGCTGTTGGGCAAACTCAACATGTTTTCTTAAGCAATGACTTTTTTCTGGCCACTCTTCCATAAAGCCCCACTCTGTGGAGTGTACGGCTTAAAGTGGTCCTATGGACAGATACTCCCATCTCCGCTGTGGATCTTTGCAGCTCCTTCAGTGTTATCTTTGGTGTCTTTGTTGCATCTCTGATTAATGCCCTCCTTGCCCGGTCTGTGAGTTTTAGTGGACGGCCTTCTCTTGTCAGGTTTGTAGTGGTGACATATTCTTTCCATTTTGCTGTAATGGATTTAATGGTGCTCCCTGGGATATTCAAAGTTTGGATATTTTTTATAACCCAACCCTGATCCATACTTCTCCACAACTTTGTCTCTGACCTGTTTGGAGGCTCCTTGGTTCTCATGTTGCTTGCTTAGTAGTGTTGCAGAGTCAGGGTCCTTCCAGAACAGGTTGATTTATACAGACATCATGTGACACTTTGATTGCACACAGGTGGATCTTAATCAACTGATTATGTGACTTATGAAGTGAATTGGTGGGAGCAGCTCTTATTTAGGGGTTTCATACGAAAGGGGGTGAATACCTATGCACACTCCAGATTTCT
The DNA here is from genome assembly GCF_027579695.1 of Neoarius graeffei. Lineage (NCBI taxonomy): Eukaryota > Metazoa > Chordata > Actinopteri > Siluriformes > Ariidae > Neoarius > Neoarius graeffei. The sequence goes on from NC_083580.1 coordinate 57,823,096, forward strand.
GTTTTTTTTTTAATCTTAATTATTGTTTGTGTCACAATAAAGAGACAATTTGTATTTTTAAAGTGGTAGGCATGTTGTGTAAATCAAATGGTGCTACCCCTCCAAACATTTATCTCTAGCTGCTTTATCCTTCTACAGGGTCGCAGGCAAGCTGGAGCCTATCCCAGCTGACTACGGGTGAAAGGCGGGGTACACCCTGGACAAGTCGCCAGGTCATCACAGGGCTGACACATAGACACAGACAGTTCGAGCCCCGTGTCCGACAAGGGCCTTTCTGTGCGGAGTTTGCATGTTCTCCCCGTGTCCGCGTGGGTTTCCTCCGGGGGCCCCGGTTTCCCCCACAGTCCAAAGACATGCAGGTTAGGTTAACTGGTGACTCTAAATTGCCCCTCCAAACAATCCATTTTAATTCCAGCTTGTAATGAAACAAAACAGCAAAAACACCAAAGGGGATGAATACTTTTGCAAGACACTGTATCTCTTCATTAAACATATTCAGCCTAAGCAGAGTTATCTCTAGCATAATGGTGGGTAACATGGCAAAATATCCATATCCTGTCCAGATACGTGATATTTTGGAGTTTTGGTGCTGGAGCTTTTCAATGTATAACCTAAAGTATAGTGATTTTTCATTTTTATCTCACATATAAATGTGTCTAATCAGAACATGTTACCTGTTTCTAATGATTGGGTCACCATATTTCTTTAAAAAAAAAGTATAACATTTATATACACGTTGATTTGATGCATGTTCTGGGGTGACTTCCTTCTCCTTTTTTCATGCGCTCACACTGTCTTCTTTCATTCTTTGCCCATACTGCACTTGGCACGCTGCTCTGTGCCATGGCAACATGGCTCCTACTCAAATGCCTGCTTAACAAACGAATGGGAAAGTCTTTAGGGTTTACACAGAATGGTGTGGAAAAACAAAAAAACACTGACTAAGCGGCAGTCCTGTCGGCGGAAATGCCTTGTTGATGAGAGAGGTCTGAGGAGAATAGCCAGACTGGTCCGAGCTGTCAAGAAGGCTATGGTAACTCAAATAATTACTCTTTACAACCATGGTGAGCAGAAAAGCATCTCAGAAAGTACACCATGCAGAACCTTGAGGCAGATGGGCTTGAACAGCAGAAGACCATATCAGGTTCGACTCCTGTCAGCGAAGAACGGGAAAGTTCCTGAGATTCCTATTCAAAATCTGTTATTAGTAGTAAATATCAGTGTATTTTTAGTTTCCAGGAATGTTTTACTGGAAAAAATGTAGCTCACGAGATGAACTGCTCTGATGACAGATATACTGATACAACAATGGCTCTTTTTTACAGATCTTTCTGCAGCTGTGCAGAAGTTTTCACAATCTCTTCAGGATTTTCAGTTTGAATGCATCGGCGACGCAGAAACCGATGATGAGATTAACATTGGTAAGTGACTAACCACCAGTTTGGTGCGATCTCACACGCTTCTCATAGCAGGATGATCTGTATGACTTTCCACCACAGAGATTAATCGCATAATCAGGTGATGCTGAAAGCAGTATACATGTGATATTTATCACAGTTTCCATATTAAAACAACCCACATTGGAGAAAGAAAAAAAAAGTGCTCTCAGGGTAAAATCCTCAGTGTTAACCACAGTTACTGTGTTCATTTCAAAGCAGCTGGATATCAATTAATTCTGGAGGCGTTAATTCAATCCAAGTTCCTGCAAATGGAATTAACACTTAATTAAAGTGTGTAGGTGTCAGCTGAGCTCTGAGGGAGATTTCTGTGGTCACTGTTACTTCATTTCCATGTTCTCATTCTGAGCTATGCAGCTGTCAAAGTCGCAGACCCGTTCTGTCTGACACACATCTGAAAACAATCCTGGCCATTGGTGCTGCCACTAGCACCACCATGCACCAATCTCAGCGTTATTCCGCGCTAAACAGTGTTGTCTTTTCATCCCACTGGGACAACGTGTTGCCTGCAGATTAATATCCTGGAGATGATCAGGGATAAATAAATTTAGTTATTTATTCATCTTGAGTATGTTTCTGCAAAGCCAGATGGGAGACAGCAGCTTAATAAAATTGAGGAATGTGTAAAGGGCGTTAGACACTGGATGCTTATTAACTTCCTTCTACTTAACTCTGACAAGACAGAAGTATTTTACTCGGACCACATGCAGCTAGAAGTAGGTTTTCTGATTACATAATAACTCTCGATGGCCTTTCTGTTTCTTCACATGCAGCAGTAAAAGACCTTGGGGTGATCATTGACTCCAGTCTTTCATTTGAAACTCATACTTAATCATAAACTCATGAACTGACAATAAACTGACAAAAGTACTGTGCAAAAGTCTTAGGCACATGTAAAGAAATGCTGGAGACCAAAAATGGCTTCAAAAATAATGAAATGAAATGTTTCAACATTAAAAAATGCTATAAACAGCAGTAAGCTGTAATAAATGAAAAGTCAATATTTGGTGTGAGACGACCCTTTGCTTGAAAAAAATAGTAGTCTCCGTTATAATGAGTGCAGTTTTATAAGGAAATGAGCTGTAGGTTTTACTGAGCATCTTGCAGAACCAGCCACAGTTCTTCTGGACACTTTGACCGTCACACTTGCTTAATTTTGCACCAAAATCCAGCAGCCTTTATTATGTTTTCTTTTTTAATCTGAAAAGTGCTCTCTGATGTAATATGCTGCTCAGATACAAACTTTTTTTTCTGTCACATTTAATTTTGTGCTGGAAAACGAACGTTTGGAACTGAAAATGTTTTTGTACTGACTCGATAATGTAGACGTCATAAAATAGAAATCTATAACAAAGTTTGTATGGAAAAAAATTAGGGGGCTTCAGACTTTTGCACAGTACTCACATAAAGATACCATGTGAAGGCATACTCTTTTATTCAGAAATACAAAGAATGAAATATTTGATCAGCTCAAACTTGAGCTCTTGAGCTGGAAAATTAGTCTCATTCTCATTATCTCTAGCCGCTTTAAAAAAAAAACTCACAGAAAACCTCACTATATCGATATTTACATGTTTTTTATCTGTTTATCTAGTCCTGGTGTATGTTGTTACTATAGAAATGATTATGCATTAGAGCGAGCGCATAAATATAAACCTGTGATTTGCAACCAGGCCCAGTGTCAGAGTTGCTGTTATAGAAAATAACAACACCTTTTTTTCCTTTCAACATCTCATCTCATCTCATTATCTCTAGCCGCTTTATCCTTCTACAGGGTCACAGGCAAGCTGGAGCCTATCCCAGCTGACTACGGGCGAAAGGCGGGGTACACCCTGGACAAGTCGCCAGGTCATCACAGGGCTGACACACAGACAACCATTCACACTCTCATTCACACCTACGGTCAATTTAGAGTCACCAGTTAACCTAACCTGCATGTCTTTGGACTGTGGGGGAAACCGGAGCACCCGGAGGAAACCCACGCGGACACGGGGAGAACATGCAAACTCCGCACAGAAAGGCCCTCGCCGGCCACGGGGCTCGAACCCGGCCCTTCTTGCTGTGAGGCGACAGCACTAACCACTACACCACCGTGCCGCCCTGGAAAATTAGTGTTTCTCAGTAAAGAGCAATCCATGGAAGTTTGATTAGCAAATAACAAATAAGTACAGTGTAATTTTACATATATTGGTAAATTCATAATACTGTACAAGACTCTGTATGTCTAATATATGGAGACTTGTATTAGGAATTTACCAATACATCTGAGGAAAAGGTTAAGATTGTCAATATATTTATCTTCGTACCACTGTCACTGGACCATTTACACTGTCCATATAAAAGAATTAACAGCTATCTATTAGCTAACTAAATCATAAGCCTCATTCCTTGTAAAACCTGAAGGGCACTCGGTAGAGTGCATACCTCTGCCAAGCCACATATTATCAACATCAAAATCAACTCACTTGAACCTAGGATAATACTAAAGCTGTACACCAAATTTCATCAAAATTTGTTCATTACTTTTTGAGTTACGTTGCGAACAGACAAACAAATGAAAAGTCGTGCAGAGCATGATACTTGCAAAAATCAGAAAGAAACAAAGCAAAACCAAACAAAATCAAGAAAGAAAGCAAAAACAGAAGAAAACAGTGGAAGTAAAAAGAACCATAACTGACCGGAGCACTTCAAAAACAAAATCCTCTACAAATTAAATCTATATGAGGGGGTGTAGGAGGAGGGGGATCCCTTGATCACAGTTCACAGCAAATAAAAACACACTTTCACAGTTCACGAGAAACAAGCACAAATTTCCTAATCTCGCGAAATTTGACCTCATTTTTCGACCTCAAGATGATGTCACAGGTAAAATGTCAGTGGTGTCTTCGAAAGGAATTCAAAAATGTTTCCAACGCCACCAGTCCCATCTCGATGCGAACGCTGATTCGGAAGTTATGGCCGATTTAGGTGTTTTTACAAGATTTGACCTTGTTGACCTTGACCTTTGACCTTGACCCACCAAAAACTATGTCTTTGTGTGACCCTAGTGAGTTGTCCTGAGCATTTTGGTGAAGATTGGTCAAGAAATGACGATGCTAGAGCACCAACAAACAAACAAACCAACGGACAGATCAACACACTTGCAAATATCTCCGTTTTTCGCAAGTAACAAACGGAGGTGAAAACATAACCTGCTGTAACATATTTGGCAGAGGTAAAAACAACGAGAGTTGTCCGTGCTTTCGTTGTCCACATTTCTCAATTGCCTAGCAACTGTGAACGGCAAGTGTATAATGTATTTGTCTTCTTATGTTGAAAGGAGGGCGGCACGGTGGTGTAGTGGTTAGCGCTGTCGCCTCACAGCAAGCAGGTCCGGGTTCAAGCCCCGTGGCCGGCGAGGGCCTTTCTGTGCGGAGTTTGCATGTTCTCCCCGTGTCCGCGTGGGTTTCCTCCGGGTGCTCCGGTTTCCCCCACAGTCCAAAGACATGCAGGTTAGGTTAACTGGTGGCTCTAAATTGACCGTAGGTGTGAATGTGAGTGTGAATGGTTGTCTGTGTCTATGTGTCAGCCCTGTGATGACCTGGCGACTTGTCCAGGGTGTATCCCGCCTTTCGCCCGTAGTCAGCTGGGATAGGCTCCAGCTTGCCTGCGACCCTGTAGAAGGATAAAGAGGCTAGAGATAATGAGATGAGATGAGATGTTGAAAGGAAAAAAAGGTGTTGTTATTTTCTATAACAGCAACTCTGACACTGGGCCTGGTTGCAAATCACAGGTTTATATTTATGCGCTCGCTCTAATGCATAATCATTTCTATAGTAACAACATACACCAGGACTAGATAAACAGATAAAAAAACATGTAAATATCGATATAGTGAGGTTTTCTGTGAGGAGACATTTACTTAACATTTTTTTGAAGGGGTCTCCAGCGGCGGTGCTTCTGGTAAAGCCGTTTCTTTAGGTTTTTACTGCAGAAAAAAAAAATCTTCAGGACAGAGGAGTTTGCACTTTGTGGATTCTTGGTAACATACCAAGCTGCACGTTTGCTTATTACCTGGGGGGGGGGGTTAGGCTGGTTAGAGAACCACAGTTTATATTTGGATCCATCTTGTTTCACAAACATTAAACGCAACTTTAAACGGATAAAAGTTTCATGTGTCATTCCTTAATTAATAAAAATAATTCTTGCTAGCAAATTGCTGTGTTATAAGAACAGTAAAACACTTTGGGACATTCTGCTATAGAAAAATAATCAACTTCAGGGTGGTAAGAGTAACCCTGCTTTTTGCCGAGTCCCATCACACCATCCGGTCACTGATTATTTTCTGATAACAGCAAACCCCTTCAGTGTAAATAAAAAGTGCACCTGTAATAACACCGTCTGGCATTTTAGACTTTTCAGTTCATTTATTCAAGAATGCAGGAAGTAAATATAGTGCAAACTTTAATGCGGAATTAAATCACGCGTTTAGCGTTATGCAGCTAAAGCCAAACATGCCGTGACGATATGTATCTGTAGTGGCTGTGTTTATTAATGCATTTATTTGCTAGCTAAACAGTTGAGGGCTAAAGAAAACGTTTAACATAATCGTTATCCATCACAGCTGTAGCATGTTTCATGACCACAAATTTCAACACGTTTCCGTGTGAGGAACAGAAAACCAGTTTACACCAAATGCAGTTTTTAAGTCTGAGGGTAGTTTTTGAATACAACACCAGTTTCATGCTAACAGTAATGGTGTTAGGATGAAACAAACATGAGAGAAGCTGTTCTTATGGAATTTTATTCAACTTGGTAACACTGGAACAATATCGGAACAAAAATAGTTCTGGTTGTATCCTTTATTGAAGCTGTAAACTAAGGCACAATATGATGACATAGAGATAACAACACTCTGCAAAATAACCCCACGTCTGAAAGGACATTAATTCATTAATTCATTAATTCATTCATTCATTCTTCTTCAGTAGCTAAGTGTCATTGTTATGGTGGATCTGGACTCTATTCCAGGAATTCTGAGCACGAGGCAGGAATACACCCTGAATGGGATGCCAGTTCATTGCAGGGCGTACTTAAGGTAGAGCCCTGCACTCCCGCAGGACCCGATGCAAAGCAGTGCGGCGCAGGACAAATTTTGAAAGCTCATTGCGGGCGCGGGCAGGAGGGGGAGTGCACAATGCGGGCACGGGCGGGAGAGGTGATAAGCTGCAGTCCCGCTAACTAAAAACGTGTTTAAAATAAAATTTATAAATTATTAATTTATGTCTATCATATATAATTTGTGCTGGATATTTTATTTGGCATTAATAAAAACATTTTAAGATGCCTAAATTTGCGGATGTGGTCTAATCTCGCGTACGTTTCCGATTCCTTTCCGCTCTTCCGTGTTTGAGATCTCCGATCATGGCAGAAGAGCAGAGCTCCTCTAGTGAAGCTCACAGTGCTTCAGAAGTAAGTGCTGCTTTAAAAAGAGGTACATTTACCATTAAAAAGTCAAGAGTATTAGTCCTAAGTATTAAAAAGTATTAAAAAAGTATTAAAAAATATTAACTAGTATTAAAAAGGACTGTGTATCGCACAGATTGTTCAATTTAAAGCTAGAAATAGACAGTGTATAATCTGAGGAGCTGGTTGTGGTTGCGCAGCACTTCATATGAGAGGAGAATGAAATCGCGGTTGGAATCATAACGCCACAGACTCAGAAGTGGGAGTGCGAGTGCGCAAAGCGAGAGCTGTCAATCAAAGCGAGAGCTGTCAATCAAAGCGAGAGCTGTCAATCATGAGCACATGCAGCGCTCAACTTGGAATGTGTCAGTAGAATGTCAGAGTCTAAACAATAAACTTACAATAAATGAAGGATCGGTCAGTGGAGAACTCAGCTAAGCTCAGCATGTTTAATTCCCTAAGCCAATGACAAGAACTTTCGTGAGAAATAACGCGAACGTCTGCATCATGCGGGATTTGCGGGCGGGAGCGGGACAAAATATGGCAGGCTCGGGCGGGAGCGGGACTGAAAATCATAATTCTTTGCGGGAGCGGGCAGGAGCAGGACTGCACAATGCGGGAGCGGGCGGGAGCGGGACTGAAAATTCTGTCCCGCGCAGACCTCTAACTTAAGGTTCTTTTACATGATGCCTGGGGTTAGGGTTAGTGCTCTTACCACTCCTAGTTAATATCAGCAAACTCATGAGCCAACTTGCTTTCTAGATTAGATTTATTGTTATTACTAATAAAGATGTAATAAAGATTGGTTCAACTCAAGAGGACGCCGTGTAAGAGGAGCTGTTTGACTTGACTGTATGCAGCCACGGTGAAAATGAGGCGTCACTTCGCATATTAGTTACAATACAAGATTTGACTACTGGCAGGGAAATATTTTTGTATGTATAACTTAGGCACTTTTTTTTTTAGTACAAACTTTGTTATAGATGTTTATTTTATGACTTCTACATTATGGAACCTGTTTTTGATGAAATTTGTACAGCTTTAGTATTATCCTAGGTTCAAGTGAGTTGATTTTGATGTTGATAAGTGGCTTGGCAGAGGTATGCACTCTGTCAAGTGCTATTCAGGTTTTACAAGGAATATAATTAGATAGCTGTTAAATTTTTTATACAGACAGTGTAAATGGTCCAGTCACAGTGGTAAGAAGATAAATATATTGACAATATCAAGGCTTTCCACTAAGGCTCATACTAGCCAGCCATGACAAATAAGTAGCCAGCCGGGGGGGGGAGTAAACACAAAATAAACTCCTGTGCGTGCAGTTCCCAGGATTAAATGTATTTTCCACAGACCATTTATTTATTCACTTTACTCAAATACAAAGTAAAATGGCAGTAAATCTTCTTTCTTTTCTTGCGTATTGCATCATGAGGCATTCCTGGCTTGTAAATCTCTTATTTTCGGTGCATGACACATTCACGCAACTGAGCATACTATGAATTAACACAACGGTCTGCAGTGGTGGCGACACAATTAAATACTCAGCGAACATTTCTCCATTTGTGTATGAAAATACACTCCAACGACTCAGTTTGGTTTCATTTACAACCAACGATGTCTTTTGATGCCAGCAAGTAATTGAACGAGAGAAGACTGGTTTACTGGAGACAAAATAAGCGTTATCTCTGTTTCTGTTCCCTCCGATGTCGCCTCCGATGGCCCCGACACACTACTGCCTCCGCCGAGTGCACGCGCACACACCGCATGTAGGGGCCACAGATGAGTTACTCTCCCTTGATCAACGAAGTCTGCAGGGAATTTGTGGTTATTATCGGTACAAACAGCGCGAATCACAACTTAAATGAGTGCAGTTCAGTTTGACATTATTGTCAGTCCGTTAGATAAACATTTAATTTTATTAAAATCGAAAATTAATATTTAGAGCCTGTGGGCTACAAAAATAATAGTCATTAAAGTAGCCGGCTGGACTTAATTGTGTAGTCGGCTGTATGGCCGGCAGCTGGCGCTTGTGGAAAGCCCTGAATATTAATCTTTTCCTCAGATGTATTGGTAAATTCGTAATACAAGTCTCCATATATTAGACATACAGAATCTTGTACAGTATTATGAATTTCCCAATATATGTAAAATTACACTGTACTTATTTTTTATGGGGCGGCACGGTGGTGTAGTGGTTAGCACTGTCACGTCACAACAAGAAGGCTCTGGGTTCGAGCCCAGTGGCTGACGGGGGCCTTTCTGTGTGGAGTTTGCATGTTCTCCCCGTGTCTGCGTGGCTTTCCCCCACAGTCCAAAGACATGCAGGTTAGGATAATTGGTGGCTCTAAATTGACCGTAGATATGAATGTGAGTGTGAATGGTTGTTTGTCTCTATGTGTCAGCCCTGCCTGCGATGATTTGGCGACTTGTCCAGGGTGTATCCCATCTCTCGCCCATAGTCAGCTGGGATAGGCTCTAGCTTGCCCGCGATCCTGCACAGGATAAGCGGTTATGGATAATGGATGTACATATTTGTTATTTGCTAATGAAACTTCCATGGATTGCTCCTTACTGAGAAACACAAATTTTCCAGCTCAAGAGCTCAAGTTTGAGCTGATCAAATATTTCAGCCTTTGTATATGTGAATAAAAGAGTATGCCTTTTACATGGTATCTTATATATATCATTATATTTGTTCACTAAGAAGACATATTTTTAAGCATCACTCAGTCATCCATGTTTATTTTTCTTTGTTGCATTGAAGCAGCATTCTGATTGATCAAGAGGTAATAAAGCGCTTGAGGTCATTCTAGACTTTTCTGAAAAGTTGAATATTCCAGTGTGACCAGAAAACACATTCCTGCCTTTAGGTTTACATGCAGAATGCCTAGTACCTAGCGTAAAAATAGCCTTAGACCTTCATTATAAGTGCAAAGGTTACTATAGTTATCAGGGAAACATTTTGAAATTCATGCCCTTCATAATCGCACATACTGTCTGCTATTGTTGCAGTAGATGGAATAGTTCATTCAGGGCCAAGCCATGGTTCGATAGCACTTCTGGGATTTGAACGTTGAGCGTTCCAGTCACTAGCACAAAACATTTACCGTCAGCCCCTAAGTCACTACTCCAAGTATTATCTCAGATTCATTCATATCTTTGCTATGTGTGTTTTCAGACATTTTTAATCGACGCTTGAAAAGCCTGAAATGTGAGTGAACATGCTGTCTCAGTGTTTATGCTTCTCTCACGTATTAACGCAGCTGAAATGTGTCATGCTGTGGATGAAGGACTGTTTACTCAGGGGCCTGAGTTAATAACCGCAAATGTGTAGCCTTGGGACGTATGTTTGGAGGAGCTGAAAGCAAGAGATTAGGACCAGGGGGTCTCAGAGCGGTGAAACCCGGTCTTATCACCAAACAGGAAAAAGTTGTGTATTCCATGCAGGAAGTGATGAAGCTGAAGCAGCTCACTAATCTGTAGGACCCGATTGACCAAAGATGAACTCATGTGGTTCAGCGATATCCATGTAGCTTCTGTCAATAATTCTATCATGAGACTATGTTAATTGGATTTAGATCTGATTTTGGACTTTCCTGTTATTAACTTTTTCCCTTTTTTTCTACACAAGATTTCACTAAACACACAAAAAAATGAAGTAGTAAGATTGATATCTTTCCCTGTGTTTTTGGATGAATAGTTTTCGCAGATGGCTGTTGAGACTGATAAGCATTTTTTTCCCTAACACACCAGGGATCCATGCTTCATGCTTGTGTCATGTTTCCACATTTTGAACATGCAGTTTTTTTTCTTACCAACATAACTGTTTAATGACACACCACTGAGTGTGAATCTGCTCGGGTTATAGAAAGTCTCTGAGTGGGTGTGGAGGTTTCAGGTCCGTGTATGTTGGCTTCATTTTTTTTTTGTCTGAAAATGAAAATGGGAAAACAAGAAACAGGTTTTTATGATATTTTTTTTTCAACACACCAGAACCGATATGAATTAATTTGTCATAAAATTATTTTTTTAATTAAATATTGAGTTTTTCTCTAAATTACTTCTACCACAGGTTAAAAAGCAAATAAAAAAATGGACACTGCAGTGTATTTGAGTGTGCAAGAGCTTGAGTTAATGTTCATACCAAACATCAGAACGAAGGAAAAGTGATCTCTGTGGCTTTCACCATGGCGTGGTTGTAGGTACCAGATGGGCTGGTGTGAGCATTTTAGAAACTGCTGATCTCCTGGGACTTTCACACACAATAGTTTCTGGCATCTACACAGAATGATGCAAAAAAAAAAAAAATCCTGTGAGCAGAGGAACTGTAGGCTGAAACACCTTATTGATGAGGAGAATTACCAGACTGGACTGTTTTGTTTTTCTTCAACTGTCCAGTTCGGGTGATTCTGTGCCCATGATAGCCTCAGATTCCTATTCTTCTTTGACAGGAGTGGAACCCAATGTGGACATCTGCTCTTGTAGCTCATCCACCTCAAGGTTTGATGTTTGGTGCATGCTGAGATGCTTTTCTACTCAGCACGGTTGTAAAGAGTGATTATTTGAGTTACTGTATATCCTTCCTGGCAGCTTGAACCAATCTGGCCGTTTCCCTCCTCTGACCTGTCTTCTCAACACGGTGTTTCTACCCACCAAAGTGTTTGTTTTTTTTGCATCGTTCTGTGTAAACTCTAGAGACAGTTTCTGAAACACTCAAACCAACCCATCTGGTACCAACTTCCATGCCATGATCAAAGATATTCCTACTAAAGTGGACAGTGAGTGTATGTCTAGAGCAACAAAGGAAAACTAAACAAGCTTAACAGAAATCAAACCCTTAAATGATAAGTTAAAATCTATCTGCTTAAAAAATGTTGCTGTATTTTTTAAATTTTTTTATTTTCAATTTTTTAATGTACCATTTATGCATATTTTTACATAATGTATTGCTAGCAGTATTATGGTATTAGTATATTAGATTGTTATGTTAGCACTAATTTTACTACAACATGTGGTGTTCGGTTACATCTGCTGTAAATATACATCAAAACACTACCGAGTTGGTGTTTTATGTTATTAAAGTCGAATTAAAAATTAGGATTGAAATTGCTTTGCTGTATAAGGTATCAATGTGGTAGCTGAATAATTCAAATTTCTCTTTTATCACAGCCCAGTCATTAAAGGAATTCTCTCAGCTATTAAATACAGTTGAAGAGGAACGACGGCGACTTGTAAGTAAATTTGTTTCCTTGTTTGTTTGTATTATTTGATCTCATTTAATTATTGTCTTAAATTAGACTCTCAGATGATATTGTGTGATGTGTTGCAATTTCAACATGAGCTTTTCTTTTTTTTTTTTTAAATCTTTCAATCCTTAAAGCACTTATTGTGCATTATTTTAGATTTTGGCACTAAAATATAGCTCTTGTGCCTCCGGGAAAAAACTATGCACTATTCTGACAAGTGCAGGAGAGTTATGGGAAACACGCTTTGGTCAAACAGATGCTTGCTTTGGGTCATGACTCTTTTTTCGACAGAGGAGAAACTGCACGTATCAGCAAGCTGTCATGATGCTTTATTAACATTGGAATGTCTTGGAATTTCTCACTCGTTTTTTGTTTGTTTGTTTGTTTTTGTTTTTTTTTCCCAGCCTGTCAAAACCCAAGTAGGTTAGTGTGACATCAAGTACAGTATTACTGCAATTCCTACTATTACATAAACCTAGAAGTGTGAGTAAGAACAAATAAGGTTAGCCATTTTGAAGTGACAGACAATAACCCTTGGTACATATTTCTATTCTGAGCATGTCTCATGCCCATGATTCATCCATATGTACTGTAGGATGGCTGTTGGTAATGACTAATACTGTGCATCAGTCCAGACAAAAGTTCTTGTTTTCGCGTTGTCTATAAGCCTTAGTTTTGGGGTAGAAAATCTACTCACTTGAACAGCTCCATTTATCATTCAGCCATAACTTTGTTGTTGTTATGTTAAGCTGGTAATGGAAGTCTGACTCATTTAAAAACAAAATCCTATCTGTAAATGTATTTCTCAGTCTTCATTCATATATTCAGTGACGGCACAGACGTGTATGTATTTACAGTTTAGTCATAATATTTCCGAAATTTGACCCCTCACTGCAGAGACACCCGGCACCTAGTCTTTTCTACTTTCTCAGATAAAGCAGTGGTCAGAACAAGCACAAATAAAACTAGACAGAGGCTGTGACTAAAGTCACAGTAATTTGCGCTAGCTGACCTTTGTCAGTTGAAGGTCAAGTTGCGCCTTGCCACCCTGAACAAAATTAAAAAAAAAAAAAATTGAAAAAAATCATAAAAATTGACAGAGTTATAAGTGATTGGAAAAAAGCCCGTTTTTCACTGATCATTCCGAATCAGTGATCTGGATCAATACCAAAAGTCATAGCAGCGTACTTCAGCCCAGACGTATTCTTCATGTGAAATTTGGTGATGACTGGTTGAAAACTGAGAGAGACATAGCATCCCAAAAATGTTAGGATAATAATAATAATAATAATAATAATAATAAGTGTTGCCAGGAAAAACAAACCTCACCCGGCAGCACTTGTTTTATACCTATATGTTGATCATGATTTTATACCTAATATCACTCATCTCTCAGATTTAGATTTTGAATCAGAATCATATGTTTGTGAAAGAGAGCATTACAGTCAGAACCAGAATCACGTGTTTGTGAGAAAGAGAAATAGAACCAGAACCTGAAGGAAGATATCACGAAAAAAACGATTTTAACCTTTTTGTTGACCTTGACCGGATGACCCTCAAAATGTTGGAGGTTCTATTTGAGACCAATGCCCATCAATCCTGAAAGTTTCATAAAGATCAGTCCAGCCGTTTTCCCGTAATATTGCTTACAAAAAACAAAGAAACCCAACCGAAAACAATACCTCGCCCCCTGGTGGACTCTGTCCCAGGCGAGGTAATAATAATAATAAGCGGAAGAAGAAGAAGAAAGTAGAAAGATCCTGAGAGAGAGTAATAATTTGCGCCGGCACTACTAGCGCGAATTAATTCACCACACAGATATAATTCACTGAAAGAACTTAAAAAGGTGCAAATTTGCCTATAGCAGAGCTCCCCGCACATGAACAATGTATGTGTACTACCACCACCACCAGAGGGAACCCAATTGTAAGCGCAAGGCAACGTATCTCATAAACACGACCACTGGTCAATGAAATTTGTATCTATATTTACAACCCCGATTCCAAAAAAGTTAGGACAAAGTACAAATTGTAAATAAAAACAGAATGCAATAATTTACAAATCTCAAAAACTGATATTGTATTCACAATAGAACATAGACAACATATCAAATGTCGAAAGTGAGACATTTTGAAATTTCATGACAGCAACACATCTCAAAAAAGTTGGGACAGGGGCAATAAGAGGCTGGAAAAGTTAAAGGTACAAAAAAAGGAACAGCTGGAGGACCAAATTGCAACTCATTAGGTCAACTGGCAATAGGTCATTAACATGACTGGGTATAAAAAGAGCATCTTGGAGTGGCAGCGGCTCTCAGAAGTAAAGATGGGAAGAGGATCACCAATCCCCCTAATTCTGCGCCGACAAATAGTGGAGCAATATCAGAAAGGAGTTCGACAGTGTAAAATTGCAAAGAGTTTGAACATATCATCATCAACGGTGCGTAATATCATCAAAAGATTCAGAGAATCTGGAAGAATCTCTGTGCGTAAGGGTCAAGGCCGGAAAACCATACTGGGTGCCCGTGATCTTCGGGGCCTTAGACGGCACTGCATCACATACAGGCATGCTTCTGTATTGGAAATCACAAAATGGGCTCAGGAATATTTCCAGAGAACATTATCTGTGAACACAATTCACCGTGCCATCCGCCGTTGCCAGCTAAAACTGTATAGTTCAAAGAAGAAGCCGTATCTAAACATGATCCAGAAGCGCAGACGTCTTCTCTGGGCCAAGGCTCATTTAAAATGGACTGTGGCAAAGTGGAAAACTGTTCTGTGGTCAGACGAATCAAAATTTGAAGTTCTTTATGGAAATCAGGGACGCCGTGTCATTCGGACTAAAGAGGAGAAGGACGACCCAAGTTGTTATCAGTGCTCAGTTCAGAAGCCTGCATCTCTGATGGTATGGGGTTACATTAGTGCATGTGGCATGGGCAGCTTACACATCTGGAAAGACACCATCAATGCTGAAAGGTATATCCAGGTTCTAGAGCAACATATGCTCCCATCCAGACGACGTCTCTTTCAGGGAAGACCTTGCATTTTCCAACATGACAATGCCAAACCACATACTGCATCAATTACAGCATCATGGCTGCGTAGAAGAAGGGTCCGGGTACTGAACTGGCCAGCCTGCAGTCCAGATCTTTCACCCATAGAAAACATTTGGCGCATAATAAAACGGAAGATACGACAAAAAAGACCTAAGACAGTTAAGCAACTAGAATCCTACATTAGGCAAGAATGGGTTAACATTCCTATCCCTAAACTTGAGCAACTTGTCTCCTCAGTCCCCAGACGTTTACAGACTGTTGTAAAGAGAAAAGGGGATGTCTCACAGTGGTAAACATGGCCTTGTCCCAACTTTTTTGAGATGTGGTGTTGTCATGAAATTTAAAATCACGTAATTTTTCTCTTTAAATGATACATTTTCTCAGTTTAAACATTTGATATGTCATCTATGTTCTATTCTGAATAAAATATGGAATTTTCATAACATCATTGCATTCCGTTTTTATTTACAATTTGTACTTTGTCCCAACTTTTTTGGAATCGGGGTTGTACATAAGATAGATGGCTTTTTATCCAGCGCTTATTTTTAATTTGCTTTTTAAAAAAATAATGTGGGATTATTTGCTAACACATTTTACAGAAAATATTCATGACAGTTTCATATAAAACTAGTTAAAATAGTTTTATGAGTCCACTAACTTGTTGGACAGTTGACAGTTTCTGTCTTGGCCAATAGACAGATGTAAGTGCAGAAAGAGTTTTATTGAAAACATGCTAGCAGACAGATCCAAAACATAGACAAAGGCAGAGTTGAAAAACAGGCAGTGGTCGAGTGAGGCACAGACAGGATATCAGAGGTAATGCAATATTCATAGTCCAGAAACACAAACAGGGTCAAAAGCAGCAAAACGATACAAAATGCAAGGCTTGGTAACATCAGACGCAGGGTACAGAGTGTAGACTTCACAAAGTGCGTCACCAAAGTGTGTCGATGGTGTCATTTTCCGAATGCACAGGATATTGCTTGAATACATGCTGTTAATTCTTCCTTCATTGAACAGGCATTAGTTATGTAGCTGCCAAGATACTTGAAGCTATTGACATTCTTTAATTTTGTGCTATCAATGAAAAATCTGGCTTCTGGTCTAATTCACATAATTTCTGTTTTTGTGGTGTTGATGCATAGACTCATCTTTTTGGCCAGATCTTTGTAGGCAGTGTACAATTAAGTAGCAGTCATACTGAGCTACCACTGCTTGGCATATATTGTCTCATAAACTAACATGCATTAAGGGTTTTATGGTAACTTTTTTTTTTAACAAATTCTGTGTAGTGGTTAGCACTGTCGCTTCACAGCAAGAAGGTTCTGGGTTCAAACCCAGCGGCTGGCGGGGGCCTTTCTGTGTGGAGTTTGCATGTTCTCCCCGTGTCTGCGCGGGTTTCCTCCGGGTCCTCCAGTTTCCCCCACAGTCCAAAGACATGTGGTTAGGTTAACATGGGGCGGCCTTGGGCTGAGGTGCCCTTGAGCAAGGTATCTAACTCCTGACTGTTCCCCGGGTGCTCTAGTGTGGCTGCCCACTGTTCTGGGTGTGTGTGTGTGTGTGTGTTCACTGCTTCGGATGAGTTAAATGCAGAGGATGAACCTCACTGTGCTTGAAGTATGCATGTGACAAATAAAGGTTTCTTCTTTTTTTTTCTTCTTTGTATCCCTGCTCTTTCACAAAGTAGTTTATTTAACATTGGGATTATGTAGTTTAATAAGTATGTCGACAGAGGTGTATAAATATTCGGGCTTGTGATATTTGAAAATATTTCACTGTAAAATTTTAACATTTATTGTCTGCTTCCAGTCGGAGTTTGAAATTATTATAAAAATCCTACCATCACACATGATATCTCACAATATATATATGTATTGTGATATAATCTATCATGATATTGATGTTTAAATAATATTGGCTGGCTTTGAGTGGTATATCAGATATATTCCATTCAGCTAGCATGATACTGAACAAGTTGAAGACGAGTAGCTGAATGGAATATATCTGATATACCACAAAAAAAGCCAGCCAATATTATTATTGTTATTATTATTATTATTCTACATACACATTACTTGAGGGTGTTCAATGCATCTTTCTCTTTCAAAATTCTCTCAAAATCTCCCGTATTTAACAAAGCAAACCTGGTGGCCATGCTTGTTTAAAAATTGTCACAGTCGCTCGTTAGTATGGAAGTTTTACGTCTCCGATGTGTGACGTCATGTTGTCTTGACAGCCATGTTTCAGAGTGCAGGCACTTACGGATGTATATGCAGAAGAGAACGGGATGCAAACACTAAACAAAGCCAAGATGAGAGACAGGAATCGTGGTCAGTAAACTAGCATGGGTCGGGCGATCGGCGAACAACGTAATAAAGGGGAGATAAAGAGCGAAAACATGAGAGGATAAGCAAAAGTCAGAAAGATACAAGGCTTGATATGAACTGTGAGAGCAAAACAATACTTCACACTGGAGTAGAGCGAGAGAGTGGCTTAAATAGGGGAAGAGATAATTGGGAAGATGCATGACAGCTGTGATTAGTAATCAGGAGACAGAGGGCGCTGTGGGTCTTGGGAACTGTAGTTCAGGGAGTCCATGTTTGTAGTCACGGCGTTCTCAGCAGGTTTACTGACACCATGCAATATCGTAAACCATATTCAACGCTCATTCTCCATTGGGTAGAGTGACGTAATACACGTAGGATACGCGATATGCTAACAATATTGCATGCTATCCAACCAAATGAATGAAACCTGCTAGAATGGAATAGAATACATGTTTTTATTCCATGGAAAAAGTGTCCTGGATGTATAATAATTTATCATATTACCCATCCCTAATTTTATACTTCAAAAGGAATATAGTACAGCTTTAGAGTAATATTGTATTAATCATCAGTCATAATCAAGAGCTGGAGACGTCTGCATTCTCTCTCTGTTGCCCCATGCACTGTTGAGTAAAAAGCCAGTATTATTCAATGTCCTGTCCTGCCCCTTGTGGAAAATATGCTTCAGCCCATTACTCACAGTGGAGAAAATTAACACACATGTGGAATGAAATTTGGTCATTGAGTCTGACATCAAAGCCAGTGCCGTAATGTGTTTCCTGGAGCAGTGAGATGTGTTGGCTGGATCTGGAATCAATTCAACAGCCCTTTTTAAATCTCTAGCGCCGTAATGCCTCCTGTTCAGTCTGATCAACTATTGTGTATTGGAATGAGAGGAGGTCAGTGGAGCTGTACGACAAGCCCCAGAGGGAGAATTACCCAGCAGCCCCCTCCAGCCTGACTACTTCCTGCAGACCATGGCTCCGCTACGCTCCATTCTCCCAGGCTGCTGTGCCAGGCCTCTTAGGATGACAAATACCTCCGTAAAAAAGAAAGTCCCAAACAGCGCTTTCATTCATAGATGTACAATAACGAGACCAAAAAGGGTGAATGACTCCACGTGAATACTTTGACCTCCCTCTGGGAAGCAGCTGGAAAGTTTTCGTCATTGTTGTTGCAAGAAATTCATGGGACTATTATAACCTATCATAAATCATTCATGCTGTATTATACTCCAGCCCTGCTGATGAATCTGATGTGTCAGAGGATGTTGATTATCTTTTATAACAGCCGTTCTGACGGTACATTAGTGCTGGCTGTAATTCAAATCACAGGATTGTCTTAAGGCTCCGTTCTGAGGTTATCGTTTGTCTAGTAACGACTCATTCAGAGAGACTTGTATGGTGGATGCGTTACAGTGTCTAAGACCAATAATGATGTTGCTGTGTAACAGATTAACAGATAAAGAAGACGTTTATTGAACCTTTGTGGAAGGAGTCTCGTGGGTCAGTGCTGTTTAAAGAGAGAAAAAAGAGACGCTGGTGATGGGAGGAGCGTTTATAGCTGCTATAAAGTAGGTGATAACAGGAACTTGTTTTGATGATGTTCCACATCGTTGAATGTAACTATAAACAGATCAACATATGGCCAGTGTAGTCATTGGCAAATTGCTGTGGTGTAAGAGGAACTAAATACTTTGGGACCTGCTGCTATAAGAAAATAATTAACTATAACATCACAGCCCCAAGTATTTTATTCCTTACTTCTTATCGAGGGGGGAAAAAATCATTAATACCTTATTATGTATCTAAATGTCACCTGAAGTCCTCCTACTGCGTATCTGAGGGTATTTAGAGCATGCACTGTAAGCTAGGGCAGGCAGCCAGATATATCTGTTTTAAAAGGGAGGCATTTTCCCACATGATGAAACGGACTGATGTAAGAAGTGAGTTTCCTCTTGGGCTCTAAGGGGCCATGGGAACTTGTGTTATGAGCGATACACTCAAGCCGACAGCATGACTGTCTGGCCACTGAAATGAGGAAATCCTCAGCCCTTGTAAAGTGCTGAAAGGCCAGTTCCTTCAATGAATCGAGCACTCACTGTCAGCTCCTGTGTGGAACTTCACAGCCTCAACACGACTCAGTTTCTTCTGAACATCGTATTGAAAATATTTTTAGATGTTTTTTTTTTTAATCTGTACACAAAGTCGAATTATTATTACACTTCGTGACACGTTTTAGGTGCAAAATATTTCTTTAAGGTTCTGTTACAATCTAGAAGCCTTGAGTCCAGGAAACACACGTCAAGCGCACATCTCTCAACAGCAAATTTGTTACTGTTCTCTGAAAGGTTCATATCTTACATCTGGAGCTGCTTGGAGTCTGTCCAGCTCCATTAGAAGTTCAGGTTGCATTGGTTTTGACGTAGGCAGATCAGGGTTGTGGAGACAGACTGTCAGTTTGGTAGGGGGAGGGCTGTGCACAGGCAAGCATGTGGAACCTATTTTGGGCAATTCTCTAGTGAGACTAGAAGCCCACCACTTGGTGCCTGGGAAAGTATATAAAAGGAACTTAAGTATGTAATTGTGTGTTTTTCCAATTGAGACTATGAAACGAAAGTGCTGCTAATTATAGTACCGTTATTGTACAGTATACGAGAAGAGTTGCTCTGGATAATTTTTCTTTGATTATTTTAATGCTGGCCAAGGACAAATTATGATGCCAGAGCTGTGAACCAGCTGCAGGCGCCAAGCCTTTTAGATGTTTTAGGTTGAATTTGACTTATTTTCAGGTGTGAGAAAAGTACAGAAAAAAGTGATGTTTAGGGGAAAGTATGATAATTGTCTGAAACTCTTCAAGCCAGTCAAGTCAATTTCACAATTATCTTTTTACTGTTAGTTACAGGTTATGTCCTGATTTTTGCGTTTTCTGAATTTCTTTTTTTCTGACATTTTCACTTCAAAGCTACCAAAATACCAATCAAGATTAACCATTTGCTAATGTCAGCTCCCTTTTTTATCCCAACCACAGGAACTCTGTCTGCATAACTGTGAGCAAAACGCCAGTCAGTCAGCAGGTAAATGCTTTATTCAGAGCAGACAGGCAAACAAATCCAACTCGCGAGGCAAAAATGTGGTCAAAAAAACAGGCAGATTGTCAGGCGGCCAACAGACTAAACATAGCTAATCCAGAATCAAAAATCCAGAGGATGAAAAAACAAGATTCTGAACCTGGATATTGAACACTGATTACAAAGCCTTGGTACGTCAGACGTAAACACAAAGTGATACTTCACATCTATTAAGTGTCTGAAGATTGTATTTATAGTGTGTGTGTGTGTGTGTGTGTGTGTGTGTGTGTGTGTGTGATTAAGTCCAGGTGTGTGTGGAAGTCAACTGATTTTGAATGTGGGAGTGAAGTTGTATGCTGGGGATTGGTAGGCCATGTTTGTAGGCCACAGTGCAATCTAGGAGATCCTGGTGTTGAATATGTACCATTTTCCATATGCTGTTTTAGTGTATTAGTTTATGTGCTAAATCACACTCTGATTGCTGTAATTATAATCTGCAATTAATACTATAAAAATGTAGGCAAGCTGTATTTTTTATGTACTTGATAAACCATACTGTGCAAAAGTCCTAGGCACATATAAAGAAATGCTGTAGACCAAAAATGGCTTAAAAATAATGAAATGAAATGTTCCAACATTAAAAAAAATACTGTAAACAGCAGGAAGCCATAATAAATGAAACAAGGTCAATATTTGGTGTGAGACGACCCTTTGCTTTAAAAAAAAAAATAATAAAAATAAATAGTAGTCTCCGGTACAATGAGTGCAGTTTTATAAGAAAATGAGCTGTAGGTTTTACTGAGCATCTTGCAGAACCAGCCACAGTTCTTCTGGACATTTTGACTGTCAGACTCGCTTCTTAATTTTGCACCAAAACCCAGCAGCCTTCATTATGTTTTCTTTTTTAATCTGAAAAGTGGTCTCTGATATAATATGCTGCTCAGATACAAACTTTTTTTTCTGTAACATTTAATTTTGTGCTGGAAAACGAACGTTTGGACTCTAAAATGTTTTTGTACTGACTCAATAATGTCGACGTCATAAAATAGAAATCTATAGCAAAGCTTGTATGGAAAAAAATAGTGGGCCTAAGACTTTTGCACAGTACTGTGTTTGTTTGTTTGTTTGTTTGTTTGTTTGTTTGTTAAAATATACTCATTAGTTGTGCGTGCGTGTGTGTGCGTGCGTGTGTGTGCGTGCACGTGTGTGCGCATGGTGCAAACCAAAACTTTTTGCTTTATTTTTATAATAAAATCTCATGATGTTATGAAATCAAAAAAGTTAATGTAGCCTTGCTTGGGCTTCACTGGCACAACTCATAAACAGTTTAAAAAGTTAATAATAAAATGTTACTGCTTTCCACAAAAAATGTGCCAAAGAAACATTTACATCATATTTTAGATTTGCAGCAAGTACTTTGAAGGTCTAAATGTAAATGAGTAACATAACTTTTAAATTCCAGTTATATTCAGCGAAGTACAAATTCCCTAAATTGATACTTATGTATTATATCTAAGTACAACCCCAATTCCAAAAAAGTTGGGATGCTGTGTAAACTGTAAATAAAAACAGAATGCGATAATTTGCAACTCATGGAAACCTTATATTTAATTGAAATAGTACAAAACAACATATCAAATGTTGAAACTGAGAAACTTTATTGTTTTTTGAAAAATATATGCTCATTTGAATTTGATGTCAGCAACACATTTCAAAAAAGTTGGGACGGGCATGTTTACCACTGTGTTGCATCACCTCTACTTTTAACAACACACTGTAAACATTTGGGAACTGAGGAGACCAATTGCTGTAGTTTTGAAAGAGAAATGTTGTCCCATTCTTGCCTGATATACAATTTCAGTTGCTCAACAGTTTGGGGTCTCCTTTATCGTATTTTTCCCTTCATAGTGCATCAAATGTTTTAAATAGGAGACAGGTATGGACTGCAAGCAGGCCAGTTTAGCACCTGGACTCTTTTACCATGGAGCCATGCAGTTTTAATATGTGCAGAAAGCGGTTTGGCATTGTCTTGCTGAAAGAAGGAAGGCCTTCCCTGAAAACGATTTTTGTTTGGATGGCAGCATCTCATCTCATCATCTCTAGCCGCTTTATCCTTCTACAGGGTCGCAGGCAAGCTGGAGCCTATCCCAGCTGACTACAGGCGAAAGGCGGGGTACACCCTGGACAAGTCATCACAGGGCTGACACATAGACACAGACAACCATTCACACCTATGGTCAATTTAGAGTCACCAGTTAACCTAACCTGCATGTCTTTGGACTGTGGGGGAAAATGGAGCACCCGGAGGAAACCCACACGGACAGAACATGCAAACTCCACACAGAAAGGCCCTCGCCAGCCCCGGGGCTCGAACCCAGGACCTTCTTGCTGTGAGGCGACAGCGCTAACCACTACACCACCGTGGGATGGCAGCATATTGCTCTGAAACATGTATATATCATTCAGCATTAATGATGCCTTCTCAGATGTACAAGCTACCCGTGTCATGTGCACTAATGCACCCTCATACCATTACAGATGCTGACTTTTGAACTGTGCACTGATAACAAGCCGGATGATCCCTCTCCTCTTTAGCTTGGAGGACGTAGTGTCCATGAGCTCTAAAAAAGAATTTCTACTTTTGAGTAGAATTGTAGAATATTTTTGAGTAGTGGACAATTTTCCACTTCACCTCAGTCTATCGTAAAAGAACTCAGGCCCAGAGAAGGTGGCGGTGTTTCTGGATATTGTTTATATATGGTTTTAACTTGCATTTAACATGCAGTTTCAGCATTTGATATGTTGTCTTTGTACTATTTTCAATGAAATATAGGGTTTCCATGATTTGCAAATTACCGCATTCTGTTTTTATTTACAGTTTACACAGTGTCCCAACTTTTTTGCAATTGGGATTGTAGATTCTAGCTCTACTCATGTTTCTGGTGCTATTGAGAGCTAATATTATTAAGTTCTGCATTAAAATCAGCCTAAACATCCTAATCAAGAGGTATTTTCTTGTATAAATGGATCATTACTATGCTGTACTAAGGAATGCACAGAAAACCAACAATAGCAACGTTCCTCTCAACCATTCTGCACTGGCAAACTGCGCCGCATATTTTCTCAAGGTTCTCAGACCCAGGCAAAACTCACAGGAGTTACAAATTGCTTTTTTTTTGTTTTTCAGAGAAACTGTCTACAAAGAATTGCACTGGAGTTTCCTTTTAAACATTCTTATCAAATTGTGATTTGATTCAGATACAGAATGCCGATGACGTCTTGATCACGCCGCTGGAGAAGTTTCGCAAGGAGCAAATTGGCGCTGCCAAAGTAAGTTCTTCAGATTCCCATTGTAAATTTATTCTTCACATTTCAGCAGAGAGTCATTTTTAACCTTATTGCGACATAATCCTGTACATAATTCAATGTAGGTTCATGCTGAGACTCTGCAGGAAGGGGGGAAATTGCAAACACCTGTTAAGGAACAGCAAAATTATAACCAGATTCAGTAATGCCACATGCGCCAACATTAAAAGAAGACCCAGCATTAAATGAAGCCACTGCAGCCGTATGATATATTTACTAGATTAACGGCTTCATAATCCTGGCCCTGAACTGAAGCTTTTAGGCTGTGTGCCAAACACTAGTGTTTGAGAGAATGGTTCTTATTAAACTTGACATGGAGAGTATATCTCGATATTACTTCACAAAGACTTTCTAGGAAAGAACATCCTAACTTCAGTGTGTCAACTTCAGAAAAAAAAATTCTGTATCCTGGTTAGTAGCTCCCAGGTTAATAAATGGCTAGAGAGCGTCATTCATGGCACTCACCTAAAGTTTAACAGACAGTTGAGAGACATAATAAACAAGTTAATATGATGCTTTAACTAAATGTTATTTTTGCAACAGCTCACTGCTTACAGCCATTTCGTGTCATAAAGTCTGTCCACTTAGTTCCCATCTTGGCTACACTTCTGGGCAGGTATTTTCATTGATACAAGACCAGACTTCTATCTACTTGAATGGGGAGAGACCATGTACCAGAAACAGATGAATAAAATGATGTTTCAGACACGGCTTTGAAACAGATGTGAAAATGTGACAAAAGTACACCCCCAAATCAATAAAAGTTGGGACGATATGGAAATTGCAAATTAAAAAAAAAAAGAAAGCAGTCATTTCTAAATTTATTTTGACTTGTATTTCATTACAGACGGTATGAACCCAAGATACTTCATGTTTTCTTTGGTCAACTTCATTTCATTTGTTAAGATACACCCATTCCTGCATTTCAGACCTGTAATACCTTCCAAAAAATTTGTGACTTGGGCAATTTAGAGCTAGTAATGAGGTGAAACAACGAAATAATGATGTGCTTTGAAACAGCTGATATCCATATGTGATTGTAATTATGATTTGGTACAAAAGCAGTATTCAGGAAAGGTCTAGTCTTTGAAGAGCAAAGATAGGCTGAGAATCTCCAGTTTGTCAAGAAATGTGTGAGAAAATTATTGAAATGTTTAAAAACGATGTTCCTCAAAGAAAGATAGGAAGGGATTTGGTTATTTCACCCTCTATGGTGCATCATATCATTAAACAATTCAAGGAATCTGGAGGAATTTCAGTGTTTAAAGGGCAAGGCCACAAGCCTAAGCTGAACATCCGTGATCTCCGATCCCTCAGATGGCACTGCGTCAAGAACCATCATTCATCTAGAGCTGATATGGGCTCAGGATTACTTTGGCAAACCTTTGTCAAACACCACAATACAGAGTTACATCCACAAATCCAAGGTAAAACTTTACTGTGGAAAAAGGAAGCCTGATGTTAACTGTGTTCGGAAGCACCATTGACTTCTCTGGGCTTGGAGGCATCTGGGATGGACCATCACACTAGAGACGTGTATTGTGGTCAGACAAATCAGTATTTCAGGTCTTCTTTGGAAGAAATGGACACCATGTGCTCCAGGCCAAAGACAAAAAGGACCATCCAGATTGTTCCCAGAAACAAGTCGAAAAGCCAGGGTCTGTCATGGTATGGGGTTGTGTCAGTGCCCTTGTCAAAGGTAACATACACTTCTGTGATGGCAGCATTAATGCAGAAAAGTACAGTGAGATTTTGGTGCAACATATGCTGCCTTCAAGACGACATGTTTTCCAGGGATATTTCAACAGGACAATGCAAAACCACATTCTGTACACATTACAAAGGCGTGGCTGTGGAAGAAGAGGGTGCCTGTCCCCTCTGTCCCCAATAGTCAAGTCAAGTCAACTTTATTGTCAAATATGCTATACATGCTCGACATACAGCACAGATGAAATATCAATCCTCTCTGACCCACGGTGCAAACTGGCAATGCAATAAATAAAAATAGAATAATTGAAAAAAACAAACAATATAAACAGTATAAACACTCTAGATAGGAACTAGACAGACTAAACACTCAAACAATATAAACAGAATAATAGAGAATGTTTGGCAATTTTGAAACAGAAAATATTCTTTGACCTTTGAAAAGGCTGTTGCACACCTTAAGACCTGTTTGCAGGAGCAATGGGCCAAAAATAACACCTGAAACGCTTCATCACTTGGTGTCTTCAGTCCCTAAACATCTTTTAAGTGTTGTGAGAAGGAATGGCAACATTACAAAGTGGGAAATACTTTGCCATCCCAACTTTTTTTAATGTGTTGCAAGAATCAAAATTTTAATAAATGTGAAGAGAGAGAAGAAGCATTTGTCACAAGCACAGTGAAATTCGGCCTCTGCATTTAACCCATCTGAAACAGTGAACACACACACGGCAGGTATGCTACAGTGCCCGGGGAGCAGTTCGGGGTTTGGTGCCTTGCTCAAGGGCAGTTCAGTCCAAGGCCACCCCATGTTAACCTAACTGCATGTCTTTGGACTGTGGGGGAAACCAAAGCACCCAGAGGAAACCCACGCAGATACAGGGAGAACACGCAAACTCCACACAGAAAGGCCCCCGTCGGCCGCTGGGCTTGAACCCAGAACCTTCTTGCTGTGAGGTTACAGTGCTAACCACTACACCACCGTGCCCACCAATAAAATTCACGAGGTAAGACATCAAATAATGTGCTGTTGTATTCTTTTGAATGCAATGCAGGTCAAAGATTATTTACAAATCATTGTTTTCAGTTTTAAGTTCAAATTCAACATACCGTCCCAACTTTTTCTGATTTAGGCTTGTAGTACAAATAATGTATAGCCTTTGACTCAATAAAACAGTTTTTTTTTTTTAATTTGCCCCAACTATTGTACATGCATGCATCTCATTAACTTGTGGAGCAAAGTGCCCTATATCTGCTGTATGTCAGTGTACGAATCAGATGGGGCATACGTTTTTGAAGTAGCATTGTCTTTTTTACTGAGTGGCGGGACAAGTTACATAATACCACCACCATGTTGATTTATATGCATTACCCCATTCATATTTTAAGTCGTGGCCTGTCTCTACTCATACTGTCTCTGAATAATACAGTTAGGTCTGTATATATTTGGACACTGGCACAAATTTTGTTTTTTTACCTGTTTACTGAAACATATTCAAGTTATAGTTATATAATGGACATGGACATAAAGTCCAGACTTTCAGCTTTCATTTGAGGGTATCCACATTAAAATTGGATGAAAGGTTTAGGAGTTTCAGCTCCTTAACATGTGCCACCCTGTTTTTAAAGGGACCAAAAGTAATTGGACAATTAACTCAAAGGCTATTTCATGGGCAGGTGTGGGAAATTCCTTCGTTATGTCATTCTCAATTACGCAGATAAAAGGCCTGGAGTTGATTTGAGGTGTGGCGCTTGCATTTGGAAGATTTTGCTGTGAAGAAAACATGCGGTCAAAGGAGCTCTCCATGCAGGTGAAACAAGCCATCCTTAAGCTGCGAAAACAGAAAAAAACCCATCCGAGAAATTGCTACAATATTAGGAGTGGCAAAATCTACAGTTTGGTACATCCTGAGAAAGAAAGAAAGCACTGGTGAACTCATCAGTGCAAAAAGACCTGGACGCCCACAGAAGACAACAGTGGTGGATGATCGCAGAATAATTTCCATGGTGAAGAGAAACCCCTTCACAACAGCCAACCAAGTGAACAACACTCTCCAGGAGATAGGCGTATCAATATCCAAATCTACCATAAAGAGAAGACTGCATGAAAGTAAATACAGAGGGTTCACTGCACGGTGCAAGCCACTCATAAGCCTCAAGAATAAAAAGGCTAGATTGGACTTTGCTAAAAAACATCTAAAAAAGCCAGCACAGTTCTGGAAGAACATTCTTTGGACAGATGAAACCAAGATCAACCTCTACCAGAATGATGGAAAGAAAAAAGTATGGTGAAGGCGTGGTACAGCTCATGATCCAAAGTATACCACATCATCTGTAAAACACGGCAGAGGCAGTATGATGGCTTGGGCATGCATGGCTGCCAGTGGCACTGGGTCACTAGTGTTTATTGATGATGTGACACAGGACAGAAGCAGCCGGATGAATTCTGAGGTATTCAGAGACATACTGTGTGCTCAAATCCAGCCAAATGCAGCCAAACTGATTGGTCGGCATTTCATAATACAGATGGACAATGACCCAAAACATAAAGCCAAAGCAACCCAGGAGTTTATTAAAGCAAAGAAGTGGAATATTCTTGAATGGCCAAGTCAGTCACCTGATCTCAACCCAGTTGAGCATGCATTTCACTTGTTAAAGACTAAACTTCAGACAGAAAGGCCCACAAACAGACAGCAACTGAAAACCGCTGCAGTAAAGGCCTGGCAGAGCATTAAAAAGGAGGAAACACAGCGTCTGGTGATGTCCATGAGTTCAAGACTTCAGGCAGTCATTGCCAACAAAGGGTTTTCAACCAAGTATTAGAAATGAACATTTTATTTACAATTATTTAATTTGTCCAATTACTTTTGAGCCCCTGAAATGAAGGGATTGTGTTTAAAAAATGCTTTAGTTCCTCACATTTTTATGCAATCATTTTGTTCAACCCACTGAATTAAAGCTGAAAGTCTGAACTTCAACTGCATCTGAATTGTTTTGTTCAAAATTCATTGTGGTAATGTACAGAACCAAAATTAGAAAAATGTTGTCTCTGTCCAAATATTTATGGACCTAACTGTAGATCAGGGATAAAATTAGCTCATGTTTAAAGTCATTAAAATTCTGTAAAGCTGCTTTGCGCCAATGTCTATTGTTAAAAGCACTATAAAAATAAATAAACTTGAATAAAAACTAACATATGCTCATAGTGCACTGTGGGAATTTCTTAGTGTTCGAGACTAAGGACTAGTCAAAAATGTTGTTCGGATGGATTCCATGTGTTCCAATGTTTGGGACGTTTCCTAAAATAACTGTCATTCCAGAAAGATCACCAATTAGACATGAATTCTGTTATTTGGGCTACAGCTACAGTGTTCTTCCTCTCAGTGGACTCAGTGAAGTGGTCAGACTGAACATTAATAAAAATGGCCTGTGAAAGTTCGCTTCCGGTAGCAGTTAATTTCGCTTTGCTTTGAGTTCACTGAGATGAACTTTGGGAAACACAAGCCCAGAGAAGTCAAGAGGGTCGGACTGTGGCCTTTTCTTTCTAAGTAAATAGAATTTTTATGTAGCAGTTACACCGGACATTTGCCTCATTATTTTCTTAATGTCTTGTTTGCAGTTCAGGACACTGAAAATTACTCGGGTTAGGGATGAGGGTTTCTACAGGACCATGGTACAACACATAACAGTACAGTAATACAGTACCCAAGATTAGATAAAATGCAATTACACAAGTGTGAGACAAGCACAACACAATAAGTTCACAGAACAAAATAGACAGAACAGTGAATACACAGGACAATAGATAAACAGT
Source organism: Neoarius graeffei (assembly GCF_027579695.1). Lineage (NCBI taxonomy): Eukaryota > Metazoa > Chordata > Actinopteri > Siluriformes > Ariidae > Neoarius > Neoarius graeffei. The sequence continues at coordinate 57,852,580 of NC_083580.1, forward strand.
GCAGTGACAACAGAATACATGGTTTGGTCTGATAATTCTGTTCGTTCTTTCAGTCTTCAGTAATCGTTTTATCCTGATCAAGGTCAGGGTGGAACCTGAATACTGAGCACAACACAGGAATACACCCTGGATGGAACATCAGTCCATCGCAGGGCACCATGCACACCCATTCACATGCGCATTCACACCTCCAGTCAATTTAGTATCCACTTGTTAAGTCTGACATCAGTAACCGTTTCTGCTGCCAAACAACCTTCATTGTTGCCATTGTAAATACTTCGTCGCTAGATTTGGTGATTTTTTTTTTAAACCGTTTTAGTGACTTTAATTTAAAAAAAAAAAGGCTAGCAACAGATATAGCCACTTTTTCAGCACACATTAGTGAGTGTCTTGAACTCAATACAGCTCTCCAGCTCACATCACTGCTCCTGTTATACAAGTTTAGAAATCAGGTTCGTAACACCTGACTTGCACTTACGACCAATCACTCAGTGCGTTTACATGCACATCCAAATCGAGCTGCTGTCGGTAATCGAGCTAAGGGTCCCAGCAGGGGTGCCAGAGAAATCCAATCCTACATGCACACAAGGAAATCGAGCTATTGTGTGAGGTACATTGTGCACCCGAGCCACAGGTGGCGCTACACACCCCATCGTGTTGGTACACTTCCGGTTGTCGTCATGAAGAAGAGCTATTCAAGAGTATAAACAAAGTTATCAGTTCTGTGTTCACAAGAAGAATGACGACGAGGACAGCAACCAGGGCTTAATTTGAGCCGGAACATGACGGAACAAGATCCGTAACCTCTGTTGTCGGATCCGGCAGCTATTTTCATTTCATTCGGTGTTCCGGCAACTATTTAAATGGATCAGATCACCTCCGTGACCATCACAAAGGGAAAAAAATCAAACAATAAATTAAATAAGTAAATAAAATTTTGTTTAGTGTTCGGTTTTGATTTTGATATCTGTTGTTGATTTCTCTCCTATGACATCCACAAAATCTATGCGAAAGGGGAAGAGGGAGGGACATGGGGTGTATACTTCCGCTCAATAGAACACCGGGTTTTTTGTAGCCGTTAGCTTGCGCTGTGGAAAAAATGGCAAAAAAACAAGAAAGCTTACTAAAATTTTTTAAATGAATTCTCCAACTTGTTTTGTAAACCCTTTATTTCTTAACTATTACTTGAATTGATTGCACTTATGTTTGCTGGCACTGCTTTTAAAGTATTCTCTTTTTTGGGCTTTTTCCACCTTTATTGGATAGGACAGTGTAGAGACAGGAAATGAGCAGGAGAAAAACAGGGAGGGCTTGGAAAACAACCACAGGTTGGAATTGAACCCAGGTCCCCAGATTTATGGCATGGCGCCTTATCCACCTGAGCCACGAAGTCCTGCTGGTACTGCTTTTAACTCTTGTGTGATCTGATCTCCAATGGTGAAATAAACCGGTTGTGATATGAGTACAGTCTGTTATTTTAGAAGATAAATTTAATATATAATTTAATATATAGCCTAATAAAAAATAATATTTTATAACATAATATCACGACATATTACTGTCTGTAACTGTTCGTCACTAAAGCATTTTCTAAGATCATAATGTCTGATATTATTATTTTTTTTTTTTACACACACAATAGGCGTGTGTGCGTAAAGTTATAGTAAACCACCCCCCGCCTTTTTTTTTTGAGTCGCCGGACCCACCCACCTCCTGCGTTCCGGGACCTCCCACTTCACAAATTAAGCACTGACAGCAACATCGATATATATATATATATATATATATTCAACTCCTTAAGCTGAATGAGCATGAACTCTATCTCCTCATTGCTCCAGAAGTGCACGTTTCTACTACTGTTGTCATGCCAACCGAGGCTGTTGTGTTTCCCGCTTGTGGTCTCGTCACTTCCGGAAGGGGCAGTGCTGAAGTAAGTAGCTCGACTATGTAGCTCGATAGGGTTTACATGCACTAAGTAGCTCGGCTACAATCGCATAATCTAGGTCGCGTAGCTCGATTACGAGAAATCCGGTTCGATTTCAGCCTAGCTAAGGTGTTTCCATGGCATTTAGAACTTCGATTTCAGTCGAGCTACGGCAGAAATTCGATTTTCTCTATGTGCATGTAAATGCACTGACTGATAGCCTTAGTCCTGTGCACAACTAATCACTGATAAATATGGTCCCCCCGAAATAATTACTGATCACCACTGTTTGTCCCACCCTCTCGGCTCTTTGTTCTTCATTTTAAACTTTCTTTTTGGTGATACTACATTTTATACATATTAAAAGCAAGTAAACATTGTCTTTCATGGCACCTGCATAGGTTTTTTTTTTTTAAACTTCGATCTATTGAAATAATGAGGGCCACAGCTCTGTGGCATGTTGAGAAGATAAGGCTTGGCCCCAGAAATTTGGTCATTACTTCATGGCTTAACAAGCAGATAAGCAACACATCCATGCATATTTTTGGGAGCTGGGAGGAAACTCCACACAGACAGAAACCCAAGCTCAGTTTCAAACCAGAGGCCCTTGAGCTGTGAGGTGGCAATGCAACCTCAGTATTTAAGGGAGATATGCAGAACCTTTATTTTAAAATAAATTTCTGAGTGGATAGTATCTCCATCCTTGACTCTTGTATGCTGCATAAATGGGAATAAAAAATAATATATATTTTTGAGAGTTAAAATCGACCTCAAAGTTGGCATTCGAGCTGCCCCGCTGAGCCAGCCAGCCCTGAGTGTGTGACGTCAAAGCGGTAACCGGTTTTAAGGCCGAGGCCTTTGACAGCTATCGACCAAAGTCATATAAATAAAAATTTATGGTGAAAGTAAGAAATACCATCACCAACTTGCTCAGCTAAGACTGATTTGAGTTCATTGATTGTGGGTTGACTCTCATTAAAACAGGATAGGTGTTATAACTTGTGCAACATACATGTACATGCATGCATTTTCACTGATAAAACATAAAAGGCTAATTAAATAATCAGATGAACTGAGACAATCACATTCTGAAGCAAATTAAATAATCTTATACTGGTAACTTAAACACACAATGCAAGTTACATGTATTAATCTAAATGCAGGTAAACAATGTGTGTTTTTTGTTGTTTTGTATCCAAATGAGAGTTGGAGCTTACCTGTCTGCGTTCTCGCTTCTTGAAGGCCGATCTTGTGGCCGATTGTTTTGAAACAATCTGACTTTCAGTTGTTCGTTCAGTTCTCCGTTCATTCGCTTCTTCCACGTAAGGGTAAGATGGCAGCAATATCCAGCAGAGAAATCAGATGGCTGCTCCACTCGTTCTCCATTTTCTCCATACTGAGTACGCTGCCATTACTGCTCAGCTCAGGTAATTGCTAAAACCCGGGATGGGATAGGACGTCATCGGTTTTAGCAACAACCGCGGGGAGGTCACTGCCCGAGCGATATGTCACGTCCTGTTCCATCCTGGGTTTTACCAACAACCCTCGGCTCACACTCCGGGAGAACTGGTGCAACTGAACTTACTTTCCTTTTAAAAAAATAAATAAAATAAATACTTACCTTTTCTTGTAGTTTATTTAATTGTTAGTGCTGCACCCTCTTTCAATACAGGCGTATAGCCAACGTTCCTCAACAGATCAGAGGTCTCGTACAAGTCCTCAGTAAAATGTGCAGAGCAGAGGAGAGACTGCTTCGTAGGCACCCAATGTGCCCGTGAACTTTTCGCAAAATGCGTCCAAATCTTTGCAGTTTGAACATTCTTGGGCCATGAATGCAACGTAAATCCACCTTCTGTCGTATTGCTGCACCGTCCAGCAACACATCTATGTGGCATGGCAATAAATTAGCTCAAAATGGAGGATCGGAGTTGCAGTCAGCTCTGTGTTTTAGTATAGCGGCAATGGCGATGAGACCGATAGACTTCCTGCTGTGACGTTGCAGACATCAAGGTCATTCACTCAGACCGCTACCTATATGAATCACTTTAATCGTAAAAATTACTATATTAGATTTATTGTTAACACTTAAAACTATTCCTGTGCCATTCTTGAGGTCTCAAGGCATTTATAAACAAAAGTGAGGCCATGGTTCTGCGTATCTGCTTTAAGCTATTGAGCACTAAAGTTTTGTCCCTCAGGAATGTATTCGAAGAAGAAATATGAGATAGAACCTTATCATTGCAAAGCCTAGAAAATTGCACAGGATTGTACAGGTATGACTGCTGCTTAAAATACCTAAATTTAATGAGTGGGGTCAGGTGTGTTGGGATAATGGAAAATGTTAATATGTGTAGCATAGGGGATTTCAGTACCAGGTTTACACTACCGTTCAAAAGTTTGGGGTCACTTTGAAATGTCCTTATTTTTGAAAGAAAAGCACTGTTCTTTTCAATGAAGATCACTTTAAACTAATCATAAATACACTCTATACATTGCTAATGTGGTAAATGACTATTCTAGCTGCACATGTCTGGTTTTTGGTGCAATATCTCCATAGGTGTATAGAGGCCCATTTCCAGCAACTATCACTCCAGTGTTCTAATGGTACAATGTGTTTGCTCATTGCCTCAGAAGGCTAATGGATGATTAGAAAACCCTTGTACAATCATGTTAGCACAGCTGAAAACAGTTGAGCTCTTTAGAGAAGCTATAAAACTGACCTTCCTTTGAGCAGATTGAGGTGGGGTTTACATTAGACTGTATCAGCGGATCATCAGATTAACGTTTTTAAAACGATTAGCGTGCACACAGCAACGCCAATACACGATTCGCGTGCACACAGCAATGCCAATACACGGATACGCTCGGCTCCGCAGGCATCCTGCGCTCCAAATCACTCCGCCCTGAACAGCGAGTGCCCTCTGGAGGGTGCGCACTCCGGCCCTGCGCAGCTCACAGAGCGCATGAGTGAAGCACACGAGCAGTGATTCGGGACTGAGCCGCTGTGTGTGTGATCTCAGTGCATATCGGGCATGCGCGTCACTTACCACTTGCAAGTGGAAGGATGGCAAGCCTAAAGACAATCATAACTACACAATGGGCAGTATTTGCATCAGTATTTGCAGTATTTTCATACTTTTATACTCTTTAATGAAAGGTGATACAAGGCGGAAGTCCGCGCCGTTTTTCAGCAGTCGCGTCACATGACCAACGCCAGCGAATCAGGAAGGTGGATGTCACAGTGACGTTGTCCAATGACGACGCCAGCTAGAGCTCAGCACAGCGTATCCGCGTATTCTCAATGTTTACACAGCACTGGACCAGACACGATCTGGATTGAATACGTGGACCCTGGCGGATTCCCGTTTCCCAGCGTTTCCAGGCGTTTTAATGTAAACGGACAGTGCATCTGCAAAGAAAACGAGACAGATACGGTCTAATGTAAACTTGGCCTGAGTTTCTGGAGCATCACATTTGTGGGGTCGATTAAATGCTCAAAATGGCCAGAAAAATGTCTTGACTATATTTTCTATTCATTTTACAACTTATGGTGGTAAATAAAAGTGTGACTTTTCATGGAAAACACAAAATTGTCTGAGTGACCCCAAACTTTTGAACGGTAGTGTAGATAAGTAGTGTGGTTAAGAATCGGGAATTAAGATGCACTCTGCTGAGTCCTGATGAGCTGGAAGTGTGACCTCCTTTCAGCCAAGCACTGCCTGATGAGCTCATTGCTGAAAGATCCAAAGCTGAACACACGCTGCCTTATTTGGGTGTATCAGTCCCAGATTCTTCAGGCAGAGCTGCGATGGAACATGTTCAGCTTCGACATTCAGACCACAAAGGCCAAAGGCAACGGCTGTCCGGCTGTTCAACCTCCTACACAAGAATGGACATGCACACATGACAAATGAGGGCATAAACACCATATTACTGACATCTCAGTATCTCACCATGAACACAACTATCTATACCTTCATCAGACCACGCACCAGTACTAATACTAACAATGCAAACATCTATTTTTTTTTCTTTCAGGCTCAGAATACTGTATGTGTTTTCCTCTCAGAACTCCTAAACAAGAGCCCTAAAGGCTCAGGAAGGGTGATGTCATTGTTAGTCAGCAGATGGGCTTGGAGTAAGCATGTCAGAAATGCGATTCCTCTGCTTTGTCAGTTGGCAAGTTTGCAGTCTGCAGAGTCCATGAAAGGGTCATGGGAAAGGTTCAGCTAGTGGTGTAGAGGAAAAACAAACAGTTTAGATCAGATTTCACTTGCAACCTCAAGAAAGGAATCCTTTTCCTGAAGGTCTTGAAAATGATTTGGACAAATATTACACTTTCACAAACCAAATCTTAATTTTTAATCAGGTCTGACTGAGTAAATGAACTCTAGTTTGGATTTTATTTTGCTGCATCAGCCTTTATATTTCAGAAGCCTAGCTAGAAGTCCACAGAGAAAGTGCATAATTATTTTTTCTGTCTCTTTATTTTTGAGATTTTTTTTTCATGTTATCAAGATGAACAAGTCGGTTCAAGTAGGCTGCCTGAACTCTGTTAGCTGCCACACATAGCTGTGTAATACTGCATTCAGCTTAACTCAGAAGTGGGAATTCAGAGCACAAAATTACGCCATTTTCAACTTCCTCATGTTCAAGCTACCAAGCAACCTGGACGTTCAAACAACATGGGTACCTTCATGAAAGCTTATCATTTGTTTGCTATGCCCAAGTACCAAAAGCTCATGAACTAGCAACAAGCAAGCCAGCTTTCACTATTTATATTTGCCTTATAGATTTAACCAACTAACATGTCTGTATGTTGTCTGAGGGCAGCACGGTGGTGTAGTGGTTAGCACTGTTGCCTTACAGCAAGAAGGTTCCGGGTTTGAACCCAGCAGCCGGTGAGGGCCTTTCTGTGTGGAGTTTGCATGTTCTCCCCATGTCTGTGTGGGTTTCCTCCAGGTGCTCTGGTTTCCCCCCACAATCAAAAGACATGCAGTTAGGTTGATGTGGGGCAGCCTTGGGCTGAGGTGCCCTTGAGCAAGGTACCTAACCCCTGACTGCTCCCCGGGTGCTCTGGTGTGGCTGCCCACTGCTCTGGGTGTGTGTGTGTTCATTGCTTCAGATGGGTTAAATGCAGAGGATGAATTTCAGTGTGCATGTGACATATAAAGGTTTCTTCTTCTGATCTAAAGCAAGTATGACTATATACTTCAAAGACTCAGGTTGTTTTGCAGGTCAAGAGGCCCACAGGGCCCCTCTTGGGAAAAAACAGGGGCCCATTTCTACAATGGGGGGCCCAGTGATTATCCTTCAGTTGAAGCGAACTTAGTGAGCGAAGCGAGCCCAATGAACAGCTGGGGCAGCCCAGGGGCTGTTTTTTTCTTCTCAATTCTGGTTTTTTTTTTTGGTATTAGAAGCCATATGAAGCAATGTAGATGACAAAAATCAATGCTTCAACCAAATATATTGAGATATTGTTTAATCAGTGGCAATATTTTGGAATTCAACCACAGGCCACTATATATCACATCTATATTATCTCCTCCTTGTAAATTATAGCACAAGAATGGGTTTGTTTTTTGCATGCTGTGACGATCTAATTCTGCTTGTCTCTAATCATCTCTACTTCTAATTTCAGAGAATCAGATGGTAGTAGTAGTGGTTGCTGTTGTAGTAGTTGATGTTGCAGTAGTAGTTGTTGTTGTAAATCTAGTATGACTAATTACCTTGGGTATCAGGGGTATCAGTTTTTTCAGGTGAATGTACTCTCTGCCGAAGAATGACAAAATAGATGTATTTTTCTTTTTTTTCTTATCCATGTTTTCTTGTCTCTTTCGAATATTCGTACATAGACCGTAAGACGCCACCTACCGAAAGACTTGGATCAGGTTTTACTCGCTTGGGACGCTACAAACGGGGCGGCGTAAATACACGAACAGGTCCGAACGGGTCCGACGTATATTCAATATGGCAGCGGTCAAAACAAATTCATCTGATGCTGAAATCTGTTGAATATCCAGATAATTATGTTGGAAGTTGCATATTTGTGCAAGATTTTCGATACTGAGACCATGAAGTCAAGTAATACGCCACGAAATGTTCCAAATAGGGTATAAAATGCTCGTGTCCATATTGGCCCCTGCCCCTCTCGACAATGCGTTCATTATTCGAAATAGTGCGTCTTAGACGCGGGCGCGCCAACAATCGGAGCCTCTGATACATATTTATTTAGTACTCAAAATTAGCACTTGACTATGATGATTGTTGACGACATGAGCACCCATGTTGATATATGCGAAAGTAAGGTTTAGCACAGCTTCCTAACTTTCCAATTAGGAATTCCAAATTGAGGAATTTTTCCTAGTCAGAAGTCTGAAATACAGAGTATGCAGCATAAGGATTAAAAAAAGAAATAAAACAAACAAACTCTGAGCTAGCTAGCATAGTTTCTGTGTAGTTTATTTCTAGGTGATTTCCACTAGGGGGCGGCGCGGTGGTGTAGTGGTTAGCGCTGTCGCCTCACAGCAAGAAGGTCCTGGGTTCGAGCCCCGGGGCCGGCGAGGGCCTTTCTGTGTGGAGTTTGCATGTTCTCCCCGTGTCCGCGTGGGTTTCCTCCGGGTGCTCCGGTTTCCCCCACAGTCCAAAGACATGCAGGTTAGGTTAACTGGTGACTCTAAATTGACCGTAGGTGTGAATGTGAGTGTGAATGGTTGTCTGTGTCTATGTGTCAGCCCTGTGATGACCTGGCGACTTGTCCAGGGTGTACCCCGCCTTTCGCCTGTAGTCAGCTGGGATAGGCTCCAGCTCGCCTGCGACCCTGTAGAAGGATAAAGCGGCTAGAGATAATGAGATGAGATGAGATTTCCACTAGGTGATTAGTGGAACAAATAGTTTAACAGCTTTAATTTGTTGATGCCTGCAGTGAATAATTAGTTTTATGACTATGGACAATTAAAAATGTGAAGATAATGAATATTTTGGAATTTTTTTTTAGCATACCATTATCATAAAATTGTTGTGTCTGCATGTGGATGTATTGCTATAGACATATTGTTAATTAATAAGTTAGCTAGCAACATTTTGAGTTGTTTAGCAGTGTTATGACTGTGTACAGTTTAAAAAGGAAGATAATATCTTGGGATGTGACTCTTATCACATAGTTTTATATCCAATTTTCTTTTCTTTTTTTTCCGGTGTACCATTGTTATATGATTTTGTGAGTTTACTCAGGATCTGGAGAAAATAATACTTTTCTTTAACATTGCAGGCAGTCTGAGGATTATTATGTCTACATGTGGATAGCTACAGGGTTAGCTTAGTTAAACATATTGTAGGTATATTGTTAGGTAATTAATTAGCTATCAAACATTCTGGTTTGTTTATTCTACAAGTGATTTACAGGGCCAGGGTGAAACAAGGATTTATTTACAGCTGTCGTCTCTCGATCACAAGTTCTCAGTTCTCTGTGGTTAGTGCTTTACACACCTGCTATGAATCATCAGTTTCATGACGCTAATGCTAATGCCGCAATAACTCACTGTTTACTGTCCTGCTCTGCTGTAACACTACATTGTCAAAGACCTGAGATGGTTATTTCCAGGTATAATGAGTGCAGTAAAGAAAACTGTTCTTCAAAGTTCTTAGTGCTCTCAAAGTTCCTTGTTGTTCTCGGTGAATTGCAAACCTGCAGTGAATCATCGGGGGCTTTTTTTGTTGTCGTCAGAAATTTGTTTCCTGTTCCTGCTTATACTACAGAATATGACAATGTCAGTCAAATGTCAAACTAATGATTAATCAAACTTATCTCATGATTTTTGAATGTGACCCTTTATCTTGTACTACATACATGTGCAAAGGTGAAAATACAGCGAGCGTACTTTGTGTTAGTTAGCTAGCTACTGTAGTTTCTGAGTTGTTTACTTTAAAACTAGGTGATTGTTGTATGAAATGAGTACAATAACTTTTTTTTAAACAAATGTATTTTTAGTTTCCTGTAATCACATAGTTATTTAAAAAGTATCATGAGTTTGGGTCTTCTTTTGACCCGTTAGCTACAAGTCTCATCATTTGGTTTGTTAAGTGAACAAAAAAATCCCACTTCTACTATCTTGAAAAAACAATTTGTTATCTTGAGATTACAAGAACAAGAAATCATTATCTGAAGATAACAGGACTGAAAAATGCTTGTATTCTGTGGATTTCTGTTTTATATAGCGAGGAAGGTTTCCAAGTAAAGTTCCATTAGTTCCAGTCTTTTCTATGTATATATTAATTAATTAATAATCCTTAATGGGTGGGAATTAAAGGGCTGATGACACGAACATGACTCTATGCAATTTCTTAAATAAACTATACAACATGGCAAACATGTTAGATTTTTGTTATAATTACGTGAAAAGAAGCTGTTGTTACGCGAATATCCAACTTTTAATTGCACAGCGCAAGAAAACTGGGTCCGTGGCTCGCGGCCATGTTGTGACGTCAGCGGAAGAACACGCTGCGGTTCACTGGCTGTTCTACTCTGGTTCTACTCAATGGAAATGGCGCATGAAAACACCGGTGAACTCTCTAGTGCTAGCTCTTCCTCTTCTGGGAGTCTAGAATTGTGTTGATCTCTTCCGAATAGAATCTATGATAGCCTACCCTCTTTACCCTTTGCCTCTCGTTGCTAGGCGGCAGTTACATGAAAGCCGCAAGCTTTCACAAGCAAATGCATGACTGATATCACGCCGACTTTATGATTACATTTATGATTATCATGTAGAATCTATAGCTCTACGTACCTTTGTCTTATGTCGTTTCACAACACATGTTCTGACAGGAGGACTGTCTTTGGATCCGGCATAGCTACTAGTAGACCCCCTCCGGAATACTGGCAGTGTTGCCAGATTGGGAGGTTTCCCGCCCAGTTGGGCGATTTCAAGTGCATTTTGGTGGGTTTTGAACATATTTTGGGCTGGAAAACGTCAGCAGTATCTGGCAACAGATACTGCTGACGTTTTCCAGCCCAAAATATGTTCAAAACCCACCAAAATGCACTTGAAACCGCCCAACTGGGCGGTAAACCTCCCAATCTGGCAACATTGTGTAGGCACTGCTGATGGTAGTAACACACGTTTGTGCTGAACTGAACACCCAAGAGATTCTTTTAAGCTGGGAAGGGTGTCAAAACAATCCAAATCGAAGTGTTCAGAGCACAGGATGGATGTTGGTGAGGGCTCCCACTTGTCACGAGTGCGCCTGACTTGCTTCACCCACTTCGCATGCAGCTCGGGATCTCTGGGAAACTTGAATAAACTTACCCCATCCTTGTGGGTTTTGGAGCAAAAGCCGGCAACACAACGCGAAGGCATAATAACTAATATATATATATATATATATATATATATATATATATATATATATATATAATGTATAATAATGTATAATAATAATAATAATAATAATGACAAACTGAACACCTGTCGCATCAACAACAAACTGGTAAGTTAGGAGGAAGGTTCTTTCGCTGACATCATATAGCTCCTCCTCCTCTTTCGTCTCCTGGGTGCTGCAGCCCCGTCAAATTTGCCCAAATAGCCGCGTTTTTTATCATAACTTGTAAAATAGGCGCCTTCGTGAATTAATATATGGATCATCGGGAATTACTTTTTATGTTATAAAACATCGCCAAAGATGTCAAAAACGTGTCATCAGCACTTTAAAGCAGTGAGCGATGGAAAAAAGTGCTCACAGCAGTGGTTCTTTGTTCTCTGTCTGCGTCTTTTTTTAAAGGATACAAAACCGTCCCTTTCTTTATCACTGGAGTGTTACTTTCAAGGGTACATACTTTTACCCTTGCTATGTTTTGGGGTTTTTTTCATGGTAAAGTGAATATATTTTACCTTTAAATTAATTAAAGGTACATAATTGGATCTTAAGGACCATTCTTGTTTAAAAGTACACTACATGCACATTTCAGTGTAATAGATACACACTAAAAGTATAGAAGATGTAATCTTGAGAGTACCACTCCAGTGACAAGGAAAGGTACAATTTAGTACAAACCCCCCTTTTTTTGAGTGTGTGCTATGAATCATCAGTTTTGTGACTCTGACGTTCTGACACCTCAGTAACTCATGAGTCTGTTTACTTCCTGAACATTACAATCTTAAATCGCTTGAGATGGGAAGCTAATAATAATTTACCTTATGATTCTGGCTGTGACTGTTTCAGCAGACGTCACCACTCTAAGTTTTATATATACTGTATGTATATATACACACACACACACACACACACACACACACACATATATATATATATATATTACTTCAATGACTTTGCATGCACCTTCATGCTGGTCCAGTGGACAGGACCAAGCATGCCACCTGCTGGTTAGACAGCCAATCAAAATACCTTCTGTCCATATCCATCCGAATCAAATAAACAAATGGACATCTTCAAAACATTTTAATGAGGCTTTTGCACGAAGTTTGTTTGGCCTGTTATATAACAGGGTTTTTTTTTTCACAAGATGTTCATCTTTGTAATTACAGCAAAGGAAATTCCAGTTTTGTTATCAACATTATCTTTTTATTTTTCTTGAAGGAGGGAAAGAAGAAATTTGACAAGGAAACCGAGAAATATTATACACTTCTGGAAAAACACCTGAATTTGTCCTCAAAAAAGAAAGAGTCCTTTTTACAAGAGGTAACATTTCATAGAATTTTTATTAAGTTTTATTATATACTCACCATGTCTGATTTGTCATTCATTGTGTTTTAGGCCAATTCTTTGATATGTATGTCTGTCTCTTTTTCAGGCAGATACCCAGATCAATAAGGAGCGACAGATGTTTTGTGATGCTTCTCTTGAATACGTGTTCAAGATTCAAGAAGTGCAGGAGAAAAAGAAGTTTGAGTTTGTTGAGCCGGTGAGGACAGGAATATATATATATATATATAGACACACACACACACACACACACTTTGTTTCCTTTTTTTTTTTTTGCCGGACTGGCCGAACAGCAAATAAGCAGGGCTACACATTTTAATTCGGTAGACGTATAAGTATGGCCAATACACATCTGAAGCTTACTTCTTTAGTTTTGCTCTGGGACTATGAAGTTAAGGGAGTAACAAGTGAACATGCCCATATGGAAAAGAAATAGAAGAAACTTATAAAAAAAATAACTTTCCATCACCTTCAGTTTATGTTTCATGTATTGTACATCATATAAGGAATATGATTTACTCCTGAAAGTGGCCACTTTTGCATTACTGTCATATATTGTTCTGATAAATACACAAATCATACAAGTTTCATTTTGTTCAAATTTACTAAGGATCTTATATCTGGTTTCACGGTTGTATGCTTTACATACAAGTTTCAGACAAAGGACATACAAATTTTATAAGATTTATTTACATCTTTTCCATATGGGTGTGCAAAGGGCTGTTTTGTAACACATCAGAAAAACTTCTGACTTATATGTAATTTAAACCACAACAGCACTGACCAAGATAAATATTTACTGAAAATGAATAAATTTCCCTGTAATTTCCCACAGCTTAGTCCAACCCCTCACCATCTGAAGTAACAGCCAGTGAAAACGCACTGCAAATGTCAGATATTTAGTGAAACTCCTCTGCTGAATTCATGCTGATGGTATTTTGCTGTTGCTGGGAGATTCATTCATTTATCTTAGATCCAGAGACTATCCCATTGAACAGGAATACACCCTGAATTGGACTCCAGTCCATCACAGAGCACTGTACACACATTCACACAAATCTAGTGAATATTATTGCAGCCAACTCAGCTGGCAGCATGTTTTCAGGAGGTGGGAAGAAACCTGAGAAGCTAGAGGAAATCCAAGCAGATACGAAGAGACCATGCAAAACTCCACACAGCCAGGAACCCAAGCTCAGGATCAAACCAGAGACCCTGGAGCTATGAGGCAACAGTACTACTCACTGCACTACCATTCCACCTTGCTGGGAAACGACATGATAAAAAATAGCACGACTGTTACAGTGGGGCAAAAAAGTATTTAGTCAGCCACCAATTGTGCAAGTTCTCCCACTTAAAAAGATAAGAGAGGCCTGTAATTTTCATCATAGGTACACTTCAACTATGAGAGACAGAATGGGGGGAAAGAATCCAGGAAATCACATTGTAGGATTTTTAATGAATTAATTGGTAAATTCCTTGGTAAAATAAGTATTTGGTCACCTACAAGCAAGCAAGATTTCTGGCTCTCATAGACCTGTAACTTCTTCTTTAAGAGGCTCCTCTGTCCTCCACTCATTACCTGTATTAATGGCACCTGTTTGAACTCGTTATCAGTATAAAAGACACCTGTCCACAACCTCAAACAGTCGCACTCCAAACTCCACTATGGCCAAGACCAAAGAGCTATCAAAGGACACCAGAAACAAAATTGTAGACCTGCACCAGGCTGGGAAGACTGAATCTGCAATAGGTAAGCAGCTTGGTGTGAAGAAATCAACTGTGGGAGCAGTTATTAGAAAATGGAAGACATACAAGACCACTGATAATCTCCCTCGATCTGGGGCTCCACGCAAGATCTCACCCCGTGGGGTCAAAATTATCACAAGAACGGTGAGCAAAAATCCCAGAACCACACGGGGGGACCTAGTGAATGACCTGCAGAGAGCTGGGACCAAAGTAACAAAGGCTACCATCAGTAACACACTACGCCGCCAGGGACTCAAATCCTGCAGTGCCAGACGTGTCCCCCTGCTTAAGCCAGTACATGTCCAGGCCCATCTGAAGTTTGCTAGAGAGCATTTGGATGATCCAGAAGAGGATTGGGAGGATGTCATATGGTCAGATGAAACCAAAATAGAATTTTTGGTAAAAACTCAACTTGTCGTGTTTAGAGGAGAAAGAATGCTGAGTTGCATCCAAAGAACACCATACCTACTGTAAAGCATGGGGGTGGAAACATCATGCTTTGGGGCTGTTTTTCTGCAAAGGGACCAGGACGACTGATCCATGTAAAGGAAAGAATGAATGGGGCCATGTATTGTGAGATTTTGAGTGAAAACCTCCTTCCATCAGCAAGGACATTGAAGATGAAACGTGGCTGGGTCTTTCAGCATGACAATGATCCCAAACACACCGCCCAGGCAACAAAGGAGTGGCTTCGTAAGAAGCATTTCAAGGTCCTGGAGTGGCCTAGCCAGTCTCCAGATCTCAACCCCACAGAAAGTCTTTGGAGGGAGTTGAAAGTCCATGTTGCCCAGCGACAGCCCCAAAACATCACTGCTCTAGAGGAGATCTGCATGGAGGAATGGGCCAAAATACCAGCAACAGTGTGTGAAAACCTTGTGAAGACTTACAGAAAACGTTTGACCTCTGTCATTGCCAACAAAGGGTATATAACAAAGTATTGAGATGAACTTTTGTTATTGACCAAATACTTATTTTCCACCATAATTTGCAAATAAATTCTTTAAAAATCAGACAATGTGATTTTTCTGGATTTTTTTTCTCATTTTGTCTCTCATAGTTGAAGTGTACCTATGATGAAAATTACAGGCCTTTCTCATCTTTTTAAGTGGGAGAACTTGCACAATTGGTGACTGACTAAATACTTTTTTGCCCCAATGTACGTGCTTTAATAAAGTATCTAGTAAAACAAGACATCATTTACAACCAAGGAATCCTGACAATGCCACACCCATCCTTGGCTGGGAGTCCAAGAGAACGTAGATTGTGTTACTTTCTTCCTTAAACAGGGCAGTTAGCACTTTACTATGGGTGTTCAGCTGCCCTGTGATTATAGTTTGAGCTGCAGTTCGAAAAAGCTGTGGTGGCTTCACATGTCTCAGAGGAAGCACATGGTAGCCTTCAACCACTGCGGTTGGTAGCTGTCTTGTGACAGGGGAGAGCTGGCTAGTGGGTAGGAAATGGCAAATGGCCAAACTTGAGAGACAACAGAGTAAAAAAAAAAGTCCTAAAAGGAGTAAAATATATCTTGGAGTGGAGTTTTACTGGACAATATTGGAAATGTGCACTCTCTCTTTGTCCCACCTACAGATGTCCTTTCAGGTGCCAGCAAGGGCGGCTGGTGCATAAGGGCGATTGGGCGACGCACTGCCAAAACGAAAAAAAAGTTTTTTTTCTTTTTTTAAAACAAACTTTCACCAGCGCTGCTCGAGGCCATTTTAATCTGTCTCTGGGTATCATTGTCCAATCAGGGTGGTCTTGCTTCTAGAGTACCGCCCCTTTTGGGGCGATTTCAGTCACGCTGAAAATTGCCCAAGAGTTCACTGATAGAGTCCCATGTTAATATATATTTTTTTCTCCTGACTGACACTTCAATGCAATCTCTATGGGTTCCGGGGGGGCTTGCCCTAACGTGCTTACGTCACTGCGAAGCGCGGAAAAGTTGCGTTCGATCCGCTCAGTTTCTGAGGTGAGATGGATGCGGAAAGCAATTCAGTGCGGTCCTTAAAAGAAGTTCCATTTAGTCAGCGATCAAATCGAGCTAAATTGGCAACAAAACAAGCTGGACCCCCCTCGACCAAATCTAAACATAAAACAAATTTCGACAAGGGGGGAAATCATATACTTGAGGTTTTACTTCAGCATGGTCCCAGCGCAAATCCTGGCGAGCTGGCTGTGAGGACGCCTCAGCGGTTTTCTGCTCCCCCTGCTTACTTTTCCACCCTGGAGGTGGCTCCACGGACAACACTGCTTGGACGGTCACTCGAGTTTCGGACATGCATCATTTGTCTGAGAAAATAAAAAAACATGAGTCATCAAAGATTCACATGGGCAGCTGCCTGAAATTTTCGGCTTTTGGGAGAGTGAACATCGCTACACAACCGGATGAGGGCTACAGGCTAGCAGTTCACCACCACAACGATGAGGTGAGCAAGAACAGGCACATATTAAACCGGCTCACCCAATGCGTGAAATTTTGTGGAGTGTTCAAGTTAGCTCTACGAGGCAAAGACGAAACTGAGGACTCCAGTCACCGTGGTGTTTTTCTGGGTTTGGTTGACTTCGTGACTCTCACACACACACACACACACACACACACACACACACACACACACACACACAGTCACAGAATCCATTCACTTTTGATGTTTTCAATGTGCATTTTTATATTTGCCACACTTTGCTCTGAGAGTTAGCACTTTGGTAATATCCTTGGTAAATACCAGTAATTGCAAGATCTAAAGATCCACTCATCTATTTATTCAACTGCTATTGTTATGTTAGCCAACTATTTACAATGTTTTGTTACAGTAAGTGCACTTTCCTGTTTGTCCTTAAGTTGCACAGTCTGTAAAATTCTTGCTGGTCATGGAGTTTGAAGTACAAAATCTATTTACAGAACATTCTGTAGAACCGTTGACTTGCTACCTAGGTCAATTTACTTCAGTCCTGTGGACATTTATGGTCCGTGTAGACATAACGGGGGAAAATTGCCCCCCCCTGAAAAAAATTCAGGAGCCGCCACTGGGTGCCAGTACCTGTGCACATCTCTGGCAACAAATAAATTAAATCAATCTCAGTTAACTGACTGACTATATTCTATAAACATGAACACAACATTGCCACGAACACAATAAGGTTATGGGCACAGCCATCTTGGACAAGTTGAATCATTTGGCATTTTTCTGACATAAGACTAATTTGTTTCACTAGTTACATTTTGTACCATGTCCTTTAAGTTCTGCTTCCTTAACTTTGCAGTTTTGCAGATGAAAATATAGTTTCATTTTAAACCTATATATTTGTTGTATCCCTTTTATTATACAAAGAGTCTCTCTCTCTCTCTCTCTCTCAGCTCCTGGCTTTTCTCCAAGGACTGTTCACATTTTACCATGAGGGTTATGAGCTGGCACATGAATTTGAACCATATAAACAGCAACTTCAGTTCAACCTACAGAATGTAAGAGTCCATGTTACACATCCTGCTGCACATAATGCAGTAAATTAAAGGTTAAGGCATACTGTGTACTAGGCCTGTGCAATATAACGATTTAGTCATGGTATTATAATGCAAAAATATCTAGTAATGTTTACTACCAGACCTGCCAACTTTTTCTCATTTTGTTTACATTACTGGCATTTAGCAGACACTCTTATGCAGCACTACGTACAACATACCCAGAGCAACCTGGGGAGCAGTTGGGGCTTATGTGCCTTGCTCAAGGGCACTTCAGCCATTCCTGCTGTTCCAGGGAACCAAACCAGAAACCTTTTGGTCCCAAAGCTGCTTCTCTAACCATTAGGCCATGGCTTCCTTAGAAGCTCTGCAACTTATCTTTGGAGTACGCTAATATGAATTATAATCAAAAGGATGTCCAAAGAATTGTCCCTAATAAAATGGGAGATGCGCACATGTGACTCAAGAATGATTTGCACTAACATTTTGAACTCTGATAAAAACTGACATCACCTGGAAATCTCACCTGCTCCTATCTTGCTCTCTTAGCAGAAAAACTGAAATTCCAGTTTTCAACCAAAAGAGAAAAAAATGACCATGTTGACCTAAAAAGATTATATAGGCCCACTGTTAATGGTAATGATAATTAGAACGAGATTAAATAGTGCTCTTTGGCGCTTCCGTGCATCGGTCACTGTAGATGCCTTCAAACGATTTGAGAGAAAAACTCTACAGCCCTGTGGACATTAGACGACTGATTTATAACCAGATTGTACAGAAAGTATATGGGAATTGTTTTTACACTTTACTGTATATTACTACACAATCACTTAAGATCCACCATCCAATTGAATTTTCATGATTGTTGCTGCAAAAAAAAAAAAGTTCCCACAGAATAGCTGATAATAATATTATCCCCTGCTCTCCTTACACCTGAAATGGTCACTGTTGGTTCTGGACATTTTAAATTGTTTATCTGTTTAAAAAAAAAAATTCCACGATGTTATTTATTAAAATAGAGTGGACATTCATTATCCATTTGGCTGATCTGGTGATAGGCAGCATGTATGTAGCAAATATGATTTTAGGATTTTAGCTTCTTCTAATTGCATCCAAAACTTCATCACTAATGTTTCTGTGCACTTCCTGAAACAGCAATTCATTGTTGTTGTTATTGTTGTTCTTTGAAGACGAGGAATAATTTTGAGAGCACCAGACAGGAAGTGGAAAATCTGATGCGAAGGATAAGGTCAGCAGAGCAGGACTTCAAAGCTCCAGGACAGTGGACTATGGAGGGCTTTCTTTATGTACAGGAAAAACGTGGGTACTCTCTCATCACAAATTACAACTGTGGGAACGCTGAGGTCTCAGTATAGTAATAATAATAATTATTATTATTATTATTATTATTATTATTATTATTATTATTATTATTATTGTTGTTGTTATACACTTCTTTGTGTTTAATTACCTCTGCCAACTTTGTTGGAGGAGGTTATGTTTTCACCTCCATTTATTTGTCTTTTCCCAACGTAACTCAAAAGGTAGTGAACGGATTTTGATGAAATTTTGAGGAAAGGTGAGCCATGGGCCAAGGAACAATTGACTAGATTTTTATGTAAATGTGGATATGTATGTGGATCCAGGATTTTTTTTTTGTCTGTTCCCACCATAACTCAAAAAGTGGT
This sequence comes from Neoarius graeffei, assembly GCF_027579695.1. NCBI lineage: Eukaryota > Metazoa > Chordata > Actinopteri > Siluriformes > Ariidae > Neoarius > Neoarius graeffei. The sequence goes on from NC_083580.1 coordinate 57,872,111, forward strand.
GAATGGATTTTGATGAAATTTAGTGTACAGCTTTAGTATTACCCTAGGTTCAAGTGATTTGATTTTGATATTGATCTTGATCAGGATCCAGATTTTAGATCAAGATAACTCAAAAAGTAGTGGATGGATTTTGATGAAATTTGGTATCTAGCTTTGTCCTAACCCAGCTTAGAATCGGTTAACTTTTGGAAGTGATCCTTATCTTCTTCTGGATCCTGGATCCAGAAAACTGTAATAGGGTAAGTATTGGTCGGATTTCACTAGAAGTTGGTGAGTGGCTTTCTATTGATACTAGAAGGAAAAATGTGAAGTTTGATAACGGTCCGGATCCAAAAATTACAAATTGTCAATACACATAAATATCGTTCCATGTATAATCAAACCCCTGTATAATCAGTATAAAACTGTATATTCAGTAGGCATATTTATCAGTTATTCCATGAAATCGAGTCGTACATGAGCTGATAGCCGATGAGGCACGTAGCACCGAGTTGGCTATAAGCCATGTATGACGAGATTGAGTGGAATACTTGTTTTATTTTATCCACATTCACTGGATTTTGAGAAACAGAGCATTTTTATTTTTATTTTTTGCAGTGATGTCACAATACACTTTTCTGAGATATCATAGAGATCATGCTTTTTTTTTATGGTTGCAAATTGCCTGGAAGCCGCTAATTTGAACAATTTTATGCTTAATCTTAACAAGTGTAAAATGTTATACATTTTATAGATTTTTTTATGTTTTTTCTCATTTCAGTGTTAAATATTTTTAAATTAAAAATGTTTCAAAATTAAAAATGCAAATAAATCCATTTTTGTAGATGTATCAAATATTTTTTTTAAATGCAAGTAGAAAATTGTTAGCAAATATGTATATTCTGATACATAACGTAGAAATTTTGACAATTGTGATATATTTTTGTCATTCTGTCCATCCCTACACACTACTTCCTTAAATACATCCATAGCTAAATGCTGCTACAGATAAATGCCCCCACACCCTTAAATGCCCCCTCAAATTTAATTTTAATTGTACCGCAACCACAAATGCCCACTCACTGATAAATGCACCCATATCCACAAAAGGCCCCTTCACCTCTAAAAGCCCTCATACAGATTTCCCCACAGTAAATGTCCCCACACTCACAAATATCCCTTTCATAGCTGAGCACTCCCACAACTTTTGTGTGTGTATTTTTGTTCTCTCTCTCTCTCTCTCTCTCTCTCTCTCTCTCTCTTCTCTTTCTTTTGAATTATCTTCTTTCTTCCTTCCTTTCTCATTTTCTGTCTTTGCAAGAAAAAAACCACTAAGTATTTCCTTCAAGAAATGCAAAAAATATATTTTAATATAAGCAAATAATTGCACATCATTGTTAAATATTTGCTGAAGACCTTAACCTGTGTGTTAAAGGTCCTCTGGGATTCACGTGGAGCCGACACTACTGCACATATGACAAAGAGACGAAGCTATTCACCATGAGCAGCTCTGAAATCAAATCTGGAAGCAAGCAGGTAGAACTTTGGATTTATAACATTATATTACAGATTTGCATAACACTTTACTATGCTGAATAAGTGGTTCTCTGTGGGGTTTTTTTTTTATGAAGAATGGACTGATTCTGAGTCCACCTGAAATGTACAAGCTCAAGTCGTGCATAAGGAGAAGGACAGACTCCATCGACAAGCGATTCTGCTTCGATATTGAAGTGGTAGAAAGGTTTGTTTTCAGTTTCTGCACTTCTGCATATTATAGCACATTTTTTCTCCCTCAATTCCTTCCAGGCTTTTGCGAGGTCAGTAAGGACATTATGACGTTTGACTTTAGAGGGTGTGGTAGAGAATTTAAAAAAGAAAAATATTGCATTTTCCACTTTAATATTTTTCTTGGCAACTTCAGAAGTCTCTCAGGGACTCCATTCAACATTCTTTTCTCTACTTCCTTTCTTCTTGCTCTTCATAACTGAAGAAATAACACTTGTCAAGGGATTCTGTTCAGTTCTCTTCAATGTTTCTATAAAGTCCACCGGTATGTCAGATTTTTCCTGCTTTGTGTTGTGATTGCACGCGTGCTACCACATGCTACCAGCTACTTACAGCTCCTTTCACATGCTGTGCTTAGCCTTTACATCTTATTTTTGCAACTTATCACATGCTACTTACTACTAAATATGCATTGTCAACTCCAGAATTATTGGCACCCTTCATGACAATGAGCAAATTGGATATAGGAAACGCAAAAATGCAAAAAAGTGATATTTTGACTTTTAATACAACCCCGATTCCAAAAATGTTGGGACGCTGTGTAAAACGTGAATAAAAACATGCAATGACTTGCAAATTCTTCCTGACTTATATTCAGTTGAATACAATAAAAAGACAGAATATTTAATGTTCAAACTGATAAACATTATTGTTTTTGTAAATATACACTCATTCTGAATTTGATGCCTGGAACACATTCCAAAAAAGTTGGGACAAGGGCAACAAAAGATGGGGAAAGTTGTGGAATGCTCAAAAAACACCTGTTTGGAACATAATTGGAAAGGATCGGTTGTTCACAAGCAAGGATTCGGCAAGGCTTGTTTTTTTTTTGGTGAAAAACTGCATGAGCAAACAGTCCAACAATAATGTTTCTCAATGTACAGTTTCTTAGACTTTAGGGATTTCATCATCAACAATCCATAATATCATCAAAAGATTCAGAGAATCCAGAGAAATCTCTGCACATAAGGAGCAAGGCCAAAAACCAACATTGAACACCCATGACCTTTGAGGCAGTACTGCATTACTGTGTAATTGTATGAAGGATATTACTACATGGGAACATTTTGGAAAACCGTTGTCTGTAAACATCACTGCATCTACCAGGCAAAGCAAAAGCCATATATCAGCAATGTCCAGAAATACTGCCGAATTCTTTGGGCCTGAAAGTGGAAAAGTGTGCTGTGGTCTGACAAGTCCACATTTTGAATTGTTTTTGGAAACCATGGATGTTGTGTCCTCTGGGCTAAGAAGGAAAAGGACCATCCAGATTGTTACCAGCACAAAGTTCAAAAGCATCTGTGATGGTATAGGGGTGCATTAGTGCCCATGGAAGCATCATTAATGCTGAAAGCTACATACAGGCTTTGGAGCAACATGACCTGCCATCCAGATGACGTCTTTTTCAGGAATATCCTTGCTTATTCCAACAAGACAATGCCAAGTCACACTGTGTACATGTAACAACAGCGTGGCTTTTTAGTAAAAGAGTGCAGGTGCTAAACTGACCTGCTTGCCTGCCATTGAAAATGTGTAGTGCATTATGAAGCACAAAATACAACAACAGAGACCCTGGACTGTTGAGCAACTGAAGTTGTATGTCAAACAAGAATGGGAAAGAATTTCACATTCAAAAATTCAGCAGTTAGTGTCCTCAGTTCCCAAATGCTTACTGAGTGTTGTTAAAAGAAAAGGTGATGTACAGTAACACATGTTTTTGGCATCAAATTCAGAATGAGTGTATATTTACAAAAACAATAAAGTTTATCAGTTTGATCATGAAATAGCTTGTCTTTGTATTGTATTCAATTGAATATAGGTCAAAAAGTATTTGCAAATCATTGCTGTCTGTTTTTATTTATGTTTTTCTCAGCATCCCAATTTTTTTGGAATCAGGGTTGTATATGAGGATACTGCATGGTTTTATGTTAGCACACCATTTTGGTAACTGAACAAAATGTTTCCAGGTAGTGCAATTATCTCACACAGGACACAGACCAAAATTTCAAGTGATATCAGTTCAGGCCTTGTCTAAAATAACAGCACTCAATCACTTCCTGTAATTTCTCACAAGGTTGGAGACACTTTAAGCCAGTTGCATTGTACAATCATCAATTGTACAATTGTATTCATGGACTGTTTTCACACTTGGTGGGTTTTTTTTTTCCTCTGTTTTTTTTCCTCTCTAAACCACCTTCACACATACTGCTTGTAGTCTTATGGGAAGCGGATACAAGTTGACAGGAATTTGGCAAGATAAACAAACATGGCAGACAAAGTTCTGTCTTGTTAGTGAGCAATATAAGGAGATTTGCATGTTGAATGAAAACTATGTCATTGCTAATAATACAACACTGCAGTATAACAAAAATTATGTCTATTTTTGGGACATTCACCGAACAACACTCTATTTTTGCCATATTCACCAAACAACCTCCCGAAATAAACCAATCTTTTGAAAGCAAGCTAGGCTAGTTAGTTAGCCAGTATTGGATAGAAGTATGCTGTACTGTAACCACATATTGTCATTATGTGAACTGTATTTTTTTTTTTTGTACCAGCAGAAAAAAATATCTGGTGTGAAAGCACCCTTAGGTTTGTTTCAGTTCAGAGTTTTGATTCAGAGTTTCAGCAAGGTTCAAAGAGATTAACCTGGTCATTGCAAACCAGTGGCTTTGTGTCTCACAGACTTTTCTGTGATACACTGGAGTTCATTATTTTTATTGAAATATTAACTTCCTGGCAGAGACAACCAAGTTTTAGGCTAAAATATGCAGTTACTTCGCAGAATTCAGTTCCTGTAACACTTGGCAAGAGGGTCCTCAGCTGAGCACTATTAAAATAGGTGATGAAGAACTTGAAGTAGTCAACCATTTCAGCTTCCTGGGCTCCTTCATCACATGAGATGGAGACTGCAAAATGGAAATCCTGTGGAGGATTGCCATTGGCAAGAGCGTGATGAAGAAAATGACCAGAATCTGGAAAGACAGAGATGTTAAGTTGTCCACGAAAATACAACTCATGAAAACTATAGTCCTACCTACCATGTTATATGGTGCTGAGTCGTGGATCATGACTATAGAAGCCAGGAGGAGGTTGCAGGCTGCAGAACTCTGGTGTTGGCGAAGATTGTTAAGAATTTCTTGGACCAGCAAGATCACAAACAAAGTTGTGATTTGAAGGATTGGGATGGTAGCAGAAACTCCTTTAGACGGCATAGCACTTCAGCTAAAATTAAGATATTTTGGTCATGTGGTGCGTATGCCGACATCTCTAGAAAAGGACATGATGTTGGGAATGATTGAAGGGAAAAGAAGGAGAGGCAGACCCAGAAACAGATGGCTGGATGAAGTGAAAGCAGCCATGGCAATGGACCTGAGGGATCTCATCTCTGCTGTACAGGATCAGGCTTGCTGGAGGAGGGTGTTAGCCATAGTCGCTAGGAGTTGTCCGTGACTCTGCGGCACCAGGTAACACTTGGCAAAGTTCCAGCACTGCAGTTTTTGGACTGCTGCTTTTCAAACAGTTTGTTTTTATGGTGATTTTACAACATGACCACCCCAAGAATGAAGTAAACTGTAACCTTATTTAGGAGTGTCAATAATTTTGACACATCTGTTTTTGAAAAAAGTATTTTCTGTCAAAATTTTGCTCCAGCTGTTTGAGTAGAGTTATTGGGTGTAATGTTTCTGTAATATAATTGGTGCCAATAATACGGAGTTGACTGCATTTTGGAATGGCACATCGAAAACATTACAAATATTACAGTGCAATTGTTTTGGTTTGGGTTTTTTTTCTTTGTGCTTGTTCTTTTTTTGTGTGTGTGGTTTTGTGCTGTTCACAGTTTTAAAAAACAGTCTGTTTAAAAACAGACAGTTGCTGTGCAGCAAACCTCTGAAATTTGATTATTCTCTTCCTCAGGCATGGCATCATCACCCTGCAAGCTCTGTCTGAATCCAACAGACGCCTGTGGATGGAAGCCATGGATGGAAAAGAGCCAGTAAGAACACACCCATTCCACCAATCCCATGCTATACAGTAGAACGGATGATGTTTATGCATGTAGCTCGAATCACAGCTAGTTTTTACGGACAATTTATAACCAATGATATGATGAAGCTAACATTTTTAGAAGGAGTCTCCAGTGTCAGTGCTTTGTATGGGTCTGATATAAAGCTCTTTCTTTAAGATTTCTGCCACTCAAAAGTCTAAGGACAGACAGAACTTTGCATTTTGTGGTTTCTTTGTAACAAGTTCCTTTAAAAAACAAAACAAAAACTACTTGTCAATTTCAACAGAAAGTGAAGGAACGCCTATTTATAGCTGCTTTAACATGATAGCAGGAATATGCACAACATTAACTGTAACTATAAATTGATAAAATGTATGAAGTATTGACTTGTTAAATGAAAGAAATGATTAATTAACTAACTAAGTATTTGTTTATTTGTTTATTAATAATTATTATGATTGATTGATTGATTGATTGATTGATTGATTGATTGATGGCGGCACGGTGGTGCAGTGGTTAGCGCTGTCGCCTCACAGCAAGAAGGTCCGGGTTCAAGCCCCGCGGCCGGCGTGGGCCTTTCTGTGCGGAGTTGGCATGTTCTCCCCGTGTCTGCGTGGGTTTCCTCTGGGTGCTCCAGTTTCTCCCACAGTCCAAAGACATGCAGGTTAGGTTAACTGGTGACTCTAAATTGACCGTAGGTGTGAATGTGAGTGTGAATGGTTGTCTGTGTCTATGTGTCAGCCCTGTGATGACCTGGCGACTTGCCCAGGGTGTACCCCGCCTTTCACCCGTAGGCAGCTGGGATAGACTCCAGCTTGCCTGCAACCCTGTAGAACAGGATAAGGTGGCTAGAGATAATGAGATGAGATGATTGATTGATTGATTGATTGATTGATTGATTGATTGATTGATTGATTGATTGATTGATTGATTGATTGATTGCAAACTGTTGTGGAATAAGAGGAATAAATCACTTCTGGAATCCATTATTCATTATTTTCCCATAGCAGCATTAATTTTTGTGGTTTATTCCTTACTTACAAAGTAATGAAAGCAACCGTGAACTATTATCTTTGTTACTTAGTTCCATGATTCAAATCGTCAAATGTAAAACTTTTTGGCATATTCAGAAGAATACATCTGATGTAAAAAAAAAAAAACAAACAAACAAAAAAAGCCCTCTTTTCTCAGTCATTCAATAAACTCCCTACAGGGCAAGTAAAACCAGGAGTGTGAGGTCATCCTTTATTGTGTTAAGATGTGTTTTTATGGTGGAGTTTGTCTCTGTGGTTTCCGGTACTGTTAGGACAGACTCATAAAAAGGTTCAAGACAATTAGCCAGAGTCCGGTTTGTCTGGAGTGATTGGTTTCTGAGCTTTTGAGAAGTTCCTTCCTGTTTCTGTTGAAACTTAAATAGACATATATAGCGTTGTCTCTTTTTTCACACAGACGTCATTCTCTGCATACATGAGAGGCAGTAACATAAGAAAAGGCTGTTCAGTTTGCAAACCACTTTTCTGCAACCCAAAACTGCATTTCCAAGATGAAATACAAGCAGGACAGAAGAATTTCAGTAACTCAGTATAAACATATACAGCACGTATATAACTACTAGAATTTCTAATGTGTAATTACTATTAGTGCTACAAAAAAGTTGCCGAATGTCAGTTAAATAAAGAAAACTATACTAAACAAGATTTCCAACATAGATTTCTACCAAAGTACTTTTAAATTGTTGTATTTAAGGTCTTAGTAATTGCTAGATTTCAGATTTTCTCTTGCAGGTGAACATCAAGAGTAAACCAGTTAAACTTATCAATAAAAATTCTCATGTGCTAGAATCAATTGCAAGACAAAGATATGTTATGACTGGTAGTTTGGGGCATTTCGGACAAATTATTATGAGAAAAGCGACTATTTTTAAAGCATTCTTAAAATAATATTTAAATATTTGTTGCTTCAGTTCAAATGACTGCACTGTTGTTGTTGTTGTTGTTGTTGTTGTTGTTGTTGTTGTTGTGAAATTATAAAATGTCATTGTACAGTGGATTTCCCCCCCAATGATTTATCTTTGTAACCAGCATCTGTTAAACTAGTGAAAGTTTAGTAAAATAGACTGTTTATGTTTATAAAATGGCAGTTTTACCCAGGAAGGCTTGCATTATACAACCCCAAATCTGAAAAAGTTGGGACGGTATTTTAAAATTGAAATTAAAACTGAGAACAATGATTTGTACATAACCTTTGACCTGTATTGCACTCAAAACAATTCAATGGCACATTATTTGATGTTTTAACTCATTCATTTTATTGTTTTTTCAAAATAAACACATATTTCAGTTTTGATGCTTGCAACACAATTCAAAAAAGTTGGGACGGTAAAATATTTCCCACTTTGTAATGTTGCCATTCCTTCTCACAACACTTAAAAGATGTTTAGGGACTGAAGACACCAAGTGATGAAGTGTTTCAGGTGTTATTTTGTCCCATTCTTCCTGCAAACAGGTCTTAAGGTGTGCAACAGTGTGGGGTCATGGTCATATTTTTCATTTCAAAATTCACCACACATTCTCTATTGGGGACAGAGGGGACAGGCACCCTCTTCATCCACAGCCATGCCTTTGTAATGTGTACAGAATGTGTTTTTGCATTGTCCTGTTGAAATATCCCTGGAAAACATGTCGTCTTGAAGGCAGCATATGTTGCTCCAAAATTTCAATGTACTTTTCTGCATTAATGCTGCCATCACAGAAGTGTATGTTACCTTTGCCAAAGGCACTGACACAACCCCATACCATGACAGACCCTGGCTTTTCGACTTGTTGCTGGTAACAGTCTGGATGGTCCTTTTATGTCTTTGGCCTGGAGCACATGGCGTCCATTTCTTAAAAAAAAAAAACCTGGAATACTGATTCATCTAACCACAATACCCATTTCCACTGTGTGATGGTCCATCCCAGATGCCTCCGAGCCCAGAGAAGTCGACGGCACTTCTGGACACAGATTTCCTTTTTGCACAGTAAAGTTTTAACTGCCATTTGTGGATGTAACTCCAGTGTTTGACAAAGGTTTGCCAAAGTAATCCTATCAGCTATAGATGAATAATGGTTCAAGATGCAGTGCCGTCTGAGGGATCAGAGATCACAGGTGTTCAGCTTAGGCTTGTGCCCTTGCCCTTTATGCACAGAAATTCCTCCAGATTCCTTGAATCATTTAATGATATTATGAACCATGGAGGGTGAAATATACAAATATCTTTCTATCTTTTTATGAGGAACATTGTTTTTAAATATTTCAAGAATGTTCTCATGCATTTGTTGACAAACTTGAGATCTTTGAGCCATCTTTGGTCTTCAAAGACCAGGCCTTTCCTGGATGCTACTTTTGTACCAGATCCTGATTACAATCACCTGTTTCAAATCACATCATTATTTATTTGTTTTACCTCATTACTAGCCCTAAGTTGCCCCGTCCCAACTTTTTTGGAATGCGTTGCAGGCCTGAAACACAGGAATGGATGAGTTTTTTAAAAATGAAATGAAGTTGACCAGACAAAACATGAAGTATCTTGGGTTCATTCTGTCTGCAATGAAATACAAGTCAAAGTAAATTTAGAAATCACTGGGGTTTTTTTTAGTTCATTTTCCGTATCGTCACAACTTTTTCTGATTTGGGGTTTTATTACTGTCATATTTTTAGCAATGCAGGAAGTCAGACTGACCGTGCTATAAAAAGAAATGTTGATGTGAGAAGAGTAATTGCCTTTTTTCCTGTGTTAGGTGCTGTAATAAGTTTTGTTTTCCTTGTAATCTTTATCTGTAGAAAGATCAGACATGCTGTGTGGAAGATGACAGACCTGTGGGTTTATATTTAATTCATGGCTGTTTATGGTCTGAAACTTTGTTCAGTCAGTGAAGGCGATGGTTAGGCATGATCTCTGACTGGATTTGCCCATAATAGTTTCACTCTGAAACAAAAACACAAAAGAAAAGCTGAATACACAGCAAGCACTGTGGGTTTGATTTGCCTGAACACTATATCTCCAGTGTGTATTCATGAACTCTAGATTTGTCTTATAGTATATAATGTGGTTGAGATATACATTTAATAATGGGATGTCTTGTTGTCTATAGATTTACACACTTCCAGCACTTCTGAACAAGAAAGAAGAAAGTAAGTTCACTCTTCTTACATAATGAGATGTCACAGATTTGAGAAATGTTCTGATAATGGCAGGTAATGCAAAGCTTTGTTTGTATGTGCAGCATTCCTAAATGAAGCAGGGTTTAACTTCGTCAAGAAGTGCATTCACCTTGTAGAGACAAGAGGTGAGACTGATAATTACATTCCTGGATGAGTGTCTTCCAGTATAAACATGCATGCTTATACTTGTGTTGTGATTCTGATTTAAAGGAATAGTTCGGTGAAAAAAAAAAACAACAATTTTACTTTTCCCTGCTTACCACCAAATGTAGTCAGTGAAACAAGACATTTTGAGTGTTTGTTTTGGTGTAAAGCGAGTATCTTCTTCAAAACCTTTTCTGTAAATATCTGCTTCAAACCACGCCCGGTTCTTCAGTAATATCAGACAGAAGTACTGATGAGGTCTGGGACACAGTGTGACTTACTGCAGTCTCTAAATATGAACAATGCTTTAACATTTAGAGGCAGCTATTATGAGCAACAGCAATTTGTCTGTCATAATTGGGCATCATTCTGCCTCTAGTCCAAGGCTCCAAAATGTTTTAAAAGTGCATTTTGAAAACTGATGATGTAGCTTCATGATGTCATTTGAAGAAAGTTTTTGAAGATTTAGTTAGGTATTTTGAGTGAGAGAGACTCATGTTGCAGGTTCAAACACTGAAAATTAGTTTTGGCCCTAGTAGCTTCAGTGCAAAATTAAAAAAAAAAAAAAGGCAGGGAGGTTTCAACTTTGTATCATCAGAGCTGCGGCTGTATGTCTTGGACACTCAAGTGAAGAGAGGAGCAGAGCTGTCTACTAATCACCACCTGGTAGTGAGCTGGATCAGGTGGCAGGGGAGGCTGCTAGACAGACCTGGCAAACCCAAGTGTGTAGTGAGGATGAACTGGGAACGTCTGGTGGAGTCCTCTGTTTGTGAGGTCTTCAATTCCCACCTCTGGAAGAGCTTTTTGTGCATCCCAGGGGAGGCTGGGGACATGGAATCCAAATGGACCGTGTTCAAAAGCCTCCATTGTAGAGGCGGCTGGTAGGAGCTATGGCCGAAAGGTCATCAGTGCCTGTTGTGGCAGTAACCTAAGAACCTGCTGGTGGACACCGGCGGTGAAGGAAGCCGTCAAACTGAAGAAAGAGGCCTTTTGGGCTTGGCTGGCCCAGGGGTCCCTTGAGGCAACAGGCAGACACAAGGAGTGCAGAAGGGCTGCAGCTTCAGCAGTTGCTGAAGCAAAAATCTAGGTGTAGGAGGAGTCTGGGGAGGCCATGGAGAAGGACTTTCAGTTGGCCTCAAGGAAGTTCTGGCAAACCGTTTGGCAACTCAGGAAAGGGAAGCAGGGCTTACCTCAGGCTGTGCGCAGCCGGGGAGGAGAACTGCTGACCCGAACTGGGCATATTGTTGGGCAGTGGAAGGAGCACTTTAAAGAACTCCTGAACCTGTCCTACACATCTTCCATGGAGGAGGTGAAGTCTGAGTACATAAGGGAAGCTTCACCCATATCTCTGACAGAGGTCACTGAGGCAGTCAAGAAGCTCCTTGGTGGCAAGGCACCAGGGGTGGATGAGATTTGCTCTGAGATGCTGAAGGCTCTGGACATTTGGGCTGTCTTGGCTGACACACCTTTTCAGTGTCGTGTGGAGGTCGGGTACAGTGCCTGTGGAGTGGCAGACCAGGGTGGTGGTTCCTCTTTTCAAAAAGGGGGATGGGAGAGTGCGCTCCAGTTATAGGGGTATCACACTACTCAGCCTCCCCGGGAAAGTTTATTCCAGGGCGCTGGAAAGGAGGCTCTGACTGATTGTCGAACCTCAGATTCAGGATGAGCAATGCAGATTCTGTCTTGGCCATGGAACGGTGGACCAGCTCTTTACCCTGGCAGGGTTGTCGGGGGGTTCATGGGCGTATGACCAGCCAGTCTACATGTGTTTTGTAGATTTGGAAAAGGCTTATGACCATGTACCCTGGGGGCTCTTGTGGGGGGCACTTCGGGAGTATGGGGTATTGGGGCTGTTTCTACAAGCCATCCAGTCCTTGTACAACCAAGGTGTAAGCTGTGTCCCAATTCTCGGCACAAAGTCAAACATGTTCCTGGTGGGTGTTGGACTCCACCAAAGCTGCCCCTTATCGCTGATCCTGTTTGTGATATTCATGGATGGGATCTCAAGGCGCAGCTGAGGTGAGGAGGGCGACCGGTTTGGGAACCTCAGAATTGCATCTCTGCTCTTTGCAGATGATGTGGTTCTGTTGGCTTCTTCAGAGCATGACCTTCATCAAGCACTGAGACAGTTTGCAGCCGAGAGTGAAGTGGCTGGGATGAGAGTCAGCACCTCCAAGTCTGAGGCCATGGTTCTCTGCTGGAAAACAGTGGAGTGCTTCCTCCAAGTTGGGAATGAGTTGCTGCCCCAAGTGAAGGAGTTCAAGTATCTCGGGGTCTTGTTCATGAGTGATGGTAAAATGGTGCATGAGATGGATAGGCAGATTGGGGCGGCATCAGCAGTAATGCAGGCATTGTACCGGTCTGTCCTGGTGAAGAGGGAACTGAGCTGTAAGGCCAAGCTTTTGATTTACCAGTCAGTCTACGTTCCAACCCTCACCCACGGTCATGAGCTTTGGGTAGTGACCGAAAGGATGAGATCACGGATACAAGCGGCTGAAATGAGCTTTCTCTGTAGGGTGGCTGGGCTCACTCTTAGAGATAGGGAGAGGAGCTCAGACATCTGGAGGGATCTCAGAGTAGAGCCACTGCTCCTTCATGTCGGAAGAAGTCAGCTGAGGTGGTTCGGGCATCTGATTAGGATGTCTCCTGGGCGCCTTCCTTTGGAGGTTTTCCGGGCATGTCCAGCTGGGAGGAGACCTCGGGGTAGACCCAGAACATGCTGGAGAGATTATATATCGCATCTGGCCTGGGAGTACCTTGGGATCCCCCAGGAGGAACTGGAAAGCGTTGCTGGGGAGAGAGACACCTGGAATACCTTGCTTAATCTGATACCACCGTGACCCGACTTCAGCTAAATGGAAGAAAATGGATGGAGGGATGGATGGATGAAAAAAAGAGTTTGAGATAAATTTGTACAGAAGTGACTCACTAGACAAAGAAAAACTGATCAGTATCACATTATAGTGTGAAACGTTTATTGTCATGACAAGATGTTTTTCATATTTTAACAAGATATTTTCACATTATAACACAATTTTCATGTTATCATGGCATACAAACATATCACATTATAACAAGAAACTTGCATTTTAAAATCCTTCTTAGTGTACACATACTTATTACATTACCATATTCCTTAGTTTATCTGTTCTCTGTACACTTTCCTCGTTCAAACATGAGCTTCATGTTATAGCCTAACAATATAAATTATCTTATGATGTGAAACACTTTATAACAATAATACATCACATTATAACAAGATAATAATAAATAGTATATTATTATAATGAGAAAAGTTTCTGTTATAATGTAAAAAGCTTGAATGTGGTAATAATGTGAAAATATCATGTTAAAAAATTAAAAACATTTATATAGCAATGAACTTTTCATGTTATGATGTGATACTGATCTGTTTTTCTTCTTCTAGTATAGCAGCGATACACTTCCATAGTCTTGGCTGATTAAGGAAAAATTTGTATAAAATTGAGTTTTCATCAAGTGATTCATTTTTTAAAGTTACTTACAGTACAGTGGTGGATAAATCAAAGCTTTACTAGCTAGCCTATAGTACCAGTGAAAGTTTAGTTGTATTAGCCCAGTTTTTGTTTTAATTGACCAGAAAATGAAAAAGTGGTAAATAAATGTTGTTAACTAAAGTAATGTTAAGCTCCAGTCACACTACAGCTTGCGATGCTTTGCCATGGGTTATCGATGAAAATGAAGTGTTTTGGTGACGATGCATGGCGATATACAGGTGAGCTAAAAGTTGTGGTCATACAGCAGGCGAACACTTGACTGTCACACCTTTGCACGCTCAAGCGGCCATGCTCACTCACAGAACTCAGTCGTTATGGGAAACACCTAATGCTGATTTGAGTACAATCAGCATGCGCATATAAGGACACAGAGGCTTTGCGAAGTATTATCACTGTCACATTTGTATCTACCCATATTTATGACTATGCTTTTGGTTTTGTTTGTGTTCTCTTTTTGTAAATATCACGCCTGCTAATAAACACTCCTCCTGCACTTAGATCCATCTACCACTGCATACCTGACAGAATATTTGCAAAGTCTCTGTGAAAACAGCGTCCTTATATATGCGTTCTGATTGCGATCAGGTGTTTCCCATAACGACTAGGTCCCAAGTGCACGCACAACATGCTCTGAAGGATCCTCAAATGTAAATGCACTTTATATGTCTCAGGGAAGGTTAGGCTGCGCTGAGCCACTGTGTTGACGAGGCTAACGTGAGCATCGGGGACATGGATTTGAGACAAATACATCTCAAGAGGCTCAAAGAAGGTTCCCCAAGCTTCAGGAAATATTCTCAAGCCCATCTGCGAGTATTTGCCACTTAGTTTGCTGGCGAAAATATCATCATCAAATTTCAATGAATGCATTTTTGGCCACTCACGAGGTGGAGACACAACAAAAAATAACTCGCGAAGCTTGGAGAACAATTGCCGTTTGTTCTTGCCGAACAGTTGCATGATTGGTGGTGATTAGGGTGCATCAGTTGCCCTCACTTTCATAAAATCTGATGCATTTTTGTTTGGGTGTTCCTTTTCACCAATAAAGACATCCTGTAAAAGTTTTTGACCATATTCAAAAGTCTAATGGTGGCACCATGAGATTCATTTTTTGCCAAAAAACGCTTATTTTATGTTTTCGCATAAGGTTTGAATCACAATGTTGGACTCCATTTATTGATTTCTTGTGAGCCAGAGATCATGTTAAGAACCTTTGCAAGCGATTGAGAAGCATTAATGTGATTCATAATGCATTTGTATTGTTTAAAAGTAGTTGAACAATGATTCAATGAACAGCTAAAACTCAAACTGTGCTTGATAATATATTTAGAATATGTACTAAAAATGTGGCTCTAAGATATTTACTCTATAAGGTGCCATAATGTTTCATGAAAAGTGATCGAAATTTTGTCATAAAAGTCATAAAATAGCAGCTTTTTCCATAACTTTGAGCTCCTGGTGCCACCATTAAACTTTTGAATTTTGTCAAAATATTTCACCCAGTGTGTTTTCTTACCAAAAGGAACATAAAAACAAAAATGCATCATGATCGGAGGAACTTTTCATTTTTAGGGGGCAACTGATGCACCCTAGTGGTGATGCTACCAATTTTTCATCACTAACTATTCGCAAACCCATTATGAGCCGTAGTGTGACCAAGGCCTAAGAGCACTTAATCCCTGACCTAGGGATATTGCACAATTATTGTTTATATTTTCGATGGAGTTTACAGTACAGTTATGTAAACCACTTTGAAGAAGGGCACTTGCTAAATGTTGCAAATGTAATAAAATACTGTTAGCTAGATAAGTACATTAATAAAGATTAAGGGGAATGAACAAGTAAATGATTAATCCTCTTCTAATAAAGTTTAAACTGCAAAGTGATGAATTGTGCATGGTGTGTAAGCAGGAAACAGTTTCATGTTGCACTTCATTTAGCTCAGTTTTGTTTTCAAGGTGCATGTTCCTAATTCTGAAAAGATTTGTCATCTGTACATACTAGTTTAGAAAGAGTAGCGTGCATTGACACAGCATTGAGGTGCACCACAAGCACAGTGAGGCACATTACATTTATACACATACCATACCAATGAAAACTTGTTTTGTAAAAGTGTTTTGGGGTTTGTTAAGCCTAGTTGAATAATTAACAGTTATTCCACAAAATTGAGTCGTACATGAGCTGATAGCCAAGTTGGCTATAAGCCATGTACGACGAGATTGAGTGGAATAATTGGGGGGGGGTTCCATCCACATTCACTGGATTTTGAGAAACAGAGCATTTTTATGCCTCCGCCACCGTAAGGTGCAGGAGGCATTATGTTTTCAGGTTGTCATCTGTCCGTGCGTGCATGCGTCCGTCCCGAAACCTTGTGAACGCGATATCTCAAAGGCTAATGAAATGAATTTCACCAAACTTTCACCATTTGTGCATTTGGGCACAAGGATAAACTGATTAGATTTTGAGATCAAAAGATCTAACGTCCGTGCATGCGTCCGTCCATGCGTGCGTCCGTCCCGAAACCTCGTGAACGCGATATCTCAAAGGCTAATGAAAGGAATTTCACCAAACTTTCACCATTTGTGCGCTTTGGGACAAACATGAACTGATTAGATTTTGAGATCAAAAGGTCTAAGGTCAAGGTCACTGTGATGTCAAATGTCTGTCCGAAAACCTTGTGAACACAAAATCTCCAAGGCAGATGAAAGGAATTTCACCAAACTTTCACCATTTGTGCATTTGGGGACAAGGATAAACTGATTAGATTTTGAAATCAAAAGGTCTAAGGTCAAGGTCACTGTGAGGTCAAATGTCTGTCCGAAAACCTTGAGAACACAATATCTCCAATGTCTACAGACAAGTAATTTCACCAGGTCAAGATTACTGTGAGGTCAAATGTCCATCCCCAAATCACAACTTAATAAGGCATGTAGTCTACCGGGTGGAGGCATCTCCATTGACGCCGTTGGCGTCGAGTTCTATCTAGCTATTTTTATTTTTTGCAAATTCAATAAATAAAAATTGTATACAAAACGTCTGACAAAATAATTTCCGCTTAGAATGTAAACAAACCAGCGAAATGACAGTAGCAATTTGTGAAAAATGTGATGATAATAATTGGAAAATAAAAAAGATATGTTCTTACCATCAAATACTTTTTATTCCATCTTTTGCTGTTTTATTTTTTGGGGTTTTGTTTTCGAGTAGAGTTTTTATTTCATCCTCGGTTGGTTTAGCAACACGCTCCGCCATTTTGTTTTCTTTACTCATGGTATATGAGCTGATATCCTAGTAGTAGAGTAGCCAATCAGAGCGCAAGATTGCTCATATCCAGTGAATGCGGATAGAATAAAAACAGGCATGAAATCCGTTTGTCCCAGGCACCTGGGCTCTTCCTTTGTTCACCCCTACAGTGTGTACATGATATATTGTTTTCTCATATTGTTATACTCATAGCATATTGTTTTCTCATCCCTGTAAAAAAATATATGTAAATTCCCTGTATTTTCCAGGTATCCAAACAATGGGACTGTACAGAATTGGAGGTGTGAACTCTAAAGTGCAGAGACTTATGACGTCTGTGTTTGGTAAAACTCTAAGCATTTTAATTTCTATATAAATTCTTTATAATTTATTCCTGTCTTATCACATCTTAAATAAGGAATAAAACAGGTCAGGGCATGCTTATAGGGAAATAATCAGTGACAGGTTGATGCATTGCTTCTTGACATGAAGAGGATTTACTGTTACCACCCTGAAATTTTCTGTAACAGCATAACCCCAAGAGTTTATCCAAGTTCCTGTTTCTGTTATCACTCACGCCATTGCAGTTCCCATACCAGGCTGGGGGTTTTTTTGTTTGGTTTTTTCTCTCTCTTGAACATAATAAGACAAAAATTGCAGCTTGTAATGGCATAGAGAAACCAGAAAGCATAAAGTCTTCCATACTGAAGACTTGCCCATGTTGCAAAACGTAAAGTTCTATTTTAATTCATTATCTATTGGCATTTGTCCTTGCAGCTGCCAAAGCTCCTGCAGACATGGACCTCGACCCGGACACTTGGGATAATAAGACCATCACTAGTGGACTCAAAAATTACCTCAGGTTAGGAAATAATTGAGTAAACCCTAATTCATTGGTTAATATCAAAAGCATGTGTGATAATTCAGCTGCTCTCTGCCTGCAGGTGTCTGGCTGAACCCCTGTTAACCTACAGACTTCACAAGGACTTCATCATGGCAGTCAGTGAGTTCTAGCTGCCCCAACTTGTTCCTCAGAGCGTTCCAAAAGGGGAAATGGAAAATGAATGTTTAAAGCATTGCAGATGATTTTAACGAACTAAATCTTCACAAAAATGTGTGTTGCATTTTTAGAGTCAGACGATCAGAACTACAGGGTCTGTGCAGTTCACTCTCTCGTGCACAAGCTGCCGGAGAAGAACAGAGAGATGCTGGACATCCTGATCAAACATCTGCTTGTGTAGGTTTTTCTGACAGAACACAGCATTAAGATTGATTTAATTTGGTAACTGTTATAACAGTAGTACCTTTTTCTTGGTTATGCTATAGCAGAAGTCTGCATTACGAGCATAGACAAGGGCTTTGTCTGTGGGTGCTTCGATAAACAGTGGAGTTGGTGTGATGAAAAAAATGTGGTTAACTTAATCCGGCCTTGTTGGAAAAAAATAAAGATACAATAGGACAAAATAAAATATTGTCCTAATGGTTTCCATTAACAGGCTGATGGAAAAATGGGAATCAGTAGGTCAATTTCCATTAGGCAGGGTTTTTTTTTGTTTAAGCTGACGCATTTGCACTCTTAGGATATGAGGTTAACTGTAGCGCCATAAAGGGTTCTTGGCTTTGTCTCTCTGGAGGAACCATTTAAATAATTTATGTAAAAATATCGCAACAAAGTATCCAGGCGGCATGGTGGTGTAGTGGTTAGACCGTTGCCTCACAGCAAAAGGTTCTGGGTTCAAGCCCAGTGGTCGACGGGGGCCTTTCTGCGTGGAGTTTGCATGGTGTCTGCGTGGGTTTGCTCCAGTTTCCCCCACAATTTAAAGACATGCAGCCATGGCCTGAAGGTTAGGCTGAAGTGCTCTTGAGCAAGGCATCTCACCCCCAGGTGCTGTAGCATAGCTGCCTACAGCTCTGGGTATGCGTGTGTGCTCATTGCTCACTTGTGTGTGTTCACAGGTTAAATACAGAAAGGAATTTCACTGTGCATAAGTGTACATGTGATAAAGTTCTTCTAATTCTTTTCTGGGATGTTTAAAATTAGAGTCCTCACCAACTCAAAGAACCCTTGACGGACCTTTTTTCTAAGAGTTATGATGCATACTGCGATCACAATTTGGAGATCCGCAGTAGTGAAAGCAAACTGGGGTTCATTTTAAACCTTTTTTTGTATCATTCGCAGGGTTTCCACACACAGCCAGAAAAATTTGATGACGGTATCTAATCTCGGCGTGATCTTTGGCCCTACACTGATGCGCTCCCAAGAGGAGACCGTGGCTGCCATGATGAACATCAAATTTCAAAACATCGTGGTGGAGATTCTCATCGAGAACTATGATAAGGTAAGGGTGACTCATTTTTTGACTGTTTTATTTAATTAAATTTAACAGCAGGTGTCACTGTTTAGCAAACACACAGAAAGGAATTCATTAGTCGTGCAGCAGAGGCTGACAGTCAAGTCTTTGTTCTCAGACATGCTCTCAGGTTCACTGCCTTATGAAATTGTGATGTGATTTATAGCAACAAGCATACTAAATATTATTGTATTGACATTCCTCAGATCTTTCATCAGTCTCCAGATCCCAATGTGCCTCTACCTCAGCCTCAGGCTCAGTCTCGCTCCAGCTCACGCCGCAGCAAAGCCATCTGCCTATCCTCAGGTCCACGCAAGTCCAGAGGCTTGTACTCGCCTGCTCTCTGTCTGGCTGATGCTGACAGTGTGTATCCCTTTTCAGTTTGACTTACATTATGTGAGGCTCTGGAGGCTCAGTGCCAACTCTCAGCAGCTGTATTTTTATGCCTTTATGCTTTTCGGGTTGTCCGTCCATCTATCTGTCCATCCATTGACAATTTTTGTTAGCGTGATACTTCAGCTGATTGTAGGATTTATATACAGTTATCATTCTAACCAGCAGATGAACTGATTAGATGTTGGAATTGATCCAGACAGGGTCAAGGCCACAGCAAGGTCATATTTCTGAAATAATTTCTTTAGCGGTAGATCTGACACACAAATTAGTCATAATTTGTAAGAAGGAATTTATTAGCATAACAAATTAGTAACTTGTCAGTGGCGGAGGCATCCCTGTCAACGCCATTGCTGTTGAGTTCAACTTGGTAGAATCTGATTTTATTTTTGATGTCAAGATGTATTTTGAGATTATGAGATATGATATAAAATATTTCAAACAACACAACTTTTTGCCCTCGAGCTGGTGCTGTGACATGTACAGGAAAGCTACACACATGTTCCACCTTTTGCATTAGATTAATAATTAGATAATTCTGTTTTTATACTATTTTTACCCTAAGTTTGCTAATCCAGCATTTACAGAACATTGTGTGTTATTATTTTTAATTATGGGAAAAGTCACAAAAGCAGAACAAATATAAGGTCAGAGAAGAATAGCCAAGCTGGTTCAAGCTGAAAGGCTGTGGTTACTCAAATAGCCACTCTGTACAACCGTGGTGAGCAGAAAAGTATCTCATATTATTCTATCCACATTCACTGGATATGAGCAATCGCGCTCTGATTGGCTACTCTACTACTAGAATATCAACTCATATACCATGAGTATAGAAAAACAAAATGGCGGAGCACATCAAGTCAGATATATCACTTTATCAAGTATTTAAAAGAAACAGAAATAGCTAAAATAATATAGGGTTTTTTTTTCCTACAATATCTCCTGTTCCACACTCCAGCCCAGTCAGTGGCGTTAATGCACCTTTAAGTTGGTTTGCCAACCGCCAAAAAAAAACTAAAGAAGCAGAAGAAAATGGCGGCGCGTGTTACTGAACCAACCAAGGATGAAATAAAAACTCAGCTCAAAAACAAAACCCCAAAAATACAACAAAAAAAAAGCAACAAACTATGGAATAAAAGTATTTGATGGTAAGAACGTATCTTTATTTTTCAAGAATTATTATAATTATAGCATTTTTCACAAATTGCTACTGTCATTTCACCGGTTTGTGAACACTCTAAGCGGAAATGATTTTGTCAGATGTTTTGTATAAAGTTTTTATTTATCAAATTTGCAAAAAATAAAAATGTTCTGTTTCTCAAAATCCAGTGAATGTGGATAGAATAAAACAGTTATTCCACTCAACCTCATCGTACATGGATTATAGCCGACAAGGCACGGCTACCAGGTCGTATACGACTCAATTTCGTGAAATAACTGTTAAATGTACAACGCCAAACGTTGAGGTGGATGGCGCTACAATGGGTTCTGCTCTTGTTAGCCAAGAAGAACAATCTGAGGCTACAATGAGCATAGGCTCTATTTAATGAACACACTAACCAATTTTCCAGTGAAACAACATTTCAGACCATTGTCAGCTGTGTAAGCAGATTGCTTGTGCATGAAAGCTTCTAGTCATGAATAACAGATAAAATGAAACAAAAACATGGTAGAGTATTGTCAAGGACTGAATTAAAACATTTAATTACTTTTCATTTCAAATTTAAGTTTTACTTTTACTGTACTTGATTTATTTGACTTCTTGTCCAGGATGAAGCATTCTTCTCTTTTAATGTTGTCAGTCTGTTTTAATTCAGCCTTTTGTAAATTTAGGTCCACCCTTTCTCCCTTCTTCTGCCGCAGGTGACACTTTTAGCAGCAGTCCCAGCAGCACGCCCATGGGCAGCCTGGAGTCTCTGTCCTCTCACTCATCAGAGCAGAATGGCTGCTCCAAGGCGGCTTCTCCATCACGCTCCAAACACAAGATCTCAGGCAGCCTGTGCTGGACCACTCCATCCCCGTCCTCTGATGGCCCTAAGAGCCCAGGTGGCACCACCAGTCCTGACTCCAGCTCCAAAGAGGATGCAGCTAAGACAGATGGCGAGTGGGAGGAGGCTCTTAGTGTTCTTCCACCAGAGCGAGCTTCGCCAGCTCCGGAGCTGCCTAACAGAGCCGAAGAGGAGAATGCAGAGGTGCAGAGATCAGGGCACATATCCAACGTGTCCTCCTGCTCCTCCCTCACCTCCCTTCACATTTCTGAAGGTGAGTGCACAGAAAATCCAAGCACACTGTCAGTACTAGTAATATATCAAATATAATGTACAACCCTAAATCAGGGCGTCACGGTGGTGTAGTGGTTAGCGCTGTTGCCTCACAGCAAGAAGGTCCGGGTTCGAGCCCCATGGCCGGCAAGGGCCTTTCTGTGCGGAGTTTGCATGTTCTCCCCGTGTCCGCGTGGGTTTCCTCCGGGTGCTCCGGTTTCCCCCACAGTCCAAAGACATGCAGGTTAGGTTAACTGGTGACTCTAAATTGACCGTGAGTGTGAATGGTAGTCTGTGTCTATGTGTCAGCCCTGTGATGACCTGGCGACTTGTCCAGGGTGTACCCTGCCTGTACCTGGTCCATGTGTATGTAATGTTTTGTAAAAATAATGAGATTATTCACCAAAAAGTAGGAATCAGATCTACAGATTGGCTCGGGCTCCGGCGCCTGCTGATGACGTCACACTATGTGATTGGCTGGACCGTTTGAAGGATGACGTGCAAGTTTGTGGTTGGTCTGGACAAATTATGGAAGTAGTTATCGCGGGATTAGGTTTCGTGGGATTTCATGTCATGTTCATGTCTCTCGCATTGCGTTTTTGTTGAACACAACTTCAAAATAAAAGCAATGCACATTCAGTCCATGCATGAGGTAAAATTAGAAAATACGTTTATTTTGTAATTTCTAATTAACCTTACGCGGGCCGGTCAGAATGAACCAAAGGGCCGGATGCGGCCCGCAGGCCGTAAAATGCCCAGGTCTGGTCTCGATAGTCTTTTCTGTCTTTGGTCCAGGGCTCATACCATCTGCAATGAAATACAAGTCAAAATAAATGTAGAAATCACTGGGGGGGGGGGGGGGGGGGGGGTTGTTTTTTGTTTTAATTTGCATTTTCACTACTGTCTCAACTTTTCTTGATTTGGGGTTGTACAAGTATTTTGATAATAGAACGTAACAGATGAGATAAAGAAAAATAACTATTCATATTTTGCTTCTGAATAGCTGAATGAAATGATATTCATACCACAGCACTGTTGAATTCTGGAATCAGCTGGGATAGGCTCCAGCTTGCCTGCGACCCTGTAGAACAGGATAAAGCGGCTAGAGATAATGAGATGAGATTTAACGCTTCCTATCCATTTATTGGCCAGTTTCACTGTCGAAAAAGCCCGAAGTCAGTCAGCTTCAGGGGGCTTCGCCCCCCGGCCCCCCACCGGACCTCTGCCCCAGACCCCATTGGGGACCTAGGCGGCCCCCGAACCCCACCACCACCTTTTATTTTTGAAAAGTGGAGAACCCTGGTTTTGTTTTCGAGTAGAGTTTTTATTTCGTCCTCAGTTGGTTCAGCAACACACTCCGTCATTTTGTTTTTCTCTACTCACGGTATATGAGCTGATATCCTAGTAGTACAGTAGCCAATCAGAGCGTGCGATTGCTCATATCCAGTGAATGTGGATAGAATAATAAGATGTATTATCCAGTGTCAATGCTTTGTTACATTCAGAGGTAAAACTGTTACTTTTTGTTATCCACCTTAGGAAATTCTAAAGATAGAGGATGCTGTGTTTAGCTGCTGTAAAAAGTTGTATTTTTTTTTATTAACTTCCAAAGAAAATGAGTGAATGGCCATTTATAGCTGCTATAATGTAAATGTTGACAGAAACCTGTTTTGCGGTCATTAAACACAACAGTGTTAAATATAATTATAAATGGATAAAAGGTACAGTGTATTGTTCTTTAATAAAAAAAAAAGTAATTGTTGGTGAACAGCTGTGGTATCAGAGGGATAAAATATTTTGGGGTGATAACAGTAACTCCGCTTCACATCACGCTGTCGTCATGCCCCGAGTGTTTCATGCTTTCTCTGTCACATAAAAAAATTAAAAGGATTTTTTTTTTTTAAGATTATGATTTCAGTTTCTCATATTTACACAGTTGGCTTTTTGTGTGTTTCATGTAGGTTTCCGAAGCTGCCATGGTTCGGTTCAGAGTTTGGTTTCTCGCAGTAATAGAGACAGCCTGAAGTCATTGCCTTTACCAGACCTCCCTGTTAAAGACACAAGCAGATGCAGCCTGGACTCATCAGGGAGCAATGGATACCAGAGGCCTGGCTCTGTGTAAGCAATCTTCACCTCAAACCCTTACTCCTAGCAGCATGCAAATTTAAGCCTGGGTTCCACTTTGGGACAGATGTGTGAGCAACACGTTGCAAAATACAAACACAGCTAATTTAACATGTCATCTTTTCAATATTACTTTAAAGGCTTGCAGATGGTGTTGTGTATATCTGATGTGGATTAATCCCACAAATTCACAGCTTATTATTCAGTTACATATTATAAAGAATATTATACAGCAGCTAAAGTGAAAATGAAAGGAGTTGTGTGTAGTTACAAGAGTGAGGAATGTACATTAGTTTAAGGGGTTAACTGGCTAATGCAAGATAAATATAATGGAGTACTGTATTGGTATTCAAGGCTACAGCTATTTACTGTAAAATAAAAGGACATGAGTAAATGCAGACTTTCTCTAGCTATAAATAAAAATTTAAAAAGGTTGATAAATGAAAAACGTCAGTGAGCATCCTGTCATGTGATGGACACTCACGTACACCCAAATATGTGATTTTATGCATTTAATCACATCACAGCTTGGTTTCCTGTATAGAAGTTTGAACACACTGAAGTAGAAGTTTTTTCTTTTTGCCTGAATATTTTTTTTTTGCAGACAGATGACTATAGTTGGGACTTATTAGTGGTAAAACACCATGGGATCACAGCATGAAACCTTACCTACTCCAAGTTCAAATCTTATAACAATACAACACAACAGGAATATTTTACACGTTTTTCTAACAGTCTGTTTAGGTGTTTTCCAAAAAAAAGCCATTTGGAGACTCCAAAGGACACTTGGTAACCATGGTAACATACCTAGGGTTAAAAAAAAGGCTTCTAGTCTTGAAATTTGGTCTCTAATGAAAGGTGACAGTTAGAGGTATCCAGTGGTCGAGTTGTAAAATCAAACCGGGGGGATGGTGAAATTTTTAGTTGCGTGTCGACCCATCGGTCGGTCCGTCGGTGGGAAACTGGTTTGCTTTTAGGAGGATTTGCACACAATGTAGGTCTGTGGACCTTGTTCATTACCAGACATACAGTATTTTGTGCTGATAAAGTGTGTAGTACACACTGTGTACCCTTTTTATTGTTGTAAAAAACATAATACACTGGTATTTTACTGTAAAACATGCACAGTGTGGATGTCATGTGTCATATTTAGTCAGTCTCCTGGCTGACATACCTACCACATTCTCCATATTAGGGTGAAATGCAGATGACAAATTTGAAGTGTAACTTCATAGTCATGGTAGGCTCCTTTTAAATCGTTTGGTAAATAATTTATTAAAACCTCAGCAGGCAATGTAAATGAACAACTGAATCTTTTCATATCAAGTCAATAGAATTTTTATTCAAAGCTGAACATTGGGAACACTGAGTTAAATACAGAGGTAGGTAGGGAACCAATAAGCTAAAACAAGCAACAGTAAATTGTAAATCAGACTAAACTTCCTAAAAGATGTTTGAGGCATTATGCATTTTTTTGTTTTTTTCCTTCTTGTTATTATTGTGTTTATTCTTATGAGTAATGCAAATTATACATGTCCATACCGGTTATTATTTTAATGGAAATAAAAGAAAAGTACTTATGTTATTTCTGATTTATTTATTATCTGAACGAGGATTTGAGCTTTGAAAAATGACCGGATTCTTTCTGTAACGTTGATTCCCGCTGTTATCTAGGTCACGTGACACCTTAACGTTGACGGTTACGAAGGAGCTGCTTTGGAAACTTTGATACTTTGCTTCGATACATACCAGCACTTTGATACATACTGGATACAAGCTAGCAAAATGAGTTAAAAGCAGGCATCTTTGGAAAGTCTCTTTGGAAAGGGGAAAAGGCCCATTGTGTGAGGAGACAGAAGAAGAGCCTATGACGAAGAAAAAGAAAGCTGCATTTTAGCAGACACTTTGTCGAGTCCTACACCAATCCTGCTCTGCCTTACATGTTGTGACCGGCTCTCTAATGAGGCAATGAAGCCTTCAAAACTGCTAGTGTCGTTTATTTTAGCCTTCCTGTCTTGAATAACACTTTTTGTTGCCTGAAGAATAACAAACGAACGTCCAGACTGATTAAATTAATGGCCTTATACAAAAAATCAAAGCCAACATGAACCTGAGTAAGCTATCGATAGCTGGCTAGACTCCAAACTAACATTCATTATGATAGCTGTGTTGTTATCCGCCACCCACAAATTAGGCTACATATCGGTAACTTTACAGCATGATAGTGGGCTCACAGAAAGTGTGACTGATATTCGTAACTCTTGACTTACCTCCTGAAATGTTTTTTCTTGCGATCTTAAATCCGAACTTGCTTAGGTCTTGCTGTCCACTCCGCTTGGCCACGATGCTGCAATCCGCTGCTGTCACTGACGCCGAATGAAATAAAAAATAACGGAACCCCAACTGAATGTCACCTCCTCAAACGCTTCGCTTGCGCGCGCCCTCTCTCGCAGTAGCTTACTGTATGCTCAGTTTCAGCAAAGCTACGTGGAATGGCATTTCTAATTCCAATGTTAAATAGAAGTAATGTCCACATTTATTGATAAAATTGCTCAAGGGAAGGGAGGGGGGATGCCCGTTTTAGAGGGGGGATGATTTTGACCATTTTTTATTCCAGGGGGGATGGCATCCCCCCATCCCCCCTCAACTCGAGTACAGGAGGTATCCTATCCCATATCAGGATTCACCAACATGCCAGTCATTGTAGCAGTCATGCACGGGGACAAAGCACAAAGGCACATCACAGGAGAAGCACGTAACTGGTGTCTTTGTGTGGCATTGTCTGTACTTCAGCCAACCAGCAGTGCTATTCCCACTGATGTGCACTGGCTTGTGATGGGCTCCACGTGGAGCAGGGGATGGTACAATGCAGGAACCTCCACAACCAAAGCCCACCTCTGCCAGCTCCTGAATGAGCGTCTTTCTTTAACGCTTTCTGGTGCATCAGTACCTCTTCTTTACCTTTTGCAGTGTCTTTGTAGAGGAAGAAAGCGTTCATGATCGCAGTGTCCATGAAATGAAAGAAAAGAATGTCTGTCTTATACCATTTCCTGGTCTTGTGGAGGACTTGATAGTAGCCCACCAGGGCATCAGAGAGGTCCATTCCACCCATGCACTTGAATGGACAGAAAAAGCACAACATTGAGAATATATATGCCCACGGGGGCAGCCACGGCCTGAAGGTTAGAGAAGCAGTGTTGGGCCCAAAGGGTCGCTGGTTTGATTCTGAGAACTGACAGGAAAAATGTAAGGGGAGTTGAATGAACAGCACTTTCCCCTCCCTCTGTATCATGGCCAAAGTGCCCTTGGGCAAAGCACCTATCCCCCAACTGCTCCCTAGGTGCTGTAGCATAGCTGCCCACTGCTCTGGGTATGTATGTGTGTGCTCATTGCTCACTTGTGTGTTCACTGCTTCAGATGGGCTAAATGTACTTGAGTGTGCATTAGGGTGCATCAGTTGCCCCCTAAAAATGAAAAGTTCCTCCGATCATGATGCATTTTTGTTTTTATGTTCCTTTTGGTAAGAAAACACACTGGGTGAAATATTTTGACAAAATTCAAAAGTTTAATGGTGGCACCAGGAGCTCAAAGTTATGGAAAAAGCTGCTATTTTATGACTTTTATGACAAAATTTCGATCACTTTTCATGAAACATGATGGCACCTTATAGAGTATACCAAATATCTTAGAGCCACATTTTTAGTACATATTCTAAATATATTATCAAGCACAGTTTGAGTTTTCGCTGTTCATTGAATCATTGTTCAACTACTTTTAAACAATACAAATGCATTATGAATCACATTAATGCTTCTCAATCCCTTGCAAAGGTTCTTAACATGATCTCTGGCTCACAAGAAATCAATAAATGGAGTCCAACATTGTGATTCAAACCTTACGCGAAAACATAAAATAAGCGTTTTTTGGCAAAAAATGAACCTCATGGTGCCACCATTAGACTTTTGAATATGGTCAAAAAATTTTACAGGATGTCTTTATTGGTGAAAAGGAACACCCAATCAAAAATGCATCAGATTTTATGAAAGTGAGGGCAACTAATGCACCCTAGTGTGCATGTGATAAATAAATGCTTCTTCTTATATTATGTACCGGTTCTACTCCTTCACCACTGGTGGAACTGGGACGTCCTTCAACACCCAGTGCCCATCTGCATCTTTGACTCTCCTTTTCATTGTGTCCTCTGCATGGGCTGTGTGAAGTGTTGAACACAGGAAGGCATCCCTCGTGTCTCACCACTGGACAAAGAGGAGGAAGTCCTTCCTGATCCAGCATATGCTGCCACAGGGAGATTTTGAGACCAAGCTGTTGACTTTTGTTTTTGGGAATCCAATTATGTTTGTGAGAATAGCTCTGCATGTCCAGATCCTCTTTTGAAGTAGGTTGCGGTAAAGGGTGGGACTTGTGTAAAAATTGTCAGCAAAGAGCTTATAGCTGGTGCCGAGCAACCGTGTATCAACTAGCTCAATTACCAACTCATAACTGAGCCCCTTGCCACTGTTTCTCTGCAACGTTCCCTCATAGACAAAGTCCCATTTATAACTGTTCCTGGAGTCAGAACAAAGAGTTTATATACCCAGCGAACAACATCAATTTTCATGTATTGTTTGATCCCAATGTGGGCTTTGGAGGCAACCATTTGCTCATCACTGGCAAGTTCTTGGCTAGGATGATGGTTCATTTTGCAGGTGTCACTCATCTCGTAGAGTGGCTTTATTTTGCTCAGACGATTGAAGGCTGCTGTGCCTCTCCTTTGAGCTGCTGAGGTGAAGCAACTGGTAGATCCTGAGGAACTATTTACCGGTCATTACCTGTCTCAGGAGACCGCAAGTTGGCCTAGTGGTTAGCTTGTCTGCCTCTCAACCGGAAGATCGCAAGTTCTACTCGCGGTCAGGTAATACCAAAGACCATCATTAAAAAAATGATACCTACTGCTATCTGGCAAGGCATGCTGCAATACAGGTGCATGTAGGGAAGTCAAACTCTCACGGTTACCAGAGGATTGTAACCCTTGCCGTATAGGTGAGAGGCTGAGGGCTATGGAAATAGAGATCAGCACTGCACCCATGCACAAAAGAGCTGGTTAGTACTGGGACAGGAGACTACCTGGGAAGATGAGATCCTGGTGTGGAAGGGACTTTGACTTGACTTTGACCCATTTTAGGAACAGCAAGCTGTACAGTTTACCATCTTGCCAGTAATCAGTAAATGAAGAGCATTTTACCACACCCATGTAGATGACCAAGGGCATGAATGAAAACATATCCTGCAATGTCAGATCAGTGTATGATTTGGAGGGTGGTGAGTCAGGCCAAAGTCATTCATGTTTTGAATTGTTGTCTGTAAAATAGAGTTAGAAGAAAGTGTTGGAAAAGCTGCAGAGGTGTGTACATAGCTGTACATATGAGCAGGAATCCTGGTGAATGGCTGAGTCTGAATGGGCATGGTGTTATGTCTGGATTATCAACATCATTCCATCTCTCTCCAGATGTGCTGGCTGACAACACAGTTTTCCTGCTGCTGCTTGTCCCTCTACCTTTCCCCCCTCCCAGTCCTCTGCCTCTTGGTTTTCTCCTACTGGCAGAATCTCTCTAGGGAGTTGGGGGATGGGGCTTCTCTGCAGAGGAGGTACTGCTCCAATCCTGCTGCTCCACTCTACTGTATGTGGCCACCTACTGACTGAAGGAGGCACCTGTTGGTGACCAGTTAATTACAATAAATATTTTATTTTTATGATTAATATTAAGGCGGCACGGTGGTGTAGTGGTTAGCGCTGTCGCCTCACAGCAAGAAGGTCCAGGTTCAAGCCCCGTGGCCGGCGAGGGCCTTTCTGTGTGGAGTTTGCATGTTCTCCCCGTGTCCGTGTGGGTTTCCTCCGGGTACTCCGGTTTCCCCCACAGTCCAAAGACATGCAGGTTAGGTTAACTGGTGACTCTAAATTGACCATAGGTGTGAATGTGAGTGTGAATGGTTGTCTGTGCCTATGTGTCAGCGCTGTGATGACCTGGCGACTTGTCCAGGGTGTACCCCGCCTTTCGCCCGTAGTCAGCTGGGATAGGCTCCAGCTTGCCTGCGACCCTGTAGAACAGGATAAAGCGGCTAGAGATAATGAGATGAGATGAGATGAGATGAGATTAATATTAACTGTTTTTATACCCCCACTCCGAAGGAGGGGGCGTATACTGGTTTACCTCTGTCCCTCTGTATTTCCGTCCGTCTGAAACACCCTTTTTCTCAGCAACCACAAATCATAGCCACTTGGTACCAAACTTCAGTTTGGGGTTCTGTACCGTGTATACTGTTTTCAGGTCTGTCGCACATCGACTTCCTGTTTACTGACTGAATGTATTTACAAAACATATAGCATGGATTTACAAAATTTTTGTAGCATTTTTCTCAGCAACTACAAATCACAACTGCTTGATATTTGGTACCAACCTTCAGCTTGGGGTTCTATACCGTGTATACCGTTTTCAGGTCTGTCCCATATCAACTTCCTGTTTACCAACTGAATGTATTTACGAAACGTATAGGGTGGGGTTTGACATTATTTCAAGAAGCAAAACGCTATTTCAAAATGACAGTTTACCAGGATGCTATTTGAAATCCCTGGGGAGAACACTGCTCTTTACTTAGTTGTTTCAGGGTTAATTATTTGTTCAAGTCAGCATTCATAATAAGTATCCTATTCCTTCGATTGCTTGCATTCTGATATAAGCAAGAGCGGGGGGATACGCAAGTGAGCAGTAGCTCACAGTTGATCTTGTTTTTCCATAAAGAGTTCAAAACGGCTTTATAAAGTGTAGCTAAATAAATGCATATAAATGATAAATGACTGGGTGTCATTTATCAATTATTCAGGAAAGTTGTGTGTAAATATTTTGATGGCCAAACCAAACTAAAACTTTCCACCTGAGAAAAGTTTTGGTCGGGCAATTCTTTGTTCATGCTCATGTGCACACAGTATGTTGATAAATGGCCATCAGCCATAAATTTGTGTTCCTGTCAGAGCTGATTTACATTTAGTGACACCCACCAAATT
The DNA here is from genome assembly GCF_027579695.1 of Neoarius graeffei. Classification (NCBI taxonomy): domain Eukaryota; kingdom Metazoa; phylum Chordata; class Actinopteri; order Siluriformes; family Ariidae; genus Neoarius; species Neoarius graeffei. Next base: position 57,903,199 of record NC_083580.1, read on the forward strand.
CCATAAAAGGCAGTATTCGCAGAGAGAGAGAAAAACAACAAAATGATGAGTAAATGATGAAAAAGCATGGCATGTGATAAATATTGTAGTAATGCAGCACCGCCATTGCAGCCAGTCAGAACTAAGGTTCTTTTATGCATTCTCCTAGCCTCAGTGCCTTGTTAATGCAAAAGGACCGAAATGCTGAGTAAAAGGAATGAAAGCCATCCAGGGTGTTTCTGCTACAGTCCTCTTGGATAGACTTGACCATCAGACAGCTCACTGAGAGGTGACCTTAGACCACAGTTCTGGCCGCTAATATTCTCTCCGACTGCCAAAGTGCTCCGATAGAGGATCCAAACCAAAATGCTTTTTCCCTTCATCATAACTTGGAGACTTATGTTGCAAAAAAAAATTCACGTGTTTCAGAGAAGACGAGTCTGTTTGGAGCCAGCGTTAAATAAACTGTCACGCTAAGGTTATGTGTAAAGCGCTCAGAAACTAAACTTTGTGAGTGCAACTGATAAATTTGCGTTATGTGCTTTGTATTTGACACACACTGTTTACTGTTGTAGGGTGGCCTCCAGAGCAGCGTTCTTCGAGAGCCCTGCGGTCTCCCAGCCGGCCCCTGCTGGAAGGTACATTATCCTGCACAGAGCAAAGCATGATCCCTATTAGTTTCACCACTCTGTTAAAATATTTAGCCTCATTGTGCCACAACATTTCAGGATTGATTGTCATACAGAGTTGCTTTTGCTTGTGTTTGCTTTCTATATTAAGAGCCATGTTGGTTTTGTGATCTCAGAATAGATCTTTGGTATGTGATTTTGCCCATGCATACCCTCCAGTCTTGAACTCACCTCTGACCCTGTCCACTTCATCATTATCCAGAGGCAGCTAGTCTCTCCAGCTGTGTTCCTTCTAACCCACCTCCTCTGATATGATTACAGGGAGGCCAAAGCCATGTATTCCTGCCAAGCGGAGCACAGCCATGAACTCAGCTTCCCTAAGGGAGCACTCTTCTACAATGGTAAATACACACACTTTATGAAAACATAATAATGGTATAATAATATGGTACAATAAGGCATAATAATGCAGTGCAGAATAAGGTCTACAGCACTCTTCACACAGTATGCGATATGGTGCACATAAGCATACAGTAGTATGATGGAATGGTTCAGGAATGGCACAATACCCAAGAGTTCACCCTGTTGTCAGGACATCGCAAGTTTGAATCCCATCAATGCCAAATTGGCTGTGCTGTCTAGGTGGGAGGGATGGCATACTGTCTTTCACCTGTCGATCAGTGGGTGTCTGTGAACTCATATACAATGTAGAAGAGGCCAGATAGCACTTTCTTCTGAGTGTGTTACACTGAGCTGTAATGCAGCAGTTAGAAATGACGCAGGTGGCTGGCTTTACATGTCTCTGAGGAAGCATATGTTAGCCTTCACCCTCCCTATTTGGTAGCTGTCATATGATAGAGGAAAGCTGGCTGGTGGATGGGAAATGGCCAAGACCAAAATAGGGAGAAAACCAGGGGGAAAAAGCACAACATCCCTGTACACTTCAGACCCAGTAACACTCTGAGGCACAAATTGGTCCAGCCTAAGGACAGAATACCCAGACACAAACAGGACAACATAATGTATGCAATTCAATGCAGTGAGGAATGCACAGACCTGTACATTAGGGAAACGAAACAACCGCTTCACAAGTGCATGGCTCAACACAAGAAGAGCCAGTTCCTCAGGCCAGGACTCTGCAATCTATTTTCATCTCAATAACAAAGGACACTCGTTTCAGGACTGCAATGTACGCATTTTAGCCAGAGGAGACCGGTGGTTTGAAAGAGGAGTAAAAGAAGCCATCTTCGTCAAACTGGAATGACCATCACTCAGTGCGTTTACATGCACATAGAGAAAATCGAATTTCTGCCGTTGCTCGACTGAAATCGAAGTTCTAAATGGCATGGAAACACCTTAGCTCGGCTGAAATTGAACCGAACATGATTTCTCGTAACCGAGCTACACGACCTAGATTATGCGATTTTTGCCGAGCTACTTAGTGCATGTATACCCTATCGAGCTACGTAGTCCAGCTACTTACTTCAGCGCTGCCCCTTCCGGAAGTGACGAGTGATGAGACCTACAAGCGGGAAACACAACAGCCTCGGTCGAAAAAAAAAAAAAAAACAGCCTCGGTCGGCATGACACTTCAGATCAACTTCAACTTAGTGCCCATTTTATTAGGCACACTTCTGTTCGTACATACAAACTACAAACACTCTTCTTGTGAACACAGAACTGATAACTTTGTTTATACTCTTGTTGCCAGATACTGCTGACGTTTTCCAGCCCAAAATATGTTCAAAACCTGCCAAAATGCACTTAATACCGCCCAATTAGGCGGGAAACCGCCCAATCTGGCAACACTGCTCTTGAATAGCTCTTCTTCATGATGACAACCGGAAGTGTACCAACACGATGGGGCGTGTAGCGCCACCTGTGGCTCGGGTGCACAATGTACCCCACACAATAGCTCGATTTTATTGTGTGCATGTAGGATTGGATTTCTCTGGCACCCCTGCTGGGACCCTTAGCTCGATTACCGACAGCAGTTCGATTTGGATGTGCATGTAAACGTACTGACTGAACAGAGGAGGTGGGCTGAGACACCACTTATCAGCCACCTACAATGCAGTCCTTGGCACACTTCCCAGAAAACTGAATACACATCCACACCAAGACTCAGCTGACTTCACTGATACCCCTTTTCCACCAAATCAGTTCCAGGGCTGGTTCGGGGCCAGTGCTGGTGCTGGTTCACAACTCGTTCAACTTGCGAGCCAGCTGAGATCACCCTAACGACCCTCTAGGCTACTTACACTGTTCACACCTAGCCTCTAGTGACCCTAACAACCTACAGGACAACTGAAAGGGTCAACGACCCATGTGACCTCAGCGACTCTCCTTGTTGTTTTTGGTCCATGAGAGGATAAATATCTGAAACTCCCCACTCGTCAGACAGAACTGAAGAAGCCTTTCGGATGAGAGGTGAAACGTCTTCAAGAATTTCAAGCAAGTCCAGTTGCCTTCTTTTACACCTACAGTTTACGATGATCTGGATAACTGAGAACCTTCACAGACATAAAGCCAGGGGGGAAAATGATGGAACTGAGACACACATTTAATATGCAATTTATAGCACTTCTAACACAATCCAATGTGAATCAGAATTAAAAATAAGAGCATTCTGCTAAAGGTCTGACAGAAACAGAAGCCACGCCTTCTTTAGCATGAGTGATGGGCAACTTCTTCACTGGAAGTGACAGACACACAGAAACAAAGAAATGCACAATATCAAAGAAAACTCATTTAATAATGTTTCTAAATAATAAACACAATATTTCATACACACTGTTTTGTATTGCTTTAGCTGTATTGTTATATGTTAATGTATTTAGACCTTGAGTGCATAATTAATAAATGTTCTGAGCTGGACCATAAATCCTATTAAAAGATGTGTTCATGTTTTTTTCTTGTGTTTGGCTTGTATTTTTTCTGCACAGTGCACTCGTCAGTGGAACCAGGGTGGCTCCAAGCTACATATAACGGCAAGACTGGACTCATCCCAGAGAATTACGTGGTGTTCCTCTAGCCAGGCCTGCAAGCAGACATAGCAAGTCCATGGTATCCATGGTGATCGTTGCTCCATAAAGGGACCATTTTGTACATTCATGATATACAGTATGTGAATAGCTTGAATGTGTAGTTCAAAAATGGTTATAAATACAACATTAACCACAAGTGTATATGTTTGATGTAGATATTAGAAAGTTTCTAAAAAGAATAATAATATTTTATGTTTCTTACTGTTATGCCTTTGGCTCTGTAAAGCCCTAAGGTAGATTATTTAATAACACAGCATGGATCTGACAAGTTGAACTGATAATGTGAGAAACACTGACCTGTAATGTACTATAGGTCTATGCCTCTCATAATATAGTTCAATCTCTGTGATGAAGGAGAACTTATAATTAACACACTGATTAATGTGATGGTACGGAACATGCTCGTAGTTAGTTGTTGCTTTTTTCTAACTTTTCCCTATATAACTTATCTTAGAATGTATTTTTGTGTAGCTGTTCCTGGACTTAGCCGAAGCCAGGAGTTGAGAAAGTGTATCTGAAAAATTTCCAACCCATTTCAGTACACATGTTCATTAGGGTGCATCAGTTGCCCCCTAAAAATGAAAAGTTCCTCCGATCATGATGCATTTTTGTTTTTATGTTCCTTTTGGTAAGAAAACACACTGGGTGAAATATTTTGACAAAATTCAAAAGTTTAATGGTGGCACCAGGAGCTCAAAGTTATGGAAAAAGCTGCTATTTTATGACTTTTATGACAAAATTTCGATCACTTTTCATGAAACATTATGGCACCTTTATAGAGTATACCAAATATCTTAGAAACACATTTTTAGTACATATTCTAAATATATTATCAAGCACAGTTTGAGTTTTAGCTGTTCATTGAATCATTGTTCAACTACTTTTAAACAATACAAATGTATTATGAATCACATTAATGCTTCTCAATCCCTTGCAGATGTTCTTAACATGATCTCTGGCTCACAAGAAATCAATAAATGGAGTCCAACATTGTGATTCAAACCTTACGCGAAAACATAAAATAAGCGTTTTTTGGCAAAAAATGAACCTCATGGTGCCACCATTAGACTTTTGAATATGGTCAAAAAATTTTACAGGATGTCTTTATTGGTGAAAAGGAACACCCAAACAAAAATGCATCAGATTTTATGAAAGTGAGGGCAACTGATGCACCCTAATGTTCATTTTTTTTTTCCCTTTTTCTTCTTAGTTATGCTAAACAGTCAAACAAATGTAAGAGATGCAGGACATCATTGCTTAGCTCATTGGTTCCTTAATAGCATTAATGTAGTAATTCTCAGTACTGTATTAATAATCCAGTAAATCAGTGCCACCTCTAAAGACGTGTGTGTTCAGAGAGTAGCATCCCTGCTGTGTAGCTCTAAGTACTAAATATAAGCGCAAATACTTATTACATTTACATTTTCCACTTACAGGTACAGTTACACGGTCTGTATATTCTTACATTTCATAGACATCACATTTCATCACACTGACTTTTTTTTGCCGTTTTTCATTTATTTACATGTAAAAAGACAATTTTTTACTGTAAAAATCACATCTGATTTGTATTAGAAATACAAAAACTAATGTCAAATGTAGAGTACCAGTCAAAAGTTTGGACACACCTTCTAATTCAGCGTTTTTTCTTGATTTTTATTAATAAAGACACTTCATATCTTAAAGTAATGATGGATGTCGTTTGTCTTTACTTAGTCGAGCGGTTCTTGACGTAATATGGATTATTACAGTTGTGGATGGAATAGGGCTATTAGCTGTATTTTTATTATTTACTATTTACTGTTTGATCTCAAACGCATTAAGAAGGCACGAAATTGCACTAATTAACTTTTGACAAGGCACACCTATTAATTGAAAAGCATTCCAGGTGACTACCTCATGAAGCTGGTTAAGATAATGCCAATAGTGTGCAAAGCGTCATCAAGGTACAGTAAATGGTGGCTACTTTGAAGAATCTAAACTATGAAACATTTTGTTGTAGTTTTTTAACACTTTTTTGTTTACCACATAATTCCATACATGTTCCGGATGTTATTATCATAGTTTTGATGTCTTCAGTATTGTTCTACAATGTAGAAAATAGTCAAAATACAGAAAAACGTATGAATGAGTAGGGGTGTCCAAACTTTTGACTGGTACTGTATGTTTTAATATGTGTTGCCTTGTGCTTATTGAAATAGTACTTATTTCCTTAATAGTTCTGCTGTATTTCATTTCACACTGGTTTACCATTTCAATGTACTTTAGTGGACAGGAATGATAAAAAGAGCAATGATGTAGGGAACAATGAAAAGTCTAATTTCTCCCAAAATGCCATTCTTACTGCCCCTAAAATGCCAAAATGATCAATAACCCCTTCGGACATAATGTGTACAATTGTACACATGACGTTCCCTAGCATTTTTCCTTGTGTCCAAAGGGGTTAATATTACCTCAGTATTCATTCTATATTGAAGTCCTTGAAGCTCTACATCATGCTCACCAATAGGGCATGACAAATTTTAATATATTTTGCTGAATGTGTTCATTCTCAAGTCATTTTAAGAGTCAAACATAATTCACCCAGATATGTGAACTGTCTTTATGCTTGTAGCTGTGCTGTCTTGAAGAGATCGCTTTTGTGCTGTAACTTTAAATGTTTTACAATCTAATAACTTCACAATAATGCATTTTTTTAAAATAAGAATCACCTTTTATTTTACCCAAGTATATTTGAAACAACATTTTACCCCTTGTTAAAAGCAAAATGAGAACAAAATGACCAAATAAATCAGTGTTATCTAAATCTTTTAAAATATGGTCTTAGAATTTACATGAGCTGATAAACAGGAAGTGATTGTACATATACAATAGCTATCACCCATACAGGATAGCTCATTAGCCTGCTAAGTATAAGTTGTTATAGTTTATTATATTACACATTTAAACATGTATTAAAGTGACAGTTGGCCTTTTGGCTTGAACAATCAATTCCAAAAATTATTCTAAAAAATTTTTTTTTTAAATTTAATTCTTCATTACATCTTTTTTTTAAAGCAATTGATTTAATCTGAATATCTTCAAAAGGCAAGTTAATAATACATTCGTGGTCAAACTTTAACCCGTTATCCACAAAATATTTTAATAAAATGGTCTTTTTTTTTACTTCAAAATGTTTTTAATGGAATAATTTAATGTGATATATTTTAGCAAATGTTCCTAGCTAAGAATAGTAGCATCCAAAGTAAATAGTAAAAACACATTAATTGGTTTAATGCATGAATAAGCTTGTTGGTTGTTTTATTTCCCTCAATACCCTATGGAATGTAATTATACAAACATATATCTTCGTTCCGTCAGTCCTTTTGCCTTAAATCCTGGAACAGTTTCCATCCTGATTCCAAGTATTGTTTTGTTTCTTTTATTTGAGACTATATTCTCTATTTTTTGGAGGGATATTTTTGTTTCTTTCTTTTTTTTGTAATATTGTCCTGTATTTCATGACAAGATTGTTCTTTTGAAAAGGAAAAAGATGAACAAGGATTTCTTTGTTGTTGTCTGTCTTTGAATCCTTCTCAGTGTTACTGACATTCTCCAATCTGATAAAGTTGCTATAAAGTGTTGTTATTGTTTGCTTTATTTTTTATTTCTGTAAGGCACACAAGGTAATTTAGCACTGATTGTGGAAAGGAAAAGAAATGGGAACGTGAAAGGGATACAAGAAGAAATTATTTGAACTATGAAAGTTAATGGTAATTTATAGTTTGTGCTATAAGCTCAGTCACTTTTCAGTTTAACAAATGAGAATGTTTATGTTTTTACATAAATAATGAAATATGTAACATGAACCATTTACAAAAAAAAAAATACAATGGAATTCCAAGAATTCCATTTCACATTAGACTTATAAAGATCTTCTCAGGAGATGCTCTCGATCCAATCGTATAAAACTCATACAAACTCATGTCAACAAGTTTGCGCAAGATATTATCACGTTGTACAAAAAAGGCCATGTTCATTAGAACTGGAGCACACTGGATGCTTGTATGATATGTTTACAGTGTTCATTCTTTCATCATTAGTAATTGTTTTATCCTGGTTAGCGTTGCTGTTGTTTAAATTAGGGGAGTAGAGTGAGTTGTAACGCTATCAATCACACCAGTGAGTAACTAGAGTACAGTACACTCAATCTGCACATGCTCAATAGCATCCTCAGTTTTCCAGTAAAAGAAAAGCAATTTAATCACAGTTCTGAGAAATGTATCATCAAAAGTCAGATTTCTCATCTGGAGAACATTTTGAATTGTGGTCATTTGCAAAGGAAACCAAAATAAACTAGTTTTGCTCATTGTCTAGTTGACTTTCAGTGAGCATGATTAGAAGTAAGATTTAAAAAAAAACAGTCTTGCACACACTTCTATTTCACATTATGCAAACAGACACACTGTTCAAGTTTACTGATAAGTTCAGCCATGCGATCCATGTTGTGCGACTTTTCTTCAAGAAGCTCGTAGCGCAAACTGGAAATGTCTTGCTTTATTTCCTTCAGTTCACCTGTGAAATTATCACAGTGTGAATTACTAACAATATATAAATTTCGGTTATTCACCTCAGCCAATGCCATTATAGAAAAAAAAGTATTAGATTTGAGCAAAGCAAAACCAAATATAACCTACCCTCATTGACTTCATCAGATTCTTTGTCCATTTGAGCTTTGATGATGTACCGCTTGATCAGGCGCTTCATAATCATCTGTGTAAATTTGGAAAGAATTCAAAAGACATTTTAACCAGACATGCACTGTCAGTTCATGGACATATTTAATCAAGTCCATTTCTGCAGGACTGCAGGACTACACAAGTCAGAGCTTTCTCTGCTTTTAATCCTTCTGGTGTATACACACTTGCCATTAACAGATTCCCAAAAAAGGGAAAGTTGTTTAGGGGCTCTGTTTACGCTGCCTGTCAAAACTTTACTGAATATGTTGATTGTTTCAATGTTTTATTACAGTTAACCCATTATTGGCAATTAAATAAGGAAAACAATTCCTAAATATTGGTAATTAAGTACTTAATAATCAGCTTCTGTGGGCAACATGATGGTGTAGTGGTTAGCACTGTCGCCTCACAGCAAGAAGGTTCTGGGTTTGAGCCCAGTGACCTACGGGGGCCTTTCTGTGTGGAGTTTGCATGTTCTTGTCTGCGTGGGTTTCCTCTGCATGCTCTGGTTTTCCCCAAAGACATGCAGTTAGGTTAACTAGCTACTCTAAATTGTCCATAGGTGTGTGTGTGTGTGTGTGTGTGTGTGAGAGAGAGAGAGAGAGAGTGTACAGAAAGGAACTGCTGCAATTCTGGCCAAGTCAACCAAACATGGTTCACCTCAAGCCCAGATTGGGTTTGGCAGCAATGGTAAGTCAGCCTCTCCATTCTCCGTTGTTACAGGACTCTAAACTAGAAGGGCACTTGGTAAGGTGCATACCTCCACCAAGCCACATATTCTCAACATCAAAATCAAATCACTTGAACCTAGAATAATACTAAAGCTGAACACCAAGTTTAATCAAAATCCGTTCACTACTTTTTGAGTTACATTGAGAACAGACAAAAAATATCCTGGATCCACATACGTACATATCCGGATTTGCATCAACATCTAATCAATTATTCCTAGCCCCATGGCTCACCTTTCCTCAAAATTTCATCAAAATCTGTTCATTACTTTTTGAGTTACATTGGGAGAAGACAAACAAACAAACAAATGGAGGCAAAAACATAACCTTCTCCAACAAAGTTAGCAGAGGTAGTGAGTGCTTTATTAAACTTATTTAGTGAAGCACTCAAGCCCAGAGTTGACTTAGAGTTTCTATTAAACTGCTCATTCATGAAATTATCCAATCAGCCAATCATGTGGCAGCAGCACAATGCATAAAACCATGCAAATGCAGGTCAAGAACTTCCATGAATGTCCATCCATCCATTATCTGTAGCCGCTTATCCTGTACAGGGTTGCAGGCAAGCTGGAGCCTATCCCAGCTGACTATGGGCGAGAGGCAGGGTACACCCTGGACATGTCGCCAGGTCATCGCAGGGCTGACACAGAGACAACCATTCATGGTCAATTTAGAGTCACCAATTAGCCGAACCTGCATGTCTTTGGACTGTGGGGGAAACCAGAGCACCCAGAGGAAACCCGCACAGACACAGGGAGAACATGCAAACTCCACACAGAAAGGCCCTCGTCGGCCGCTGGGCTCAAACCCAGGACCTTCTTGCTGTGAGGCAACAGTGCTAACCACTATACCACCGTGCCACCCCTTCCATTAATGTTTACCTTGGAATAGAGGGAAAAGTGTGACCTCAGTGACTTTGACCGTGTCAAAGTATTAGACACTGGATGCTTATTAAAGCACTGAATGGTCTCGCACCACAGTACCTGAGTGAACTTCTGGCTCTCTACGACCCACCATGCCTACTTAGATCAAAAGGCGCAGGCTATCTGCTGGTACCTCGTATAGTGAAGGCTACATCAGGGGGCAGAGCCTTTTCTTACAAAGCCCCACAGTTATGAAACAGCCTTCCAAGTAGTGTTCGGGAATCAGACACAGTCTCAGTGTTTAAGTCTAGGCTGAAAACATATCTGTTTAGTCAAGCCTTTTGTTAATGGTGTTTATGAGGTAAAGGTATAGATCTGGAGGGTCCTCAGACATAGAGTGTTTTGGTAAACTGGGATGTATGGATGCTGTCAGTCCCCACTCGCTTGCTCACTCGAGTTTGTTGACGGTGTAGTGGCTGCTGCTTTATGTCCCAGGGCTCCCTCATGCCTGTGTTACCTTCTGGCTCTCCCCTTTTAGTTATGCTGTCATAGTTAGTTGCCGGAGTCCCTGCTTGTACTCAGTGCAATATGTATACTGTTCCTACTTATTCAGGTGACATTGGGCATACCTAACAACCTGTGTTTTCTCTCTCTTCTCTCCCCCCCCCCCCCCCCCCCAAATCTGTCCCTCTGAGTTACATGTCGGTCCTGGGATTGAGATGCTGACCTCTTCTGCTCCTCGGACCTGCCTGATCCATCCTGGTGCCCTGTGTCTGGTTGGAGTCTCATCGCATTGCTCCTGTGGAGGGCGGCCCCATGTGAACAGTTGGGGGTCGCGCCTGGAGGACGCTCTGGACTCCTGCAGTGGTGCTTTTGTGGTTGGGGACTGCAGTTGACTTGCTGACTTTAGGACTGCAGTTGACTTGCTGACTTTGGGACTATGGTTATCATGAATGGTTTTGCGCTCGAGTTTCTGTCAGTGGGGGGTTTATAGCATCAACGAAGCTGACTTTATGTTAGGACTGTTAATGTTATAGTCATGTTGTCTGTTGTTGCCCGGATGGGGATGGGTTCCCTTTAGAGTCTGGTTCCTCTCGAGGTTTCTTCCTCATGTCGTCTGAGGGAGTTTTTCCTTGTCACCATCACCACAGGCGTGCTCATTGGGGATAGATTAGGGATAAAATTAGCTCATATTTTAAGTCATTCAAATTCTGTAAAGCTGCTTTGCAACAATGTTTATTGTTAAAAGCGCTATACAAATAAACTTGACTTGACTTGATGGTTGTTGATGCCAGATGTACTGGTTTGAGCATTACAAAAATCAGAATCAGATTCATTTTATTTCACCAAGCGCACTTGCATGTGCAAGGAATTTGTCTTTGTGCAAGGTCCAGACATATGGGGACAATTCTATACACACACACACACCAAGGTCCAAAAGGAATGTGCAAGCGTGCTTTAAAGATCAAGGTGCTGCCAGTGAAAAAAAATATTAAAGTCTTGAGAAGTGGATGTGTGAGTTAGAGTTTGTTGATATCTGCTACAATTCTTGGGAAAAAGCTGTTTAGGTGTTTATGGTTCTTGTTTTTACTGACTGGAAGCTCTTGCCAGAGAGAATTTTTTTGGAAAAGATAGTAGGTAGTGTGTCGGGTCTGTTGAAATCTTTTGTGCACACTTCCTTACTCTGGTGAAGCTATAAGTCCTGTAAGGATAGCAAGCTGCACCCAGTGGTCTTCTCAGCCATCCTGATGGTCCACTGCAGCTCAGCTTTAGCTGCACTGAACCAGACTGTTACATAATAACGTGAGGATCAACTTGATGACAGCTGTATAAAATGGTATCAATATTTTTGGTAGGTGTTTGTGCTTTTTCTTAGCTGTTACAGGAAGAAGAATCACTGCTGGGCCTTTTTGTAACAGAAGTGATGCTGTCTTCCCATTTAATGTCCTGCAACATAAGAGTGACTAGAACTATGAAGGACTCTACTGTGCTGTATGTCCAGCGTAGAGTGAGATGGAGTGAAATTTTTCTCCTAAAGTCAGTGACTAGCTCCTATCTTTTCTGTGTGTTGAGGTCCAACTTGTTTTGGCTGCACCATATTGGTAGGCATATTGCTTGGCTGACCTCTTGTCAATAAATGTACACATCATTGTTGGAAGGGCGGCATGGTGGTGTAGTAGTTAGCACTGTTGCCTCACAGCAAGAAGGTTCTGGGTTCAAGCCCAGTGGCTGACGGGGGCCTTTCTGTGTGGAGTTTGCATGTTCTCCCCGTGTCTGCGTGGGTTTCCTCTGGATGCTCCATTTTCCCTCACAGTCCAAAGACATGCAGGTTAGGCTAATTGGTGGCTCTAAATTGACCATAGGTGTGAATGTGTGAGTGGTTGTTTGTCTCTATGTGTCAGCCCTGCGATGACAACTTGTCCAGGGTGTGCCTCACCTCTTGCCCATAGTCAGCTGGGATAGGCTCCAGCTTGCCTGCAACCCTACACAGGATAAGTGATTACGGATAATGGATGGATGTATCGTTGTTGAAAAGGAGGCCAATCAGAGTGGTGCCACCTACAAAGGTAATGAGTTTAACAAACTGCTGATCTCCTGGAATTTTCATGAACAACAGTCTGTAGAGTTACTCAGAATGGTGCAAAAAACATGCAGTGAGTGGCAATTCTGGGAAGGAAATAGCTTGTTGATGAGAGAGGTCAGAGAGTGGTGAGCAGAAAAAGCATCTCAGAATGCACAAGTTGAACCTTGAGATGGCTGGGCTACAAAAAAAAAAAAGGCCAGACTGGGTTCCACTCCTGTCAGCCAAAAACAGGAATCCGAGGCTACAGTGACCACAGGTTCAATGGGCGGTTGAAGATTGGAAAAAGACCAGGTGATATTTTTCTAATCTTAACCCTTTGATGCAAAACATATGCACACCCCTTCTAATGCACAACATGGGTCAAAAATGACCCGCATTCATTTTCCAGGTTATTTCATGCTGACTGAGTTTTTCTTTGCTCTATCTTTTGAAATCAATTTATTTTATGATTGAATATTCCAAGTATTCTTTAAATATCTTGTTTTTAATTACCACAAATCATTAATTTAATTTTTTCTTTCCTATTTTATGAACAAAAATACTTTTTATATTACTGCACATGGGTCATCCAAGTGTGATTTAAAATTATATGTCTTAATACTATAATAATTTATTTCAAGTAATTACTTTAGCAGTGAATGGGGCCAGTTATTTATTTATTAACTATGTAGTTAGCTAAGCCAACTACAATAAAATTAGCGAACTAAAGTAGAATATGTCAACAGCTCGGTAGCTAATAGTAATTACTTGTAACTTTCTGACAAATAATCTACTCACTCTCAAGGTAACCTAAACATAATCAATTTTTTTCTAAGGTAATGTTAGAACAATTGAAAAACATTACTTACATGTATTAGATGGGCAAAGGGCGCTGTGCTGAGCTGTGAAATGTCTGACACAAGCACAATTCACAGTTCCCACCGAACGCTGTAGTAAATGCATGCGGGTCGTTTCTGACCCATGCGTGTAAACTTGATGTAGAATTACAAAAGCTGTGCTTGTTCATAACTTAAGAAAGGAAAAATAAAAATGATGATTTGTGCTAAACAAAAACAAGATATTTACTGCATATTTGGAAAAGTAAATGACAAAATGAATTTATTTCAAAAGTATATCATAGAAACACTCAGCCATACATGAAATAACCTGGAAAATGAATGCAGGTCGTTTTTGACCCATGTTGTGCATTAGAAGGGTAGTGATACAAAAAGGGTTTTTATTCAAAAAGTAAGAAAGGAAAAAATAAAATAAGGATGTATGATGATCAAAAACAAGTTAATTGAGGAATACCTTGAATACTGAATGATGAAATTAATTTATTGCAAAGAAATAGAAGATAAAAACTCAGCCGGGCCACTTTTGACCCATGTTTTGCATCAAAGGGTTAAACTAGTCTTCTGCTCTTTAACCCATCCACCTCAAGGTTTGACATGCTGTATGTTCTCAACACTGGGTGATAAGGAGTGCAGTGAACAGGGTAGCAATCTGCACCCATGGGGTTGATGCCTTGATACTGTGGACAGACTGAGGGTTACACTGTAGTACTTCAGGAATTAAAAAAAAAAAAAAACAGAATGAATGCCTTGAACTCTGGGAGCTTTAAGCTTATCAGGCAGTGTTTCTGAAAGGAACTAAATGCCTTTCATCCACCATGCTCTCCAGGAATCAGATATGGAACCTTGGAATCTCTTAATACCTCAATGTACAGACCGAGACAGGATGCTGTTCTGGAAGGAATGTCATTCTAGACAGCTTTTTTTGGCTGATGATCATCTCAGCATGTTGATAAGCTTGCATGCACTTATAACCAGATGGTTCTAGGGTGATTATGTGACTAAACTCAAGGTTCCTACCTAAGCTTAGGAATCTGAAACCTAAGAACCTGGTGTTTGACATCACTGTGCTACAAGGGTCAATATGCACAGCGTACCATACCATGTCTAGTATACACCTTATGAAGGCCTATCCATTATCCGTAACCACTTATCCTGTGCAGGGTCAGGGGCAAACTGGAGCCTATCCCAGCTGACTATGGGTGAGAGGGAGGGTACACCCTGGACAAGTCACCAAATCATCGCAGGGCTAACGCGTAGAGACAAACAACCATTCACACTCACATTCACACCTACGGTCAATTTACAGTAGAGCCACCAATTAACCTAACCTGCATGTCTTTGGACTGTGGGGGAAACCAAAGCACCCGGAGGAAACCCACACGGACACGGGGAGAACATGCAAACTCCACACAGAAAGGCCCCCGTCGGCCACTAGGCTCGAACCCAGAACCTTCTTGCTGTGAGGCAACAGTGCTAACCACTACACTGCCATGCCACCACCTTATGAATGTTGTGCATGAAAATCGCAGGACATTCTGTTCCTGAAATACTCAAACCAACAACCATGTCATGGTCAAAGCCACTGGCTGAGATCACATTTTCCCCCATTCTGCTGTTTGATTTAAACAGTAACTGAAGTTCTTGACCTGATTCTGCATGATTTTATGCATTGTACTGCCACCATGTGCTTTAGCCGACTACATAACTGGATAAATGAGCTGGTACAGGTTTCTTTGGCCAGTGTTTTTAAGGAATAGTCCAGCAAAAAGAATTACACGATTTCCCCATATTTCCATATTACATATTGGTGTTTGATGTTTGCTCCTTTAGTGCACTGGACCTACAAGGTTAACGTAGCTAACAAGTAGTCTGGAAGTCTGTCATACTTGAATTATTTCCAAGAATATGTGCCATAAACCACATCCACTTCTTGAGTGAAGTCACACAGACTTGCAGATGTGGTTTAGGACACTGTGTGACAGTGTAATCTATAAACAGTTAGAATGTCAGTTACAATGATTCTAGACAGACACCAACTACCTCTTGGCTGGCTACGATTGAGGGAAAGGGATCATTGTGTAAATCCGATTATGCTGCATGAACTGCATTGGAAAGCATTGAGCTGTGCAGTACTGTGGTTCACCAGAGCTTGATTTGAGAATCCTCCAGTGATAGTCATACCTGATATCGATGACTCCTCATTTTGTTGGTTTTGTTCTCCCCTAACTGTTGACCAAGAAAGCAAACAAAAGGATATTTGGAAAGTTAAACATTTATTGCAAAGTTACTTATGAATAATATTAACTGTTAAGAGAGCAATTAAGAAAAAAAAAACCTTAAAAACAGCTTTTTACTTTACACACAGTGCTTAGTGTCTATGGAAATTAGGTGCTGATGGATGTAGATAGAAAAGAGAAATTAGTTTCTCTTTAAGTAATTAGAAGGATTATGGGGGATAAGTTTGTGTACATGTCACCTCACTGAGTTCTGCTTCGTTCTTCATAATGGCTCTGTGTTTGTCGAAGAGTTTCACCAGCAGCGACTTTAAACCCAGGGCAAGGCCATACACAGACTTTGGGCTTGGTACCAGATTGAAAGGCACAGGGAGGGTTCTACCCTCTTCAAAATAGGAAAACCAGAGTTTGGCCCGGGCAAATTTCCACTCCACATCTGCATCGTCCTGCAAGCATGAAAGAGACCAGGATGTACCAAGACTACAGAGCACAGAAAGGATCATGGTAGATAAATATTTATAACTAGGGATAATAGGATAATCAGATTGGAGTAATCTTTTTAGCTAGGTAAATTACGTTTCTAAAAACAACTGATGTCAGATACTGAAGATACTGCTCCAAGACTTAATGTGAAACTGTCTTGTGAGCCGTTTTCTTGGAAGAAATATATATTATTCTTCATACACCAACT
Source organism: Neoarius graeffei (assembly GCF_027579695.1). NCBI lineage: Eukaryota > Metazoa > Chordata > Actinopteri > Siluriformes > Ariidae > Neoarius > Neoarius graeffei. Next base: position 57,919,511 of record NC_083580.1, read on the forward strand.
GAGATACTTTAAAGAATGTCAGGTCATAGCTTCAGATGTGTGAGAGAGCACCAGAGTGTAAATAATCAGGAATGAGTGAAAAAGTTCATTACTATAGCATAAAAGAGAAACGATTTCAGGACGGAGACTAAGAGCAGAGTTTTTCCTTGATAACTAGGTAAGGTATTTATTTGTTCTGTAATTTTAATGGGATATAAATGAATGATAGAAGATAGGCAAATTATTTGTGTCATTCCCCAGTCGAAGTTTCTGAGCTAGAGAACTCATCACTCACTTATTCCAGCTTGTCCCACTTATTTATGTTGAGTCGCTGGCATCTGGACCCTTTGATCCACATCATATTAATTACAGCACAGTTTTCCACCTGATGCCCTTCCTGCTGCAACCCTCCCATTTCCTAATCACACTTACAGACAATTTAGAGGAGCCAGTTAACCTGACTGCATGTCTTTGGGGGAAACCAGAGCACCCAGAGGAAACCCAAGCAGTCACACACAAACTCTACACAAAAAGGCCCCCATCAGCCACTGGGCTTGAACCCAGAACCTTCTTGCTGTGAGGCAACAGTGCTAACCACTACACCACCGTGCCGCCTAAGCTAGAGAACTCATGATAGCTTGAAAGTGACAAAAAGGAGGCGTTAGTGAGTTTCTCCGTATTTTTGTATTCCATACTCAGCATCATCTGAAAGCTTAATGTGCACAGTGGAGGAATCATGCAGCACAAAATGTTCCTTAGCAAGTAGTTCACAATAGCACTTGTCAACTAAAGAGGGCGAAATTCCAAAATCTTGTAACTTGGATAATTGTGACATTTTACAATTTGATCAGTTGATTAAAAGTATAAATATAACCTATACAAGTTCTAACAGATGTGACAAGGCAAACAGAAGAACAATATTTATTTGTAAGGCTGTTTCACAATCAGGGTATACTTTTCAGTTCTGCAATAATCCAAAAATCAAACCTCAGATTTTCTCTGCTGCCAAAAATAATCTTTTGAGAAATTAACTGTGCAGAATTTCCGAGCTACAGGTCATATACTGGACATGTTACTTGTGGTGAGAAGACAGCATGTAGTGTATTTCCAGAATTGAGCGAGGCACCTAACTCCCAACTACTCCCCAGGCTGCTCTGGGTATGTTGTATATCGCTCTGGATAAGAGCATCTGCTAAATGCCTATAATGTAATTTACAACCTCATCATGTGGTCAGTGTTTTCCGGAGAGGACATTTTTGATGGATAAAGGATCCTGTCGGCGGCACTTAGTTTACAAAAAAAATTCAGCTTCCACTTCAATATCTTTCTATTGTGAATGAAAGTATACATCCCAAAGTAAAACCTAGTTAGGGCAAAAAAAAAAAGCAATTCTGAATTTAACCAGTAAAATCTAAGTGTAATAATTAAAGTAGAATTAAATGAAATGACCACAAGGTCAAAACTGAGCCTGCATTTGACTTTTACAAACATGTTGATAAGCACTTACAAGAGACATTACTGTTGTAGGTAGGACTGGTGTGTCCCTGTAAAATAAGGTATAAGGAACTCCAGCATATATAGACTGGACCTCGTTGCAGGAGTTAGTTGGTGTTAT